>NW_027441886.1:0-642381 GCF_048569485.1 Anomaloglossus baeobatrachus
GATAATATTTAATAAAATAAGTAGAAATCTACTAAAAGTTTCGTTTGTTTATATTGCCATCCTAAGATAATCGTCTCCATGCTCCAAATCCATTTTAAAGCCATTTCAAAGGCATTTTGCGCATACATGAAATGAACACATTTTTCTCCAAAACTATAACACATGCAAGCTTGTCCTGTTTGGTGGAGATGATATTTAATAAAATAAGTAGAAATCCACTAAAAGTTTTGTTTGGTTATCTTGCAATCCCGAGATAATCGTCTCCATGCTCCAAATCCATTTTAAAGCCATTTTTAAGGCATTTCGCGCATACATGAAATGAACACATTTTTCTCCAAAACTATAACAGATGCAAGCTTGTCCTGTTTGGTGGAGATGATATTTAATAAAATAAGTAGAAATCCACTAAAAGTTTTGTTTGGTTATCTTGCAATCCCGAGATAATCGTCTCCATGCTCCAAATCCATTTTAAAGCCATTTTTAAGGCATTTCGCGCATACATGAAATGAACACATTTTTCTCCAAAACTATAACAGATGCAAGCTTGTCCTGTTTGGTGGAGATGATATTTAATAAAATAAGTAGAAATCCACTAAAAGTTTTGTTTGGTTATCTTGCAATCCCGAGATAATCGTCTCCATGCTCCAAATCCATTTTAAAGCCATTTTTAAGGCATTTCGCGCATACATGAAATGAACACATTTTTCTCCAAAACTATAACAGATGCAAGCTTGTCCTGTTTGGTGGAGATGATATTTAATAAAATAAGTAGAAATCCACTAAAAGTTTTGTTTGGTTATCTTGCAATCCCGAGATAATCGTCTCCATGCTCCAAATCCATTTTAAAGCCATTTTTAAGGCATTTCGCGCATACATGAAATGAACACATTTTTCTCCAAAACTATAACAGATGCAAGCTTGTCCTGTTTGGTGGAGATGATATTTAATAAAATAAGTAGAAATCCACTAAAAGTTTTGTTTGGTTATCTTGCAATCCCGAGATAATCGTCTCCATGCTCCAAATCCATTTTAAAGCCATTTTTAAGGCATTTCACGCATACATGAAATGAACACATTTTTCTCCAAAACTATAACAGATGCAAGCTTGTCCTGTTTGGTGGAGATGATATTTAATAAAATAAGTAGAAATCCACTAAAAGTTTTGTTTGGTTATATTGCAATCCCGAGATAATCGTCTCCATGCTCCAAATCCATTTTAAAGCCATTTTTAAGGCATTTCGCGCATACATGAAATGAACACATTTTTCTCCAAAACTATAATAGATGCAAGCTTGTCCTGTTTGGTGGAGATGATATTTAATAAAATAAGTAGAAATACACTAAAAGTTTTGTTTGGTTATCTTGCAATCCCGAGATAATCGTCTCCATGCTCCAAATCCATTTTAAAGCCATTTTTAAGGCATTTCGCGCATACATGAAATGAACACATTTTTCTCCAAAACTATAACAGATGCAAGCTTGTCCTGTTTGGTGGAGATGATATTTAATAAAATAAGTAGAAATCCACTAAAAGTTTTGTTTGGTTATCTTGCAATCCCGAGATAATCGTCTCCATGCTCCAAATCCATTTTAAAGCCATTTTTAAGGCATTTCGCGCATACATGAAATGAACACATTTTTCTCCAAAACTATAACAGATGCAAGCTTGTCCTGTTTGGTGGAGATGATATTTAATAAAATAAGTAGAAATCCACTAAAAGTTTTGTTTGGTTATATTGCAATCCCGAGATAATCGTCTCCATGCTCCAAATCCATTTTAAAGCCATTTTTAAGGCATTTCGCGCATACATGAAATGAACACATTTTTCTCCAAAACTATAATAGATGCAAGCTTGTCCTGTTTGGTGGAGATGATATTTAATAAAATAAGTAGAAATACACTAAAAGTTTTGTTTGGTTATCTTGCAATCCCGAGATAATCGTCTCCATGCTCCAAATCCATTTTAAAGCCATTTTTAAGGCATTTCGCGCATACATGAAATGAACACATTTTTCTCCAAAACTATAACAGATGCAAGCTTGTCCTGTTTGGTGGAGATGATATTTAATAAAATAAGTAGAAATCCACTAAAAGTTTTGTTTGGTTATCTTGCAATCCCGAGATAATCGTCTCCATGCTCCAAATCCATTTTAAAGCCATTTCAAAGGCATTTTGCGCATACATGAAATGAACACATTTTTCTCCAAAACTATAACACATGCAAGCTTGTCCTGTTTGGTGGAGATGATATTTAATAAAATAAGTAGAAATCCACTAAAAGTTTTGTTTGGTTATCTTGCAATCCCGAGATAATCGTCTTCATGCTCCAAATCCATTTTAAAGCCATTTTTAAGGCATTTCGCGCATACATGAAATGAACACATTTTTCTCCAAAACTATAACAGATGCAAGCTTGTCCTGTTTGGTGGAGATGATATTTAATAAAATAAGTAGAAATCCACTAAAATTTTTGTTTGGTTATCTTGCAATCCCGAGATAATCGTCTCCATGCTCCAAATCCATTTTAAAGCCATTTTTAAGGCATTTCGCGCATACATGAAATGAACACATTTTTCTCCAAAACTATAACAGATGCAAGCTTGTCCTGTTTGGTGGAGATGATATTTAATAAAATAAGTAGAAATCCACTAAAAGTTTTGTTTGGTTATCTTGCAATCCCGAGATAATCGTCTCCATGCTCCAAATCCATTTTAAAGCCATTTTTAAGGCATTTCGCGCATACATGAAATGAACACATTTTTCTCCAAAACTATAACAGATGCAAGCTTGTCTTGTTTGGTGGAGATGATATTTAATAAAATAAGTAGAAATCCACTAAAAGTTTTGTTTGGTTATCTTGCAATCCCGAGATAATCGTCTCCATGCTCCAAATCCATTTTAAAGCCATTTTTAAGGCATTTCGCGCATACATGAAATGAACACATTTTTCTCCAAAACTATAACAGATGCAAGCTTGTCCTGTTTGGTGGAGATGATATTTAATAAAATAAGTAGAAATCCACTAAAATTTTTGTTTGGTTATCTTGCAATCCCGAGATAATCGTCTCCATGCTCCAAATCCATTTTAAAGCCATTTTTAAGGCATTTCGCGCATACATGAAATGAACACATTTTTCTCCAAAACTATAACAGATGCAAGCTTGTCCTGTTTGGTGGAGATGATATTTAATAAAATAAGTAGAAATCCACTAAAAGTTTTGTTTGGTTATCTTGCAATCCCGAGATAATCGTCTCCATGCTCCAAATCCATTTTAAAGCCATTTTTAAGGCATTTCGCGCATACATGAAATGAATACATTTTTCTCCAAAACTATAACAGATGCAAGCTTGTCCTGTTTGGTGGAGATGATATTTAATAAAATAAGTAGAAATCCACTAAAAGTTTTGTTTGGTTATCTTGCAATCCCGAGATAATCGTCTCCATGCTCCAAATCCATTTTAAAGCCATTTTTAAGGCATTTCGCGCATACATGAAATGAACACATTTTTCTCCAAAACTATAACAGATGCAAGCTTGTCCTGTTTGGTGGAGATGATATTTAATAAAATAAGTAGAAATCCACTAAAAGTTTTGTTTGGTTATCTTGCAATCCCGAGATAATCGTCTCCATGCTCCAAATCCATTTTAAAGCCATTTTTAAGGCATTTCGCGCATACATGAAATGAACACATTTTTCTCCAAAACTATAACAGATGCAAGCTTGTCCTGTTTGGTGGAGATGATATTTAATAAAATAAGTAGAAATCCACTAAAAGTTTTGTTTGGTTATCTTGCAATCCCGAGATAATCGTCTCCATGCTCCAAATCCATTTTAAAGCCATTTTTAAGGCATTTCGCGCATACATGAAATTAACACATTTTTCTCCAAAACTATAACAGATGCAAGCTTGTCCTGTTTGGTGGAGATGATATTTAATAAAATAAGTAGAAATCCACTAAAAGTTTTGTTTGGTTATATTGCAATCCCGAGATAATCGTCTCCATGCTCCAAATCCATTTTAAAGCCATTTTTAAGGCATTTCGCGCATACATGAAATGAACACATTTTTCTCCAAAACTATAACAGATGCAAGCTTGTCCTGTTTGGTGGAGATGATATTTAATAAAATAAGTAGAAATCCACTAAAAGTTTTGTTTGGTTATCTTGCAATCCCGAGATAATCGTCTCCATGCTCCAAATCCATTTTAAAGCCATTTTTAAGGCATTTCGCGCATACATGAAATGAACACATTTTTCTCCAAAACTATAACAGATGCAAGCTTGTCCTGTTTGGTGGAGATGATATTTAATAAAATAAGTAGAAATCCACTAAAAGTTTTGTTTGGTTATCTTGCAATCCCGAGATAATCGTCTCCATGCTCCAAATCCTATTTTAAAGCCATTTTTAAGGCATTTCGCGCATACATGAAATGAACACATTTTTCTCCAAAACTATAACAGATGCAAGCTTGTCCTGTTTGGTGGAGATGATATTTAATAAAATAAGTAGAAATCCACTAAAAGTTTTGTTTGGTTATCTTGCAATCCCGAGATAATCGTCTCCATGCTCCAAATCCATTTTAAAGCCATTTTTAAGGCATTTCGCGCATACATGAAATGAACACATTTTTCTCCAAAACTATAACAGATGCAAGCTTGTCCTGTTTGGTGGAGATGATATTTAATAAAATAAGTAGAAATCCACTAAAAGTTTTGTTTGGTTATCTTGCAATCCCGAGATAATCGTCTCCATGCTCCAAATCCATTTTAAAGCCATTTTTAAGGCATTTCGCGCATACATGAAATGAACACATTTTTCTCCAAAACTATAACAGATGCAAGCTTGTCCTGTTTGGTGGAGATGATATTTAATAAAATAAGTAGAAATCCACTAAAAGTTTTGTTTGGTTATCTTGCAATCTCGAGATAATCGTCTCCATGCTCCAAATCCATTTTAAAGCCATTTTTAAGGCATTTCGCGCATACATGAAATGAACACATTTTTCTCCAAAACTATAACAGATGCAAGCTTGTCCTGTTTGGTGGAGATGATATTTAATAAAATAAGTAGAAATCCACTAAAAGTTTTGTTTGGTTATCTTGCAATCCCGAGATAATCGTCTCCATGCTCCAAATCCATTTTAAAGCCATTTTTAAGGCATTTCGCGCATACATGAAATGAACACATTTTTCTCCAAAACTATAACAGATGCAAGCTTGTCCTGTTTGGTGGAGATGATATTTAATAAAATAAGTAGAAATCCACTAAAAGTTTTGTTTGGTTATCTTGCAATCCCGAGATAATCGTCTCCATGCTCCAAATCCATTTTAAAGCCATTTTTAAGGCATTTCGCGCATACATGAAATGAACACATTTTTCTCCAAAACTATAACAGATGCAAGCTTGTCCTGTTTGGTGGAGATGATATTTAATAAAATAAGTAGAAATCCACTAAAAGTTTTGTTTGGTTATATTGCAATCCCGAGATAATCGTCTCCATGCTCCAAATCCATTTTAAAGCCATTTTTAAGGCATTTCGCGCATACATGAAATGAACACATTTTTCTCCAAAACTATAACAGATGCAAGCTTGTCCTGTTTGGTGGAGATGATATTTAATAAAATAAGTAGAAATCCACTAAAAGTTTTGTTTGGTTATCTTGCAATCCCGAGATAATCGTCTCCATGCTCCAAATCCATTTTAAAGCCATTTTTAAGGCATTTCGCGCATACATGAAATGAACACATTTTTCTCCAAAACTATAACAGATGCAAGCTTGTCCTGTTTGGTGGAGATGATATTTAATAAAATAAGTAGAAATCCACTAAAAGTTTTGTTTGGTTATCTTGCAATCCCGAGATAATCGTCTCCATGCTCCAAATCTATTTTAAAGCCATTTTTAAGGCATTTCGCGCATACATGAAATGAACACATTTTTCTCCAAAACTATAACAGATGCAAGCTTGTCCTGTTTGGTGGAGATGATATTTAATAAAATAAGTAGAAATCCACTAAAAGTTTTGTTTGGTTATCTTGCAATCCCGAGATAATCGTCTCCATGCTCCAAATCCATTTTAAAGCCATTTTTAAGGCATTTCGCGCATACATGAAATGAACACATTTTTCTCCAAAACTATAACAGATGCAAGCTTGTCCTGTTTGGTGGAGATGATATTTAATAAAATAAGTAGAAATCCACTAAAAGTTTTGTTTGGTTATCTTGCAATCCCGAGATAATCGTCTCCATGCTCCAAATCCATTTTAAAGCCATTTTTAAGGCATTTCGCGCATACATGAAATGAACACATTTTTCTCCAAAACTATAACAGATGCAAGCTTGTCCTGTTTGGTGGAGATGATATTTAATAAAATAAGTAGAAATCCACTAAAAGTTTTGTTTGGTTATCTTGCAATCTCGAGATAATCGTCTCCATGCTCCAAATCCATTTTAAAGCCATTTTTAAGGCATTTCGCGCATACATGAAATGAACACATTTTTCTCCAAAACTATAACAGATGCAAGCTTGTCCTGTTTGGTGGAGATGATATTTAATAAAATAAGTAGAAATCCACTAAAAGTTTTGTTTGGTTATCTTGCAATCCCGAGATAATCGTCTCCATGCTCCAAATCCATTTTAAAGCCATTTTAAGGCATTTCGCGCATACATGAAATGAACACATTTTTCTCCAAAACTATAACAGATGCAAGCTTGTCCTGTTTGGTGGAGATGATATTTAATAAAATAAGTAGAAATCCACTAAAAGTTTTGTTTGGTTATCTTGCAATCCCGAGATAATCGTCTCCATGCTCCAAATCCATTTTAAAGCCATTTTTAAGGCATTTCGCGCATACATGAAATGAATACATTTTTCTCCAAAACTATAACAGATGCAAGCTTGTCCTGTTTGGTGGAGATGATATTTAATAAAATAAGTAGAAATCCACTAAAAGTTTTGTTTGGTTATCTTGCAATCCCGAGATAATCGTCTCCATGCTCCAAATCCATTTTAAAGCCATTTTTAAGGCATTTCGCGCATACATGAAATGAACACATTTTTCTCCAAAACTATAACAGATGCAAGCTTGTCCTGTTTGGTGGAGATGATATTTAATAAAATAAGTAGAAATCCACTAAAAGTTTTGTTTGGTTATCTTGCAATCCCGAGATAATCGTCTCCATGCTCCAAATCCATTTTAAAGCCATTTTTAAGGCATTTCGCGCATACATGAAATGAACACATTTTTCTCCAAAACTATAACAGATGCAAGCTTGTCCTGTTTGGTGGAGATGATATTTAATAAAATAAGTAGAAATCCACTAAAAGTTTTGTTTGGTTATCTTGCAATCCCGAGATAATCGTCTCCATGCTCCAAATCCATTTTAAAGCCATTTTTAAGGCATTTCGCGCATACATGAAATGAACACATTTTTCTCCAAAACTATAACAGATGCAAGCTTGTCCTGTTTGGTGGAGATGATATTTAATAAAATAAGTAGAAATCCACTAAAAGTTTTGTTTGGTTATATTGCAATCCCGAGATAATCGTCTCCATGCTCCAAATCCATTTTAAAGCCATTTTTAAGGCATTTCGCGCATACATGAAATGAACGCATTTTTCTCCAAAACTATAACAGATGCAAGCTTGTCCTGTTTGGTGGAGATGATATTTAATAAAATAAGTAGAAATCCACTAAAAGTTTTGTTTGGTTATCTTGCAATCCCGAGATAATCGTCTCCATGCTCCAAATCCATTTTAAAGCCATTTTTAAGGCATTTCGCGCATACATGAAATGAACACATTTTTCTCCAAAACTATAACAGATGCAAGCTTGTCCTGTTTGGTGGAGATGATATTTAATAAAATAAGTAGAAATCCACTAAAAGTTTTGTTTGGTTATCTTGCAATCCCGAGATAATCGTCTCCATGCTTCAAATCTATTTTAAAGCCATTTTTAAGGCATTTCGCGCATACATGAAATGAACACATTTTTCTCCAAAACTATAACAGATGCAAGCTTGTCCTGTTTGGTGGAGATGATATTTAATAAAATAAGTAGAAATCCACTAAAAGTTTTGTTTGGTTATCTTGCAATCCCGAGATAATCGTCTCCATGCTCCAAATCCATTTTAAAGCCATTTTTAAGGCATTTCGCGCATACATGAAATGAACACATTTTTCTCCAAAACTATAACAGATGCAAGCTTGTCCTGTTTGGTGGAGATGATATTTAATAAAATAAGTAGAAATCCACTAAAAGTTTTGTTTGGTTATCTTGCAATCCCGAGATAATCGTCTCCATGCTCCAAATCCATTTTAAAGCCATTTTTAAGGCATTTCGCGCATACATGAAATGAACACATTTTTCTCCAAAACTATAACAGATGCAAGCTTGTCCTGTTTGGTGGAGATGATATTTAATAAAATAAGTAGAAATCCACTAAAAGTTTTGTTTGGTTATCTTGCAATCTCGAGATAATCGTCTCCATGCTCCAAATCCATTTTAAAGCCATTTTTAAGGCATTTCGCGCATACATGAAATGAACACATTTTTCTCCAAAACTATAACAGATGCAAGCTTGTCCTGTTTGGTGGAGATGATATTTAATAAAATAAGTAGAAATCCACTAAAAGTTTTGTTTGGTTATCTTGCAATCCCGAGATAATCGTCTCCATGCTCCAAATCCATTTTAAAGCCATTTTAAGGCATTTCGCGCATACATGAAATGAACACATTTTTCTCCAAAACTATAACAGATGCAAGCTTGTCCTGTTTGGTGGAGATGATATTTAATAAAATAAGTAGAAATCCACTAAAAGTTTTGTTTGGTTATCTTGCAATCCCGAGATAATCGTCTCCATGCTCCAAATCCATTTTAAAGCCATTTTTAAGGCATTTCGCGCATACATGAAATGAACACATTTTTCTCCAAAACTATAACAGATGCAAGCTTGTCCTGTTTGGTGGAGATGATATTTAATAAAATAAGTAGAAATCCACTAAAAGTTTTGTTTGTTTATCTTGCAATCCCGAGATAATCGTCTCCATGCTCCAAATCCATTTTAAAGCCATTTTTAAGGCATTTCGCGCATACATGAAATGAACACATTTTTCTCCAAAACTATAACAGATGCAAGCTTGTCCTGTTTGGTGGAGATGATATTTAATAAAATAAGTAGAAATCCACTAAAAGTTTTGTTTGGTTATCTTGCAATCCCGAGATAATCGTCTCCATGCTCCAAATCCATTTTAAAGCCATTTTTAAGGCATTTCGCGCATACATGAAATGAACACATTTTTCTCCAAAACTATAACAGATGCAAGCTTGTCCTGTTTGGTGGAGATGATATTTAATAAAATAAGTAGAAATCCACTAAAAGTTTTGTTTGGTTATATTGCAATCCCGAGATAATCGTCTCCATGCTCCAAATCCATTTTAAAGCCATTTTTAAGGCATTTCGCGCATACATGAAATGAACACATTTTTCTCCAAAACTATAACAGATGCAAGCTTGTCCTGTTTGGTGGAGATGATATTTAATAAAATAAGTAGAAATCCACTAAAAGTTTTGTTTGGTTATCTTGCAATCCCGAGATAATCGTCTCCATGCTCCAAATCCATTTTAAAGCCATTTTTAAGGCATTTCGCGCATACATGAAATGAACACATTTTTCTCCAAAACTATAACAGATGCAAGCTTGTCCTGTTTGGTGGAGATGATATTTAATAAAATAAGTAGAAATCCACTAAAAGTTTTGTTTGGTTATCTTGCAATCCCGAGATAATCGTCTCCATGCTCCAAATCCATTTTAAAGCCATTTTTAAGGCATTTCGCGCATACATGAAATGAACACATTTTTCTCCAAAACTATAACAGATGCAAGCTTGTCCTGTTTGGTGGAGATGATATTTAATAAAATAAGTAGAAATCAACTAAAAGTTTTGTTTGGTTATCTTGCAATCCCGAGATAATCGTCTCCATGCTCCAAATCCATTTTAAAGCCATTTTTAAGGCATTTCGCGCATACATGAAATGAACACATTTTTCTCCAAAACTATAACAGATGCAAGCTTGTCCTGTTTGGTGGAGATGATATTTAATAAAATAAGTAGAAATCCACTAAAAGTTTTGTTTGGTTATATTGCAATCCCGAGATAATCGTCTCCATGCTCCAAATCCATTTTAAAGCCATTTTTAAGGCATTTCGCGCATACATGAAATGAACACATTTTTCTCCAAAACTATAATAGATGCAAGCTTGTCCTGTTTGGTGGAGATGATATTTAATAAAATAAGTAGAAATACACTAAAAGTTTTGTTTGGTTATCTTGCAATCCCGAGATAATCGTCTCCATGCTCCAAATCCATTTTAAAGCCATTTTTAAGGCATTTCGCGCATACATGAAATGAACACATTTTTCTCCAAAACTATAACAGATGCAAGCTTGTCCTGTTTGGTGGAGATGATATTTAATAAAATAAGTAGAAATCCACTAAAAGTTTTGTTTGGCTATCTTGCAATCCCGAGATAATCGTCTCCATGCTCCAAATCCATTTTAAAGCCATTTCAAAGGCATTTTGCGCATACATGAAATGAACATTTTTCTCCAAAACTATAACACATGCAAGCTTGTCCTGTTTGGTGGAGATGATATTTAATAAAATAAGTAGAAATCCACTAAAAGTTTTGTTTGGTTATCTTGCAATCCCGAGATAATCGTCTCCATGCTCCAAATCCATTTTAAAGCCATTTTTAAGGCATTTCGCGCATACATGAAATGAACACATTTTTCTCCAAAACTATAACAGATGCAAGCTTGTCTTGTTTGGTGGAGATGATATTTAATAAAATAAGTAGAAATCCACTAAAAGTTTTGTTTGGTTATCTTGCAATCCCGAGATAATCGTCTCCATGCTCCAAATCCATTTTAAAGCCATTTTTAAGGCATTTCGCGCATACATGAAATGAACACATTTTTCTCCAAAACTATAACAGATGCAAGCTTGTCCTGTTTGGTGGAGATGATATTTAATAAAATAAGTAGAAATCCACTAAAATTTTTGTTTGGTTATCTTGCAATCCCGAGATAATCGTCTCCATGCTCCAAATCCATTTTAAAGCCATTTTTAAGGCATTTCGCGCATACATGAAATGAACACATTTTTCTCCAAAACTATAACAGATGCAAGCTTGTCCTGTTTGGTGGAGATGATATTTAATAAAATAAGTAGAAATCCACTAAAAGTTTTGTTTGGTTATATTGCAATCCCGAGATAATCGTCTCCATGCTCCAAATCCATTTTAAAGCCATTTTTAAGGCATTTCGCGCATACATGAAATGAACACATTTTTCTCCAAAACTATAACAGATGCAAGCTTGTCCTGTTTAGTGGAGATGATATTTAATAAAATAAGTAGAAATCCACTAAAAGTTTTGTTTGGTTATCTTGCAATCCCGAGATAATCGTCTCCATGCTCCAAATCCATTTTAAAGCCATTTTTAAGGCATTTCGCGCATACATGAAATGAACACATTTTTCTCCAAAACTGTAACAGATGCAAGCTTGTCCTGTTTGGTGGAGATGATATTTAATAAAATAAGTAGAAATCCACTAAAAGTTTTGTTTGGTTATCTTGCAATCCCGAGATAATCGTCTCCATGCTCCAAATCCATTTTAAAGCCATTTTTAAGGCATTTCGCGCATACATGAAATGAACACATTTTTCTCCAAAACTATAACAGATGCAAGCTTGTCCTGTTTGGTGGAGATGATATTTAATAAAATAAGTAGAAATCCACTAAAAGTTTTGTTTGGTTATCTTGCAATCCCGAGATAATCGTCTCCATGCTCCAAATCCATTTTAAAGCCATTTTTAAGGCATTTCGCGCATACATGAAATGAACACATTTTTCTCCAAAACTATAACAGATGCAAGCTTGTCCTGTTTGGTGGAGATGATATTTAATAAAATAAGTAGAAATCCACTAAAAGTTTTGTTTGGTTATCTTGCAATCCCGAGATAATCGTCTCCATGCTCCAAATCCATTTTAAAGCCATTTTTAAGGCATTTCGCGCATACATGAAATGAACACATTTTTCTCCAAAACTGTAACAGATGCAAGCTTGTCCTGTTTGGTGGAGATGATATTTAATAAAATAAGTAGAAATCCACTAAAAGTTTTGTTTGGTTATCTTGCAATCCCGAGATAATCGTCTCCATGCTCCAAATCCATTTTAAAGCCATTTTTAAGGCATTTCGCGCATACATGAAATGAACACATTTTTCTCCAAAACTATAACAGATGCAAGCTTGTCCTGTTTGGTGGAGATGATATTTAATAAAATAAGTAGAAATCCACTAAAAGTTTTGTTTGGTTATCTTGCAATCCCGAGATAATCGTCTCCATGCTCCAAATCCATTTTAAAGCCATTTTTAAGGCATTTCGCGCATACATGAAATGAACACATTTTTCTCCAAAACTATAACAGATGCAAGCTTGTCCTGTTTGGTGGAGATGATATTTAATAAAATAAGTAGAAATCCACTAAAAGTTTTGTTTGGTTATCTTGCAATCCCGAGATAATCGTCTCCATGCTCCAAATCCATTTTAAAGCCATTTTTAAGGCATTTCGCGCATACATGAAATGAACACATTTTTCTCCAAAACTATAACAGATGCAAGCTTGTCCTGATTGGTGGAGATAATATTTAATAAAATAAGTAGAAATCTACTAAAAGTTTCGTTTGTTTATATTGCCATCCTAAGATAATCGTCTCCATGCTCCAAATCCATTTTAAAGCCATTTCAAAGGCATTTTGCGCATACATGAAATGAACACATTTTTCTCCAAAACTATAACACATGCAAGCGTGTCCTGTTTGGTGATGATATTTAATAAAATAAGTAGAAATCCACTAAAAGTTTTGTTTGGTTATCTTGCAATCCCGAGATAATCGTCTCCATGCTCCAAATCCATTTTAAAGCCATTTTTAAGGCATTTCGCGCATACATGAAATGAACACATTTTTCTCCAAAACTATAACAGATGCAAGCTTGTCCTGTTTGGTGGAGATGATATTTAATAAAATAAGTAGAAATCCACTAAAAGTTTTGTTTGGTTATCTTGCAATCCCGAGATAATCGTCTCCATGCTCCAAATCCATTTTAAAGCCATTTTTAAGGCATTTCGCGCATACATGAAATGAACACATTTTTCTCCAAAACTATAACAGATGCAAGCTTGTCCTGTTTGGTGGAGATGATATTTAATAAAATAAGTAGAAATCCACTAAAAGTTTTGTTTGGTTATCTTGCAATCCCGAGATAATCGTCTCCATGCTCCAAATCCATTTTAAAGCCATTTTTAAGGCATTTCGCGCATACATGAAATGAACACATTTTTCTCCAAAACTATAACAGATGCAAGCTTGTCCTGTTTGGTGGAGATGATATTTAATAAAATAAGTAGAAATCCACTAAAAGTTTTGTTTGGTTATCTTGCAATCCCGAGATAATCGTCTCCATGCTCCAAATCCATTTTAAAGCCATTTTTAAGGCATTTCGCGCATACATGAAATGAACACATTTTTCTCCAAAACTATAACAGATGCAAGCTTGTCCTGTTTGGTGGAGATGATATTTAATAAAATAAGTAGAAATCCACTAAAAGTTTTGTTTGGTTATTTTGCAATCCCGAGATAATCGTCTCCATGCTCCAAATCCATTTTAAAGCCATTTTTAAGGCATTTCGCGCATACATGAAATGAACACATTTTTCTCCAAAACTATAACAGATGCAAGCTTGTCCTGTTTGGTGGAGATGATATTTAATAAAATAAGTAGAAATCCACTAAAAGTTTTGTTTGGTTATATTGCAATCCCGAGATAATCGTCTCCATGCTCCAAATCCATTTTAAAGCCATTTTTAAGGCATTTCGCGCATACATGAAATGAACACATTTTTCTCCAACACTATAATAGATGCAAGCTTGTCCTGTTTGGTGGAGATGATATTTAATAAAATAAGTAGAAATACACTAAAAGTTTTGTTTGGTTATCTTGCAATCCCGAGATAATCGTCTCCATGCTCCAAATCCATTTTAAAGCCATTTTTAAGGCATTTCGCGCATACATGAAATGAACACATTTTTCTCCAAAACTATAACAGATGCAAGCTTGTCCTGTTTGGTGGAGATGATATTTAATAAAATAAGTAGAAATCCACTAAAAGTTTTGTTTGGCTATCTTGCAATCCCGAGATAATCGTCTCCATGCTCCAAATCCATTTTAAAGCCATTTCAAAGGCATTTTGCGCATACATGAAATGAACATTTTTCTCCAAAACTATAACACATGCAAGCTTGTCCTGTTTGGTGGAGATGATATTTAATAAAATAAGTAGAAATCCACTAAAAGTTTTGTTTGGTTATCTTGCAATCCCGAGATAATCGTCTCCATGCTCCAAATCCATTTTAAAGCCATTTTTAAGGCATTTCGCGCATACATGAAATGAACACATTTTTCTCCAAAACTATAACAGATGCAAGCTTGTCTTGTTTGGTGGAGATGATATTTAATAAAATAAGTAGAAATCCACTAAAAGTTTTGTTTGGTTATCTTGCAATCCCGAGATAATCGTCTCCATGCTCCAAATCCATTTTAAAGCCATTTTTAAGGCATTTCGCGCATACATGAAATGAACACATTTTTCTCCAAAACTATAACAGATGCAAGCTTGTCCTGTTTGGTGGAGATGATATTTAATAAAATAAGTAGAAATCCACTAAAATTTTTGTTTGGTTATCTTGCAATCCCGAGATAATCGTCTCCATGCTCCAAATCCATTTTAAAGCCATTTTTAAGGCATTTCGCGCATACATGAAATGAACACATTTTTCTCCAAAACTATAACAGATGCAAGCTTGTCCTGTTTGGTGGAGATGATATTTAATAAAATAAGTAGAAATCCACTAAAAGTTTTGTTTGGTTATATTGCAATCCCGAGATAATCGTCTCCATGCTCCAAATCCATTTTAAAGCCATTTTTAAGGCATTTCGCGCATACATGAAATGAACACATTTTTCTCCAAAACTATAACAGATGCAAGCTTGTCCTGTTTAGTGGAGATGATATTTAATAAAATAAGTAGAAATCCACTAAAAGTTTTGTTTGGTTATCTTGCAATCCCGAGATAATCGTCTCCATGCTCCAAATCCATTTTAAAGCCATTTTTAAGGCATTTCGCGCATACATGAAATGAACACATTTTTCTCCAAAACTGTAACAGATGCAAGCTTGTGCTGTTTGGTGGAGATGATATTTAATAAAATAAGTAGAAATCCACTAAAAGTTTTGTTTGGTTATCTTGCAATCCCGAGATAATCGTCTCCATGCTCCAAATCCATTTTAAAGCCATTTTTAAGGCATTTCGCGCATACATGAAATGAACACATTTTTCTCCAAAACTATAACAGATGCAAGCTTCTCTTGTTTGGTGGAGATGATATTTAATAAAATAAGTAGAAATCCACTAAAATTTTTGTTTGGTTATCTTGCAATCCCGAGATAATCGTCTCCATGCTCCAAATCCATTTTAAAGCCATTTTTAAGGCATTTCGCGCATACATGAAATGAACACATTTTTCTCCAAAACTATAACAGATGCAAGCTTGTCCTGTTTGGTGGAGATGATATTTAATAAAATAAGTAGAAATCCACTAAAAGTTTTGTTTGGTTATATTGCAATCCCGAGATAATCGTCTCCATGCTCCAAATCCATTTTAAAGCCATTTTTAAGGCATTTCGCGCATACATGAAATGAACACATTTTTCTCCAAAACTATAACAGATGCAAGCTTGTCCTGTTTGGTGGAGATGATATTTAATAAAATAAGTAGAAATCCACTAAAAGTTTTGTTTGGTTATCTTGCAATCCCGAGATAATCGTCTCCATGCTCCAAATCCATTTTAAAGCCATTTTTAAGGCATTTCGCGCATACATGAAATGAACACATTTTTCTCCAAAACTATAACAGATGCAAGCTTGTCCTGTTTGGTGGAGATGATATTTAATAAAATAAGTAGAAATCCACTAAAAGTTTTGTTTGGTTATCTTGCAATCCCGAGATAATCGTCTCCATGCTCCAAATCCATTTTAAAGCCATTTTTAAGGCATTTCGCGCATACATGAAATGAACACATTTTTCTCCAAAACTATAACAGATGCAAGCTTGTCCTGTTTGGTGGAGATGATATTTAATAAAATAAGTAGAAATCCACTAAAAGTTTTGTTTGGTTATCTTGCAATCCCGAGATAATCGTCTCCATGCTCCAAATCCATTTTAAAGCCATTTTTAAGGCATTTCGCGCATACATGAAATGAACACATTTTTCTCCAAAACTATAACAGATGCAAGCTTGTCCTGTTTGGTGGAGATGATATTTAATAAAATAAGTAGAAATCCACTAAAAGTTTTGTTTGGTTATCTTGCAATCCCGAGATAATCGTCTCCATGCTCCAAATCCATTTTAAAGCCATTTTTAAGGCATTTCGCGCATACATGAAATGAACACATTTTTCTCCAAAACTATAACAGATGCAAGCTTGTCCTGTTTGGTGGAGATGATATTTAATAAAATAAGTAGAAATCCACTAAAAGTTTTGTTTGGTTATCTTGCAATCCCGAGATAATCGTCTCCATGCTCCAAATCTATTTTAAAGCCATTTTTAAGGCATTTCGCGCATACATGAAATGAACACATTTTTCTCCAAAACTATAACAGATGCAAGCTTGTCCTGTTTGGTGGAGATGATATTTAATAAAATAAGTAGAAATCCACTGAAAGTTTTGTTTGGTTATCTTGCAATCCCGAGATAATCGTCTCCATGCTCCAAATCCATTTTAAAGCCATTTTTAAGGCATTTCGCGCATACATGAAATGAACACATTTTTCTCCAAAACTATAACAGATGCAAGCTTGTCCTGTTTGGTGGAGATGATATTTAATAAAATAAGTAGAAATCCACTAAAAGTTTTGTTTGGTTATCTTGCAATCCCGAGATAATCGTCTCCATGCTCCAAATCCATTTTAAAGCCATTTTTAAGGCATTTCGCGCATACATGAAATGAACACATTTTTCTCCAAAACTATAACAGATGCAAGCTTGTCCTGTTTGGTGGAGATGATATTTAATAAAATAAGTAGAAATCCACTAAAAGTTTTGTTTGGTTATCTTGCAATCCCGAGATAATCGTCTCCATGCTCCAAATCCATTTTAAAGCCATTTTAAGGCATTTCGCGCATACATGAAATGAACACATTTTTCTCCAAATCTATAACAGATGCAAGCTTGTCTTGTTTGGTGGAGATGATATTTAATAAAATAAGTAGAAATCCACTAAAAGTTTTGTTTGGTTATCTTGCAATCCCGAGATAATCGTCTCCATGCTCCAAATCCATTTTAAAGCCATTTTTAAGGCATTTCGCGCATACATGAAATGAACACATTTTTCTCCAAAACTATAACAGATGCAAGCTTGTCCTGTTTGGTGGAGATGATATTTAATAAAATAAGTAGAAATCCACTAAAATTTTTGTTTGGTTATCTTGCAATCCCGAGATAATCGTCTCCATGCTCCAAATCCATTTTAAAGCCATTTTTAAGGCATTTCGCGCATACATGAAATGAACACATTTTTCTCCAAAACTATAACAGATGCAAGCTTGTCCTGTTTGGTGGAGATGATATTTAATAAAATAAGTAGAAATCCACTAAAAGTTTTGTTTGGTTATATTGCAATCCCGAGATAATCGTCTCCATGCTCCAAATCCATTTTAAAGCCATTTTTAAGGCATTTCGCGCATACATGAAATGAACACATTTTTCTCCAAAACTATAACAGATGCAAGCTTGTCCTGTTTGGTGGAGATGATATTTAATAAAATAAGTAGAAATCCACTAAAAGTTTTGTTTGGTTATCTTGCAATCCCGAGATAATCGTCTCCATGCTCCAAATCCATTTTAAAGCCATTTTTAAGGCATTTCGCGCATACATGAAATGAACACATTTTTCTCCAAAACTATAACAGATGCAAGCTTGTCCTGTTTGGTGGAGATGATATTTAATAAAATAAGTAGAAATCCACTAAAAGTTTTGTTTGGTTATCTTGCAATCCCGAGATAATCGTCTCCATGCTCCAAATCCATTTTAAAGCCATTTTTAAGGCATTTCGCGCATACATGAAATGAACACATTTTTCTCCAAAACTATAACAGATGCAAGCTTGTCCTGTTTGGTGGAGATGATATTTAATAAAATAAGTAGAAATCCACTAAAAGTTTTGTTTGGTTATCTTGCAATCCCGAGATAATCGTCTCCATGCTCCAAATCCATTTTAAAGCCATTTTTAAGGCATTTCGCGCATACATGAAATGAACACATTTTTCTCCAAAACTATAACAGATGCAAGCTTGTCCTGTTTGGTGGAGATGATATTTAATAAAATAAGTAGAAATCCACTAAAAGTTTTGTTTGGTTATATTGCAATCCCGAGATAATCGTCTCCATGCTCCAAATCCATTTTAATGCCATTTTTAAGGCATTTCGCGCATACATGAAATGAACACATTTTTCTCCAAAACTATAACAGATGCAAGCTTGTCCTGTTTGGTGGAGATGATATTTAATAAAATAAGTAGAAATCCACTAAAAGTTTTGTTTGGTTATCTTGCAATCCCGAGATAATCGTCTCCATGCTCCAAATCCATTTTAAAGCCATTTTTAAGGCATTTCGCGCATACATGAAATGAACACATTTTTCTCCAAAACTATAACAGATGCAAGCTTGTCCTGTTTGGTGGAGATGATATTTAATAAAATAAGTAGAAATCCACTAAAAGTTTTGTTTGGTTATCTTGCAATCCCGAGATAATCGTCTCCATGCTCCAAATCCATTTTAAAGCCATTTTTAAGGCATTTCGCGCATACATGAAATGAACACATTTTTCTCCAAAACTATAACAGATGCAAGCTTGTCCTGTTTGGTGGAGATGATATTTAATAAAATAAGTAGAAATCCACTAAAAGTTTTGTTTGGTTATCTTGCAATCCCGAGATAATCGTCTCCATGCTCCAAATCCATTTTAAAGCCATTTTTAAGGCATTTCGCGCATACATGAAATGAACACATTTTTCTCCAAAACTATAACAGATGCAAGCTTGTCCTGTTTGGTGGAGATAATATTTAATAAAATAAGTAGAAATCTACTAAAAGTTTCGTTTGTTTATATTGCCATCCTAAGATAATCGTCTCCATGCTCCAAATCCATTTTAAAGCCATTTCAAAGGCATTTTGCGCATACATGAAATGAACACATTTTTCTCCAAAACTATAACACATGCAAGCTTGTCCTGTTTGGTGGAGATGATATTTAATAAAATAAGTAGAAATCCACTAAAAGTTTTGTTTGGTTATCTTGCAATCCCGAGATAATCGTCTCCATGCTCCAAATCCATTTTAAAGCCATTTTTAAGGCATTTCGCGCATACATGAAATGAACACATTTTTCTCCAAAACTATAACAGATGCAAGCTTGTCCTGTTTGGTGGAGATGATATTTAATAAAATAAGTAGAAATCCACTAAAAGTTTTGTTTGGTTATCTTGCAATCCCGAGATAATCGTCTCCATGCTCCAAATCCATTTTAAAGCCATTTTTAAGGCATTTCGCGCATACATGAAATGAACACATTTTTCTCCAAAACTATAACAGATGCAAGCTTGTCCTGTTTGGTGGAGATGATATTTAATAAAATAAGTAGAAATCCACTAAAAGTTTTGTTTGGTTATCTTGCAATCCCGAGATAATCGTCTCCATGCTCCAAATCCATTTTAAAGCCATTTTTAAGGCATTTCGCGCATACATGAAATGAACACATTTTTCTCCAAAACTATTACAGATGCAAGCTTGTCCTGTTTGGTGGAGATAATATTTAATAAAATAAGTAGAAATCTACTAAAAGTTTCGTTTGTTTATATTGCCATCCTAAGATAATCGTCTCCATGCTCCAAATCCATTTTAAAGCCATTTCAAAGGCATTTTGCGCATACATGAAATGAACACATTTTTCTCCAAAACTATAACACATGCAAGCTTGTCCTGTTTGGTGGAGATGATATTTAATAAAATAAGTAGAAATCCACTAAAAGTTTTGTTTGGTTATCTTGCAATCCCGAGATAATCGTCTCCATGCTCCAAATCCATTTTAAAGCCATTTTTAAGGCATTTCGCGCATACATGAAATGAACACATTTTTCTCCAAAACTATAACAGATGCAAGCTTGTCCTGTTTGGTGGAGATGATATTTAATAAAATAAGTAGAAATCCACTAAAAGTTTTGTTTGGTTATCTTGCAATCCCGAGATAATCGTCTCCATGCTCCAAATCCATTTTAAAGCCATTTTTAAGGCATTTCGCGCATACATGAAATGAACACATTTTTCTCCAAAACTATAACAGATGCAAGCTTGTCCTGTTTGGTGGAGATGATATTTAATAAAATAAGTAGAAATCCACTAAAAGTTTTGTTTGGTTATCTTGCAATCCCGAGATAATCGTCTCCATGCTCCAAATCCATTTTAAAGCCATTTTTAAGGCATTTCGCGCATACATGAAATGAACACATTTTTCTCCAAAACTATAACAGATGCAAGCTTGTCCTGTTTGGTGGAGATGATATTTAATAAAATAAGTAGAAATCCACTAAAAGTTTTGTTTGGTTATCTTGCAATCCCGAGATAATCGTCTCCATGCTCCAAATCCATTTTAAAGCCATTTTTAAGGCATTTCGCGCATACATGAAATGAACACATTTTTCTCCAAAACTATAACAGATGCAAGCTTGTCCTGTTTGGTGGAGATGATATTTAATAAAATAAGTAGAAATCCACTAAAAGTTTTGTTTGGTTATCTTGCAATCCCGAGATAATCGTCTCCATGCTCCAAATCCATTTTAAAGCCATTTTTAAGGCATTTCGCGCATACATGAAATGAACACATTTTTCTCCAAAACTATAACAGATGCAAGCTTGTCCTGTTTGGTGGAGATGATATTTAATAAAATAAGTAGAAATCCACTAAAAGTTTTGTTTGGTTATATTGCAATCCCGAGATAATCGTCTCCATGCTCCAAATCCATTTTAAAGCCATTTTTAAGGCATTTCGCGCATACATGAAATGAACACATTTTTCTCCAAAACTATAATAGATGCAAGCTTGTCCTGTTTGGTGGAGATGATATTTAATAAAATAAGTAGAAATACACTAAAAGTTTTGTTTGGTTATCTTGCAATCCCGAGATAATCGTCTCCATGCTCCAAATCCATTTTAAAGCCATTTTTAAGGCATTTCGCGCATACATGAAATGAACACATTTTTCTCCAAAACTATAACAGATGCAAGCTTGTCCTGTTTGGTGGAGATGATATTTAATAAAATAAGTAGAAATCCACTAAAAGTTTTGTTTGGTTATCTTGCAATCCCGAGATAATCGTCTCCATGCTCCAAATCCATTTTAAAGCCATTTCAAAGGCATTTTGCGCATACATGAAATGAACACATTTTTCTCCAAAACTATAACACATGCAAGCTTGTCCTGTTTGGTGGAGATGATATTTAATAAAATAAGTAGAAATCCACTAAAAGTTTTGTTTGGTTATCTTGCAATCCCGAGATAATCGTCTCCATGCTCCAAATCCATTTTAAAGCCATTTTTAAGGCATTTCGCGCATACATGAAATGAACACATTTTTCTCCAAAACTATAACAGATGCAAGCTTGTCTTGTTTGGTGGAGATGATATTTAATAAAATAAGTAGAAATCCACTAAAAGTTTTGTTTGGTTATCTTGCAATCCCGAGATAATCGTCTCCATGCTCCAAATCCATTTTAAAGCCATTTTTAAGGCATTTCGCGCATACATGAAATGAACACATTTTTCTCCAAAACTATAACAGATGCAAGCTTGTCCTGTTTGGTGGAGATGATATTTAATAAAATAAGTAGAAATCCACTAAAATTTTTGTTTGGTTATCTTGCAATCCCGAGATAATCGTCTCCATGCTCCAAATCCATTTTAAAGCCATTTTTAAGGCATTTCGCGCATACATGAAATGAACACATTTTTCTCCAAAACTATAACAGATGCAAGCTTGTCCTGTTTGGTGGAGATGATATTTAATAAAATAAGTAGAAATCCACTAAAAGTTTTGTTTGGTTATCTTGCAATCCCGAGATAATCGTCTCCATGCTCCAAATCCATTTTAAAGCCATTTTTAAGGCATTTCGCGCATACATGAAATGAACACATTTTTCTCCAAAACTATAACAGATGCAAGCTTCTCTTGTTTGGTGGAGATGATATTTAATAAAATAAGTAGAAATCCACTAAAAGTTTTGTTTGGTTATCTTGCAATCCCGAGATAATCGTCTCCATGCTCCAAATCCATTTTAAAGCCATTTTTAAGGCATTTCGCGCATACATGAAATGAACACATTTTTCTCCAAAACTATAACAGATGCACGCTTGTCCTGTTTGGTGGAGATGATATTTAATAAAATAAGTAGAAATCCACTAAAAGTTTTGTTTGGTTATCTTGCAATCCCGAGATAATCGTCTCCATGCTCCAAATCCATTTTAAAGCCATTTTTAAGGCATTTCGCGCATACATGAAATGAACACATTTTTCTCCAAAACGAAAACAGATGCAAGCTTGTCCTGTTTGGTGGAGATGATATTTAATAAAATAAGTAGAAATCCACTAAAATGTTTGTTGGTTATCTTGCAATCCCGAGATAATCGTCTCCATGCTCCAAATCCATTTTAAAGCCATTTTTAAGGCATTTCGCGCATACATGAAATGAACACATTTTTCTCCAAAACTATAACAGATGCAAGCTTGTCCTGTTTGGTGGAGATGATATTTAATAAAATAAGTAGAAATCCACTAAAAGTTTTGTTTGGTTATATTGCAATCCCGAGATAATCGTCTCCATGCTCCAAATCCATTTTAAAGCCATTTTTAAGGCATTTCACGCATGCATGAAATGAACACATTTTTCTCCAAAACTATAACAGATGCAAGCTTGTCCTGTTTGGTGGAGATGATATTTAATAAAATAAGTAGAAATCCACTAAAAGTTTTGTTTGGTTATCTTGCAATCCCGAGATAATCGTCTCCATGCTCCAAATCCATTTTAAAGCCATTTTTAAGGCATTTCGCGCATACATGAAATGAACACATTTTTCTCCAAAACTATAACAGATGCAAGCTTGTCCTGTTTGGTGGAGATGATATTTAATAAAATAAGTAGAAATCCACTAAAAGTTTTGTTTGGTTATCTTGCAATCCCGAGATAATCGTCTCCATGCTCCAAATCCATTTTAAAGCCATTTTTAAGGCATTTCGCGCATACATGAAATGAACACATTTTTCTCCAAAACTATAACAGATGCAAGCTTGTCTTGTTTGGTGGAGATGATATTTAATAAAATAAGTAGAAATCCACTAAAAGTTTTGTTTGGTTATCTTGCAGTCCCGAGATAATCGTCTCCATGCTCCAAATCCATTTTAAAGCCATTTTTAAGGCATTTCGCGCATACATGAAATGAACACATTTTTCTCCAAAACTATAACAGATGCAAGCTTGTCCTGTTTGGTGGAGATGATATTTAATAAAATAAGTAGAAATCCACTAAAATTTTTGTTTGGTTATCTTGCAATCCCGAGATAATCGTCTCCATGCTCCAAATCCATTTTAAAGCCATTTTTAAGGCATTTCGCGCATACATGAAATGAACACATTTTTCTCCAAAACTATAACAGATGCAAGCTTGTCCTGTTTGGTGGAGATGATATTTAATAAAATAAGTAGAAATCCACTAAAAGTTTTGTTTGGTTATCTTGCAATCCCGAGATAATCGTCTCCATGCTCCAAATCCATTTTAAAGCCATTTTTAAGGCATTTCGCGCATACATGAAATGAACACATTTTTCTCCAAAACTATAACAGATGCAAGCTTGTCCTGTTTGGTGGAGATGATATTTAATAAAATAAGTAGAAATCCACTAAAAGTTTTGTTTGGTTATCTTGCAATCCCGAGATAATCGTCTCCATGCTCCAAATCCATTTTAAAGCCATTTTTAAGGCATTTCGCGCATACATGAAATGAACACATTTTTCTCCAAAACTATAACAGATGCAAGCTTGTCCTGTTTGGTGGAGATGATATTTAATAAAATAAGTAGAAATCCACTAAAAGTTTTGTTTGGTTATCTTGCAATCCCGAGATAATCGTCTCCATGCTCCAAATCCATTTTAAAGCCATTTTTAAGGCATTTCGCGCATACATGAAATGAACACATTTTTCTCCAAAACTATAACAGATGCAAGCTTGTCCTGTTTGGTGGAGATGATATTTAATAAAATAAGTAGAAATCCACTAAAAGTTTTGTTTGGTTATCTTGCAATCCCGAGATAATCGTCTCCATGCTCCAAATCCATTTTAAAGCCATTTTTAAGGCATTTCGCGCATACATGAAATGAACACATTTTTCTCCAAAACTATAACAGATGCAAGCTTGTCCTGTTTGGTGGAGATGATATTTAATAAAATAAGTAGAAATCCACTAAAAGTTTTGTTTGGTTATATTGCAATCCCGAGATAATCGTCTCCATGCTCCAAATCCATTTTAAAGCCATTTTTAAGGCATTTCGCGCATACATGAAATGAACACATTTTTCTCCAAAACTATAACAGATGCAAGCTTGTCCTGTTTGGTGGAGATGATATTTAATAAAATAAGTAGAAATCCACTAAAAGTTTTGTTTGGTTATCTTGCAATCCCGAGATAATCGTCTCCATGCTCCAAATCCATTTTAAAGCCATTTTTAAGGCATTTCGCGCATACATGAAATGAACACATTTTTCTCCAAAACTATAACAGATGCAAGCTTGTCCTGTTTGGTGGAGATGATATTTAATAAAATAAGTAGAAATCCACTAAAAGTTTTGTTTGGTTATCTTGCAATCCCGAGATAATCGTCTCCATGCTCCAAATCTATTTTAAAGCCATTTTTAAGGCATTTCGCGCATACATGAAATGAACACATTTTTCTCCAAAACTATAACAGATGCAAGCTTGTCCTGTTTGGTGGAGATGATATTTAATAAAATAAGTAGAAATCCACTAAAAGTTTTGTTTGGTTATCTTGCAATCCCGAGATAATCGTCTCCATGCTCCAAATCCATTTTAAAGCCATTTTTAAGGCATTTCGCGCATACATGAAATGAACACATTTTTCTCCAAAACTATAACAGATGCAAGCTTGTCCTGTTTGGTGGAGATGATATTTAATAAAATAAGTAGAAATCCACTAAAAGTTTTGTTTGGTTATCTTGCAATCCCGAGATAATCGTCTCCATGCTCCAAATCCATTTTAAAGCCATTTTTAAGGCATTTCGCGCATACATGAAATGAACACATTTTTCTCCAAAACTATAACAGATGCAAGCTTGTCCTGTTTGGTGGAGATGATATTTAATAAAATAAGTAGAAATCCACTAAAAGTTTTGTTTGGTTATCTTGCAATCCCGAGATAATCGTCTCCATGCTCCAAATCCATTTTAAAGCCATTTTTAAGGCATTTCGCGCATACATGAAATGAACACATTTTTCTCCAAATCTATAACAGATGCAAGCTTGTCTTGTTTGGTGGAGATGATATTTAATAAAATAAGTAGAAATCCACTAAAAGTTTTGTTTGGTTATCTTGCAATCCCGAGATAATCGTCTCCATGCTCCAAATCCATTTTAAAGCCATTTTTAAGGCATTTCGCGCATACATGAAATGAACACATTTTTCTCCAAAACGAAAAAAGATGCAAGCTTGTCCTGTTTGGTGGAGATGATATTTAATAAAATAAGTAGAAATCCACTAAAATTTTTGTTTGGTTATCTTGCAATCCCGAGATAATCGTCTCCATGCTCCAAATCCATTTTAAAGCCATTTTTAAGGCATTTCGCGCATACATGAAATGAACACATTTTTCTCCAAAACTATAACAGATGCAAGCTTGTCCTGTTTGGTGGAGATGATATTTAATAAAATAAGTAGAAATCCACTAAAAGTTTTGTTTGGTTATATTGCAATCCCGAGATAATCGTCTCCATGCTCCAAATCCATTTTAAAGCCATTTTTAAGGCATTTCGCGCATACATGAAATGAACACATTTTTCTCCAAAACTATAACAGATGCAAGCTTGTCCTGTTTGGTGGAGATGATATTTAATAAAATAAGTAGAAATCCACTAAAAGTTTTGTTTGGTTATCTTGCAATCCCGAGATAATCGTCTCCATGCTCCAAATCCATTTTAAAGCCATTTTTAAGGCATTTCGCGCATACATGAAATGAACACATTTTTCTCCAAAACGAAAACAGATGCAAGCTTGTCCTGTTTGGTGGAGATGATATTTAATAAAATAAGTAGAAATCCACTAAAATTTTTGTTTGGTTATCTTGCAATCCCGAGATAATCGTCTCCATGCTCCAAATCCATTTTAAAGCCATTTTTAAGGCATTTCGCGCATACATGAAATGAACACATTTTTCTCCAAAACTATAACAGATGCAAGCTTGTCCTGTTTGGTGGAGATGATATTTAATAAAATAAGTAGAAATCCACTAAAAGTTTTGTTTGGTTATCTTGCAATCCCGAGATAATCGTCTCCATGCTCCAAATCCATTTTAAAGCCATTTTTAAGGCATTTCGCGCATACATGAAATGAACACATTTTTCTCCAAAACGAAAACAGATGCAAGCTTGTACTGTTTGGTGGAGATGATATTTAATAAAATAAGTAGAAATCCACTAAAATTTTTGTTTGGTTATCTTGCAATCCCGAGATAATCGTCTCCATGCTCCAAATCCATTTTAAAGCCATTTTTAAGGCATTTCGCGCATACATGAAATGAACACATTTTTCTCCAAAACTATAACAGATGCAAGCTTGTCCTGTTTGGTGGAGATGATATTTAATAAAATAAGTAGAAATCCACTAAACGTTTTGTTTGGTTATATTGCAATCCCGAGATAATCGTCTCCATGCTCCAAATCCATTTTAAAGCCATTTTTAAGGCATTTCGCGCATACATGAAATGAACACATTTTTCTCCAAAACTATAACAGATGCAAGCTTGTCCTGTTTGGTGGAGATGATATTTAATAAAATAAGTAGAAATCCACTAAAAGTTTTGTTTGGTTATCTTGCAATCCCGAGATAATCGTCTCCATGCTCCAAATCCATTTTAAAGCCATTTTTAAGGCATTTCGCGCATACATGAAATGAACACATTTTTCTCCAAAACTATAACAGATGCAAGCTTGTCCTGTTTGGTGGAGATGATATTTAATAAAATAAGTAGAAATCCACTAAAATTTTTGTTTGGTTATCTTGCAATCCCGAGATAATCGTCTCCATGCTCCAAATCCATTTTAAAGCCATTTTTAAGGCATTTCGCGCATACATGAAATGAACACATTTTTCTCCAAAACTATAACAGATGCAAGCTTGTCCTGTTTGGTGGAGATGATATTTAATAAAATAAGTAGAAATCCACTAAAAGTTTTGTTTGGTTATATTGCAATCCCGAGATAATCGTCTCCATGCTCCAAATCCATTTTAAAGCCATTTTTAAGGCATTTCGCGCATACATGAAATGAACACATTTTTCTCCAAAACTATAACAGATGCAAGCTTGTCCTGTTTGGTGGAGATGATATTTAATAAAATAAGTAGAAATCCACTAAAAGTTTTGTTTGGTTATCTTGCAATCCCGAGATAATCGTCTCCATGCTCCAAATCCATTTTAAAGCCATTTTTAAGGCATTTCGCGCATACATGAAATGAACACATTTTTCTCCAAAACGAAAACAGATGCAAGCTTGTCCTGTTTGGTGGAGATGATATTTAATAAAATAAGTAGAAATCCACTAAAATTTTTGTTTGGTTATCTTGCAATCCCGAGATAATCGTCTCCATGCTCCAAATCCATTTTAAAGCCATTTTTAAGGCATTTCGGGCATACATGAAATGAACACATTTTTCTCCAAAACTATAACAGATGCAAGCTTGTCCTGTTTGGTGGAGATGATATTTAATAAAATAAGTAGAAATCCACTAAAAGTTTTGTTTGGTTATATTGCAATCCCGAGATAATCGTCTCCATGCTCCAAATCCATTTTAAAGCCATTTTTAAGGCATTTCGCGCATACATGAAATGAACACATTTTTCTCCAAAACTATAACAGATGCAAGCTTGTCCTGTTTGGTGGAGATGATATTTAATAAAATAAGTAGAAATCCACTAAAATTTTTGTTTGGTTATCTTGCAATCCCGAGATAATCGTCTCCATGCTCCAAATCCATTTTAAAGCCATTTTTAAGGCATTTCGCGCATACATGAAATGAACACATTTTTCTCCAAAACTATAACAGATGCAAGCTTGTCCTGTTTGGTGGAGATGATATTTAATAAAATAAGTAGAAATCCACTAAAAGTTTTGTTTGGTTATATTGCAATCCCGAGATAATCGTCTCCATGCTCCAAATCCATTTTAAAGCCATTTTTAAGGCATTTCGCGCATACATGAAATGAACACATTTTTCTCCAAAACTATAACAGATGCAAGCTTGTCCTGTTTGGTGGAGATGATATTTAATAAAATAAGTAGAAATCCACTAAAAGTTTTGTTTGGTTATCTTGCAATCCCGAGATAATCGTCTCCATGCTCCAAATCCATTTTAAAGCCATTTTTAAGGCATTTCGCGCATACATGAAATGAACACATTTTTCTCCAAAACGAAAACAGATGCAAGCTTGTCCTGTTTGGTGGAGATGATATTTAATAAAATAAGTAGAAATCCACTAAAATTTTTGTTTGGTTATCTTGCAATCCCGAGATAATCGTCTCCATGCTCCAAATCCATTTTAAAGCCATTTTTAAGGCATTTCGCGCATACATGAAATGAACACATTTTTCTCCAAAACTATAACAGATGCAAGCTTGTCCTGTTTGGTGGAGATGATATTTAATAAAATAAGTAGAAATCCACTAAAAGTTTTGTTTGGTTATATTGCAATCCCGAGATAATCGTCTCCATGCTCCAAATCCATTTTAAAGCCATTTTTAAGGCATTTCGCGCATACATGAAATGAACACATTTTTCTCCAAAACTATAACAGATGCAAGCTTGTCCTGTTTGGTGGAGATGATATTTAATAAAATAAGTAGAAATCCACTAAAAGTTTTGTTTGGTTATCTTGCAATCCCGAGATAATCGTCTCCATGCTCCAAATCCATTTTAAAGCCATTTTTAAGGCATTTCGCGCATACATGAAATGAACACATTTTTCTCCAAAACGAAAACAGATGCAAGCTTGTCCTGTTTGGTGGAGATGATATTTAATAAAATAAGTAGAAATCCACTAAAATTTTTGTTTGGTTATCTTGCAATCCCGAGATAATCGTCTCCATGCTCCAAATCCATTTTAAAGCCATTTTTAAGGCATTTCGCGCATACATGAAATGAACACATTTTTCTCCAAAACTATAACAGATGCAAGCTTGTCCTGTTTGGTGGAGATGATATTTAATAAAATAAGTAGAAATCCACTAAAAGTTTTGTTTGGTTATATTGCAATCCCGAGATAATCGTCTCCATGCTCCAAATCCATTTTAAAGCCATTTTTAAGGCATTTCGCGCATACATGAAATGAACACATTTTTCTCCAAAACTATAACAGATGCAAGCTTGTCCTGTTTGGTGGAGATGATATTTAATAAAATAAGTAGAAATCCACTAAAAGTTTTGTTTGGTTATCTTGCAATCCCGAGATAATCGTCTCCATGCTCCAAATCCATTTTAAAGCCATTTTTAAGGCATTTCGCGCATACATGAAATGAACACATTTTTCTCCAAAACGAAAACAGATGCAAGCTTGTCCTGTTTGGTGGAGATGATATTTAATAAAATAAGTAGAAATCCACTAAAATTTTTGTTTGGTTATCTTGCAATCCCGAGATAATCGTCTCCATGCTCCAAATCCATTTTAAAGCCATTTTTAAGGCATTTCGCGCATACATGAAATGAACATATTTTTCTCCAAAACTATAACAGATGCAAGCTTGTCCTGTTTGGTGGAGATGATATTTAATAAAATAAGTAGAAATCCACTAAAAGTTTTGTTTGGTTATCTTGCAATCCCGAGATAATCGTCTCCATGCTCCAAATCCATTTTAAAGCCATTTTTAAGGCATTTCGCGCATACATGAAATGAACACATTTTTCTCCAAAACTATAACAGATGCAAGCTTGTCCTGTTTGGTGGAGATGATATTTAATAAAATAAGTAGAAATCCACTAAAAGTTTTGTTTGGTTATCTTGCAATCCCGAGATAATCGTTTCCATGCTCCAAATCCATTTTAAAGCCATTTTTAAGGCATTTCGCGCATACATGAAATGAACACATTTTTCTCCAAAACTATAACAGATGCAAGCTTGTCCTGTTTGGTGGAGATGATATTTAATAAAATAAGTAGAAATCCACTAAAAGTTTTGTTTGGTTATCTTGCAATCCCGAGATAATCGTCTCCATGCTCCAAATCCATTTTAAAGCCATTTTTAAGGCATTTCGCGCATACATGAAATGAACACATTTTTCTCCAAAACGAAAACAGATGCAAGCTTGTCCTGTTTGGTGGAGATGATATTTAATAAAATAAGTAGAAATCCACTAAAATTTTTGTTTGGTTATCTTGCAATCCCGAGATAATCGTCTCCATGCTCCAAATCCATTTTAAAGCCATTTTTAAGGCATTTCGCGCATACATGAAATGAACACATTTTTCTCCAAAACTATAACAGATGCAAGCTTGTCCTGTTTGGTGGAGATGATATTTAATAAAATAAGTAGAAATCCACTAAAAGTTTTGTTTGGTTATCTTGCAATCCCGAGATAATCGTCTCCATGCTCCAAATCCATTTTAAAGCCATTTTTAAGGCATTTCGCGCATACATGAAATGAACACATTTTTCTCCAAAACTATAACAGATGCAAGCTTGTCCTGTTTGGTGGAGATGATATTTAATAAAATAAGTAGAAATCCACTAAAAGTTTTGTTTGGTTATCTTGCAATCCCGAGATAATCGTCTCCATGCTCCAAATCCATTTTAAAGCCATTTTTAAGGCATTTCGCGCATACATGAAATGAACACATTTTTCTCCAAAACGAAAACAGATGCAAGCTTGTCCTGTTTGGTGGAGATGATATTTAATAAAATAAGTAGAAATCCACTAAAATTTTTGTTTGGTTATCTTGCAATCCCGAGATAATCGTCTCCATGCTCCAAATCCATTTTAAAGCCATTTTTAAGGCATTTCGCGCATACATGAAATGAACACATTTTTCTCCAAAACTATAACAGATGCAAGCTTGTCCTGTTTGGTGGAGATGATATTTAATAAAATAAGTAGAAATCCACTAAAAGTTGTTTGGTTATCTTGCAATCCCGAGATAATCGTCTCCATGCTCCAAATCCATTTTAAAGCCATTTTTAAGGCATTTCGCGCATACATGAAATGAACACATTTTTCTCCAAAACTATAACAGATGCAAGCTTGTCCTGTTTGGTGGAGATGATATTTAATAAAATAAGTAGAAATCCACTAAAAGTTTTGTTTGGTTATATTGCAATCCCGAGATAATCGTCTCCATGCTCCAAATCCATTTTAAAGCCATTTTTAAGGCATTTCGCGCATACATGAAATGAACACATTTTTCTCCAAAACTATAACAGATGCAAGCTTGTCCTGTTTGGTGGAGATGATATTTAATAAAATAAGTAGAAATCCACTAAACGTTTTGTTTGGTTATCTTGCAATCCCGAGATAATCGTCTCCATGCTCCAAATCCATTTTAAAGCCATTTTTAAGGCATTTCGCGCATACATGAAATGAACACATTTTTCTCCAAAACTATAACAGATGCAAGCTTGTCCTGTTTGGTGGAGATGATATTTAATAAAATAAGTAGAAATCCACTAAAATTTTTGTTTGGTTATCTTGCAATCCCGAGATAATCGTCTCCATGCTCCAAATCCATTTTAAAGACATTTTTAAGGCATTTCGCGCATACATGAAATGAACACATTTTTCTCCAAAACTATAACAGATGCAAGCTTGTCCTGTTTGGTGGAGATGATATTTAATAAAATAAGTAGAAATCCACTAAAAGTTTTGTTTGGTTATATTGCAATCCCGAGATAATCGTCTCCATGCTCCAAATCCATTTTAAAGCCATTTTTAAGGCATTTCGCGCATACATGAAATGAACACATTTTTCTCCAAAACTATAACAGATGCAAGCTTGTCCTGTTTGGTGGAGATGATATTTAATAAAATAAGTAGAAATCCACTAAAAGTTGTTTGGTTATCTTGCAATCCCGAGATAATCGTCTCCATGCTCCAAATCCATTTTAAAGCCATTTTTAAGGCATTTCGCGCATACATGAAATGAACACATTTTTCTCCAAAACTATAACAGATGCAAGCTTGTCCTGTTTGGTGGAGATGATATTTAATAAAATAAGTAGAAATCCACTAAAAGTTTTGTTTGGTTATCTTGCAATCCCGAGATAATCGTCTCCATGCTCCAAATCCATTTTAAAGCCATTTTTAAGGCATTTCGCGCATACATGAAATGAACACATTTTTCTCCAAAACTATAACAGATGCAAGCTTGTCCTGTTTGGTGGAGATGATATTTAATAAAATAAGTAGAAATCCACTAAAAGTTTTGTTTGGTTATCTTGCAATCCCGAGATAATCGTCTCCATGCTCCAAATCCATTTTAAAGCCATTTTTAAGGCATTTCGCGCATACATGAAATGAACACATTTTTCTCCAAAACTATAACAGATGCAAGCTTGTCCTGTTTGGTGGAGATGATATTTAATAAAATAAGTAGAAATCCACTAAAAGTTTTGTTTGGTTATCTTGCAATCCCGAGATAATCGTCTCCATGCTCCAAATCCATTTTAAAGCCATTTTTAAGGCATTTCGCGCATACATGAAATGAACACATTTTTCTCCAAAACTATAACAGATGCAAGCTTGTCCTGTTTGGTGGAGATGATATTTAATAAAATAAGTAGAAATCCACTAAAAGTTTTGTTTGGTTATCTTGCAATCCCGAGATAATCGTCTCCATGCTCCAAATCCATTTTAAAGCCATTTTTAAGGCATTTCGCGCATACATGAAATGAACACATTTTTCTCCAAAACTATAACAGATGCAAGCTTGTCCTGTTTGGTGGAGATGATATTTAATAAAATAAATAGAAATCCACTAAAAGTTTTGTTTGGTTATCTTGCAATCCCGAGATAATCGTCTCCATGCTCCAAATCCATTTTAAAGCCATTTTTAAGGCATTTCGCGCATACATGAAATGAACACATTTTTCTCCAAAACTATAACAGATGCAAGCTTGTCCTGTTTGGTGGAGATGATATTTAATAAAATAAGTAGAAATCCACGAAAAGTTTTGTTTGGTTATATTGCAATCCTGAGATAATCGTTTCCATGCTCCAAATCCATTTTAAAGCCATTTCAAAGGCATTTTGCGCATACATGAAATGAACACATTTTTCTCCAAAACTATAACACATGCAAGCTTGTCCTGTTTGGTGGAGATGATATTTAATAAAATAAGTAGAAATCCACTAAAAGTTTTGTTTGGTTATCTTGCAATCCCGAGATAATCGTCTCCATGCTCCAAATCCATTTTAAAGCCATTTTTAAGGCATTTCGCGCATACATGAAATGAACACATTTTTCTCCAAAACTATAACAGATGCAAGCTTGTCCTGTTTGGTGGAGATAATATTTAATAAAATAAGTAGAAATCTACTAAAAGTTTCGTTTGTTTATATTGCCATCCTGAGATAATCGTCTCCATGCTCCAAATCCATTTTAAAGCCATTTCAAAGGCATTTTGCGCATACATGAAATGAACACATTTTTCTCCAAAACTATAACACATGCAAGCTTGTCCTGTTTGGTGGAGATGATATTTAATAAAATAAGTAGAAATCCACTAAAAGTTTTGTTTGGTTATCTTGCAATCCCGAGATAATCGTCTCCATGCTCCAAATCCATTTTAAAGCCATTTTTAAGGCATTTCGCGCATACATCAAATGAACACATTTTTCTCCAAAACTATAACAGATGCAAGCTTGTCCTGTTTGGTGGAGATGATATTTAATAAAATAAGTAGAAATCCACTAAAAGTTTTGTTTGGTTATCTTGCAATCCCGAGATAATCGTCTCCATGCTCCAAATCCATTTTAAAGCCATTTTTAAGGCATTTCGCGCATACATGAAATGAACACATTTTTCTCCAAAACTATAACAGATGCAAGCTTGTCCTGTTTGGTGGAGATGATATTTAATAAAATAAGTAGAAAACCACTAAAAGTTTTGTTTGGTTATATTGCAATCCCGAGATAATCGTCTCCATGCTCCAAATCCATTTTAAAGCCATTTTTAAGGCATTTCGCGCATACATGAAATGAACACATTTTTCTCCAAAACTATAACAGATGCAAGCTTGTCCTGTTTGGTGGAGATGATATTTAATAAAATAAGTAGAAATCCACTAAAAGTTTTGTTTGGTTATCTTGCAATCCCGAGATAATCGTCTCCATGCTCCAAATCCATTTTAAAGCCATTTTTAAGGCATTTCGCGCATACATGAAATGAACACATTTTTCTCCAAAACTATAACAGATGCAAGCTTGTCCTGTTTGGTGGAGATGATATTTAATAAAATAAGTAGAAATCCACTAAAATTTTTGTTTGGTTATCTTGCAATCCCGAGATAATCGTCTCCATGCTCCAAATCCATTTTAAAGCCATTTTTAAGGCATTTCGCGCATACATGAAATGAACACATTTTTCTCCAAATCTATAACAGATGCAAGCTTGTCTTGTTTGGTGGAGATGATATTTAATAAAATAAGTAGAAATCCACTAAAAGTTTTGTTTGGTTATCTTGCAATCCCGAGATAATCGTCTCCATGCTCCAAATCCATTTTAAAGCCATTTTTAAGGCATTTCGCGCATACATGAAATGAACACATTTTTCTCCAAAACTATAACAGATGCAAGCTTGTCCTGTTTGGTGGAGATGATATTTAATAAAATAAGTAGAAATCCACTAAAATTTTTGTTTGGTTATCTTGCAATCCCGAGATAATCGTCTCCATGCTCCAAATCCATTTTAAAGCCATTTTTAAGGCATTTCGCGCATACATGAAATGAACACATTTTTCTCCAAAACTATAACAGATGCAAGCTTGTCCTGTTTGGTGGAGATGATATTTAATAAAATAAGTAGAAATCCACTAAAAGTTTTGTTTGGTTATATTGCAATCCCGAGATAATCGTCTCCATGCTCCAAATCCATTTTAAAGCCATTTTTAAGGCATTTCGCGCATACATGAAATGAACACATTTTTCTCCAAAACTATAACAGATGCAAGCTTGTCCTGTTTGGTGGAGATGATATTTAATAAAATAAGTAGAAATCCACTAAAAGTTTTGTTTGGTTATCTTGCAATCCCGAGATAATCGTCTCCATGCTCCAAATCCATTTTAAAGCCATTTTTAAGGCATTTCGCGCATACATGAAATGAACACATTTTTCTCCAAAACTATAACAGATGCAAGCTTGTCCTGTTTGGTGGAGATGATATTTAATAAAATAAGTAGAAATCCACTAAAAGTTTTGTTTGGTTATCTTGCAATCCCGAGATAATCGTCTCCATGCTCCAAATCCATTTTAAAGCCATTTTTAAGGCATTTCGCGCATACATGAAATGAACACATTTTTCTCCAAAACTATAACAGATGCAAGCTTGTCCTGTTTGGTGGAGATGATATTTAATAAAATAAGTAGAAATCCACTAAAAGTTTTGTTTGGTTATCTTGCAATCCCGAGATAATCGTCTCCATGCTCCAAATCCATTTTAAAGCCATTTTTAAGGCATTTCGCGCATACATGAAATGAACACATTTTTCTCCAAAACTATAACAGATGCAAGCTTGTCCTGTTTGGTGGAGATGATATTTAATAAAATAAGTAGAAATCCACTAAAAGTTTTGTTTGGTTATCTTGCAATCCCGAGATAATCGTCTCCATGCTCCAAATCCATTTTAAAGCCATTTTTAAGGCATTTCGCGCATACATGAAATGAACACATTTTTCTCCAAAACTATAACAGATGCAAGCTTGTCCTGTTTGGTGGAGATGATATTTAATAAAATAAGTAGAAATCCACTAAAAGTTTTGTTTGGTTATATTGCAATCCCGAGATAATCGTCTCCATGCTCCAAATCCATTTTAAAGCCATTTTTAAGGCATTTCGCGCATACATGAAATGAACACATTTTTCTCCAAAACTATAACAGATGCAAGCTTGTCCTGTTTGGTGGAGATGATATTTAATAAAATAAGTAGAAATCCACTAAAAGTTTTGTTTGGTTATCTTGCAATCCCAAGATAATCGTCTCCATGCTCCAAATCCATTTTAAAGCCATTTTTAAGGCATTTCGCGCATACATGAAATGAACACATTTTTCTCCAAAACTATAACAGATGCAAGCTTGTCCTGTTTGGTGGAGATGATATTTAATAAAATAAGTAGAAATCCACTAAAAGTTTTGTTTGGTTATCTTGCAATCCCGAGATAATCGTCTCCATGCTCCAAATCCATTTTAAAGCCATTTTTAAGGCATTTCGCGCATACATGAAATGAACACATTTTTCTCCAAAACTATAACAGATGCAAGCTTGTCCTGTTTGGTGGAGATGATATTTAATAAAATAAGTAGAAATCCACTAAAAGTTTTGTTTGGTTATCTTGCAATCCCGAGATAATCGTCTCCATGCTCCAAATCCATTTTAAAGCCATTTTTAAGGCATTTCGCGCATACATGAAATGAACACATTTTTCTCCAAAACTATAACAGATGCAAGCTTGTCCTGTTTGGTGGAGATGATATTTAATAAAATAAGTAGAAATCCACTAAAAGTTTTGTTTGGTTATCTTGCAATCCCGAGATAATCGTCTCCATGCTCCAAATCCATTTTAAAGCCATTTTTAAGGCATTTCGCGCATACATGAAATGAACACATTTTTCTCCAAAACTATAACAGATGCAAGCTTGTCCTGTTTGGTGGAGATGATATTTAATAAAATAATTAGAAATCCACTAAAAGTTTTGTTTGGTTATCTTGCAATCCCGAGATAATCGTCTCCATGCTCCAAATCCATTTTAAAGCCATTTTTAAGGCATTTCGCGCATACATGAAATGAACACATTTTTCTCCAAAACTATAACAGATGCAAGCTTGTCCTGTTTGGTGGAGATGATATTTAATAAAATAAGTAGAAATCCACTAAAAGTTTTGTTTGGTTATATTGCAATCCCGAGATAATCGTCTCCATGCTCCAAATCCATTTTAAAGCCATTTTTAAGGCATTTCGCGCATACATGAAATGAACACATTTTTCTCCAAAACTATAACAGATGCAAGCTTGTCCTGTTTGGTGGAGATGATATTTAATAAAATAAGTAGAAATCCACTAAAAGTTTTGTTTGGTTATCTTGCAATCCCAAGATAATCGTCTCCATGCTCCAAATCCATTTTAAAGCCATTTTTAAGGCATTTCGCGCATACATGAAATGAACACATTTTTCTCCAAAACTATAACAGATGCAAGCTTGTCTTGTTTGGTGGAGATGATATTTAATAAAATAAGTAGAAATCCACTAAAAGTTTTGTTTGGTTATCTTGCAATCCCGAGATAATCGTCTCCATGCTCCAAATCCATTTTAAAGCCATTTTTAAGGCATTTCGCGCATACATGAAATGAACACATTTTTCTCCAAAACTATAACAGATGCAAGCTTGTCCTGTTTGGTGGAGATGATATTTAATAAAATAAGTAGAAATCCACTAAAATTTTTGTTTGGTTATCTTGCAATCCCGAGATAATCGTCTCCATGCTCCAAATCCATTCTAAAGCCATTTTTAAGGCATTTCGCGCATACATGAAATGAACACATTTTTCTCCAAAACTATAACAGATGCAAGTTTGTCCTGTTTGGTGGACATGATATTTAATAAAATAAGTAGAAATCCACTAAAAGTTTTGTTTGGTTATCTTGCAATCCCGAGATAATCGTCTCCATGCTCCAAATCCATTTTAAAGCCATTTTTAAGGCATTTCGCGCATACATGAAATGAACACATTTTTCTCCAAAACGAAAACAGATGCAAGCTTGTCCTGTTTGGTGGAGATGATATTTAATAAAATAAGTAGAAATCCACTAAAATTTTTGTTTGGTTATATTGCAATCCCGAGATAATCGTCTCCATGCTCCAAATCCATTTTAAAGCCATTTTTAAGGCATTTCGCGCATACATGAAATGAACACATTTTTCTCCAAAACTATAACAGATGCAAGCTTGTCCTGTTTGGTGGAGATGATATTTAATAAAATAAGTAGAAATCCACTAAAAGTTTTGTTTGGTTATCTTGCAATCCCGAGATAATCGTCTCCATGCTCCAAATCTATTTTAAAGCCATTTTTAAGGCATTTCGCGCATACATGAAATGAACACATTTTTCTCCAAAACTATAACAGATGCAAGCTTGTCCTGTTTGGTGGAGATGATATTTAATAAAATAAGTAGAAATCCACTAAAAGTTTTGTTTGGTTATTTTGCAATCCCGAGATAATCGTCTCCATGCTCCAAATCCATTTTAAAGCCATTTTTAAGGCATTTCGCGCATACATGAAATGAACACATTTTTCTCCAAAACTATAACAGATGCAAGCTTGTCCTGTTTGGTGGAGATAATATTTAATAAAATAAGTAGAAATCTACTAAAAGTTTCGTTTGTTTATTTAGCCATCCTGAGATAATCGTCTCCATGCTCCAAATCCATTTTAAAGCCATTTCAAAGGCATTTTGCGCATACATGAAATGAACACATTTTTCTCCAAAACTATAACACATGCAAGCTTGTCCTGTTTGGTGGAGATAATATTTAATAAAATAAGTAGAAATCTACTAAAAGTTTCGTTTGTTTATATTGCCATCCTGAGATAATCGTCTCCATGCTCCAAATCCATTTTAAAGCCATTTCAAAGGCATTTTGCGCATACATGAAATGAACACATTTTTCTCCAAAACTATAACACAATGCAAGCTTGTCCTGTTTGGTGGAGATGATATTTAATAAAATAAGTAGAAATCCACTAAAAGTTTTGTTTGGTTATCTTGCAATCCCGAGATAATCGTCTCCATGCTCCAAATCCATTTTAAAGCCATTTTTAAGGCATTTCGCGCATACATCAAATGAACACATTTTTCTCCAAAACTATAACAGATGCAAGCTTGTCCTGTTTGGTGGAGATGATATTTAATAAAATAAGTAGAAATCCACTAAAAGTTTTGTTTGGTTATATTGCAATCCCGAGATAATCGTCTCCATGCTCCAAATCCATTTTAAAGCCATTTTTAAGGCATTTCGCGCATACATGAAATGAACACATTTTTCTCCAAAACTATAACAGATGCAAGCTTGTCCTGTTTGGTGGAGATGATATTTAATAAAATAAGTAGAAATCCACTAAAAGTTTTGTTTGATTATCTTGCAATCCCGAGATAATCGTCTCCATGCTCCAAATCCATTTTAAAGCCATTTTTAAGGCATTTCGCGCATACATGAAATGAACACATTTTTCTCCAAAACTATAACAGATGCAAGCTTGTCCTGTTTGGTGGAGATGATATTTAATAAAATAAGTAGAAATCCACTAAAAGTTTTGTTTGGTTATCTTGCAATCCCGAGATAATCGTCTCCATGCTCCAAATCCATTTTAAAGCCATTTTTAAGGCATTTCGCGCATACATGAAATGAACACATTTTTCTCCAAAACTATAACAGATGCAAGCTTGTCCTGTTTGGTGGAGATGATATTTAATAAAATAAGTAGAAATCCACTAAAAGTTTTGTTTGGTTATCTTGCAATCCCGAGATAATCGTCTCCATGCTCCAAATCCATTTTAAAGCCATTTTTAAGGCATTTCGCGCATACATGAAATGAACACATTTTTCTCCAAAACTATAACAGATGCAAGCTTGTCCTGTTTGGTGGAGATAATATTTAATAAAATAAGTAGAAATCTACTAAAAGTTTCGTTTGTTTATATTGCCATCCTAAGATAATCGTCTCCATGCTCCAAATCCATTTTAAAGCCATTTCAAAGGCATTTTGCGCATACATGAAATGAACACATTTTTCTCCAAAACTATAACACATGCAAGCTTGTCCTGTTTGGTGGAGATGATATTTAATAAAATAAGTAGAAATCCACTAAAAGTTTTGTTTGGTTATCTTGCAATCCCGAGATAATCGTCTCCATGCTCCAAATCCATTTTAAAGCCATTTTTAAGGCATTTCGCGCATACATGAAATGAACACATTTTTCTCCAAAACTATAACAGATGCAAGCTTGTCCTGTTTGGTGGAGATGATATTTAATAAAATAAGTAGAAATCTACTAAAAGTTTCGTTTGTTTATATTGCCATCCTAAGATAATCGTCTCCATGCTCCAAATCCATTTTAAAGCCATTTCAAAGGCATTTTGCGCATACATGAAATGAACACATTTTTCTCCAAAACTATAACACATGCAAGCTTGTCCTGTTTGGTGGAGATGATATTTAATAAAATAAGTAGAAATCCACTAAAAGTTTTGTTTGGTTATCTTGCAATCCCGAGATAATCGTCTCCATGCTCCAAATCCATTTTAAAGCCATTTTTAAGGCATTTCGCGCATACATGAAATGAACACATTTTTCTCCAAAACTATAACAGATGCAAGCTTGTCCTGTTTGGTGGAGATGATATTTAATAAAATAAGTAGAAATCCACTAAAAGTTTTGTTTGGTTATCTTGCAATCCCGAGATAATCGTCTCCATGCTCCAAATCCATTTTAAAGCCATTTTTAAGGCATTTCGCGCATACATGAAATGAACACATTTTTCTCCAAAACTATAACAGATGCAAGCTTGTCCTGTTTGGTGGAGATGATATTTAATAAAATAAGTAGAAATCCACTAAAAGTTTTGTTTGGTTATCTTGCAATCCCGAGATAATCGTCTCCATGCTCCAAATCCATTTTAAAGCCATTTTTAAGGCATTTCGCGCATACATGAAATGAACACATTTTTCTCCAAAACTATAACAGATGCAAGCTTGTCCTGTTTGGTGGAGATGATATTTAATAAAATAAGTAGAAATCCACTAAAAGTTTTGTTTGGTTATCTTGCAATCCCGAGATAATCGTCTCCATGCTCCAAATCCATTTTAAAGCCATTTTTAAGGCATTTCGAACATACATGAAATGAACACATTTTTCTCCAAAACTATAACAGATGCAAGCTTGTCTTGTTTGGTGGAGATGATATTTAATAAAATAAGTAGAAATCCACTAAAAGTTTTGTTTGGTTATCTTGCAATCCCGAGATAATCGTCTCCATGCTCCAAATCCATTTTAAAGCCATTTTTAAGGCATTTCGCGCATACATGAAATGAACACATTTTTCTCCAAAACTATAACAGATGCAAGCTTGTCCTGTTTGGTGGAGATGATATTTTATAAAATAAGTAGAAATCCACTAAAATTTTTGTTTGGTTATCTTGCAATCCCGAGATAATCGTCTCCATGCTCCAAATCCATTTTAAAGCCATTTTTAAGGCATTTCGCGCATACATGAAATGAACACATTTTTCTCCAAAACTATAACAGATGCAAGCTTGTCCTGTTTGGTGGAGATGATATTTAATAAAATAAGTAGAAATCCACTAAAAGTTTTGTTTGGTTATCTTGCAATCCCGAGATAATCGTCTCCATGCTCCAAATCCATTTTAAAGCCATTTTTAAGGCATTTCGCGCATACATGAAATGAACACATTTTTCTCCAAAACTATAACAGATGCAAGCTTGTCCTGTTTGGTGGAGATGATATTTAATAAAATAAGTAGAAATCCACTAAAAGTTTTGTTTGGTTATCTTGCAATCCCGAGATAATCGTCTCCATGCTCCAAATCCATTTTAAAGCCATTTTTAAGGCATTTCGCGCATACATGAAATGAACACATTTTTCTCCAAAACTATAACAGATGCAAGCTTGTCCTGTTTGGTGGAGATGATATTTAATAAAATAAGTAGAAATCCACTAAAAGTTTTGTTTGGTTATCTTGCAATCCCGAGATAATCGTCTCCATGCTCCAAATCCATTTTAAAGCCATTTTTAAGGCATTTCGAACATACATGAAATGAACACATTTTTCTCCAAAACTATAACAGATGCAAGCTTGTCTTGTTTGGTGGAGATGATATTTAATAAAATAAGTAGAAATCCACTAAAAGTTTTGTTTGGTTATCTTGCAATCCCGAGATAATCGTCTCCATGCTCCAAATCCATTTTAAAGCCATTTTTAAGGCATTTCGCGCATACATGAAATGAACACATTTTTCTCCAAAACTATAACAGATGCAAGCTTGTCCTGTTTGGTGGAGATGATATTTAATAAAATAAGTAGAAATCCACTAAAATTTTTGTTTGGTTATCTTGCAATCCCGAGATAATCGTCTCCATGCTCCAAATCCATTTTAAAGCCATTTTTAAGGCATTTCGCGCATACATGAAATGAACACATTTTTCTCCAAAACTATAACAGATGCAAGCTTGTCCTGTTTGGTGGAGATGATATTTAATAAAATAAGTAGAAATCCACTAAAAGTTTTGTTTGGTTATATTGCAATCCCGAGATAATCGTCTCCATGCTCCAAATCCATTTTAAAGCCATTTTTAAGGCATTTCGCGCATACATGAAATGAACACATTTTTCTCCAAAACTATAACAGATGCAAGCTTGTCCTGTTTGGTGGAGATGATATTTAATAAAATAAGTAGAAATCCACTAAAAGTTTTGTTTGGTTATCTTGCAATCCCGAGATAATCGTCTCCATGCTCCAAATCCATTTTAAAGCCATTTTTAAGGCATTTCGCGCATACATGAAATGAACACATTTTTCTCCAAAACTATAACAGATGCAAGCTTGTCCTGTTTGGTGGAGATGATATTTAATAAAATAAGTAGAAATCCACTAAAAGTTTTGTTTGGTTATCTTGCAATCCCGAGATAATCGTCTCCATGCTCCAAATCCATTTTAAAGCCATTTTTAAGGCATTTCGCGCATACATGAAATGAACACATTTTTCTCCAAAACTATAACAGATGCAAGCTTGTCCTGTTTGGTGGAGATGATATTTAATAAAATAAGTAGAAATCCACTAAAAGTTTTGTTTGGTTATCTTGCAATCCCGAGATAATCGTCTCCATGCTCCAAATCCATTTTAAAGCCATTTTTAAGGCATTTCGCGCATACATGAAATGAACACATTTTTCTCCAAAACTATAACAGATGCAAGCTTGTCCTGTTTGGTGGAGATGATATTTAATAAAATAAGTAGAAATCCACTAAAAGTTTTGTTTGGTTATCTTGCAATCCCGAGATAATCGTCTCCATGCTCCAAATCCATTTTAAAGCCATTTTTAAGGCATTTCGCGCATACATGAAATGAACACATTTTTCTCCAAAACTATAACAGATGCAAGCTTGTCCTGTTTGGTGGAGATGATATTTAATAAAATAAGTAGAAATCCACTAAAAGTTTTGTTTGGTTATCTTGCAATCCCGAGATAATCGTCTCCATGCTCCAAATCCATTTTAAAGCCATTTTTAAGGCATTTCGCGCATACATGAAATGAACACATTTTTCTCCAAAACTATAACAGATGCAAGCTTGTCCTGTTTGGTGGAGATGATATTTAATAACATAAGTAGAAATCCACTAAAAGTTTTGTTTGGTTATATTGCAATCCCGAGATAATCGTCTCCATGCTCCAAATCCATTTTAAAGCCATTTTTAAGGCATTTCGCGCATACATGAAATGAACACATTTTTCTCCAAAACTATAACAGATGCAAGCTTGTCCTGTTTGGTGGAGATGATATTTAATAAAATAAGTAGAAATCCACTAAAAGTTTTGTTTGGTTATCTTGCAATCCCGAGATAATCGTCTCCATGCTCCAAATCCATTTTAAAGCCATTTTTAAGGCATTTCGCGCATACATGAAATGAACACATTTTTCTCCAAAACTATAACAGATGCAAGCTTGTCCTGTTTGGTGGAGATGATATTTAATAAAATAAGTAGAAATCCACTAAAAGTTTTGTTTGGTTATCTTGCAATCCCGAGATAATCGTCTCCATGCTCCAAATCCATTTTAAAGCCATTTTTAAGGCATTTCGCGCATACATGAAATGAACACATTTTTCTCCAAAACTATAACAGATGCAAGCTTGTCTTGTTTGGTGGAGATGATATTTAATAAAATAAGTAGAAATCCACTAAAAGTTTTGTTTGGTTATCTTGCAATCCCGAGATAATCGTCTCCATGCTCCAAATCCATTTTAAAGCCATTTTTAAGGCATTTCGCGCATACATGAAATGAACACATTTTTCTCCAAAACTATAACAGATGCAAGCTTGTCCTGTTTGGTGGAGATGATATTTTATAAAATAAGTAGAAATCCACTAAAATTTTTGTTTGGTTATCTTGCAATCCCGAGATAATCGTCTCCATGCTCCAAATCCATTTTAAAGCCATTTTTAAGGCATTTCGCGCATACATGAAATGAACACATTTTTCTCCAAAACTATAACAGATGCAAGCTTGTCCTGTTTGGTGGAGATGATATTTAATAAAATAAGTAGAAATCCACTAAAAGTTTTGTTTGGTTATATTGCAATCCCGAGATAATCGTCTCCATGCTCCAAATCCATTTTAAAGCCATTTTTAAGGCATTTCGCGCATACATGAAATGAACACATTTTTCTCCAAAACTATAACAGATGCAAGCTTGTCCTGTTTGGTGGAGATGATATTTAATAAAATAAGTAGAAATCCACTAAAAGTTTTGTTTGGTTATCTTGCAATCCCGAGATAATCGTCTCCATGCTCCAAATCCATTTTAAAGCCATTTTTAAGGCATTTCGCGCATACATGAAATGAACACATTTTTCTCCAAAACGAAAACAGATGCAGGCTTGTCCTGTTTGGTGGAGATGATATTTAATAAAATAAGTAGAAATCCACTAAAATTTTTGTTTGGTTATCTTGCAATCCCGAGATAATCGTCTCCATGCTCCAAATCCATTTTAAAGCCATTTTTAAGGCATTTCGCGCATACATGAAATGAACACATTTTTCTCCAAAACTATAACAGATGCAAGCTTGTCCTGTTTGGTGGAGATGATATTTAATAAAATAAGTAGAAATCCACTAAAAGTTTTGTTTGGTTATCTTGCAATCCCGAGATAATCGTCTCCATGCTCCAAATCCATTTTAAAGCCATTTTTAAGGCATTTCGCGCATACATGAAATGAACACATTTTTCTCCAAAACTATAACAGATGCAAGCTTGTCCTGTTTGGTGGAGATGATATTTAATAAAATAAGTAGAAATCCACTAAAAGTTTTGTTTGGTTATCTTGCAATCCCGAGATAAACGTCTCCATGCTCCAAATCCATTTTAAAGCCATTTTTAAGGCATTTCGCGCATACATGAAATGAACACATTTTTCTCCAAAACTATAACACATGCAAGCTTGTCCTGTTTGGTGGAGATGATATTTAATAAAATAAGTAGAAATCCACTAAAAGTTTTGTTTGGTTATCTTGCAATCCCGAGATAATCGTCTCCATGCTCCAAATCCATTTTAAAGCCATTTTTAAGGCATTTCGCGCATACATGAAATGAACACATTTTTCTCCAAAACTATAACAGATGCAAGCTTGTCCTGTTTGGTGGAGATGATATTTAATAAAATAAGTAGAAATCCACTAAAAGTTTTGTTTGGTTATCTTGCAATCCCGAGATAATCGTCTCCATGCTCCAAATCCATTTTAAAGCCATTTTTAAGGCATTTCGCGCATACATGAAATGAACACATTTTTCTCCAAAACTATAACAGATGCAAGCTTGTCCTGTTTGGTGGAGATAATATTTAATAAAATAAGTAGAAATCTACTAAAAGTTTCGTTTGTTTATATTGCCATCCTAAGATAATCGTCTCCATGCTCCAAATCCATTTTAAAGCCATTTCAAAGGCATTTTGCGCATACATGAAATGAACACATTTTTATCCAAAACTATAACACATGCAAGCTTGTCCTGTTTGGTGGAGATGATATTTAATAAAATAAGTAGAAATCCACTAAAAGTTTTGTTTGGTTATCTTGCAAACCCGAGATAATCGTCTCCATGCTCCAAATCCATTTTAAAGCCATTTTTAAGGCATTTCGCGCATACATGAAATGAACACATTTTTCTCCAAAACTATAACAGATGCAAGCTTGTCCTGTTTGGTGGAGATGATATTTAATAAAATAAGTAGAAATCCACTAAAAGTTTTGTTTGGTTATCTTGCAATCCCGAGATAATCGTCTCCATGCTCCAAATCCATTTTAAAGCCATTTTTAAGGCATTTCGCGCATACATGAAATGAACACATTTTTCTCCAAAACTATAACAGATGCAAGCTTGTCCTGTTTGGTGGAGATGATATTTAATAAAATAAGTAGAAATCCACTAAAAGTTTTGTTTGGTTATCTTGCAATCCCGAGATAATCGTCTCCATGCTCCAAATCCATTTTAAAGCCATTTTTAAGGCATTTCGCGCATACATGAAATGAACACATTTTTCTCCAAAACTATAACAGATGCAAGCTTGTCCTGTTTGGTGGAGATGATATTTAATAAAATAAGTAGAAATCCACTAAAAGTTTTGTTTGGTTATCTTGCAATCCCGAGATAATCGTCTCCATGCTCCAAATCCATTTTAAAGCCATTTTTAAGGCATTTCGCGCATACATGAAATGAACACATTTTTCTCCAAAACTATAACAGATGCAAGCTTGTCCTGTTTGGTGGAGATGATATTTAATAAAATAAGTAGAAATCCACTAAAAGTTTTGTTTGGTTATCTTGCAATCCCGAGATAATCGTCTCCATGCTCCAAATCCATTTTAAAGCCATTTTTAAGGCATTTCGCGCATACATGAAATGAACACATTTTTCTCCAAAACTATAACAGATGCAAGCTTGTCCTGTTTGGTGGAGATGATATTTAATAAAATAAGTAGAAATCCACTAAAATTTTTGTTTGGTTATCTTGCAATCCCGAGATAATCGTCTCCATGCTCCAAATCCATTTTAAAGCCATTTGTAAGGCATTTCGCGCATACATGAAATGAACACATTTTTCTCCAAAACTATAACAGATGCAAGCTTGTCCTGTTTGGTGGAGATGATATTTAATAAAATTAGTAGAAATCCACTAAAAGTTTTGTTTGGTTATCTTGCAATCCCGAGATAATCGTCTCCATGCTCCAAATCCATTTTAAAGCCATTTTTAAGGCATTTCGCGCATACATGAAATGAACACATTTTTCTCCAAAACTATAACAGATGCAAGCTTGTCCTGTTTGGTGGAGATGATATTTAATAAAATAAGTAGAAATCCACTAAAAGTTTTGTTTGGTTATCTTGCAATCCCGAGATAATCGTCTCCATGCTCCAAATCCATTTTAAAGCCATTTTTAAGGCATTTCGCGCATACATGAAATGAACACATTTTTCTCCAAAACTATAACAGATGCAAGCTTGTCCTGTTTGGTGGAGATGATATTTAATAAAATAAGTAGAAATCCACTAAAAGTTTTGTTTGGTTATCTTGCAATCCCGAGATAATCGTCTCCATGCTCCAAATCCATTTTAAAGCCATTTTTAAGGCATTTCGCGCATACATGAAATGAACACATTTTTCTCCAAAACTATAACAGATGCAAGCTTGTCCTGTTTGGTGGAGATGATATTTAATAAAATAAGTAGAAATCCACTAAAAGTTTTGTTTGGTTATCTTGCAATCCCGAGATAATCGTCTCCATGCTCCAAATCCATTTTAAAGCCATTTTTAAGGCATTTCGCGCATACATGAAATGAACACATTTTTCTCCAAAACTATAACAGATGCAAGCTTGTCCTGTTTGGTGGAGATGATATTTAATAAAATAAGTAGAAATCCACTAAAATTTTTGTTTGGTTATCTTGCAATCCCGAGATAATCGTCTCCATGCTCCAAATCCATTTTAAAGCCATTTCAAAGGTATTTTGCGCATACATGAAATGAACACATTTTTCTCCAAAACTATAACACATGCAAGCTTGTCCTGTTTGGTGGAGATGATATTTAATAAAATAAGTAGAAATCCACTAAAAGTTTTGTTTGGTTATCTTGCAATCCCGAGATAATCGTCTCCATGCTCCAAATCCATTTTAAAGCCATTTTTAAGGCATTTCGCGCATACATGAAATGAACACATTTTTCTCCAAAACTATAACAGATGCAAGCTTGTCCTGTTTGGTGGAGATGATATTTAATAAAATAAGTAGAAATCTACTAAAAGTTTCGTTTGTTTATATTGCCATCCTAAGATAATCGTCTCCATGCTCCAAATCCATTTTAAAGCCATTTCAAAGGCATTTTGCGCATACATGAAATGAACACATTTTTCTCCAAAACTATAACACATGCAAGCTTGTCCTGTTTGGTGGAGATGATATTTAATAAAATAAGTAGAAATCCACTAAAAGTTTTGTTTGGTTATCTTGCAATCCCGAGATAATCGTCTCCATGCTCCAAATCCATTTTAAAGCCATTTTTAAGGCATTTCGCGCATACATGAAATGAACACATTTTTCTCCAAAACTATAACAGATGCAAGCTTGTCCTGTTTGGTGGAGATGATATTTAATAAAATAAGTAGAAATCCACTAAAAGTTTTGTTTGGTTATCTTGCAATCCCGAGATAATCGTCTCCATGCTCCAAATCCATTTTAAAGCCATTTTTAAGGCATTTCGCGCATACATGAAATGAACACATTTTTCTCCAAAACTATAACAGATGCAAGCTTGTCCTGTTTGGTGGAGATGATATTTAATAAAATAAGTAGAAATCCACTAAAAGTTTTGTTTGGTTATCTTGCAATCCCGAGATAATCGTCTCCATGCTCCAAATCCATTTTAAAGCCATTTTTAAGGCATTTCGCGCATACATGAAATGAACACATTTTTCTCCAAAACTATAACAGATGCAAGCTTGTCCTGTTTGGTGGAGATGATATTTAATAAAATAAGTAGAAATCCACTAAAAGTTTTGTTTGGTTATCTTGCAATCCCGAGATAATCGTCTCCATGCTCCAAATCCATTTTAAAGCCATTTTTAAGGCATTTCGAACATACATGAAATGAACACATTTTTCTCCAAAACTATAACAGATGCAAGCTTGTCTTGTTTGGTGGAGATGATATTTAATAAAATAAGTAGAAATCCACTAAAAGTTTTGTTTGGTTATCTTGCAATCCCGAGATAATCGTCTCCATGCTCCAAATCCATTTTAAAGCCATTTTTAAGGCATTTCGCGCATACATGAAATGAACACATTTTTCTCCAAAACTATAACAGATGCAAGCTTGTCCTGTTTGGTGGAGATGATATTTTATAAAATAAGTAGAAATCCACTAAAATTTTTGTTTGGTTATCTTGCAATCCCGAGATAATCGTCTCCATGCTCCAAATCCATTTTAAAGCCATTTTTAAGGCATTTCGCGCATACATGAAATGAACACATTTTTCTCCAAAACTATAACAGATGCAAGCTTGTCCTGTTTGGTGGAGATGATATTTAATAAAATAAGTAGAAATCCACTAAAAGTTTTGTTTGGTTATCTTGCAATCCCGAGATAATCGTCTCCATGCTCCAAATCCATTTTAAAGCCATTTTTAAGGCATTTCGCGCATACATGAAATGAACACATTTTTCTCCAAAACTATAACAGATGCAAGCTTGTCCTGTTTGGTGGAGATGATATTTAATAAAATAAGTAGAAATCCACTAAAAGTTTTGTTTGGTTATCTTGCAATCCCGAGATAATCGTCTCCATGCTCCAAATCCATTTTAAAGCCATTTTTAAGGCATTTCGCGCATACATGAAATGAACACATTTTTCTCCAAAACTATAACAGATGCAAGCTTGTCCTGTTTGGTGGAGATGATATTTAATAAAATAAGTAGAAATCCACTAAAAGTTTTGTTTGGTTATCTTGCAATCCCGAGATAATCGTCTCCATGCTCCAAATCCATTTTAAAGCCATTTTTAAGGCATTTCGAACATACATGAAATGAACACATTTTTCTCCAAAACTATAACAGATGCAAGCTTGTCTTGTTTGGTGGAGATGATATTTAATAAAATAAGTAGAAATCCACTAAAAGTTTTGTTTGGTTATCTTGCAATCCCGAGATAATCGTCTCCATGCTCCAAATCCATTTTAAAGCCATTTTTAAGGCATTTCGCGCATACATGAAATGAACACATTTTTCTCCAAAACTATAACAGATGCAAGCTTGTCCTGTTTGGTGGAGATGATATTTAATAAAATAAGTAGAAATCCACTAAAATTTTTGTTTGGTTATCTTGCAATCCCGAGATAATCGTCTCCATGCTCCAAATCCATTTTAAAGCCATTTTTAAGGCATTTCGCGCATACATGAAATGAACACATTTTTCTCCAAAACTATAACAGATGCAAGCTTGTCCTGTTTGGTGGAGATGATATTTAATAAAATAAGTAGAAATCCACTAAAAGTTTTGTTTGGTTATATTGCAATCCCGAGATAATCGTCTCCATGCTCCAAATCCATTTTATAGCCATTTTTAAGGCATTTCGCGCATACATGAAATGAACACATTTTTCTCCAAAACTATAACAGATGCAAGCTTGTCCTGTTTGGTGGAGATGATATTTAATAAAATAAGTAGAAATCCACTAAAAGTTTTGTTTGGTTATCTTGCAATCCCGAGATAATCGTCTCCATGCTCCAAATCCATTTTAAAGCCATTTTTAAGGCATTTCGCGCATACATGAAATGAACACATTTTTCTCCAAAACTATAACAGATGCAAGCTTGTCCTGTTTGGTGGAGATGATATTTAATAAAATAAGTAGAAATCCACTAAAAGTTTTGTTTGGTTATCTTGCAATCCCGAGATAATCGTCTCCATGCTCCAAATCCATTTTAAAGCCATTTTTAAGGCATTTCGCGCATACATGAAATGAACACATTTTTCTCCAAAACTATAACAGATGCAAGCTTGTCCTGTTTGGTGGAGATGATATTTAATAAAATAAGTAGAAATCCACTAAAAGTTTTGTTTGGTTATCTTGCAATCCCGAGATAATCGTCTCCATGCTCCAAATCCATTTTAAAGCCATTTTTAAGGCATTTCGCGCATACATGAAATGAACACATTTTTCTCCAAAACTATAACAGATGCAAGCTTGTCCTGTTTGGTGGAGATGATATTTAATAAAATAAGTAGAAATCCACTAAAAGTTTTGTTTGGTTATCTTGCAATCCCGAGATAATCGTCTCCATGCTCCAAATCCATTTTAAAGCCATTTTTAAGGCATTTCGCGCATACATGAAATGAACACATTTTTCTCCAAAACTATAACAGATGCAAGCTTGTCCTGTTTGGTGGAGATGATATTTAATAAAATAAGTAGAAATCCACTAAAAGTTTTGTTTGGTTATCTTGCAATCCCGAGATAATCGTCTCCATGCTCCAAATCCATTTTAAAGCCATTTTTAAGGCATTTCGCGCATACATGAAATGAACACATTTTTCTCCAAAACTATAACAGATGCAAGCTTGTCCTGTTTGGTGGAGATGATATTTAATAACATAAGTAGAAATCCACTAAAAGTTTTGTTTGGTTATATTGCAATCCCGAGATAATCGTCTCCATGCTCCAAATCCATTTTAAAGCCATTTTTAAGGCATTTCGCGCATACATGAAATGAACACATTTTTCTCCAAAACTATAACAGATGCAAGCTTGTCCTGTTTGGTGGAGATGATATTTAATAAAATAAGTAGAAATCCACTAAAAGTTTTGTTTGGTTATCTTGCAATCCCGAGATAATCGTCTCCATGCTCCAAATCCATTTTAAAGCCATTTTTAAGGCATTTCGCGCATACATGAAATGAACACATTTTTCTCCAAAACTATAACAGATGCAAGCTTGTCCTGTTTGGTGGAGATGATATTTAATAAAATAAGTAGAAATCCACTAAAAGTTTTGTTTGGTTATCTTGCAATCCCGAGATAATCGTCTCCATGCTCCAAATCCATTTTAAAGCCATTTTTAAGGCATTTCGCGCATACATGAAATGAACACATTTTTCTCCAAAACTATAACAGATGCAAGCTTGTCTTGTTTGGTGGAGATGATATTTAATAAAATAAGTAGAAATCCACTAAAAGTTTTGTTTGGTTATCTTGCAATCCCGAGATAATCGTCTCCATGCTCCAAATCCATTTTAAAGCCATTTTTAAGGCATTTCGCGCATACATGAAATGAACACATTTTTCTCCAAAACTATAACAGATGCAAGCTTGTCCTGTTTGGTGGAGATGATATTTAATAAAATAAGTAGAAATCCACTAAAATTTTTGTTTGGTTATCTTGCAATCCCGAGATAATCGTCTCCATGCTCCAAATCCATTTTAAAGCCATTTTTAAGGCATTTCGCGCATACATGAAATGAACACATTTTTCTCCAAAACTATAACAGATGCAAGCTTGTCCTGTTTGGTGGAGATGATATTTAATAAAATAAGTAGAAATCCACTAAAAGTTTTGTTTGGTTATATTGCAATCCCGAGATAATCGTCTCCATGCTCCAAATCCATTTTAAAGCCATTTTTAAGGCATTTCGCGCATACATGAAATGAACACATTTTTCTCCAAAACTATAACAGATGCAAGCTTGTCCTGTTTGGTGGAGATGATATTTAATAACATAAGTAGAAATCCACTAAAAGTTTTGTTTGGTTATATTGCAATCCCGAGATAATCGTCTCCATGCTCCAAATCCATTTTAAAGCCATTTTTAAGGCATTCGCGCATACATGAAATGAACACATTTTTCTCCAAAACTATAACAGATGCAAGCTTGTCCTGTTTGGTGGAGATGATATTTAATAAAATAAGTAGAAATCCACTAAAAGTTTTGTTTGGTTATCTTGCAATCCCGAGATAATCGTCTCCATGCTCCAAATCCATTTTAAAGCCATTTTTAAGGCATTTCGCGCATACATGAAATGAACACATTTTTCTCCAAAACTATAACAGATGCAAGCTTGTCCTGTTTGGTGGAGATGATATTTAATAAAATAAGTAGAAATCCACTAAAAGTTTTGTTTGGTTATCTTGCAATCCCGAGATAATCGTCTCCATGCTCCAAATCCATTTTAAAGCCATTTTTAAGGCATTTCGCGCATACATGAAATGAACACATTTTTCTCCAAAACTATAACAGATGCAAGCTTGTCTTGTTTGGTGGAGATGATATTTAATAAAATAAGTAGAAATCCACTAAAAGTTTTGTTTGGTTATCTTGCAATCCCGAGATAATCGTCTCCATGCTCCAAATCCATTTTAAAGCCATTTTTAAGGCATTTCGCGCATACATGAAATGAACACATTTTTCTCCAAAACTATAACAGATGCAAGCTTGTCCTGTTTGGTGGAGATGATATTTAATAAAATAAGTAGAAATCCACTAAAATTTTTGTTTGGTTATCTTGCAATCCCGAGATAATCGTCTCCATGCTCCAAATCCATTTTAAAGCCATTTTTAAGGCATTTCGCGCATACATGAAATGAACACATTTTTCTCCAAAACTATAACAGATGCAAGCTTGTCCTGTTTGGTGGAGATGATATTTAATAAAATAAGTAGAAATCCACTAAAAGTTTTGTTTGGTTATATTGCAATCCCGAGATAATCGTCTCCATGCTCCAAATCCATTTTAAAGCCATTTTTAAGGCATTTCGCGCATACATGAAATGAACACATTTTTCTCCAAAACTATAACAGATGCAAGCTTGTCCTGTTTGGTGGAGATGATATTTAATAAAATAAGTAGAAATCCACTAAAAGTTTTGTTTGGTTATCTTGCAATCCCGAGATAATCGTCTCCATGCTCCAAATCCATTTTAAAGCCATTTTTAAGGCATTTCGCGCATACATGAAATGAACACATTTTTCTCCAAAACGAAAACAGATGCAGGCTTGTCCTGTTTTGGTGGAGATGATATTTAATAAAATAAGTAGAAATCCACTAAAATTTTTGTTTGGTTATCTTGCAATCCCGAGATAATCGTCTCCATGCTCCAAATCCATTTTAAAGCCATTTTTAAGGCATTTCGCGCATACATGAAATGAACACATTTTTCTCCAAAACTATAACAGATGCAAGCTTGTCCTGTTTGGTGGAGATGATATTTAATAAAATAAGTAGAAATCCACTAAAAGTTTTGTTTGGTTATCTTGCAATCCCGAGATAATCGTCTCCATGCTCCAAATCCATTTTAAAGCCATTTTTAAGGCATTTCGCGCATACATGAAATGAACACATTTTTCTCCAAAACTATAACAGATGCAAGCTTGTCCTGTTTGGTGGAGATGATATTTAATAAAATAAGTAGAAATCCACTAAAAGTTTTGTTTGGTTATCTTGCAATCCCGAGATAAACGTCTCCATGCTCCAAATCCATTTTAAAGCCATTTTTAAGGCATTTCGCGCATACATGAAATGAACACATTTTTCTCCAAAACTATAACACATGCAAGCTTGTCCTGTTTGGTGGAGATGATATTTAATAAAATAAGTAGAAATCCACTAAAAGTTTTGTTTGGTTATCTTGCAATCCCGAGATAATCGTCTCCATGCTCCAAATCCATTTTAAAGCCATTTTTAAGGCATTTCGCGCATACATGAAATGAACACATTTTTCTCCAAAACTATAACAGATGCAAGCTTGTCCTGTTTGGTGGAGATGATATTTAATAAAATAAGTAGAAATCCACTAAAAGTTTTGTTTGGTTATCTTGCAATCCCGAGATAATCGTCTCCATGCTCCAAATCCATTTTAAAGCCATTTTTAAGGCATTTCGCGCATACATGAAATGAACACATTTTTCTCCAAAACTATAACAGATGCAAGCTTGTCCTGTTTGGTGGAGATAATATTTAATAAAATAAGTAGAAATCTACTAAAAGTTTCGTTTGTTTATATTGCCATCCTAAGATAATCGTCTCCATGCTCCAAATCCATTTTAAAGCCATTTCAAAGGCATTTTGCGCATACATGAAATGAACACATTTTTATCCAAAACTATAACACATGCAAGCTTGTCCTGTTTGGTGGAGATGATATTTAATAAAATAAGTAGAAATCCACTAAAAGTTTTGTTTGGTTATCTTGCAAACCCGAGATAATCGTCTCCATGCTCCAAATCCATTTTAAAGCCATTTTTAAGGCATTTCGCGCATACATGAAATGAACACATTTTTCTCCAAAACTATAACAGATGCAAGCTTGTCCTGTTTGGTGGAGATGATATTTAATAAAATAAGTAGAAATCCACTAAAAGTTTTGTTTGGTTATCTTGCAATCCCGAGATAATCGTCTCCATGCTCCAAATCCATTTTAAAGCCATTTTTAAGGCATTTCGCGCATACATGAAATGAACACATTTTTCTCCAAAACTATAACAGATGCAAGCTTGTCCTGTTTGGTGGAGATGATATTTAATAAAATAAGTAGAAATCCACTAAAAGTTTTGTTTGGTTATCTTGCAATCCCGAGATAATCGTCTCCATGCTCCAAATCCATTTTAAAGCCATTTTTAAGGCATTTCGCGCATACATGAAATGAACACATTTTTCTCCAAAACTATAACAGATGCAAGCTTGTCCTGTTTGGTGGAGATGATATTTAATAAAATAAGTAGAAATCCACTAAAAGTTTTGTTTGGTTATCTTGCAATCCCGAGATAATCGTCTCCATGCTCCAAATCCATTTTAAAGCCATTTTTAAGGCATTTCGCGCATACATGAAATGAACACATTTTTCTCCAAAACTATAACAGATGCAAGCTTGTCCTGTTTGGTGGAGATAATATTTAATAAAATAAGTAGAAATCTACTAAAAGTTTCGTTTGTTTATATTGCCATCCTGAGATAATCGTCTCCATGCTCCAAATCCATTTTAAAGCCATTTCAAAGGCATTTTGCGCATACATGAAATGAACACATTTTTCTCCAAAACTATAACAGATGCAAGCTTGTCCTGTTTGGTGGAGATAATATTTAATAAAATAAGTAGAAATCTACTAAAAGTTTCGTTTGTTTATATTGCCATCCTGAGATAATCGTCTCCATGCTCCAAATCCATTTTAAAGCCATTTCAAAGGCATTTTGCGCATACATGAAATGAACACATTTTTCTCCAAAACTATAACACATGCAAGCTTGTCCTGTTTGGTGGAGATGATATTTAATAAAATAAGTAGAAATCCACTAAAAGTTTTGTTTGGTTATCTTGCAATCCCGAGATAATCGTCTCCATGCTCCAAATCCATTTTAAAGCCATTTTTAAGGCATTTCGCGCATACATGAAATGAACACATTTTTCTCCAAAACTATAACAGATGCAAGCTTGTCCTGTTTGGTGGAGATGATATTTAATAAAATAAGTAGAAATCCACTAAAAGTTTTGTTTGGTTATCTTGCAATCCCGAGATAATCGTCTCCATGCTCCAAATACATTTTAAAGCCATTTTTAAGGCATTTCGCGCATACATGAAATGAACACATTTTTCTCCAAAACTATAACAGATGCAAGCTTGTCCTGTTTGGTGGAGATGATATTTAATAAAATAAGTAGAAATCTACTAAAAGTTTCGTTTGTTTATATTGCCATCCTGAGATAATCGTCTCCATGCTCCAAATCCATTTTAAAGCCATTTTTAAGGCAATTCGCGCATACATGAAATGAACACATTTTTCTCCAAAACTATAACAGATGCAAGCTTGTCCTGTTTGGTGGAGATAATATTTAATAAAATAAGTAGAAATCTACTAAAAGTTTCGTTTGTTTATATTGCCATCCTGAGATAATCGTCTCCATGCTCCAAATCGATTTTAAAGCCATTTCAAAGGCATTTTGCGCATACATGAAATGAACACATTTTTCTCCAAAACTATAACACATGCAAGCTTGTCCTGTTTGGTGGAGATGATATTTAATAAAATAAGTAGAAATCCACTAAAAGTTTTGTTTGGTTATCTTGCAATCCCGAGATAATCGTCTCCATGCTCCAAATCCATTTTAAAGCCATTTTTAAGGCATTTCGCGCATACATGAAATGAACACATTTTTCTCCAAAACTATAACAGATGCAAGCTTGTCCTGTTTGGTGGAGATGATATTTAATAAAATAAGTAGAAATCCACTAAAAGTTTTGTTTGGTTATCTTGCAATCCCGAGATAATCGTCTCCATGCTCCAAATCCATTTTAAAGCCATTTTTAAGGCATTTCGCGCATACATGAAATGAACACATTTTTCTCCAAAACTATAACACATGCAAGCTTGTCCTGTTTGGTGGAGATGATATTTAATAAAATAAGTAGAAATCCACTAAAAGTTTTGTTTGGTTATCTTGCAATCCCGAGATAATCGTCTCCATGCTCCAAATCCATTTTAAAGCCATTTTTAAGGCATTTCGCGCATACATGAAATGAACACATTTTTCTCCAAAACTATAACAGATGCAAGCTTGTCCTGTTTGGTGGAGATGATATTTAATAAAATAAGTAGAAATCCACTAAAAGTTTTGTTTGGTTATCTTGCAATCCCGAGATAATCGTCTCCATGCTCCAAATCCATTTTAAAGCCATTTTTAAGGCATTTCGCGCATACATGAAATGAACACATTTTTCTCCAAAACTATAACAGATGCAAGCTTGTCCTGTTTGGTGGAGATTAGTGATGAGCGAGCATGCTTGTCACTACTCGGTACTCGCACGAGTATCACTGTACTCGGGCTGCTCGGCGGGGACCGAGTAATCTCGCGATACTCGTGCTTTACTCGTGGTCTTCATTTCTGCATGTTGGCGCTCTTTTGAGAGCCAGCCCTCATGCAGGGATTGGCTGGCAGACCACTGCAATGCCACAGCCCTGTTAGTTGTGGAATTGCAGTGATTGGCCGGCCTGCACAGCGTCACCGAGCCTTTATATAGGCCGGCGCGCTGTGCTCTGCTCACAGCTATTCTGACAGTGAGTGTAGGGAGAGTGTCGCTGATTCAGGGAAAGCTTTGCGGCCCTTTATAGCTTTTTCAGTTGCAGGGCTGCAAACAGTGTGACCAAAAGTCCTTCTCAGGACTATTCTAGTTGTATACAGGCAGGCAGGGTATAGCCAGGTCGGCGTACAGTAGCAGAGTCCTTCTCAGGACTATTGTTGCTATATACAGGCAGGGTATAGCCAGGTCTGAATACAGGCTAGTGACCAAAAGAGTCCTTGTCAGGACTATTGTAGCAGTATACAGGCAGGCAGGCAGGCAGGGTAGTGGTGACCGTATACCAGCCTTCATATCTGGGGCTGGTGTACACAGTGTAAAACAGTCCAGATAGTGTCTGACTTGTCTGTACTGTAATTGTCGCTCCCCAAAAAAACCTGTTAGGTTATTATTGCGTCCGTGCTTGGTTTTTAAAACCGCACGTGTGTGCCTGTTGGTGGCAGCGTACAGGTGCACTGGTGTGCGTTTACCAAACTATTATATAACGCACAAGTGTAGTGTATAATACACGTCAGTCAGCAGTGGCTGATAGTGTCAGAGTTCTTAATTTTTGCTCCTAAAACCTGTGTTAGGTTATTATTGCGTCCGTGCTTGGTTTTTAAAACCGCACGTGTGTGCCTGTTGGTGGCAGCGTACAGGTGCACTGGTGTGCGTTTACCAAACTATTATATAACGCACAAGTGTAGTGTATAATACACGTCAGTCAGCAGTGGCTGATAGTGTCAGAGTTCTTAATTTTTGCTCCTAAAACCTGTGTTAGGTTATTATTGCGTCCGTGCTTGGTTTTTAAAACCGCACGTGTGTGCCTGTTGGTGGCAGCGTACAGGTGCACTGGTGTGCGTTTTTACCAAACTATTATATAACGCACAAGTGTAGTGTATAATACACGTCAGTCAGCAGTGGCTGATAGTGTCAGAGTTCTTAATTTTTGCTCCTAAAACCTGTGTTAGGTTATTATTGCGTCCGTGCTTGGTTTTTAAAACCGCACGTGTGTGCCTGTTGGTGGCAGCGTACAGGTGCACTGGTGTGCGTTTTTACCAAACTATTATATAACGCACAAGTGTAGTGTATAATACACGTCAGTCAGCAGTGGCTGATAGTGTCAGAGTTCTTAATTTTTGCTCCTAAAACCTGTGTTAGGTTATTATTGCGTCCGTGCTTGGTTTTTAAAACCGCACGTGTGTGCCTGTTGGTGGCAGCGTACAGGTGCACTGGTGTGCGTTTACCAAACTATTATATAACGCACAAGTGTAGTGTATAATACACGTCAGTCAGCAGTGGCTGATAGTGTCAGAGTTCTTAATTTTTGCTCCTAAAACCTGTGTTAGGTTATTATTGCGTCCGTGCTTGGTTTTTAAAACCGCACGTGTGTGCCTGTTGGTGGCAGCGTACAGGTGCACTGGTGTGCGTTTACCAAACTATTATATAACGCACAAGTGTAGTGTATAATACACGTCAGTCAGCAGTGGCTGATAGTGTCAGAGTTCTTAATTTTTGCTCCTAAAACCTGTGTTAGGTTATTATTGCGTCCGTGCTTGGTTTTTAAAACCGCACGTGTGTGCCTGTTGGTGGCAGCGTACAGGTGCACTGGTGTGCGTTTACCAAACTATTATATAACGCACAAGTGTAGTGTATAATACACGTCAGTCAGCAGTGGCTGATAGTGTCAGAGTTCTTAATTTTTGCTCCTAAAACCTGTGTTAGGTTATTATTGCGTCCGTGCTTGGTTTTTAAAACCGCACGTGTGTGCCTGTTGGTGGCAGCGTACAGGTGCACTGGTGTGCGTTTTTACCAAACTATTATATAACGCACAAGTGTAGTGTATAATACACGTCAGTCAGCAGTGGCTGATAGTGTCAGAGTTCTTAATTTTTGCTCCTAAAACCTGTGTTAGGTTATTATTGCGTCCGTGCTTGGTTTTTAAAACCGCACGTGTGTGCCTGTTGGTGGCAGCGTACAGGTGCACTGGTGTGCGTTTTTACCAAACTATTATATAACGCACAAGTGTAGTGTATAATACACGTCAGTCAGCAGTGGCTGATAGTGTCAGAGTTCTTAATTTTTGCTCCTAAAACCTGTGTTAGGTTATTATTGCGTCCGTGCTTGGTTTTTAAAACCGCACGTGTGTGCCTGTTGGTGGCAGCGTACAGGTGCACTGGTGTGCGTTTACCAAACTATTATATAACGCACAAGTGTAGTGTATAATACACGTCAGTCAGCAGTGGCTGATAGTGTCAGAGTTCTTAATTTTTGCTCCTAAAACCTGTGTTAGGTTATTATTGCGTCCGTGCTTGGTTTTTAAAACCGCACGTGTGTGCCTGTTGGTGGCAGCGTACAGGTGCACTGGTGTGCGTTTACCAAACTATTATATAACGCACAAGTGTAGTGTATAATACACGTCAGTCAGCAGTGGCTGATAGTGTCAGAGTTCTTAATTTTTGCTCCTAAAACCTGTGTTAGGTTATTATTGCGTCCGTGCTTGGTTTTTAAAACCGCACGTGTGTGCCTGTTGGTGGCAGCGTACAGGTGCACTGGTGTGCGTTTTTACCAAACTATTATATAACGCACAAGTGTAGTGTATAATACACGTCAGTCAGCAGTGGCTGATAGTGTCAGAGTTCTTAATTTTTGCTCCTAAAACCTGTGTTAGGTTATTATTGCGTCCGTGCTTGGTTTTTAAAACCGCACGTGTGTGCCTGTTGGTGGCAGCGTACAGGTGCACTGGTGTGCGTTTTTACCAAACTATTATATAACGCACAAGTGTAGTGTATAATACACGTCAGTCAGCAGTGGCTGATAGTGTCAGAGTTCTTAATTTTTGCTCCTAAAACCTGTGTTAGGTTATTATTGCGTCCGTGCTTGGTTTTTAAAACCGCACGTGTGTGCCTGTTGGTGGCAGCGTACAGGTGCACTGGTGTGCGTTTTTACCAAACTATTATATAACGCACAAGTGTAGTGTATAATACACGTCAGTCAGCAGTGGCTGATAGTGTCAGAGTTCTTAATTTTTGCTCCTAAAACCTGTGTTAGGTTCTTAGTGCGTCCGTGCTTGCATTTAAAAACCGCACGTGTGTGCCTGTCGGTGGCAGCGTACAGGTGCACTTGTGTGCAATTTCCAGAAACTTTGATATAACGCACAAGTAGTGAATATACACGTCAGCAGTGCACAGCATTGCAAAATGCGCAAGGGCATTGGCAAGGAACAAGGAAGTGGACGTGATGGTGGTGCAGGCAGAGGCCGAGGTCGTGGGCAAGCTCTAATTTCGCCACAACAAAGGGCCACATCTAGTCGCTCGCACGTCCTGTCCCAAATTCTTGGGGACCGCAGCAGTACACCGCTCTTGAACCAAGACCAGTGTCAACAGGTTGTTAGTTGGATAGCGGATAATGCTTCCAGTCAGATTGGCACCACCACAAACACTCTGTCTTCCACACGGTCAAGTGTCAGTAGCCGTGATACTGCACCGCACATTTCTGAACCTGATCCTCCTTCCTACCACCAGGCTGAGTACACGTCCTCCTCGGACATTAATGATCCCACACTTGGACACTCGGAAGAGCTGTTCACGTTTCCATTCACACATTCTGGCCTCTCGCCAGCTCATATTGAAGTGGGTCATGAGGAGATCGTCTGTACAGATGGCCAAATATTTGAGCAGCCACGTTCTCACGAAGTTGGCAACGTGTCTCAACAAGTGGTGGACGATGATGAGACACAATTGTCAGCAAGTCAGGAGGAGGAGCAGGGTGCGGAAGAGGAAGACGACGTGGTGGATGATCCAGTAACTGACCCAACCTGGCAGGAGGATATGCAGAGCGAGGACAGCAGTGCACAGGGGGAGGGAGGCGTAGCATCACAACAGGCAGTAAGAAGCAGGGTGGTGGCCCCAGGCAGAAGTCAGGCAACCGTTCCCCGGAACAACACGACGACACAAGGTGCCTGTACAAATGTTAGGTCTTCACGAGTCTGGCAGTTTTTTAAGTTGGATCCAGATGATTCAAAAAAGGCCATTTGCAACACCTGCCGTGCCAGCATCAGCAGGGGTACCAAAACTAGCAGCCTGACCACCACCAGCATGATCAGGCACATGTCAGCCAAGCACCCGACTTTGTGGGAAGTACAACAGAGTCGAGGAGCAGTGCTTGCTGATGTCACTGCTACGTCTTCGCTGGTTGTGCATGCGAGCCAATCCTCTGTCCATGCTGCCTGCGAACAAGCCTCCTCCACTCCTGCACCTGCAGTTGCCTACGCAGAAAGAACACCATCATCAAGCACGTCCTTGTCCCAGCGCAGCGTTCAGTTATCCATTCAGCAAACCTTTGAACGCAGGCGCAAATACACTGCCAACACCCCACATGCCACAGTTCTAAATGCTAACATTTCGCGACTGCTTGCGCTGGAAATGTTGCCTTTTAGGCTGGTGGAGACAGAAGCATTCCGTGACCTGATGGCGGCAGCTGTCCCACGTTACTCGGTCCCCAGCCGCCACTATTTCTCCCGGTGTGCCGTCCCCGCGTTGCATAACCACGTGTCACAAAACATCACACGTGCCCTGAACAACGCTGTTTCACCCAAGGTCCACCTAACCACAGACACGTGGACAAGTGCTTGTGGGCAAGGCCGCTACATCTCGTTGACGGCACACTGGGTTAATATTGTGGAAGCTGGGACCCAGTCTGAGCGAGGGACGGAACACGTCCTTCCCACACCAAGGTTTGCAGGCCCTACCTCAGTCAGTGTTTCACCCACACTCTACAGCTCCGGAATGTCATGCTCTTCAGCCTCCTCCTCCTCCTGCGCATCCTCATCCACTGTGCCCTCCACACCAGTCACAAGCTGGAAGCACTGCAGCACTGCCTCGGCGAAGCGGCAACAGGCTGTGCTGAAGCTAATCTGCATAGGTGACAAACCCCACAATGCAGAAGAGCTGTGGACAGCTCTGAAACAGCAGGCAGATCACTGGCTCACACCTCTGAACCTAAAGCCAGGAAAGGTCGTTTGTGACAATGGCCGGAACCTGGTGGCGGCTTTGAGGCGAGGCCAGCTGACACATGTTCCATGCGTGGCCCATGTGCTCAACCTCGTGGTTCAGCGGTTTATAAAGTCATACCCAGAGCTGTCTGATCTGCTGGTAAAAGTTCGCCGCCTGTCTGCACATTTTCGAAAGTCACCTACTGCTTCAGCCGGCCTTGCCGGCTTTCAGCGCAGTTTGCATCTTCCGGCTCACAGACTGGTGTGTGATGTCCCCACGCGTTGGAATTCAACTCTGCACATGTTGGTCAGGATATGTGAGCAGAAGAGGGCAGTTGTTGAGTACCTGCATCACCTAAGCCGTCGGGAAATGGGTCAAACTCCACACATAACACCTGAGGAGTGGAGATGGATGTCAGACCTATGTACCATCCTCCAAAACTTTGAGGACTCCACCAAGATGGTGAGTGGTGATGACGCCATTATTAGCGTCACCATACCGCTACTCTGCCTTCTAAAACGGTCCCTGCTGAAAAACAAACATGATGCATTGCAGGCGGAGCGCGATGAGTTGCAGCAAGAAACAGTAGTGGGTGTGGGTGATAACACACAGCCCAGCCTCGTCTCATCACAACGTGCAGTGGAGGACTATGACGAGGAGGAGGATGAAGACATGGAGCAACTCTCCGGCCAAATTGAGGATATGACATGCACACCAGTCATATCCTCGATTCAGCGTGGCTGGCCAGAGGACAGGGTAGATGAGGAGGAGGAGGAGGAGGAGGAGGAGGAGGAGGACAGCATGTTCAGTCATCTTGTTGGTCAGGCTACTGAAGTCCTGGCTGTTAAGAGTCTGGCGCACATGGCTGACTTTATGGTAAGCTGCCTGTCTCGTGACCCTCGCGTTAAGAACATCTTGGCCGACAATCATTACTGGTTGGTAACACTGTTAGACCCACGCTACAAGGAGAACTTTTTGTCTCTTATTCCCGTGGAGGAGAGGTCAACCAAAATGCAGCAGTTTCGGAAGGCCATACTCACGGAAGTAGGCAAAGCATTCCCCTCACAAAACGCTAGCGGCATAGGTCAGGAATCAGTGGACAACCGAGGCGTACAGCCGAGAGAGGCACAAGTCCAATCCGCCAGAGGTAGGGGAACAGTCTTTAAGATGTGGGACAGTTTTCTCAGCCCCTCACGTACCACAGCCCCTGAGGTGCGGGGTAGTGCCACAAGAAATCCTAAGTTTGCCCAGATGCTGAAGGAGTACCTTGCAGATCGAACAACTGTACTCCGACATTCCTCTGTGCCTTACAATTATTGGGTATCCAAGCTGGACACGTGGCATGAATTGGCTCTCTACGCCTTGGAAGTCCTGGCCTGCCCTGCTGCTAGCGTTTTGTCAGAGCGTGTTTTTAGTGCCGCAGGTGGAATCATTACAGATAAACGCACCCGCCTGTCAACTGAAAATGCTGACAGGCTGACTCTGATAAAGATGAACAAGGGTTGGATTGGGCCAGACTTCACCACACCACCAGCAAATGAGAGCGGAGTTTAAAGTTTGCCATGTACCTCCACTCACCCATGGGTACACTTCTCGACTTTGGATAATCGCTGGACTGCTCCTCCTTCTCCTCATGCGCCATCATGATGACCGTTACAATAGTTAGGTCTTTGTTTCAGGTATACCCCCAGTGGTAAATTTTTTCGCCCATTCTTTGCAGAATGGACATTACAACGACAGGAGACCCGCTCCTTTGCAATGGGAACAATGTTTTGAGGCCCTCATGCACGTCTCTACCCAGGGACAACGTGGAGCCTCCCAATTTTTGGCTGCCCTGCCTAAGGGCTATACTGAAATACACCCACTTCCTTACAATGGGCACTTCAGGTTTACAGGCCATCATGCACGTCTCTATCCAGGGACAATGTGGAGCCTCCCAATTTTTGGCTGCCCTGGCAAAGGGCTATACTAAAATAGACCCACTTCCTTACAATGGGCACTTCAGGTTTACAGGCCATCATGCACGTCTCTATCCAGGGACAATGTGGAGCCTCCCAATTTTTGGCTGCCCTGGCAAAGGGCTATACTGAAATAGACCCACTTCCTTACAATGGGCACTTCAGGTTTACAGGCCATCATGCACGTCTCTATCCAGGGACAATGTGGAGCCTCCCAATTTTTGGCTGCCCTGGCAAAGGGCTATACTAAAATAGACCCACTTCCTTACAATGGGCACTTCAGGTTTACAGGCCATCATGCACGTCTCTATCCAGGGACAATGTGGAGCCTCCCAATTTTTGGCTGCCCTGGCAAAGGGCTATACTGAAATAGACCCACTTCCTTACAATGGGCACTTCAGGTTTACAGGCCATCATGCACGTCTCTATCCAGGGACAATGTGGAGCCTCCCAATTTTTGGCTGCCCTGGCAAAGGGCTATACTAAAATAGACCCACTTCCTTACAATGGGCACTTCAGGTTTACAGGCCATCATGCACGTCTCTATCCAGGGACAATGTGGAGCCTCCCAATTTTTGGCTGCCCTGGCAAAGGGCTATACTGAAATAGACCCACTTCCTTACAATGGGCACTTCAGGTTTACAGGCCATCATGCACGTCTCTATCCAGGGACAATGTGGAGCCTCCCAATTTTTGGCTGCCCTGGCAAAGGGCTATACTGAAATAGACCCACTTCCTTACAATGGGCACTTCAGGTTTACAGGCCATCATGCACGTCTCTATCCAGGGACAATGTGGAGCCTCCCAATTTTTGGCTGCCCTGGCAAAGGGCTATACTGAAATAGACCCACTTCCTTACAATGGGCACTTCAGGTTTACAGGCCATCATGCACGTCTCTATCCAGGGACAATGTGGAGCCTCCCAATTTTTGGCTGCCCTGGCAAAGGGCTATACTAAAATAGACCCACTTCCTTACAATGGGCACTTCAGGTTTACAGGCCATCATGCACGTCTCTATCCAGGGACAATGTGGAGCCTCCCAATTTTTGGCTGCCCTGGCAAAGGGCTATACTGAAATAGACCCACTTCCTTACAATGGGCACTTCAGGTTTACAGGCCATCATGCACGTCTCTATCCAGGGACAATGTGGAGCCTCCCAATTTTTGGCTGCCCTGGCAAAGGGCTATACTGAAATAGACCCACTTCCTTACAATGGGCACTTCAGGTTTACAGGCCATCATGCACGTCTCTATCCAGGGACAATGTGGAGCCTCCCAATTTTTGGCTGCCCTGGCAAAGGGCTATACTAAAATAGACCCACTTCCTTACAATGGGCACTTCAGGTTTACAGGCCATCATGCACGTCTCTATCCAGGGACAATGTGGAGCCTCCCAATTTTTGGCTGCCCTGGCAAAGGGCTATACTGAAATAGACCCACTTCCTTACAATGGGCACTTCAGGTTTACAGGCCATCATGCACGTCTCTATCCAGGGACAATGTGGAGCCTCCCAATTTTTGGCTGCCCTGGCAAAGGGCTATACTAAAATAGACCCACTTCCTTACAATGGGCACTTCAGGTTTACAGGCCATCATGCACGTCTCTATCCAGGGACAATGTGGAGCCTCCCAATTTTTGGCTGCCCTGGCAAAGGGCTATACTGAAATAGACCCACTTCCTTACAATGGGCACTTCAGGTTTACAGGCCATCATGCACGTCTCTATCCAGGGACAATGTGGAGCCTCCCAATTTTTGGCTGCCCTGGCAAAGGGCTATACTAAAATAGACCCACTTCCTTACAATGGGCACTTCAGGTTTACAGGCCATCATGCACGTCTCTATCCAGGGACAATGTGGAGCCTCCCAATTTTTGGCTGCCCTGGCAAAGGGCTATACTGAAATAGACCCACTTCCTTACAATGGGCACTTCAGGTTTACAGGCCATCATGCACGTCTCTATCCAGGGACAATGTGGAGCCTCCCAATTTTTGGCTGCCCTGGCAAAGGGCTATACTAAAATAGACCCACTTCCTTACAATGGGCACTTCAGGTTTACAGGCCATCATGCACGTCTCTATCCAGGGACAATGTGGAGCCTCCCAATTTTTGGCTGCCCTGGCAAAGGGCTATACTGAAATAGACCCACTTCCTTACAATGGGCACTTCAGGTTTACAGGCCATCATGCACGTCTCTATCCAGGGACAATGTGGAGCCTCCCAATTTTTGGCTGCCCTGGCAAAGGGCTATACTGAAATAGACCCACTTCCTTACAATGGGCACTTCAGGTTTACAGGCCATCATGCACGTCTCTATCCAGGGACAATGTGGAGCCTCCCAATTTTTGGCTGCCCTGGCAAAGGGCTATACTGAAATAGACCCACTTCCTTACAATGGGCACTTCAGGTTTACAGGCCATCATGCACGTCTCTATCCAGGGACAATGTGGAGCCTCCCAATTTTTGGCTGCCCTGGCAAAGGGCTATACTAAAATAGACCCACTTCCTTACAATGGGCTACTTCAGGTTTACAGGCCATCATGCACGTCTCTATCCAGGGACAATGTGGAGCCTCCCAATTTTTGGCTGCCCTGGCAAAGGGCTATACTGAAATAGACCCACTTCCTTACAATGGGCACTTCAGGTTTACAGGCCATCATGCACGTCTCTATCCAGGGACAATGTGGAGCCTCCCAATTTTTGGCTGCCCTGGCAAAGGGCTATACTAAAATAGACCCACTTCCTTACAATGGGCACTTCAGGTTTACAGGCCATCATGCACGTCTCTATCCAGGGACAATGTGGAGCCTCCCAATTTTTGGCTGCCCTGGCAAAGGGCTATACTGAAATAGACCCACTTCCTTACAATGGGCACTTCAGGTTTACAGGCCATCATGCACGTCTCTATCCAGGGACAATGTGGAGCCTCCCAATTTTTGGCTGCCCTGGCAAAGGGCTATACTAAAATAGACCCACTTCCTTACAATGGGCACTTCAGGTTTACAGGCCATCATGCACGTCTCTATCCAGGGACAATGTGGAGCCTCCCAATTTTTGGCTGCCCTGGCAAAGGGCTATACTGAAATAGACCCACTTCCTTACAATGGGCACTTCAGGTTTACAGGCCATCATGCACGTCTCTATCCAGGGACAATGTGGAGCCTCCCAATTTTTGGCTGCCCTGGCAAAGGGCTATACTAAAATAGACCCACTTCCTTACAATGGGCACTTCAGGTTTACAGGCCATCATGCACGTCTCTATCCAGGGACAATGTGGAGCCTCCCAATTTTTGGCTGCCCTGGCAAAGGGCTATACTGAAATAGACCCACTTCCTTACAATGGGCACTTCAGGTTTACAGGCCATCATGCACGTCTCTATCCAGGGACAATGTGGAGCCTCCCAATTTTTGGCTGCCCTGGCAAAGGGCTATACTGAAATAGACCCACTTCCTTACAATGGGCACTTCAGGTTTACAGGCCATCATGCACGTCTCTATCCAGGGACAATGTGGAGCCTCCCAATTTTTGGCTGCCCTGGCAAAGGGCTATACTGAAATAGACCCACTTCCTTACAATGGGCACTTCAGGTTTACAGGCCATCATGCACGTCTCTATCCAGGGACAATGTGGAGCCTCCCAATTTTTGGCTGCCCTGGCAAAGGGTACTAAAATAGACCCACTTCCTTACAATGGGCACTTCAGGTTTACAGGCCATCATGCACGTCTCTATCCAGGGACAATGTGGAGCCTCCCAATTTTTGGCTGCCCTGGCAAAGGGCTATACTGAAATAGACCCACTTCCTTACAATGGGCACTTCAGGTTTACAGGCCATCATGCACGTCTCTATCCAGGGACAATGTGGAGCCTCCCAATTTTTGGCTGCCCTGGCAAAGGGCTATACTGAAATAGACCCACTTCCTTACAATGGGCACTTCAGGTTTACAGGCCATCATGCACGTCTCTATCCAGGGACAATGTGGAGCCTCCCAATTTTTGGCTGCCCTGGCAAAGGGCTATACTAAAATAGACCCACTTCCTTACAATGGGCACTTCAGGTTTACAGGCCATCATGCACGTCTCTATCCAGGGACAATGTGGAGCCTCCCAATTTTTGGCTGCCCTGGCAAAGGGCTATACTGAAATAGACCCACTTCCTTACAATGGGCACTTCAGGTTTACAGGCCATCATGCACGTCTCTATCCAGGGACAATGTGGAGCCTCCCAATTTTTGGCTGCCCTGGCAAAGGGCTATACTAAAATAGACCCACTTCCTTACAATGGGCACTTCAGGTTTACAGGCCATCATGCACGTCTCTATCCAGGGACAATGTGGAGCCTCCCAATTTTTGGCTGCCCTGGCAAAGGGCTATACTGAAATAGACCCACTTCCTTACAATGGGCACTTCAGGTTTACAGGCCATCATGCACGTCTCTATCCAGGGACAATGTGGAGCCTCCCAATTTTTGGCTGCCCTGGCAAAGGGCTATACTAAAATAGACCCACTTCCTTACAATGGGCACTTCAGGTTTACAGGCCATCATGCACGTCTCTATCCAGGGACAATGTGGAGCCTCCCAATTTTTGGCTGCCCTGGCAAAGGGCTATACTGAAATAGACCCACTTCCTTACAATGGGCACTTCAGGTTTACAGGCCATCATGCACGTCTCTATCCAGGGACAATGTGGAGCCTCCCAATTTTTGGCTGCCCTGGCAAAGGGCTATACTGAAAATAGACCCACTTCCTTACAATGGGCACTTCAGGTTTACAGGCCATCATGCACGTCTCTATCCAGGGGACAATGTGGAGCCTCCCAATTTTTGGCTGCCCTGGCAAAGGGCTATACTGAAATAGACCCACTTCCTTACAATGGGCACTTCAGGTTTACAGGCCATCATGCACGTCTCTATCCAGGACAATGTGGAGCCTCCCAATTTTTGGCTGCCCTGGCAAAGGGCTATACTGAAATAGACCCACTTCCTTACAATGGGCACTTCAGGTTTACAGGCCATCATGCACGTCTCTATCCAGGGACAATGTGGAGCCTCCCAATTTTTGGCTGCCCTGGCAAAGGGCTATACTGAAATAGACCCACTTCCTTACAATGGGCACTTCAGGTTTACAGGCCATCATGCACGTCTCTATCCAGGGACAATGTGGAGCCTCCCAATTTTTGGCTGCCCTGGCAAAGGGCTATACTGAAAATAGACCCACTTCCTTACAATGGGCACTTCAGGTTTACAGGCCATCATGCACGTCTCTATCCAGGGACAATGTGGAGCCTCCCAATTTTTGGCTGCCCTGGCAAAGGGCTATACTGAAATAGACCCACTTCCTTACAATGGGCACTTCAGGTTTACAGGCCATCATGCACGTCTCTATCCAGGGACAATGTGGAGCCTCCCAATTTTTGGCTGCCCTGGCAAAGGGCTATACTAAAATAGACCCACTTCCTTACAATGGGCACTTCAGGTTTACAGGCCATCATGCACGTCTCTATCCAGGGACAATGTGGAGCCTCCCAATTTTTGGCTGCCCTGGCAAAGGGCTATACTGAAATAGACCCACTTCCTTACAATGGGCACTTCAGGTTTACAGGCCATCATGCACGTCTCTATCCAGGGACAATGTGGAGCCTCCCAATTTTTGGCTGCCCTGGCAAAGGGCTATACTGAAATAGACCCACTTCCTTACAATGGGCACTTCAGGTTTACAGGCCATCATGCACGTCTCTATCCAGGGACAATGTGGAGCCTCCCAATTTTTGGCTGCCCTGGCAAAGGGCTATACTAAAATAGACCCACTTCCTTACAATGGGCACTTCAGGTTTACAGGCCATCATGCACGTCTCTATCCAGGGACAATGTGGAGCCTCCCAATTTTTGGCTGCCCTGGCAAAGGGCTATACTGAAATAGACCCACTTCCTTACAATGGGCACTTCAGGTTTACAGGCCATCATGCACGTCTCTATCCAGGGACAATGTGGAGCCTCCCAATTTTTGGCTGCCCTGGCAAAGGGCTATACTAAAATAGACCCACTTCCTTACAATGGGCACTTCAGGTTTACAGGCCATCATGCACGTCTCTATCCAGGGACATTGGTGAACCTCACAATTTTGGACTGCCCTGGCAAAGGAAAATACTACAAAGACTCACTTCCTCAAAATGGGCACATTAGACTCAAGAGGCCTTCATGTACGTCTCTTCTCAGGGACATCGGAGTGCCACACAATGTTTTCACGTAAAATCTTTCATGTATTAATCTCAAAAAGTAACATACACCAGCTCTATCTCACTATTGGGTATGTGCCCTTAACATTTCTGCCATGAAAAATCATTTTGGGGTCATTTTGGAAGGTTTTCTGGTGAGTCCGTAAAAATGGCGTAAAACGCGGACAAAATTGTTCACAGCTGTGACTTTTGAGTGATAAATACTTCAAGGGGTCTTCCCCATGCTGTTGCCATGTCATTTGAGCACTCTTCTGAGACTTTTGTGCCATTTTTAGGGTTTCTCCATGCTGCCGGGAGGTCATTTCACAAAAATACTCGGGTCTCCCATAGGATAACATTGGGCTCGTTGCTCGGGCCGAGTACACGAGTATCTTGGGAGGCTCGGCCCGAGCTTCGAGCACCCGAGCTTTTTAGTACTCGCTCATCACTAGTGGAGATGATATTTAATAAAATAAGTAGAAATCCACTAAAAGTTTTGTTTGGTTATCTTGCAATCCCGAGATAATCGTCTCCATGCTCCAAATCCATTTTAAAGCCATTTTTAAGGCATTTCGCGCATACATGAAATGAACACATTTTTCTCCAAAACTATAACAGATGCAAGCTTGTCCTGTTTGGTGGAGATGATATTTAATAAAATAAGTAGAAATCCACTAAAAGTTTTGTTTGGTTATCTTGCAATCCCGAGATAATCGTCTCCATGCTCCAAATCCATTTTAAAGCCATTTTTAAGGCATTTCGCGCATACATGAAATGAACACATTTTTCTCCAAAACTATAACAGATGCAAGCTTGTCCTGTTTGGTGGAGATGATATTTAATAAAATAAGTAGAAATCCACTAAAAGTTTTGTTTGGTTATCTTGCAATCCCGAGATAATCGTCTCCATGCTCCAAATCCATTTTAAAGCCATTTTTAAGGCATTTCGCGCATACATGAAATGAACACATTTTTCTCCAAAACTATAACAGATGCAAGCTTGTCCTGTTTGGTGGAGATGATATTTAATAAAATAAGTAGAAATCCACTAAAAGTTTTGTTTGGTTATCTTGCAATCCCGAGATAATCGTCTCCATGCTCCAAATCCATTTTAAAGCCATTTTTAAGGCATTTCGCGCATACATGAAATTAACACATTTTTCTCCAAAACTATAACAGATGCAAGCTTGTCCTGTTTGGTGGAGATGATATTTAATAAAATAAGTAGAAATCCACTAAAAGTTTTGTTTGGTTATCTTGCAATCCCGAGATAATCGTCTCCATGCTCCAAATCCATTTTACAGCCATTTTTAAGGCATTTCGCGCATACATGAAATGAACACATTTTTCTCCAAAACTATAACAGATGCAAGCTTGTCCTGTTTGGTGGAGATAATATTTAATAAAATAAGTAGAAATCTACTAAAAGTTTCGTTTGTTTATATTGCCATCCTGAGATAATCGTCTCCATGCTCCAAATCCATTTTAAAGCCATTTCAAAGGCATTTTGCGCATACATGAAATGAACACATTTTTCTCCAAAACTATAACACATGCAAGCTTGTCCTGTTTGGTGGAGATGATATTTAATAAAATAAGTAGAAATCCACTAAAAGTTTTGTTTGGTTATCTTGCAATCCCGAGATAATCGTCTCCATGCTCCAAATCCATTTTAAAGCCATTTTTAAGGCATTTCGCGCATACATGAAATGAACACATTTTTCTCCAAAACTATAACAGATGCAAGCTTGTCCTGTTTGGTGGAGATGATATTTAATAAAATAAGTAGAAATCCACTAAAAGTTTTGTTTGGTTATCTTGCAATCCCGAGATAATCGTCTCCATGCTCCAAATCCATTTTAAAGCCATTTTTAAGGCATTTCGCGCATACATGAAATGAACACATTTTTCTCCAAAACTATAACAGATGCAAGCTTGTCCTGTTTGGTGGAGATAATATTTAATAAAATAAGTAGAAATCTACTAAAAGTTTCGTTTGTTTATATTGCCATCCTGAGATAATCGTCTCCATGCTCCAAATTTATTTTAAAGCCATTTCAAAGGCATTTTGCGCATACATGAAATGAACACATTTTTCTCCAAAACTATAACACATGCAAGCTTGTCCTGTTTGGTGGAGATGATATTTAATAAAATAAGTAGAAATCCACTAAAAGTTTTGTTTGGTTATCTTGCAATCCCGAGATAATCGTCTCCATGCTCCAAATCCATTTTAAAGCCATTTTTAAGGCATTTCGCGCATACATGAAATGAACACATTTTTCTCCAAAACTATAACAGATGAAAGCTTGTCCTGTTTGGTGGAGATAATATTTAATAAAATAAGTAGAAATCTACTAAAAGTTTCGTTTGTTTATATTGCCATCCTGAGATAATCGTCTCCATGCTCCAAATCCATTTTAAAGCCATTTCAAAGGCATTTTGCGCATACATGAAATGAACACATTTTTCTCCAAAACTATAACACATGCAAGCTTGTCCTGTTTGGTGGAGATGATATTTAATAAAATAAGTAGAAATCCACTAAAAGTTTTGTTTGGTTATCTTGCAATCCCGAGATAATCGTCTCCATGCTCCAAATCCATTTTAAAGCCATTTTTAAGGCATTTCGCGCATACATGAAATGAACACATTTTTCTCCAAAACTATAACAGATGCAAGCTTGTCCTGTTTGGTGGAGATGATATTTAATAAAATAAGTAGAAATCCACTAAAAGTTTTGTTTGGTTATCTTGCAATCCCGAGATAATCGTCTCCATGCTCCAAATCCATTTTAAAGCCATTTTTAAGGCATTTCGCGCATACATGAAATGAACACATTTTTCTCCAAAACTATAACAGATGCAAGCTTGTCCTGTTTGGTGGAGATGATATTTAATAAAATAAGTAGAAATCCACTAAATGTTTTGTTTGGTTATCTTGCAATCCCGAGATAATCGTCTCCATGCTCCAAATCCATTTTAAAGCCATTTTTAAGGCATTTCGCGCATACATGAAATGAACACATTTTTCTCCAAAACTATAACAGATGCAAGCTTGTCCTGTTTGGTGGAGATAATATTTAATAAAATAAGTAGAAATCTACTAAAAGTTTCGTTTGTTTATATTGCCATCCTGAGATAATCGTCTCCATGCTCCAAATCCATTTTAAAGCCATTTCAAAGGCATTTTGCGCATACATGAAATGAACACATTTTTCTCCAAAACTATAACAGATGCAAGCTTGTCCTGTTTGGTGGAGATAATTTTTAATAAAAAAAGTAGAAATCTACTAAAAGTTTTGTTTGTTTATATTGCCATCCTGAGATAATCGTCTCCATGCTCCAAATCCATTTTAAAGCCATTTCAAAGGCATTTTGCGCATACATGAAATGAACACATTTTTCTCCAAAACTATAACACATGCAAGCTTGTCCTGTTTGGTGGAGATGATATTTAATAAAATAAGTAGAAATCCACTAAAAGTTTTGTTTGGTTATCTTGCAATCCTGAGATAATCGTCTCCATGCTCCAAATCCATTTTAAAGCCATTTTTAAGGCATTTCGCGCATACATGAAATGAACACATTTTTCTCCAAAACTATAACAGATGCAAGCTTGTCCTGTTTGGTGGAGATGATATTTAATAAAATAAGTAGAAATCCACTAAAAGTTTTGTTTGGTTATCTTGCAATCCCGAGATAATCGTCTCCATGCTCCAAATCCATTTTAAAGCCATTTTTAAGGCATTTCGCGCATACATGAAATGAACAGATTTTTCTCCAAAACTATAACAGATGCAAGCTTGTCCTGTTTGGTGGAGATAATATTTAATAAAATAAGTAGAAATCTACTAAAAGTTTCGTTTGTTTATATTGCCATCCTGAGATAATCGTCTCCATGCTCCAAATCCATTTTAAAGCCATTTCAAAGGGATTTTGCGCATACATGAAATGAACACATTTTTCTCCAAAACTATAACACATGCAAGCTTGTCCTGTTTGGTGGAGATGATATTTAATAAAATAAGTAGAAATCCACTAAAAGTTTTGTTTGGTTATCTTGCAATCCCGAGATAATCGTCTCCATGCTCCAAATCCATTTTAAAGCCATTTTTAAGGCATTTCGCGCATACATGAAATGAACACATTTTTCTCCAAAACTATAACAGATGCAAGCTTGTCCTGTTTGGTGGAGATAATATTTAATAAAATAAGTAGAAATCTACTAAAAGTTTCGTTTGTTTATATTGCCATCCTGAGATAATCGTCTCCATGCTCCAAATCCATTTTAAAGCCATTTCAAAGGCATTTTGCGCATACATGAAATGAACACATTTTTCTCCAAAACTATAACACATGCAAGCTTGTCCTGTTTGGTGGAGATGATATTTAATAAAATAAGTAGAAATCCACTAAAAGTTTTGTTTGGTTATCTTGCAATCCCGAGATAATCGTCTCTATGCTCCAAATCCATTTTAAAGCCATTTTTAAGGCATTTCGCGCATACATGAAATGAACACATTTTTCTCCAAAACTATAACAGATGCAAGCTTGTCCTGTTTGGTGGAGATGATATTTAATAAAATAAGTAGAAATCCACTAAAAGTTTTGTTTGGTTATCTTGCAATCCCGAGATAATCGTCTCCATGCTCCAAATCCATTTTAAAGCCATTTTTAAGGCATTTCGCGCATACATGAAATGAACAAATTTTTCTCCAAAACTATAACAGATGCAAGCTTGTCCTGTTTGGTGGAGATGATATTTAATAAAATAAGTAGAAATCCACTAAAAGTTTTGTTTGGTTATCTTGCAATCCCGAGATAATCGTCTGCATGCTCCAAATCCATTTTAAAGCCATTTTTAAGGCATTTCGCGCATACATGAAATGAACACATTTTTCTCCAAAACTATAACAGATGCAAGCTTGTCCTGTTTGGTGGAGATAATATTTAATAAAATAAGTAGAAATCTACTAAAAGTTTCGTTTGTTTATATTGCCATCCTGAGATAATCGTCTCCATGCTCCAATCCATTTTAAAGCCATTTCAAAGGCATTTTGCGCATACATGAAATGAACACATTTTTCTCCAAAACTATAACAGATGCAAGCTTGTCCTGTTTGGTGGAGATAATATTTAATAAAATAAGTAGAAATCTACTAAAAGTTTCGTTTGTTTATATTGCCATCCTGAGATAATCGTCTCCATGCTCCAAATCCATTTTAAAGCCATTTCAAAGGCATTTTGCGCATACATGAAATGAACACATTTTTCTCCAAAACTATAACACATGCAAGCTTGTCCTGTTTGGTGGAGATGATATTTAATAAAATAAGTAGAAATCCACTAAAAGTTTTGTTTGGTTATCTTGCAATCCCGAGATAATCGTCTCCATGCTCCAAATCCATTTTAAAGCCATTTTTAAGGCATTTCGCGCATACATGAAATGAACACATTTTTCTCCAAAACTATAACAGATGCAAGCTTGTCCTGTTTGGTGGAGATGATATTTAATAAAATAAGTAGAAATCCACTAAAAGTTTTGTTTGGTTATCTTGCAATCCCGAGATAATCGTCTCCATGCTCCAAATCAATTTTAAAGCCATTTTTAAGGCATTTCGCGCATACATGAAATGAACACATTTTTCTCCAAAATTTGGAGCATGGAGACGATTATCTCGGGATTGCAAGATAACCAAACAAAACTTTTAGTGGATTTCTACTTATTTTATTAAATATCATCTCCACCAAACAGGACAAGCTTGCATCTGTTATAGTTTTGGAGAAAAATGTGTTCATTTCATGTATGCGCGAAATGCCTTAAAAATGGCTTTAAAATGGATTTGGAGCATGGAGACGATTATCTCGGGATTGCAAGATAACCAAACAAAACTTTTAGTGGATTTCTACTTATTTTATTAAATATCATCTCCACCAAACAGGACAAGCTTGCATGTGTTATAGTTTTGGAGAAAAATGTGTTCATTTCATGTATGCGCAAAATGCCTTTGAAATGGCTTTAAAATGGATTTGGAGCATGGAGACGATTATCTCAGGATGGCAATATAAACAAACGAAATTTTTAGTAGATTTCTACTTATTTTATTAAATATCATCTCCACCAAACAGGACAAGCTTGCATCTGTTATAGTTTTGGAGAAAAATGTGTTCATTTCATGTATGCGCGAAATGCCTTAAAAATGGCTTTAAAATGGATTTGGAGCATGGAGACGATTATCTCGGGATTGCAAGATAACCAAACAAAACTTTTAGTGGATTTCTACTTATTTTATTAAATATCATCTCCACCAAACAGGACAAGCTTGCATCTGTTATAGTTTTGGAGAAAAATGTGTTCATTTCATGTATGCGCGAAATGCCTTAAAAATGGCTTTAAAATGGATTTGGAGCATGGAGACGATTATCTCGGGATTGCAAGATAACCAAACAAAACTTTTAGTGGATTTCTACTTATTTTATTAAATATCATCTCCACCAAACAGGACAAGCTTGCATGTGTTATAGTTTTGGAGAAAAATGTGTTCATTTCATGTATGCGCGAAATGCCTTAAAAATGGCTTTAAAATGGATTTGGAGCATGGAGACGATTATCTCGGGATTGCAAGATAACCAAACAAAACTTTTAGTGGATTTCTACTTATTTTATTAAATATCATCTCCACCAAACAGGACAAGCTTGCATCTGTTATAGTTTTGGAGAAAAATGTGTTCATTTCATGTATGCGCGAAATGCCTTAAAAATGGCTTTAAAATGGATTTGGAGCATGGAGACGATTATCTCGGGATTGCAAGATAACCAAACAAAACTTTTAGTGGATTTCTACTTATTTTATTAAATATCATCTCCACCAAACAGGACAAGCTTGCATGTGTTATAGTTTTGGAGAAAAATGTGTTCATTTCATGTATGCGCAAAATGCCTTTGAAATGGCTTTAAAATGGATTTGGAGCATGGAGACGATTATCTCAGGATGGCAATATAAACAAACGAAACTTTTAGTAGATTTCTACTTATTTTATTAAATATTATCTCCACCAAACAGGACAAGCTTGCATCTGTTATAGTTTTGGAGAAAAATGTGTTCATTTCATGTATGCGCGAAATGCCTTAAAAATGGCTTTAAAATGGATTTGGAGCATGGAGACGATTATCTCAGGATGGCAATATAAACAAACGAAACTTTTAGTAGATTTCTACTTATTTTATTAAATATCATCTCCACCAAACAGGACAAGCTTGCATCTGTTATAGTTTTGGAGAAAAATGTGTTCATTTCATGTATGCGCGAAATGCCTTAAAAATGGCTTTAAAATGGATTTGGAGCATGGAGACGATTATCTCGGGATTGCAAGATAACCAAACAAAACTTTTAGTGGATTTCTACTTATTTTATTAAATATCATCTCCACCAAACAGGACAAGCTTGCATCTGTTATAGTTTTGGAGAAAAATGTGTTCATTTCATGTATGCGCGAAATGCCTTAAAAATGGCTTTAAAATGGATTTGGAGCATGGAGACGATTATCTCGGGATTGCAAGAAAACCAATCAAAACTTTTAGTGGATTTCTACTTATTTTATTAAATATTATCTCCACCAAACAGGACAAGCTTGCATCTGTTATAGTTTTGGAGAAAAATGTGTTCATTTCATGTATGCGCGAAATGCCTTAAAAATGGCTTTAAAATGGATTTGGAGCATGGAGACGATTATCTCGGGATTGCAAGATAACCAAACAAAACTTTTAGTGGATTTCTACTTATTTTATTAAATATCATCTCCACCAAACAGGACAAGCTTGCATCTGTTATAGTTTTGGAGAAAAATGTGTTCATTTCATGTATGCGCAAAATGCCTTTGAAATGGCTTTAAAATGGATTTGGAGCATGGAGACGATTATCTCAGGATGGCAATATAAACAAACGAAACTTATAGTAGATTTCTACTTATTTTATTAAATATTATCTCCACCAAACAGGACAAGCTTGCATCTGTTATAGTTTTGGAGAAAAATGTGTTCATTTCATGTATGCGCGAAATGCCTTAAAAATGGCTTTAAAATGGATTTGGAGCATGGAGACGATTATCTCGGGATTGCAAGATAACCAAACAAAACTTTTAGTGGATTTCTACTTATTTTATTAAATATCATCTCCACCAAACAGGACAAGCTTGCATCTGTTATAGTTTTGGAGAAAAATGTGTTCATTTCATGTATGCGCGAAATGCCTTAAAAATGGCTTTAAAATGGATTTGGAGCATGGAGACGATTATCTCGGGATTGCAATATAACCAAACAAAACTTTTAGTGGATTTCTACTTATTTTATTAAATATCATCTCCACCAAACAGGACAAGCTTGCATCTGTTATAGTTTTGGAGAAAAATGTGTTCATTTCATGTATGCGCGAAATGCCTTAAAAATGGCTTTAAAATGGATTTGGAGCATGGAGACGATTATCTCGGGATTGCAAGATAACCAAACAAAACTTTTAGTGGATTTCTACTTATTTTATTAAATATCATCTCCACCAAACAGGACAAGCTTGCATGTGTTATAGTTTTGGAGAAAAATGTGTTCATTTCATGTATGCGCAAAATGCCTTTGAAATGGCTTTAAAATGGATTTGGAGCATGGAGACGATTATCTCAGGATGGCAATATAAACAAACGAAACTTTTAGTAGATTTCTACTTATTTTATTAAATATTATCTCCACCAAACAGGACAAGCTTGCATCTGTTATAGTTTTGGAGAAAAATGTGTTCATTTCATGTATGCGCAAAATGCCTTTGAAATGGCTTTAAAATGGATTTGGAGCATGGAGACGATTATCTCAGGATGGCAATATAAACAAACGAAACTTTTAGTAGATTTCTACTTATTTTATTAAATATTATCTCCACCAAACAGGACAAGCTTGCATCTGTTATAGTTTTGGAGAAAAATGTGTTCATTTCATGTATGCGCGAAATGCCTTAAAAATGGCTTTAAAATGGATTTGGAGCATGGAGACGATTATCTCGGGATTGCAAGATAACCAAACAAAACTTTTAGTGGATTTCTACTTATTTTATTAAATATCATCTCCACCAAACAGGACAAGCTTGCATCTGTTATAGTTTTGGAGAAAAATGTGTTCATTTCATGTATGCGCGAAATGCCTTAAAAATGGCTTTAAAATGGATTTGGAGCATGGAGACGATTATCTCGGGATTGCAAGATAACCAAACAAAACTTTTAGTGGATTTCTACTTATTTTATTAAATATCATCTCCACCAAACAGGACAAGCTTGCATGTGTTATAGTTTTGGAGAAAAATGTGTTCATTTCATGTATGCGCAAAATGCCTTTGAAATGGCTTTAAAATGGATTTGGAGCATGGAGACGATTATCTCAGGATGGCAATATAAACAAACGAAACTTTTAGTAGATTTCTACTTATTTTATTAAATATTATCTCCACCAAACAGGACAAGCTTGCATCTGTTATAGTTTTGGAGAAAAATGTGTTCATTTCATGTATGCGCGAAATGCCTTAAAAATGGCTTTAAAATGGATTTGGAGCATGGAGACGATTATCTCGGGATTGCAAGATAACCAAACAAAACTTTTAGTGGATTTCTACTTATTTTATTAAATATCATCTCCACCAAACAGGACAAGCTTGCATGTGTTATAGTTTTGGAGAAAAATGTGTTCATTTCATGTATGCGCAAAATGCCTTTGAAATGGCTTTAAAATGGATTTGGAGCATGGAGACGATTATCTCAGGATGGCAATATAAACAAACGAAACTTTTAGCAGATTTCTACTTATTTTATTAAATATTATCTCCACCAAACAGGACAAGCTTGCATCTGTTATAGTTTTGGAGAAAAATGTGTTCATTTCATGTATGCGCGAAATGCCTTAAAAATGGCTTTAAAATGGATTTGGAGCATGGAGACGATTATCTCGGGATTGCAAGATAACCAAACAAAACTTTTAGTGGATTTCTACTTATTTTATTAAATATCATCTCCACCAAACAGGACAAGCTTGCATCTGTTATAGTTTTGGAGAAAAATGTGTTCATTTCATGTATGCGCGAAATGCCTTAAAAATGGCTTTAAAATGGATTTGGAGCATGGAGACGATTATCTCGGGATTGCAAGATAACCAAACAAAACGTTTAGTGGATTTCTACTTATTTTATTAAATATCATCTCTACCAAACAGGACAAGCTTGCATGTGTTATAGTTTTGGAGAAAAATGTGTTCATTTCATGTATGCGCAAAATGCCTTTGAAATGGCTTTAAAATGGATTTGGAGCATGGAGACGATTATCTCAGGATGGCAATATAAACAAACGAAACTTTTAATAGATTTCTACTTATTTTATTAATTATTATCTCCACCAAACAGGACAAGCTTGCATCTGTTATAGTTTTGGAGAAAAATGTGTTCATTCCATGTATGCGCGAAATGCCTTAAAAATGGCTTTAAAATGGATTTGGAGCATGGAGACGATTATCTCGGGATTGCAAGATAACCAAACAAAACTTTTAGTGGATTTCTACTTATTTTATTAAATATCATCTCCACCAAACAGGACAAGCTTGCATCTGTTATAGTTTTGGAGAAAAATGTGTTCATTTCATGTATGCGCGAAATGCCTTAAAAATGGCTTTAAAATGGATTTGGAGCATGGAGACGATTATCTCGGGATTGCAAGATAACCAAACAAAACTTTTAGTGGATTTCTACTTATTTTATTAAATATCATCTCCACCAAACAGGACAAGCTTGCATGTGTTATAGTTTTGGAGAAAAATGTGTTCATTTCATGTATGCGCAAAATGCCTTTGAAATGGCTTTAAAATGGATTTGGAGCATGGAGACGATTATCTCAGGATGGCAATATAAACAAACGAAACTTTTAGTAGATTTCTACTTATTTTATTAAATATTATCTCCACCAAACAGGACAAGCTTGCATCTGTTATAGTTTTGGAGAAAAATGTGTTAATTTCATGTATGCGCGAAATGCCTTAAAAATGGCTTTAAAATGGATTTGGAGCATGGAGACGATTATCTCGGGATTGCAAGATAACCAAACAAAACTTTTAGTGGATTTCTACTTATTTTATTAAATATCATCTCCACCAAACAGGACAAGCTTGCATCTGTTATAGTTTTGGAGAAAAATGTGTTCATTTCATGTATGCGCGAAATGCCTTAAAAATGGCTTTAAAATGGATTTGGAGCATGGAGACGATTATCTCGGGATTGCAAGATAACCAAACAAAACTTTTAGTGGATTTCTACTTATTTTATTAAATATCATCTCCACCAAACAGGACAAGCTTGCATGTGTTATAGTTTTGGAGAAAAATGTGTTCATTTCATGTATGCGCAAAATGCCTTTGAAATGGCTTTAAAATGGATTTGGAGCATGGAGACGATTATCTCAGGATGGCAATATAAACAAACGAAACTTTTAGTAGATTTCTACTTATTTTATTAAATATTATCTCCACCAAACAGGACAAGCTTGCATCTGTTATAGTTTTGGAGAAAAATGTGTTCATTTCATGTATGCGCGAAATGCCTTAAAAATGGCTTTAAAATGGATTTGGAGCATGGAGACGATTATCTCGGGATTGCAAGATAACCAAACAAAACTTTTAGTGGATTTCTACTTATTTTATTAAATATCATCTCCACCAAACAGGACAAGCTTGCATGTGTTATAGTTTTGGAGAAAAATGTGTTCATTTCATGTATGCGCAAAATGCCTTTGAAATGGCTTTAAAATGGATTTGGAGCATGGAGACGATTATCTCAGGATGGCAATATAAACAAACGAAACTTTTAGTAGATTTCTACTTATTTTATTAAATATTATCTCCACCAAACAGGACAAGCTTGCATCTGTTATAGTTTTGGAGAAAAATGTGTTCATTTCATGTATGCGCGAAATGCCTTAAAAATGGCTTTAAAATGGATTTGGAGCATGGAGACGATTATCTCGGGATTGCAAGATAACCAAACAAAACTTTTAGTGGATTTCTACTTATTTTATTAAATATCATCTCCACCAAACAGGACAAGCTTGCATCTGTTATAGTTTTGGAGAAAAATGTGTTCATTTCATGTATGCGCGAAATGCCTTAAAAATGGCTTTAAAATGGATTTGGAGCATGGAGACGATTATCTCGGGATTGCAAGATAACCAAACAAAACTTTTAGTGGATTTCTACTTATTTTATTAAATATCATCTCCACCAAACAGGACAAGCTTGCATGTGTTATAGTTTTGGAGAAAAATGTGTTCATTTCATGTATGCGCAAAATGCCTTTGAAATGGCTTTAAAATGGATTTGGAGCATGGAGACGATTATCTCAGGATGGCAATATAAACAAACGAAACTTTTAGTAGATTTCTACTTATTTTATTAAATATTATCTCCACCAAACAGGACAAGCTTGCATCTGTTATAGTTTTGGAGAAAAATGTGTTCATTTCATGTATGCGCAAAATGCCTTTGAAATGGCTTTAAAATGGATTTGGAGCATGGAGACGATTATCTCAGGATGGCAATATAAACAAACGAAACTTTTAGTAGATTTCTACTTATTTTATTAAATATTATCTCCACCAAACAGGACAAGCTTGCATCTGTTATAGTTTTGGAGAAAAATGTGTTCATTTCATGTATGCGCGAAATGCCTTAAAAATGGCTTTAAAATGGATTTGGAGCATGGAGACGATTATCTCGGGATTGCAAGATAACCAAACAAAACTTTTAGTGGATTTCTACTTATTTTATTAAATATCATCTCCACCAAACAGGACAAGCTTGCATCTGTTATAGTTTTGGAGAAAAATGTGTTCATTTCATGTATGCGCGAAATGCCTTAAAAATGGCTTTAAAATGGATTTGGAGCATGGAGACGATTATCTCGGGATTGCAAGATAACCAAACAAAACTTTTAGTGGATTTCTACTTATTTTATTAAATATCATCTCCACAAAACAGGACAAGCTTGCATCTGTTATAGTTTTGGAGAAAAATGTGTTCATTTCATGTATGCGCGAAATGCCTTAAAAATGGCTTTAAAATGGATTTGGAGCATGGAGACGATTATCTCGGGATTGCAAGATAACCAAACAAAACTTTTAGTGGATTTCTACTTATTTTATTAAATATCATCTCCACCAAACAGGACAAGCTTGCATGTGTTATAGTTTTGGAGAAAAATGTGTTCATTTCATGTATGCGCAAAATGCCTTTGAAATGGCTTTAAAATGGATTTGGAGCATGGAGACGATTATCTCAGGATGGCAATATAAACAAACGAAACTTTTAGTAGATTTCTACTTATTTTATTAAATATTATCTCCACCAAACAGGACAAGCTTGCATCTGTTATAGTTTTGGAGAAAAATGTGTTCATTTCATGTATGCGCGAAATGCCTTAAAAATGGCTTTAAAATGGATTTGGAGCATGGAGACGATTATCTCAGGATGGCAATATAAACAAACGAAACTTTTAGTAGATTTCTACTTATTTTATTAAATATCATCTCCACCAAACAGGACAAGCTTGCATCTGTTATAGTTTTGGAGAAAAATGTGTTCATTTCATGTATGCGCGAAATGCCTTAAAAATGGCTTTAAAATGGATTTGGAGCATGGAGACGATTATCTCGGGATTGCAAGATAACCAAACAAAACTTTTAGTGGATTTCTACTTATTTTATTAAATATCATCTCCACCAAACAGGACAAGCTTGCATGTGTTATAGTTTTGGAGAAAAATGTGTTCATTTCATGTATGCGCGAAATGCCTTAAAAATGGCTTTAAAATGGATTTGGAGCATGGAGACGATTATCTCGGGATTGCAAGATAACCAAACAAAACTTTTAGTGGATTTCTACTTATTTTATTAAATATCATCTCCACAAAACAGGACAAGCTTGCATCTGTTATAGTTTTGGAGAAAAATGTGTTCATTTCATGTATGCGCGAAATGCCTTAAAAATGGCTTTAAAATGGATTTGGAGCATGGAGACGATTATCTCGGGATTGCAAGATAACCAAACAAAACTTTTAGTGGATTTCTACTTATTTTATTAAATATCATCTCCACCAAACAGGACAAGCTTGCATGTGTTATAGTTTTGGAGAAAAATGTGTTCATTTCATGTATGCGCGAAATGCCTTAAAAATGGCTTTAAAATGGATTTGGAGCATGGAGACGATTATCTCAGGATGGCAATATAAACAAACGAAACTTTTAGTAGATTTCTACTTATTTTATTAAATATTATCTCCACCAAACAGGACAAGCTTGCATCTGTTATAGTTTTGGAGAAAAATGTGTTCATTTCATGTATGCGCGAAATGCCTTAAAAATGGCTTTAAAATGGATTTGGAGCATGGAGACGATTATCTCAGGATGGCAATATAAACAAACGAAACTTTTAGTAGATTTCTACTTATTTTATTAAATATCATCTCCACCAAACAGGACAAGCTTGCATCTGTTATAGTTTTGGAGAAAAATGTGTTAATTTCATGTATGCGCGAAATGCCTTAAAAATGGCTTTAAAATGGATTTGGAGCATGGAGACGATTATCTCGGGATTGCAAGAAAACCAAACAAAACTTTTTGTGGATTTCTACTTATTTTATTAAATATCATCTCCACCAAACAGGACAAGCTTGCATGTGTTATAGTTTTGGAGAAAAATGTGTTCATTTCATGTATGCGCGAAATGCCTTAAAAATGGCTTTAAAATGGATTTGGAGCATGGAGACGATTATCTCGGGATTGCAAGATAACCAAACAAAACTTTTAGTGGATTTCTACTTATTTTATTAAATATCATCTCCACAAAACAGGACAAGCTTGCATCTGTTATAGTTTTGGAGAAAAATGTGTTCATTTCATGTATGCGCGAAATGCCTTAAAAATGGCTTTAAAATGGATTTGGAGCATGGAGACGATTATCTCGGGATTGCAAGATAACCAAACAAAACTTTTAGTGGATTTCTACTTATTTTATTAAATATCATCTCCACCAAACAGGACAAGCTTGCATGTGTTATAGTTTTGGAGAAAAATGTGTTCATTTCATGTATGCGCGAAATGCCTTAAAAATGGCTTTAAAATGGATTTGGAGCATGGAGACGATTATCTCGGGATTGCAAGATAACCAAACAAAACTTTTAGTGGATTTCTACTTATTTTATTAAATATCATCTCCACCAAACAGGACAAGCTTGCATCTGTTATAGTTTTGGAGAAAAATGTGTTCATTTCATGTATGCGCGAAATGCCTTAAAAATGGCTTTAAAATGGATTTGGAGCATGGAGACGATTATCTCGGGATTGCAAGATAACCAAACAAAACTTTTAGTGGATTTCTACTTATTTTATTAAATATCATCTCCACCAAACAGGACAAGCTTGCATGTGTTATAGTTTTGGAGAAAAATGTGTTCATTTCATGTATGCGCAAAATGCCTTTGAAATGGCTTTAAAATGGATTTGGAGCATGGAGACGATTATCTCAGGATGGCAATATAAACAAACGAAACTTTTAGTAGATTTCTACTTATTTTATTAAATATTATCTCCACCAAACAGGACAAGCTTGCATCTGTTATAGTTTTGGAGAAAAATGTGTTCATTTCATGTATGCGCGAAATGCCTTAAAAATGGCTTTAAAATGGATTTGGAGCATGGAGACGATTATCTCAGGATGGCAATATAAACAAACGAACCTTTTAGTAGATTTCTACTTATTTTATTAAATATCATCTCCACCAAACAGGACAAGCTTGCATCTGTTATAGTTTTGGAGAAAAATGTGTTCATTTCATGTATGCGCGAAATGCCTTAAAAATGGCTTTAAAATGGATTTGGAGCATGGAGACGATTATCTCGGGATTGCAAGATAACCAAACAAAACTTTTAGTGGATTTCTACTTATTTTATTAAATATCATCTCCACCAAACAGGACAAGCTTGCATCTGTTATAGTTTTGGAGAAAAATGTGTTCATTTCATGTATGCGCGAAATGCCTTAAAAATTGCTTTAAAATGGATTTGGAGCATGGAGACGATTATCTCGGGATTGCAAGAAAACCAAACAAAACTTTTAGTGGATTTCTACTTATTTTATTAAATATTATCTCCACCAAACAGGACAAGCTTGCATCTGTTATAGTTTTGGAGAAAAATGTGTTCATTTCATGTATGCGCGAAATGCCTTAAAAATGGCTTTAAAATGGATTTGGAGCATGGAGACGATTATCTCGGGATTGCAAGATAACCAAACAAAACTTTTAGTGGATTTCTACTTATTTTATTAAATATCATCTCCACCAAACAGGACAAGCTTGCATCTGTTATAGTTTTGGAGAAAAATGTGTTCATTTCATGTATGCGCAAAATGCCTTTGAAATGGCTTTAAAATGGATTTGGAGCATGGAGACGATTATCTCAGGATGGCAATATAAACAAACGAAACTTTTAGTAGATTTCTACTTATTTTATTAAATATTATCTCCACCAAACAGGACAAGCTTGCATCTGTTATAGTTTTGGAGAAAAATGTGTTCATTTCATGTATGCGCGAAATGCCTTAAAAATGGCTTTAAAATGTATTTGGAGCATGGAGACGATTATCTCGGGATTGCAAGATAACCAAACAAAACTTTTAGTGGATTTCTACTTATTTTATTAAATATCATCTCCACCAAACAGGACAAGCTTGCATCTGTTATAGTTTTGGAGAAAAATGTGTTCATTTCATGTATGCGCGAAATGCCTTAAAAATGGCTTTAAAATGGATTTGGAGCATGGAGACGATTATCTCGGGATTGCAATATAACCAAACAAAACTTTTAGTGGATTTCTACTTATTTTATTAAATATCATCTCCACCAAACAGGACAAGCTTGCATCTGTTATAGTTTTGGAGAAAAATGTGTTCATTTCATGTATGCGCGAAATGTCTTAAAAATGGCTTTAAAATGGATTTGGAGCATGGAGACGATTATCTCGGGATTGCAAGATAACCAAACAAAACTTTTAGTGGATTTCTACTTATTTTATTAAATATCATCTCCACCAAACAGGACAAGCTTGCATGTGTTATAGTTTTGGAGAAAAATGTGTTCATTTCATGTATGCGCAAAATGCCTTTGAAATGGCTTTAAAATGGATTTGGAGCATGGAGACGATTATCTCAGGATGGCAATATAAACAAACGAAACTTTTAGTAGATTTCTACTTATTTTATTAAATATTATCTCCACCAAACAGGACAAGCTTGCATCTGTTATAGTTTTGGAGAAAAATGTGTTAATTTCATGTATGCGCGAAATGCCTTAAAAATGGCTTTAAAATGGATTTGGAGCATGGAGACGATTATCTCGGGATTGCAAGATAACCAAACAAAACTTTTAGTGGATTTCTACTTATTTTATTAAATATCATCTCCACCAAACAGGACAAGCTTGCATCTGTTATAGTTTTGGAGAAAAATGTGTTCATTTCATGTATGCGCGAAATGCCTTAAAAATGGCTTTAAAATGGATTTGGAGCATGGAGACGATTATCTCGGGATTGCAAGATAACCAAACAAAACTTTTAGTGGATTTCTACTTATTTTATTAAATATCATCTCCACAAAACAGGACAAGCTTGCATCTGTTATAGTTTTGGAGAAAAATGTGTTCATTTCATGTATGCGCGAAATGCCTTAAAAATGGCTTTAAAATGGATTTGGAGCATGGAGACGATTATCTCGGGATTGCAAGATAACCAAACAAAACTTTTAGTGGATTTCTACTTATTTTATTAAATATCATCTCCACCAAACAGGACAAGCTTGCATGTGTTATAGTTTTGGAGAAAAATGTGTTCATTTCATGTATGCGCGAAATGCCTTAAAAATGGCTTTAAAATGGATTTGGAGCATGGAGACGATTATCTCGGGATTGCAAGATAACCAAACAGAACTTTTAGTGGATTTCTACTTATTTTATTAAATATCATCTCCACCAAACAGGACAAGCTTGCATCTGTTATAGTTTTGGAGAAAAATGTGTTCATTTCATGTATGCGCGAAATGCCTTAAAAATGGCTTTAAAATGGATTTGGAGCATGGAGACGATTATCTCGGGATTGCAAGATAACCAAACAAAACTTTTAGTGGATTTCTACTTATTTTATTAAATATCATCTCCACCAAACAGGACAAGCTTGCATGTGTTATAGTTTTGGAGAAAAATGTGTTCATTTCATGTATGCGCAAAATGCCTTTGAAATGGCTTTAAAATGGATTTGGAGCATGGAGACGATTATCTCAGGATGGCAATATAAACAAACGAAACTTTTAGTAGATTTCTACTTATTTTATTAAATATTATCTCCACCAAACAGGACAAGCTTGCATCTGTTATAGTTTTGGAGAAAAATGTGTTCATTTCATGTATGCGCGAAATGCCTTAAAAATGGCTTTAAAATGGATTTGGAGCATGGAGACGATTATCTCGGGATTGCAAGATAACCAAACAAAACTTTTAGTGGATTTCTACATATTTTATTAAATATCATCTCCACCAAACAGGACAAGCTTGCATGTGTTATAGTTTTGGAGAAAAATGTGTTCATTTCATGTATGCGCAAAATGCCTTTGAAATGGCTTTAAAATGGATTTGGAGCATGGAGACGATTATCTCAGGATGGCAATATAAACAAACGAAACTTTTAGTAGATTTCTACTTATTTTATTAAATATTATCTCCACCAAACAGGACAAGCTTGCATCTGTTATAGTTTTGGAGAAAAATGTGTTCATTTCATGTATGCGCGAAATGCCTTAAAAATGGCTTTAAAATGGATTTGGAGCATGGAGACGATTATCTCGGGATTGCAAGATAACCAAACAAAACTTTTAGTGGATTTCTACTTATTTTATTAAATATCATCTCCACCAAACAGGACAAGCTTGCATCTGTTATAGTTTTGGAGAAAAATGTGTTCATTTCATGTATGCGCGAAATGCCTTAAAAATGGCTTTAAAATGGATTTGGAGCATGGAGACGATTATCTCGGGATTGCAAGATAACCAAACAAAACTTTTAGTGGATTTCTACTTATTTTATTAAATATCATCTCCACCAAACAGGACAAGCTTGCATGTGTTATAGTTTTGGAGAAAAATGTGTTCATTTCATGTATGCGCAAAATGCCTTTGAAATGGCTTTAAAATGGATTTGGAGCATGGAGACGATTATCTCAGGATGGCAATATAAACAAACGAAACTTTTAGTAGATTTCTACTTATTTTATTAAATATTATCTCCACCAAACAGGACAAGCTTGCATCTGTTATAGTTTTGGAGAAAAATGTGTTCATTTCATGTATGCGCAAAATGCCTTTGAAATGGCTTTAAAATGGATTTGGAGCATGGAGACGATTATCTCAGGATGGCAATATAAACAAACGAAACTTTTAGTAGATTTCTACTTATTTTATTAAATATTATCTCCACCAAACAGGACAAGCTTGCATCTGTTATAGTTTTGGAGAAAAATGTGTTCATTTCATGTATGCGCGAAATGCCTTAAAAATGGCTTTAAAATGGATTTGGAGCATGGAGACGATTATCTCGGGATTGCAAGATAACCAAACAAAACTTTTAGTGGATTTCTACTTATTTTATTAAATATCATCTCCACCAAACAGGACAAGCTTGCATCTGTTATAGTTTTGGAGAAAAATGTGTTCATTTCATGTATGCGCGAAATGCCTTAAAAATGGCTTTAAAATGGATTTGGAGCATGGAGACGATTATCTCGGGATTGCAAGATAACCAAACAAAACTTTTAGTGGATTTCTACTTATTTTATTAAATATCATCTCCACAAAACAGGACAAGCTTGCATCTGTTATAGTTTTGGAGAAAAATGTGTTCATTTCATGTATGCGCGAAATGCCTTAAAAATGGCTTTAAAATGGATTTGGAGCATGGAGACGATTATCTCGGGATTGCAAGATAACCAAACAAAACTTTTAGTGGATTTCTACTTATTTTATTAAATATCATCTCCACCAAACAGGACAAGCTTGCATGTGTTATAGTTTTGGAGAAAAATGTGTTCATTTCATGTATGCGCAAAATGCCTTTGAAATGGCTTTAAAATGGATTTGGAGCATGGAGACGATTATCTCAGGATGGCAATATAAACAAACGAAACTTTTAGTAGATTTCTACTTATTTTATTAAATATTATCTCCACCAAACAGGACAAGCTTGCATCTGTTATAGTTTTGGAGAAAAATGTGTTCATTTCATGTATGCGCGAAATGCCTTAAAAATGGCTTTAAAATGGATTTGGAGCATGGAGACGATTATCTCAGGATGGCAATATAAACAAACGAAACTTTTAGTAGATTTCTACTTATTTTATTAAATATCATCTCCACCAAACAGGACAAGCTTGCATCTGTTATAGTTTTGGAGAAAAATGTGTTCATTTCATGTATGCGCGAAATGCCTTAAAAATGGCTTTAAAATGGATTTGGAGCATGGAGACGATTATCTCGGGATTGCAAGATAACCAAACAAAACTTTTAGTGGATTTCTACTTATTTTATTAAATATCATCTCCACCAAACAGGACAAGCTTGCATGTGTTATAGTTTTGGAGAAAAATGTGTTCATTTCATGTATGCGCGAAATGCCTTAAAAATGGCTTTAAAATGGATTTGGAGCATGGAGACGATTATCTCGGGATTGCAAGATAACCAAACAAAACTTTTAGTGGATTTCTACTTATTTTATTAAATATCATCTCCACAAAACAGGACAAGCTTGCATCTGTTATAGTTTTGGAGAAAAATGTGTTCATTTCATGTATGCGCGAAATGCCTTAAAAATGGCTTTAAAATGGATTTGGAGCATGGAGACGATTATCTCGGGATTGCAAGATAACCAAACAAAACTTTTAGTGGATTTCTACTTATTTTATTAAATATCATCTCCACCAAACAGGACAAGCTTGCATGTGTTATAGTTTTGGAGAAAAATGTGTTCATTTCATGTATGCGCGAAATGCCTTAAAAATGGCTTTAAAATGGATTTGGAGCATGGAGACGATTATCTCAGGATGGCAATATAAACAAACGAAACTTTTAGTAGATTTCTACTTATTTTATTAAATATTATCTCCACCAAACAGGACAAGCTTGCATCTGTTATAGTTTTGGAGAAAAATGTGTTCATTTCATGTATGCGCGAAATGCCTTAAAAATGGCTTTAAAATGGATTTGGAGCATGGAGACGATTATCTCAGGATGGCAATATAAACAAACGAAACTTTTAGTAGATTTCTACTTATTTTATTAAATATCATCTCCACCAAACAGGACAAGCTTGCATCTGTTATAGTTTTGGAGAAAAATGTGTTAATTTCATGTATGCGCGAAATGCCTTAAAAATGGCTTTAAAATGGATTTGGAGCATGGAGACGATTATCTCGGGATTGCAAGAAAACCAAACAAAACTTTTTGTGGATTTCTACTTATTTTATTAAATATCATCTCCACCAAACAGGACAAGCTTGCATGTGTTATAGTTTTGGAGAAAAATGTGTTCATTTCATGTATGCGCGAAATGCCTTAAAAATGGCTTTAAAATGGATTTGGAGCATGGAGACGATTATCTCGGGATTGCAAGATAACCAAACAAAACTTTTAGTGGATTTCTACTTATTTTATTAAATATCATCTCCACAAAACAGGACAAGCTTGCATCTGTTATAGTTTTGGAGAAAAATGTGTTCATTTCATGTATGCGCGAAATGCCTTAAAAATGGCTTTAAAATGGATTTGGAGCATGGAGACGATTATCTCGGGATTGCAAGATAACCAAACAAAACTTTTAGTGGATTTCTACTTATTTTATTAAATATCATCTCCACCAAACAGGACAAGCTTGCATGTGTTATAGTTTTGGAGAAAAATGTGTTCATTTCATGTATGCGCGAAATGCCTTAAAAATGGCTTTAAAATGGATTTGGAGCATGGAGACGATTATCTCGGGATTGCAAGATAACCAAACAAAACTTTTAGTGGATTTCTACTTATTTTATTAAATATCATCTCCACCAAACAGGACAAGCTTGCATCTGTTATAGTTTTGGAGAAAAATGTGTTCATTTCATGTATGCGCGAAATGCCTTAAAAATGGCTTTAAAATGGATTTGGAGCATGGAGACGATTATCTCGGGATTGCAAGATAACCAAACAAAACTTTTAGTGGATTTCTACTTATTTTATTAAATATCATCTCCACCAAACAGGACAAGCTTGCATGTGTTATAGTTTTGGAGAAAAATGTGTTCATTTCATGTATGCGCAAAATGCCTTTGAAATGGCTTTAAAATGGATTTGGAGCATGGAGACGATTATCTCAGGATGGCAATATAAACAAACGAAACTTTTAGTAGATTTCTACTTATTTTATTAAATATTATCTCCACCAAACAGGACAAGCTTGCATCTGTTATATTTTTGGAGAAAAATGTGTTCATTTCATGTATGCGCGAAATGCCTTAAAAATGGCTTTAAAATGGATTTGGAGCATGGAGACGATTATCTCAGGATGGCAATATAAACAAACGAAACTTTTAGTAGATTTCTACTTATTTTATTAAATATCATCTCCACCAAACAGGACAAGCTTGCATCTGTTATAGTTTTGGAGAAAAATGTGTTCATTTCATGTATGCGCGAAATGCCTTAAAAATGGCTTTAAAATGGATTTGGAGCATGGAGACGATTATCTCGGGATTGCAAGATAACCAAACAAAACTTTTAGTGGATTTCTACTTATTTTATTAAATATCATCTCCACCAAACAGGACAAGCTTGCATCTGTTATAGTTTTGGAGAAAAATGTGTTCATTTCATGTATGCGCGAAATGCCTTAAAAATGGCTTTAAAATGGATTTGGAGCATGGAGACGATTATCTCGGGATTGCAAGAAAACCAAACAAAACTTTTAGTGGATTTCTACTTATTTTATTAAATATTATCTCCACCAAACAGGACAAGCTTGCATCTGTTATAGTTTTGGAGAAAAATGTGTTCATTTCATGTATGCGCGAAATGCCTTAAAAATGGCTTTAAAATGGATTTGGAGCATGGAGACGATTATCTCGGGATTGCAAGATAACCAAACAAAACTTTTAGTGGATTTCTACTTATTTTATTAAATATCATCTCCACCAAACAGGACAAGCTTGCATCTGTTATAGTTTTGGAGAAAAATGTGTTCATTTCATGTATGCGCAAAATGCCTTTGAAATGGCTTTAAAATGGATTTGGAGCATGGAGACGATTATCTCAGGATGGCAATATAAACAAACGAAACTTTTAGTAGATTTCTACTTATTTTATTAAATATTATCTCCACCAAACAGGACAAGCTTGCATCTGTTATAGTTTTGGAGAAAAATGTGTTCATTTCATGTATGCGCGAAATGCCTTAAAAATGGCTTTAAAATGGATTTGGAGCATGGAGACGATTATCTCGGGATTGCAAGATAACCAAACAAAACTTTTAGTGGATTTCTACTTATTTTATTAAATATCATCTCCACCAAACAGGACAAGCTTGCATCTGTTATAGTTTTGGAGAAAAATGTGTTCATTTCATGTATGCGCGAAATGCCTTAAAAATGGCTTTAAAATGGATTTGGAGCATGGAGACGATTATCTCGGGATTGCAATATAACCAAACAAAACTTTTAGTGGATTTCTACTTATTTTATTAAATATCATCTCCACCAAACAGGACAAGCTTGCATCTGTTATAGTTTTGGAGAAAAATGTGTTCATTTCATGTATGCGCAAAATGTCTTAAAAATGGCTTTAAAATGGATTTGGAGCATGGAGACGATTATCTCGGGATTGCAAGATAACCAAACAAAACTTTTAGTGGATTTCTACTTATTTTATTAAATATCATCTCCACCAAACAGGACAAGCTTGCATGTGTTATAGTTTTGGAGAAAAATGTGTTCATTTCATGTATGCGCAAAATGCCTTTGAAATGGCTTTAAAATGGATTTGGAGCATGGAGACGATTATCTCAGGATGGCAATATAAACAAACGAAACTTTTAGTAGATTTCTACTTATTTTATTAAATATTATCTCCACCAAACAGGACAAGCTTGCATCTGTTATAGTTTTGGAGAAAAATGTGTTCATTTCATGTATGCGCAAAATGCCTTTGAAATGGCTTTAAAATGGATTTGGAGCATGGAGACGATTATCTCAGGATGGCAATATAAACAAACGAAACTTTTAGTAGATTTCTACTTATTTTATTAAATATTATCTCCACCAAACAGGACAAGCTTGCATCTGTTATAGTTTTGGAGAAAAATGTGTTCATTTCATGTATGCGCGAAATGCCTTAAAAATGGCTTTAAAATGGATTTGGAGCATGGAGACGATTATCTCGGGATTGCAAGATAACCAAACAAAACTTTTAGTGGATTTCTACTTATTTTATTAAATATCATCTCCACCAAACAGGACAAGCTTGCATCTGTTATAGTTTTGGAGAAAAATGTGTTCATTTCATGTATGCGCGAAATGCCTTAAAAATGGCTTTAAAATGGATTTGGAGCATGGAGACGATTATCTCGGGATTGCAAGATAACCAAACAAAACTTTTAGTGGATTTCTACTTATTTTATTAAATATCATCTCCACCAAACAGGACAAGCTTGCATGTGTTATAGTTTTGGAGAAAAATGTGTTCATTTCATGTATGCGCAAAATGCCTTTGAAATGGCTTTAAAATGGATTTGGAGCATGGAGACGATTATCTCAGGATGGCAATATAAACAAACGAAACTTTTAGTAGATTTCTACTTATTTTATTAAATATTATCTCCACCAAACAGGACAAGCTTGCATCTGTTATAGTTTTGGAGAAAAATGTGTTCATTTCATGTATGCGCGAAATGCCTTAAAAATGGCTTTAAAATGGATTTGGAGCATGGAGACGATTATCTCGGGATTGCAAGATAACCAAACAAAACTTTTAGTGGATTTCTACTTATTTTATTAAATATCATCTCCACCAAACAGGACAAGCTTGCATGTGTTATAGTTTTGGAGAAAAATGTGTTCATTTCATGTATGCGCAAAATGCCTTTGAAATGGCTTTAAAATGGATTTGGAGCATGGAGACGATTATCTCAGGATGGCAATATAAACAAACGAAACTTTTAGCAGATTTCTACTTATTTTATTAAATATTATCTCCACCAAACAGGACAAGCTTGCATCTGTTATAGTTTTGGAGAAAAATGTGTTCATTTCATGTATGCGCGAAATGCCTTAAAAATGGCTTTAAAATGGATTTGGAGCATGGAGACGATTATCTCGGGATTGCAAGATAACCAAACAAAACTTTTAGTGGATTTCTACTTATTTTATTAAATATCATCTCCACCAAACAGGACAAGCTTGCATCTGTTATAGTTTTGGAGAAAAATGTGTTCATTTCATGTATGCGCGAAATGCCTTAAAAATGGCTTTAAAATGGATTTGGAGCATGGAGACGATTATCTCGGGATTGCAAGATAACCAAACAAAACTTTTAGTGGATTTCTACTTATTTTATTAAATATCATCTCTACCAAACAGGACAAGCTTGCATGTGTTATAGTTTTGGAGAAAAATGTGTTCATTTCATGTATGCGCAAAATGCCTTTGAAATGGCTTTAAAATGGATTTGGAGCATGGAGACGATTATCTCAGGATGGCAATATAAACAAACGAAACTTTTAATAGATTTCTACTTATTTTATTAAATATTATCTCCACCAAACAGGACAAGCTTGCATCTGTTATAGTTTTGGAGAAAAATGTGTTCATTTCATGTATGCGCGAAATGCCTTAAAAATGGCTTTAAAATGGATTTGGAGCATGGAGACGATTATCTCGGGATTGCAAGATAACCAAACAAAACTTTTAGTGGATTTCTACTTATTTTATTAAATATCATCTCCACCAAACAGGACAAGCTTGCATCTGTTATAGTTTTGGAGAAAAATGTGTTCATTTCATGTATGCGCGAAATGCCTTAAAAATGGCTTTAAAATGGATTTGGAGCATGGAGACGATTATCTCGGGATTGCAATATAACCAAACAAAACTTTTAGTGGATTTCTACTTATTTTATTAAATATCATCTCCACCAAACAGGACAAGCTTGCATCTGTTATAGTTTTGGAGAAAAATGTGTTCATTTCATGTATGCGCGAAATGTCTTAAAAATGGCTTTAAAATGGATTTGGAGCATGGAGACGATTATCTCGGGATTGCAAGATAACCAAACAAAACTTTTAGTGGATTTCTACTTATTTTATTAAATATCATCTCCACCAAACAGGACAAGCTTGCATGTGTTATAGTTTTGGAGAAAAATGTGTTCATTTCATGTATGCGCAAAATGCCTTTGAAATGGCTTTAAAATGGATTTGGAGCATGGAGACGATTATCTCAGGATGGCAATATAAACAAACGAAACTTTTAGTAGATTTCTACTTATTTTATTAAATATTATCTCCACCAAACAGGACAAGCTTGCATCTGTTATAGTTTTGGAGAAAAATGTGTTCATTTCATGTATGCGCAAAATGCCTTTGAAATGGCTTTAAAATGGATTTGGAGCATGGAGACGATTATCTCAGGATGGCAATATAAACAAACGAAACTTTTAGTAGATTTCTACTTATTTTATTAAATATTATCTCCACCAAACAGGACAAGCTTGCATCTGTTATAGTTTTGGAGAAAAATGTGTTCATTTCATGTATGCGCGAAATGCCTTAAAAATGGCTTTAAAATGGATTTGGAGCATGGAGACGATTATCTCGGGATTGCAAGATAACCAAACAAAACTTTTAGTGGATTTCTACTTATTTTATTAAATATCATCTCCACCAAACAGGACAAGCTTGCATCTGTTATAGTTTTGGAGAAAAATGTGTTCATTTCATGTATGCGCGAAATGCCTTAAAAATGGCTTTAAAATGGATTTGGAGCATGGAGACGATTATCTCGGGATTGCAAGATAACCAAACAAAACTTTTAGTGGATTTCTACTTATTTTATTAAATATCATCTCCACCAAACAGGACAAGCTTGCATGTGTTATAGTTTTGGAGAAAAATGTGTTCATTTCATGTATGCGCAAAATGCCTTTGAAATGGCTTTAAAATGGATTTGGAGCATGGAGACGATTATCTCAGGATGGCAATATAAACAAACGAAACTTTTAGTAGATTTCTACTTATTTTATTAAATATTATCTCCACCAAACAGGACAAGCTTGCATCTGTTATAGTTTTGGAGAAAAATGTGTTCATTTCATGTATGCGCGAAATGCCTTAAAAATGGCTTTAAAATGGATTTGGAGCATGGAGACGATTATCTCGGGATTGCAAGATAACCAAACAAAACTTTTAGTGGATTTCTACTTATTTTATTAAATATCATCTCTACCAAACAGGACAAGCTTGCATGTGTTATAGTTTTGGAGAAAAATGTGTTCATTTCATGTATGCGCAAAATGCCTTTGAAATGGCTTTAAAATGGATTTGGAGCATGGAGACGATTATCTCAGGATGGCAATATAAACAAACGAAACTTTTAATAGATTTCTACTTATTTTATTAAATATTATCTCCACCAAACAGGACAAGCTTGCATCTGTTATAGTTTTGGAGAAAAATGTGTTCATTCCATGTATGCGCGAAATGCCTTAAAAATGGCTTTAAAATGGATTTGGAGCATGGAGACGATTATCTCGGGATTGCAAGATAACCAAACAAAACTTTTAGTGGATTTCTACTTATTTTATTAAATATCATCTCCACCAAACAGGACAAGCTTGCATCTGTTATAGTTTTGGAGAAAAATGTGTTCATTTCATGTATGCGCGAAATGCCTTAAAAATGGCTTTAAAATGGATTTGGAGCATGGAGACGATTATCTCGGGATTGCAAGATAACCAAACAAAACTTTTAGTGGATTTCTACTTATTTTATTAAATATCATCTCCACCAAACAGGACAAGCTTGCATGTGTTATAGTTTTGGAGAAAAATGTGTTCATTTCATGTATGCGCAAAATGCCTTTGAAATGGCTTTAAAATGGATTTGGAGCATGGAGACGATTATCTCAGGATGGCAATATAAACAAACGAAACTTTTAGTAGATTTCTACTTATTTTATTAAATATTATCTCCACCAAACAGGACAAGCTTGCATCTGTTATAGTTTTGGAGAAAAATGTGTTCATTTCATGTATGCGCGAAATGCCTTAAAAATGGCTTTAAAATGGATTTGGAGCATGGAGACGATTATCTCGGGATTGCAAGATAACCAAACAAAACTTTTAGTGGATTTCTACTTATTTTATTAAATATCATCTCCACCAAACAGGACAAGCTTGCATCTGATAGTTTTGGAGAAAAATGTGTTCATTTCATGTATGCGCGAAATGCCTTAAAAATGGCTTTAAAATGGATTTGGAGCATGGAGACGATTATCTCGGGATTGCAAGATAACCAAACAAAACTTTTAGTGGATTTCTACTTATTTTATTAAATATCATCTCCACAAAACAGGACAAGCTTGCATCTGTTATAGTTTTGGAGAAAAATGTGTTCATTTCATGTATGCGCGAAATGCCTTAAAAATGGCTTTAAAATGGATTTGGAGCATGGAGACGATTATCTCGGGATTGCAAGATAACCAAACAAAACTTTTAGTGGATTTCTACTTATTTTATTAAATATCATCTCCACCAAACAGGACAAGCTTGCATGTGTTATAGTTTTGGAGAAAAATGTGTTCATTTCATGTATGCGCGAAATGCCTTAAAAATGGCTTTAAAATGGATTTGGAGCATGGAGACGATTATCTCGGGATTGCAAGATAACCAAACAAAACTTTTAGTGGATTTCTACTTATTTTATTAAATATCATCTCCACCAAACAGGACAAGCTTGCATCTGTTATAGTTTTGGAGAAAAATGTGTTCATTTCATGTATGCGCGAAATGCCTTAAAAATGGCTTTAAAATGGATTTGGAGCATGGAGACGATTATCTCGGGATTGCAAGATAACCAAACAAAACTTTTAGTGGATTTCTACTTATTTTATTAAATATCTCCACCAAACAGGACAAGCTTGCATGTGTTATAGTTTTGGAGAAAAATGTGTTCATTTCATGTATGCGCAAAATGCCTTTGAAATGGCTTTAAAATGGATTTGGAGCATGGAGACGATTATCTCAGGATGGCAATATAAACAAACGAAACTTTTAGTAGATTTCTACTTATTTTATTAAATATTATCTCCACCAAACAGGACAAGCTTGCATCTGTTATAGTTTTGGAGAAAAATGTGTTCATTTCATGTATGCGCGAAATGCCTTAAAAATGGCTTTAAAATGGATTTGGAGCATGGAGACGATTATCTCAGGATGGCAATATAAACAAACGAAACTTTTAGTAGATTTCTACTTATTTTATTAAATATCATCTCCACCAAACAGGACAAGCTTGCATCTGTTATAGTTTTGGAGAAAAATGTGTTCATTTCATGTATGCGCGAAATGCCTTAAAAATGGCTTTAAAATGGATTTGGAGCATGGAGACGATTATCTCGGGATTGCAAGATAACCAAACAAAACTTTTAGTGGATTTCTACTTATTTTATTAAATATCATCTCCACCAAACAGGACAAGCTTGCATCTGTTATAGTTTTGGAGAAAAATGTGTTCATTTCATGTATGCGCGAAATGCCTTAAAAATGGCTTTAAAATGGATTTGGAGCATGGAGACGATTATCTCGGGATTGCAAGAAAACCAAACAAAACTTTTAGTGGATTTCTACTTATTTTATTAAATATCATCTCCACCAAACAGGACAAGCTTGCATGTGTTATAGTTTTGGAGAAAAATGTGTTCATTTCATGTATGCGCGAAATGCCTTAAAAATGGCTTTAAAATGGATTTGGAGCATGGAGACGATTATCTCGGGATTGCAAGATAACCAAACAAAACTTTTAGTGGATTTCTACTTATTTTATTAAATATCATCTCCACAAAACAGGACAAGCTTGCATCTGTTATAGTTTTGGAGAAAAATGTGTTCATTTCATGTATGCGCGAAATGCCTTAAAAATGGCTTTAAAATGGATTTGGAGCATGGAGACGATTATCTCGGGATTGCAAGATAACCAAACAAAACTTTTAGTGGATTTCTACTTATTTTATTAAATATCATCTCCACCAAACAGGACAAGCTTGCATCTGTTATAGTTTTGGAGAAAAATGTGTTCATTTCATGTATGCGCGAAATGCCTTAAAAATGGCTTTAAAATGGATTTGGAGCATGGAGACGATTATCTCGGGATTGCAAGATAACCAAACAAAACTTTTAGTGGATTTCTACTTATTTTATTAAATATCATCTCCACCAAACAGGACAAGCTTGCATGTGTTATAGTTTTGGAGAAAAATGTGTTCATTTCATGTATGCGCAAAATGCCTTTGAAATGGCTTTAAAATGGATTTGGAGCATGGAGACGATTATCTCAGGATGGCAATATAAACAAACGAAACTTTTAGTAGATTTCTACTTATTTTATTAAATATTATCTCCACCAAACAGGACAAGCTTGCATCTGTTATAGTTTTGGAGAAAAATGTGTTCATTTCATGTATGCGCGAAATGCCTTAAAAATGGCTTTAAAATGGATTTGGAGCATGGAGACGATTATCTCAGGATGGCAATATAAACAAACGAAACTTTTAGTAGATTTCTACTTATTTTATTAAATATCATCTCCACCAAACAGGACAAGCTTGCATCTGTTATAGTTTTGGAGAAAAATGTGTTCATTTCATGTATGCGCGAAATGCCTTAAAAATGGCTTTAAAATGGATTTGGAGCATGGAGACGATTATCTCGGGATTGCAAGATAACCAAACAAAACTTTTAGTGGATTTCTACTTATTTTATTAAATATCATCTCCACCAAACAGGACAAGCTTGCATCTGTTATAGTTTTGGAGAAAAATGTGTTCATTTCATGTATGCGCGAAATGCCTTAAAAATGGCTTTAAAATGGATTTGGAGCATGGAGACGATTATCTCGGGATTGCAAGAAAACCAAACAAAACTTTTAGTGGATTTCTACTTATTTTATTAAATATCATCTCCACCAAACAGGACAAGCTTGCATGTGTTATAGTTTTGGAGAAAAATGTGTTCATTTCATGTATGCGCGAAATGCCTTAAAAATGGCTTTAAAATGGATTTGGAGCATGGAGACGATTATCTCGGGATTGCAAGATAACCAAACAAAACTTTTAGTGGATTTCTACTTATTTTATTAAATATCATCTCCACAAAACAGGACAAGCTTGCATCTGTTATAGTTTTGGAGAAAAATGTGTTCATTTCATGTATGCGCGAAATGCCTTAAAAATGGCTTTAAAATGGATTTGGAGCATGGAGACGATTATCTCGGGATTGCAAGATAACCAAACAAAACTTTTAGTGGATTTCTACTTATTTTATTAAATATCATCTCCACCAAACAGGACAAGCTTGCATGTGTTATAGTTTTGGAGAAAAATGTGTTCATTTCATGTATGCGCGAAATGCCTTAAAAATGGCTTTAAAATGGATTTGGAGCATGGAGACGATTATCTCGGGATTGCAAGATAACCAAACAAAACTTTTAGTGGATTTCTACTTATTTTATTAAATATCATCTCCACCAAACAGGACAAGCTTGCATCTGTTATAGTTTTGGAGAAAAATGTGTTCATTTCATGTATGCGCGAAATGCCTTAAAAATGGCTTTAAAATGGATTTGGAGCATGGAGACGATTATCTCGGGATTGCAAGATAACCAAACAAAACTTTTAGTGGATTTCTACTTATTTTATTAAATATCATCTCCACCAAACAGGACAAGCTTGCATGTGTTATAGTTTTGGAGAAAAATGTGTTCATTTCATGTATGCGCAAAATGCCTTTGAAATGGCTTTAAAATGGATTTGGAGCATGGAGACGATTATCTCAGGATGGCAATATAAACAAACGAAACTTTTAGTAGATTTCTACTTATTTTATTAAATATTATCTCCACCAAACAGGACAAGCTTGCATCTGTTATAGTTTTGGAGAAAAATGTGTTCATTTCATGTATGCGCGAAATGCCTTAAAAATGGCTTTAAAATGGATTTGGAGCATGGAGACGATTATCTCAGGATGGCAATATAAACAAACGAAACTTTTAGTAGATTTCTACTTATTTTATTAAATATCATCTCCACCAAACAGGACAAGCTTGCATCTGTTATAGTTTTGGAGAAAAATGTGTTCATTTCATGTATGCGCGAAATGCCTTAAAAATGGCTTTAAAATGGATTTGGAGCATGGAGACGATTATCTCGGGATTGCAAGATAACCAAACAAAACTTTTAGTGGATTTCTACTTATTTTATTAAATATCATCTCCACCAAACAGGACAAGCTTGCATCTGTTATAGTTTTGGAGAAAAATGTGTTCATTTCATGTATGCGCGAAATGCCTTAAAAATGGCTTTAAAATGGATTTGGAGCATGGAGACGATTATCTCGGGATTGCAAGAAAACCAAACAAAAGTTTTAGTGGATTTCTACTTATTTTATTAAATATTATCTCCACCAAACAGGACAAGCTTGCATCTGTTATAGTTTTGGAGAAAAATGTGTTCATTTCATGTATGCGCGAAATGCCTTAAAAATGGCTTTAAAATGGATTTGGAGCATGGAGACGATTATCTCGGGATTGCAAGATAACCAAACAAAACTTTTAGTGGATTTCTACTTATTTTATTAAATATCATCTCCACCAAACAGGACAAGCTTGCATCTGTTATAGTTTTGGAGAAAAATGTGTTCATTTCATGTATGCGCAAAATGCCTTTGAAATGGCTTTAAAATGGATTTGGAGCATGGAGACGATTATCTCAGGATGGCAATATAAACAAACGAAACTTTTAGTAGATTTCTACTTATTTTATTAAATATTATCTCCTCCAAACAGGACAAGCTTGCATCTGTTATAGTTTTGGAGAAAAATGTGTTCATTTCATGTATGCGCGAAATGCCTTAAAAATGGCTTTAAAATGGATTTGGAGCATGGAGACGATTATCTCGGGATTGCAAGATAACCAAACAAAACTTTTAGTGGATTTCTACTTATTTTATTAAATATCATCTCCACCAAACAGGACAAGCTTGCATCTGTTATAGTTTTGGAGAAAAATGTGTTCATTTCATGTATGCGCGAAATGCCTTAAAAATGGCTTTAAAATGGATTTGGAGCATGGAGACGATTATCTCGGGATTGCAAGATAACCAAACAAAACTTTTAGTGGATTTCTACTTATTTTATTAAATATCATCTCCACCAAACAGGACAAGCTTGCATCTGTTATAGTTTTGGAGAAAAATGTGTTCATTTCATGTATGCGCGAAATGCCTTAAAAATGGCTTTAAAATGGATTTGGAGCATGGAGACGATTATCTCGAAATTGCAAGATAACCAAACAAAACTTTTAGTGGATTTCTACTTATTTTATTAAATATCATCTCCACCAAACAGGACAAGCTTGCATCTGTTATAGTTTTGGAGAAAAATGTGTTCATTTCATGTATGCGCGAAATGCCTTAAAAATGGCTTTAAAATGGATTTGGAGCATGGAGACGATTATCTCGGGATTGCAAGATAACCAAACAAAACTTTTAGTGGATTTCTACTTATTTTATTAAATATCATCTCCACCAAACAGGACAAGCTTGCATGTGTTATAGTTTTGGAGAAAAATGTGTTCATTTCATGTATGCGCAAAATGCCTTTGAAATGGCTTTAAAATGGATTTGGAGCATGGAGACGATTATCTCAGGATGGCAATATAAACAAACGAAACTTTTAGTAGATTTCTACTTATTTTATTAAATATTATCTCCACCAAACAGGACAAGCTTGCATCTGTTATAGTTTTGGAGAAAAATGTGTTCATTTCATGTATGCGCGAAATGCCTTAAAAATGGCTTTAAAATGGATTTGGAGCATGGAGACGATTATCTCAGGATGGCAATATAAACAAACGAAACTTTTAGTAGATTTCTACTTATTTTATTAAATATCATCTCCACCAAACAGGACAAGCTTGCATCTGTTATAGTTTTGGAGAAAAATGTGTTCATTTCATGTATGCGCGAAATGCCTTAAAAATGGCTTTAAAATGGATTTGGAGCATGGAGACGATTATCTCGGGATTGCAAGATAACCAAACAAAACTTTTAGTGGATTTCTACTTATTTTATTAAATATCATCTCCACCAAACAGGACAAGCTTGCATCTGTTATAGTTTTGGAGAAAAATGTGTTCATTTCATGTATGCGCGAAATGCCTTAAAAATGGCTTTAAAATGGATTTGGAGCATGGAGACGATTATCTCGGGATTGCAAGAAAACCAAACAAAAGTTTTAGTGGATTTCTACTTATTTTATTAAATATTATCTCCACCAAACAGGACAAGCTTGCATCTGTTATAGTTTTGGAGAAAAATGTGTTCATTTCATGTATGCGCGAAATGCCTTAAAAATGGCTTTAAAATGGATTTGGAGCATGGAGACGATTATCTCGGGATTGCAAGATAACCAAACAAAACTTTTAGTGGATTTCTACTTATTTTATTAAATATCATCTCCACCAAACAGGACAAGCTTGCATCTGTTATAGTTTTGGAGAAAAATGTGTTCATTTCATGTATGCGCAAAATGCCTTTGAAATGGCTTTAAAATGGATTTGGAGCATGGAGACGATTATCTCAGGATGGCAATATAAACAAACGAAACTTTTAGTAGATTTCTACTTATTTTATTAAATATTATCTCCTCCAAACAGGACAAGCTTGCATCTGTTATAGTTTTGGAGAAAAATGTGTTCATTTCATGTATGCGCGAAATGCCTTAAAAATGGCTTTAAAATGGATTTGGAGCATGGAGACGATTATCTCGGGATTGCAAGATAACCAAACAAAACTTTTAGTGGATTTCTACTTATTTTATTAAATATCATCTCCACCAAACAGGACAAGCTTGCATCTGTTATAGTTTTGGAGAAAAATGTGTTCATTTCATGTATGCGCGAAATGCCTTAAAAATGGCTTTAAAATGGATTTGGAGCATGGAGACGATTATCTCGGGATTGCAAGATAACCAAACAAAACTTTTAGTGGATTTCTACTTATTTTATTAAATATCATCTCCACCAAACAGGACAAGCTTGCATCTGTTATAGTTTTGGAGAAAAATGTGTTCATTTCATGTATGCGCGAAATGCCTTAAAAATGGCTTTAAAATGGATTTGGAGCATGGAGACGATTATCTCGAAATTGCAAGATAACCAAACAAAACTTTTAGTGGATTTCTACTTATTTTATTAAATATCATCTCCACCAAACAGGACAAGCTTGCATCTGTTATAGTTTTGGAGAAAAATGTGTTCATTTCATGTATGCGCGAAATGCCTTAAAAATGGCTTTAAAATGGATTTGGAGCATGGAGACGATTATCTCGGGATTGCAAGATAACCAAACAAAACTTTTAGTGGATTTCTACTTATTTTATTAAATATCATCTCCACCAAACAGGACAAGCTTGCATCTGTTATAGTTTTGGAGAAAAATGTGTTCATTTCATGTATGCGCGAAATGCCTTAAAAATGGCTTTAAAATGGATTTGGAGCATGGAGACGATTATCTCGGGATTGCAAGATAACCAAACAAAACTTTTAGTGGATTTCTACTTATTTTATTAAATATCATCTCCACCAAACAGGACAAGCTTGCATCTGTTATAGTTTTGGAGAAAAATGTGTTCATTTCATGTATGCGCGAAATGCCTTAAAAATGGCTTTAAAATGGATTTGGAGCATGGAGACGATTATCTCGGGATTGCAATATAACCAAACAAAACTTTTAGTGGATTTCTACTTATTTTATTAAATATCATCTCCACCAAACAGGACAAGCTTGCATCTGTTATAGTTTTGGAGAAAAATGTGTTCATTTCATGTATGCGCGAAATGCCTTAAAAATGGCTTTAAAATGGATTTGGAGCATGGAGACGATTATCTCGGGATTGCAAGATAACCAAACAAAACTTTTAGTGGATTTCTACTTATTTTATTAAATATCATCTCCACCAAACAGGACAAGCTTGCATGTGTTATAGTTTTGGAGAAAAATGTGTTCATTTCATGTATGCGCAAAATGCCTTTGAAATGGCTTTAAAATGGATTTGGAGCATGGAGACGATTATCTCAGGATGGCAATATAAACAAACGAAACTTTTAGTAGATTTCTACTTATTTTATTAAATATTATCTCCTCCAAACAGGACAAGCTTGCATCTGTTATAGTTTTGGAGAAAAATGTGTTCATTTCATGTATGCGCGAAATGCCTTAAAAATGGCTTTAAAATGGATTTGGAGCATGGAGACGATTATCTCAGGATGGCAATATAAACAAACGAAACTTTTAGTAGATTTCTACTTATTTTATTAAATATCATCTCCACCAAACAGGACAAGCTTGCATCTGTTATAGTTTTGGAGAAAAATGTGTTCATTTCATGTATGCGCGAAATGCCTTAAAAATGGCTTTAAAATGGATTTGGAGCATGGAGACGATTATCTCGGGATTGCAAGAAAACCAAACAAAACTCTTAGTGGATTTCTACTTATTTTATTAAATATTATCTCCACCAAACAGGACAAGCTTGCATCTGTTATAGTTTTGGAGAAAAATGTGTTCATTTCATGTATGCGCGAAATGCCTTAAAAATGGCTTTAAAATGGATTTGGAGCATGGAGACGATTATCTCGGGATTGCAAGATAACCAAACAAAACTTTTAGTGGATTTCTACTTATTTTATTAAATATCATCTCCACCAAACAGGACAAGCTTGCATCTGTTATAGTTTTGGAGAAAAATGTGTTCATTTCATGTATGCGCGAAATGCCTTAAAAATGGCTTTAAAATGGATTTGGAGCATGGAGACGATTATCTCGGGATTGCAAGATAACCAAACAAAACTTTTAGTGGATTTCTACTTATTTTATTAAATATCATCTCCACCAAACAGGACAAGCTTGCATCTGTTATAGTTTTGGAGAAAAATGTGTTCATTTCATGTATGCGCGAAATGCCTTAAAAATGGCTTTAAAATGGATTTGGAGCATGGAGACGATTATCTCGGGATTGCAAGATAACCAAACAAAACTTTTAGTGGATTTCTACTTATTTTATTAAATATCATCTCCACCAAACAGGACAAGCTTGCATCTGTTATAGTTTTGGAGAAAAATGTGTTCATTTCATGTATGCGCGAAATGCCTTAAAAATGGCTTTAAAATGGATTTGGAGCATGGAGACGATTATCTCGGGATTGCAATATAACCAAACAAAACTTTTAGTGGATTTCTACTTATTTTATTAAATATCATCTCCACCAAACAGGACAAGCTTGCATCTGTTATAGTTTTGGAGAAAAATGTGTTCATTTCATGTATGCGCGAAATGCCTTAAAAATGGCTTTAAAATGGATTTGGAGCATGGAGACGATTATCTCGGGATTGCAAGATAACCAAACAAAACTTTTAGTGGATTTCTACTTATTTTATTAAATATCATCTCCACCAAACAGGACAAGCTTGCATTAGTTATAGTTTTGGAGAAAAATGTGTTCATTTCATGTATGCGCAAAATGCCTTTGAAATGGCTTTAAAATGGATTTGGAGCATGGAGACGATTATCTCAGGATGGCAATATAAACAAACGAAACTTTTAGTAGATTTCTACTTATTTTATTAAATATTATCTCCTCCAAACAGGACAAGCTTGCATCTGTTATAGTTTTGGAGAAAAATGTGTTCATTTCATGTATGCGCGAAATGCCTTAAAAATGGCTTTAAAATGGATTTGGAGCATGGAGACGATTATCTCAGGATGGCAATATAAACAAACGAAACTTTTAGTAGATTTCTACTTATTTTATTAAATATCATCTCCACCAAACAGGACAAGCTTGCATCTGTTATAGTTTTGGAGAAAAATGTGTTCATTTCATGTATGCGCGAAATGCCTTAAAAATGGCTTTAAAATGGATTTGGAGCATGGAGACGATTATCTCGGGATTGCAAGAAAACCAAACAAAACTCTTAGTGGATTTCTACTTATTTTATTAAATATTATCTCCACCAAACAGGACAAGCTTGCATCTGTTATAGTTTTGGAGAAAAATGTGTTCATTTCATGTATGCGCGAAATGCCTTAAAAATGGCTTTAAAATGGATTTGGAGCATGGAGACGATTATCTCGGGATTGCAAGATAACCAAACAAAACTTTTAGTGGATTTCTACTTATTTTATTAAATATCATCTCCACCAAACAGGACAAGCTTGCATCTGTTATAGTTTTGGAGAAAAATGTGTTCATTTCATGTATGCGCAAAATGCCTTTGAAATGGCTTTAAAATGGATTTGGAGCATGGAGACGATTATCTCAGGATGGCAATATAAACAAACGAAACTTTTAGTAGATTTCTACTTATTTTATTAAATATTATCTCCACCAAACAGGACAAGCTTGCATCTGTTATAGTTTTGGAGAAAAATGTGTTCATTTCATGTATGCGCGAAATGCCTTAAAAATGGCTTTAAAATGGATTTGGAGCATGGAGACGATTATCTCGGGATTGCAAGATAACCAAACAAAACTTTTAGTGGATTTCTACTTATTTTATTAAATATCATCTCCACCAAACAGGACAAGCTTGCATCTGTTATAGTTTTGGAGAAAAATGTGTTCATTTCATGTATGCGCGAAATGTCTTAAAAATGGCTTTAAAATGGATTTGGAGCATGGAGACGATTATCTCGGGATTGCAATATAACCAAACAAAACTTTTAGTGGATTTCTACTTATTTTATTAAATATCATCTCCACCAAACAGGACAAGCTTGCATCTGTTATAGTTTTGGAGAAAAATGTGTTCATTTCATGTATGCGCGAAATGCCTTAAAAATGGCTTTAAAATGGATTTGGAGCATGGAGACGATTATCTCGGGATTGCAAGATAACCAAACAAAACTTTTAGTGGATTTCTACTTATTTTATTAAATATCATCTCCACCAAACAGGACAAGCTTGCATCTGTTATAGTTTTGGAGAAAAATGTGTTCATTTCATGTATGCGCGAAATGCCTTAAAAATGGCTTTAAAATGGATTTGGAGCATGGAGACGATTATCTCGGGATTGCAAGATAACCAAACAAAACTTTTAGTGGATTTCTACTTATTTTATTAAATATCATCTCCACCAAACAGGACAAGCTTGCATCTGTTATAGTTTTGGAGAAAAATGTGTTCATTTCATGTATGCGCGAAATGCCTTAAAAATGGCTTTAAAATGGATTTGGAGCATGGAGACGATTATCTCGGGATTGCAAGATAACCAAACAAAACTTTTAGTGGATTTCTACTTATTTTATTAAATATCATCTCCACCAAACAGGACAAGCTTGCATCTGTTATAGTTTTGGAGAAAAATGTGTTCATTTCATGTATGCGCGAAATGCCTTAAAAATGGCTTTAAAATGGATTTGGAGCATGGAGACGATTATCTCGGGATTGCAAGATAACCAAACAAAACTTTTAGTGGATTTCTACTTATTTTATTAAATATCATCTCCACCAAACAGGACAAGCTTGCATCTGTTATAGTTTTGGAGAAAAATGTGTTCATTTCATGTATGCGCGAAATGCCTTAAAAATGGCTTTAAAATGGATTTGGAGCATGGAGACGATTATCTCGGGATTGCAATATAACCAAACAAAACTTTTAGTGGATTTCTACTTATTTTATTAAATATCATCTCCACCAAACAGGACAAGCTTGCATCTGTTATAGTTTTGGAGAAAAATGTGTTCATTTCATGTATGCGCGAAATGCCTTAAAAATGGCTTTAAAATGGATTTGGAGCATGGAGACGATTATCTCGGGATTGCAAGATAACCAAACAAAACTTTTAGTGGATTTCTACTTATTTTATTAAATATCATCTCCACCAAACAGGACAAGCTTGCATCTGTTATAGTTTTGGAGAAAAATGTGTTCATTTCATGTATGCGCGAAATGCCTTAAAAATGGCTTTAAAATGGATTTGGAGCATGGAGACGATTATCTCGGGATTGCAAGATAACCAAACAAAACTTTTAGTGGATTTCTACTTATTTTATTAAATATCATCTCCACCAAACAGGACAAGCTTGCATCTGTTATAGTTTTGGAGAAAAATGTGTTCATTTCATGTATGCGCGAAATGCCTTAAAAATGGCTTTAAAATGGATTTGGAGCATGGAGACGATTATCTCGGGATTGCAAGATAACCAAACAAAACTTTTAGTGGATTTCTACTTATTTTATTAAATATCATCTCCACCAAACAGGACAAGCTTGCATGTGTTATAGTTTTGGAGAAAAATGTGTTCATTTCATGTATGCGCAAAATGCCTTTGAAATGGCTTTAAAATGGATTTGGAGCATGGAGACGATTATCTCAGGATGGCAATATAAACAAACGAAACTTTTAGTAGATTTCTACTTATTTTATTAAATATTATCTCCACCAAACAGGACAAGCTTGCATCTGTTATAGTTTTGGAGAAAAATGTGTTCATTTCATGTATGCGCGAAATGCCTTAAAAATGGCTTTAAAATGAATTTGGAGCATGGAGACGATTATCTCGGGATTGCAAGATAACCAAACAAAACTTTTAGTGGATTTCTACTTATTTTATTAAATATCATCTCCACCAAACAGGACAAGCTTGCATCTGTTATAGTTTTGGAGAAAAATGTGTTCATTTCATGTATGCGCGAAATGCCTTAAAAATGGCTTTAAAATGGATTTGGAGCATGGAGACGATTATCTCGGGATTGCAAGATAACCAAACAAAACTTTTAGTGGATTTCTACTTATTTTATTAAATATCATCTCCACCAAACAGGACAAGCTTGCATGTGTTATAGTTTTGGAGAAAAATGTGTTCATTTCATGTATGCGCAAAATGCCTTTGAAATGGCTTTAAAATGGATTTGGAGCATGGAGACGATTATCTCAGGATGGCAATATAAACAAACGAAACTTTTAGTAGATTTCTACTTATTTTATTAAATATTATCTCCACCAAACAGGACAAGCTTGCATGTGTTATAGTTTTGGAGAAAAATGTGTTCATTTCATGTATGCGCGAAATGCCTTAAAAATGGCTTTAAAATGGATTTGGAGCATGGAGACGATTATCTCGGGATTGCAAGATAACCAAACAAAACTTTTAGTGGATTTCTACTTATTTTATTAAATATCATCTCCACCAAACAGGACAAGCTTGCATCTGTTATAGTTTTGGAGAAAAATGTGTTCATTTCATGTATGCGCGAAATGCCTTAAAAATGGCTTTAAAATGGATTTGGAGCATGGAGACGATTATCTCGGGATTGCAAGATAACCAAACAAAACTTTTAGTGGATTTCTACTTATTTTATTAAATATCATCTCCACCAAACAGGACAAGCTTGCATCTGTTATAGTTTTGGAGAAAAATGTGTTCATTTCATGTATGCGCGAAATGCCTTAAAAATGGCTTTAAAATGGATTTGGAGCATGGAGACGATTATCTCGGGATTGCAAGATAACCAAACAAAACTTTTAGTGGATTTCTACTTATTTTATTAAATATCATCTCCACCAAACAGGACAAGCTTGCATCTGTTATAGTTTTGGAGAAAAATGTGTTCATTTCATGTATGCGCGAAATGCCTTAAAAATGGCTTTAAAATGGATTTGGAGCATGGAGACGATTATCTCGGGATTGCAAGATAACCAAACAAAACCTTTAGTGGATTTCTACTTATTTTATTAAATATCATCTCCACCAAACAGGACAAGCTTGCATCTGTTATAGTTTTGGAGAAAAATGTGTTCATTTCATGTATGCGCGAAATGCCTTAAAAATGGCTTTAAAATGGATTTGGAGCATGGAGACGATTATCTCGGGATTGCAAGATAACCAAACAAAACTTTTAGTGGATTTCTACTTATTTTATTAAATATCATCTCCACCAAACAGGACAAGCTTGCATCTGTTATAGTTTTGGAGAAAAATGTGTTCATTTCATGTATGCGCGAAATGCCTTAAAAATGGCTTTAAAATGGATTTGGAGCATGGAGACGATTATCTCGGGATTGCAATATAACCAAACAAAACTTTTAGTGGATTTCTACTTATTTTATTAAATATCATCTCCACCAAACAGGACAAGCTTGCATCTGTTATAGTTTTGGAGAAAAATGTGTTCATTTCATGTATGCGCGAAATGCCTTAAAAATGGCTTTAAAATGGATTTGGAGCATGGAGACGATTATCTCGGGATTGCAAGATAACCAAACAAAACTTTTAGTGGATTTCTACTTATTTTATTAAATATCATCTCCACCAAACAGGACAAGCTTGCATCTGTTATAGTTTTGGAGAAAAATGTGTTCATTTCATGTATGCGCGAAATGCCTTAAAAATGGCTTTAAAATGGATTTGGAGCATGGAGACGATTATCTCGGGATTGCAAGATAACCAAACAAAACTTTTAGTGGATTTCTACTTATTTTATTAAATATCATCTCCACCAAACAGGACAAGCTTGCATGTGTTATAGTTTTGGAGAAAAATGTGTTCATTTCATGTATGCGCGAAATGCCTTAAAAATGGCTTTAAAATGGATTTGGAGCATGGAGACGATTATCTCGGGATTGCAAGATAACCAAACAAAACTTTTAGTGGATTTCTACTTATTTTATTAAATATCATCTCCACCAAACAGGACAAGCTTGCATCTGTTATAGTTTTGGAGAAAAATGTGTTCATTTCATGTATGCGCGAAATGCCTTAAAAATGGCTTTAAAATGGATTTGGAGCATGGAGACGATTATCTCGGGATTGCAAGATAACCAAACAAAACTTTTAGTGGATTTCTACTTATTTTATTAAATATCATCTCCACCAAACAGGACAAGCTTGCATCTGTTATAGTTTTGGAGAAAAATGTGTTCATTTCATGTATGCGCGAAATGCCTTAAAAATGGCTTTAAAATGGATTTGGAGCATGGAGACGATTATCTCGGGATTGCAAGATAACCAAACAAAACTTTTAGTGGATTTCTACTTATTTTATTAAATATCATCTCCACCAAACAGGACAAGCTTGCATGTGTTATAGTTTTGGAGAAAAATGTGTTCATTTCATGTATGCGCGAAATGCCTTAAAAATGGCTTTAAAATGGATTTGGAGCATGGAGACGATTATCTCGGGATTGCAAGATAACCAAACAAAACTTTTAGTGGATTTCTACTTATTTTATTAAATATCATCTCCACCAAACAGGACAAGCTTGCATGTGTTATAGTTTTGGAGAAAAATGTGTTCATTTCATGTATGCGCAAAATGCCTTTGAAATGGCTTTAAAATGGATTTGGAGCATGGAGACGATTATCTCGGGATTGCAAGATAACCAAACAAAACTTTTAGTGGATTTCTACTTATTTTATTAAATAACATCTCCACCAAACAGAACAAGCTTGCATCTGTTATAGTTTTGGAGAAAAATGTGTTCATTTCATGTATGCGCGAAATGCCTTTAAAATGGCTTTAAAATGGATTTGGAGCATGGAGACGATTATCTCGGGATTGCAAGATAACCAAACAAAACTTTTAGTGGATTTCTACTTATTTTATTAAATATCATCTCCACCAAACAGGACAAGCTTGCATCTGTTATAGTTTTGGAGAAAAATGTGTTCATTTCATGTATGCGCGAAATGCCTTAAAAATGGCTTTAAAATGGATTTGGAGCATGGAGACGATTATCTCGGGATTGCAAGATAACCAAACAAAACTTTTAGTGGATTTCTACTTATTTTATTAAATATCATCTCCACCAAACAGGACAAGCTTGCATCTGTTATAGTTTTGGAGAAAAATGTGTTCATTTCATGTATGCGCGAAATGCCTTAAAAATGGCTTTAAAATGGATTTGGAGCATGGAGACGATTATCTCGGGATTGCAAGATAACCAAACAAAACTTTTAGTGGATTTCTACTTATTTTATTAAATATCATCTCCACCAAACAGGACAAGCTTGCATCTGTTATAGTTTTGGAGAAAAATGTGTTCATTTCATGTATGCGCGAAATGCCTTAAAAATGGCTTTAAAATGGATTTGGAGCATGGAGACGATTATCTCGGGATTGCAAGATAACCAAACAAAACTTTTAGTGGATTTCTACTTATTTTATTAAATATCATCTCCACCAAACAGGACAAGCTTGCATCTGTTATAGTTTTGGAGAAAAATGTGTTCATTTCATGTATGCGCGAAATGCCTTAAAAATGGCTTTAAAATGGATTTGGAGCATGGAGACGATTATCTCGGGATTGCAATATAACCAAACAAAACTTTTAGTGGATTTCTACTTATTTTATTAAATATCATCTCCACCAAACAGGACAAGCTTGCATCTGTTATAGTTTTGGAGAAAAATGTGTTCATTTCATGTATGCGCGAAATGCCTTAAAAATGGCTTTAAAATGGATTTGGAGCATGGAGACGATTATCTCGGGATTGCAAGATAACCAAACAAAACTTTTAGTGGATTTCTACTTATTTTATTAAATATCATCTCCACCAAACAGGACAAGCTTGCATCTGTTATAGTTTTGGAGAAAAATGTGTTCATTTCATGTATGCGCGAAATGCCTTAAAAATGGCTTTAAAATGGATTTGGAGCATGGAGACGATTATCTCGGGATTGCAAGATAACCAAACAAAACTTTTAGTGGATTTCTACTTATTTTATTAAATATCATCTCCACCAAACAGGACAAGCTTGCATCTGTTATAGTTTTGGAGAAAAATGTGTTCATTTCATGTATGCGCGAAATGCCTTAAAAATGGCTTTAAAATGGATTTGGAGCATGGAGACGATTATCTCGGGATTGCAATATAACCAAACAAAACTTTTAGTGGATTTCTACTTATTTTATTAAATATCATCTCCACCAAACAGGACAAGCTTGCATCTGTTATAGTTTTGGAGAAAAATGTGTTCATTTCATGTATGCGCGAAATGCCTTAAAAATGGCTTTAAAATGGATTTGGAGCATGGAGACGATTATCTCGGGATTGCAAGATAACCAAACAAAACTTTTAGTGGATTTCTACTTATTTTATTAAATATCATCTCCACCAAACAGGACAAGCTTGCATCTGTTATAGTTTTGGAGAAAAATGTGTTCATTTCATGTATGCGCGAAATGCCTTAAAAATGGCTTTAAAATGGATTTGGAGCATGGAGACGATTATCTCGGGATTGCAAGATAACCAAACAAAACTTTTAGTGGATTTCTACTTATTTTATTAAATATCATCTCCACCAAACAGGACAAGCTTGCATCTGTTATAGTTTTGGAGAAAAATGTGTTCATTTCATGTATGCGCGAAATGCCTTAAAAATGGCTTTAAAATGGATTTGGAGCATGGAGACGATTATCTCGGGATTGCAAGATAACCAAACAAAACTTTTAGTGGATTTCTACTTATTTTATTAAATATCATCTCCACCAAACAGGACAAGCTTGCATCTGTTATAGTTTTGGAGAAAAATGTGTTCATTTCATGTATGCGCGAAATGCCTTAAAAATGGCTTTAAAATGGATTTGGAGCATGGAGACGATTATCTCGGGATTGCAAGATAACCAAACAAAACTTTTAGTGGATTTCTACTTATTTTATTAAATATCATCTCCACCAAACAGGACAAGCTTGCATCTGTTATAGTTTTGGAGAAAAATGTGTTCATTTCATGTATGCGCGAAATGCCTTAAAAATGGCTTTAAAATGGATTTGGAGCATGGAGACGATTATCTCGGGATTGCAAGATAACCAAACAAAACTTTTAGTGGATTTCTACTTATTTTATTAAATATCATCTCCACCAAACAGGACAAGCTTGCATGTGTTATAGTTTTGGAGAAAAATGTGTTCATTTCATGTATGCGCGAAATGCCTTAAAAATGGCTTTAAAATGGATTTGGAGCATGGAGACGATTATCTCGGGATTGCAAGATAACCAAACAAAACTTTTAGTGGATTTCTACTTATTTTATTAAATATCATCTCCACCAAACAGGACAAGCTTGCATCTGTTATAGTTTTGGAGAAAAATGTGTTCATTTCATGTATGCGCGAAATGCCTTAAAAATGGCTTTAAAATGGATTTGGAGCATGGAGACGATTATCTCGGGATTGCAAGATAACCAAACAAAACTTTTAGTGGATTTCTACTTATTTTATTAAATATCATCTCCACCAAACAGGACAAGCTTGCATGTGTTATAGTTTTGGAGAAAAATGTGTTCATTTCATGTATGCGCAAAATGCCTTTGAAATGGCTTTAAAATGGATTTGGAGCATGGAGACGATTATCTCGGGATTGCAAGATAACCAAACAAAACTTTTAGTGGATTTCTACTTATTTTATTAAATAACATCTCCACCAAACAGAACAAGCTTGCATCTGTTATAGTTTTGGAGAAAAATGTGTTCATTTCATGTATGCGCGAAATGCCTTAAAAATGGCTTTAAAATGGATTTGGAGCATGGAGACGATTATCTCGGGATTGCAAGATAACCAAACAAAACTTTTAGTGGATTTCTACTTATTTTATTAAATATCATCTCCACCAAACAGGACAAGCTTGCATCTGTTATAGTTTTGGAGAAAAATGTGTTCATTTCATGTATGCGCGAAATGCCTTAAAAATGGCTTTAAAATGGATTTGGAGCATGGAGACGATTATCTCGGGATTGCAAGATAACCAAACAAAACTTTTAGTGGATTTCTACTTATTTTATTAAATATCATCTCCACCAAACAGGACAAGCTTGCATCTGTTATAGTTTTGGAGAAAAATGTGTTCATTTCATGTATGCGCGAAATGCCTTAAAAATGGCTTTAAAATGGATTTGGAGCATGGAGACGATTATCTCGGGATTGCAAGATAACCAAACAAAACTTTTAGTGGATTTCTACTTATTTTATTAAATATCATCTCCACCAAACAGGACAAGCTTGCATCTGTTATAGTTTTGGAGAAAAATGTGTTCATTTCATGTATGCGCGAAATGCCTTAAAAATGGCTTTAAAATGGATTTGGAGCATGGAGACGATTATCTCGGGATTGCAAGAAAACCAAACAAAACTTTTAGTGGATTTCTACTTATTTTATTAAATATCATCTCCACCAAACAGGACAAGCTTGCATGTGTTATAGTTTTGGAGAAAAATGTGTTCATTTCATGTATGCGCAAAATGCCTTTGAAATGGCTTTAAAATGGATTTGGAGCATGGAGACGATTATCTCAGGATGGCAATATAAACAAACGAAACTTTTAGTAGATTTCTACTTATTTTATTAAATATTATCTCCACCAAACAGGACAAGCTTGCATCTGTTATAGTTTTGGAGAAAAATGTGTTCATTTCATGTATGCGCGAAATGCCTTAAAATGGCTTTAAAATGGATTTGGAGCATGGAGACGATTATTTCGGGATTGCAAGATAACCAAACAAAACTTTTAGTGGATTTCTACTTATTTTATTAAATATCATCTCCACCAAACAGGACAAGCTTGCATCTGTTATAGTTTTGGAGAAAAATGTGTTCATTTCATGTATGCGCGAAATGCCTTAAAAATGGCTTTAAAATGGATTTGGAGCATGGAGACGATTATCTCGGGATTGCAAGATAACCAAACAAAACTTTTAGTGGATTTCTACTTATTTTATTAAATATCATCTCCACCAAACAGGACAAGCTTGCATCTGTTATAGTTTTGGAGAAAAATGTGTTCATTTCATGTATGCGCGAAATGCCTTAAAAATGGCTTTAAAATGGATTTGGAGCATGGAGACGATTATCTCGGGATTGCAAGATAACCAAACAAAACTTTTAGTGGATTTCTACTTATTTTATTAAATATCATCTCCACCAAACAGGACAAGCTTGCATCTGTTATAGTTTTGGAGAAAAATGTGTTCATTTCATGTATGCGCGAAATGCCTTAAAAATGGCTTTAAAATGGATTTGGAGCATGGAGACGATTATCTCGGGATTGCAAGATAACCAAACAAAACTTTTAGTGGATTTCTACTTATTTTATTAAATATCATCTCCACCAAACAGGACAAGCTTGCATCTGTTATAGTTTTGGAGAAAAATGTGTTCATTTCATGTATGCGCAAAATGCCTTTGAAATGGCTTTAAAATGGATTTGGAGCATGGAGACGATTATCTCAGGATGGCAATATAAACAAACGAAACTTTTAGTAGATTTCTACTTATTTTATTAAATATTATCTCCACCAAACAGGACAAGCTTGCATCTGTTATAGTTTTGGAGAAAAATGTGTTCATTTCATGTATGCGCGAAATGCCTTAAAAATGGCTTTAAAATGGATTTGGAGCATGGAGACGATTATCTCGGGATTGCAAGATAACCAAACAAAACTTTTAGTGGATTTCTACTTATTTTATTAAATATCATCTCCACCAAACAGGACAAGCTTGCATGTGTTATAGTTTTGGAGAAAAATGTGTTCATTTCATGTATGCGCAAAATGCCTTTGAAATGGCTTTAAAATGGATTTGGAGCATGGAGACGATTATCTCAGGATGGCAATATAAACAAACGAAACTTTTAGTAGATTTCTACTTATTTTATTAAATATTATCTCCACCAAACAGGACAAGCTTGCATCTGTTATAGTTTTGGAGAAAAATGTGTTCATTTCATGTATGCGCAAAATGCCTTTGAAATGGCTTTAAAATGGATTTGGAGCATGGAGACGATTATCTCAGGATGGCAATATAAACAAACGAAACTTTTAGTAGATTTCTACTTATTTTATTAAATATTATCTCCACCAAACAGGACAAGCTTGCATCTGTTATAGTTTTGGAGAAAAATGTGTTCATTTCATGTATGCGCGAAATGCCTTAAAAATGGCTTTAAAATGGATTTGGAGCATGGAGACGATTATCTCGGGATTGCAAGATAACCAAACAAAACTTTTAGTGGATTTCTACTTATTTTATTAAATATCATCTCCACCAAACAGGACAAGCTTGCATCTGTTATAGTTTTGGAGAAAAATGTGTTCATTTCATGTATGCGCGAAATGCCTTAAAAATGGCTTTAAAATGGATTTGGAGCATGGAGACGATTATCTCGGGATTGCAAGATAACCAAACAAAACTTTTAGTGGATTTCTACTTATTTTATTAAATATCATCTCCACCAAACAGGACAAGCTTGCATCTGTTATAGTTTTGGAGAAAAATGTGTTCATTTCATGTATGCGCGAAATGCCTTAAAAATGGCTTTAAAATGGATTTGGAGCATGGAGACGATTATCTCGGGATTGCAAGATAACCAAACAAAACTTTTAGTGGATTTCTACTTATTTTATTAAATATCATCTCCACCAAACAGGACAAGCTTGCATGTGTTATAGTTTTGGAGAAAAATGTGTTCATTTCATGTATGCGCAAAATGCCTTTGAAATGGCTTTAAAATGGATTTGGAGCATGGAGACGATTATCTCAGGATGGCAATATAAACAAACGAAACTTTTAGTAGATTTCTACTTATTTTATTAAATATTATCTCCACCAAACAGGACAAGCTTGCATCTGTTATAGTTTTGGAGAAAAATGTGTTCATTTCATGTATGCGCGAAATGCCTTAAAAATGGCTTTAAAATGGATTTGGAGCATGGAGACGATTATCTCGGGATTGCAAGATAACCAAACAAAACTTTTAGTGGATTTCTACTTATTTTATTAAATATAATTTCCACCAAACAGGACAAGCTTGCATGTGTTATAGTTTTGGAGAAAAATGTGTTCATTTCATGTATGCGGGAAATGCCTTAAAAATGGCTTTAAAATGGATTTAGAGCATGGAGACGATTATCTCGGGATTGCAAGATAACCAAACAAAACTTTTAGTGGATTTCTACTTATTTTATTAAATATCATCTCCACCAAACAGGACAAGCTTGCATGTGTTATAGTTTTGGAGAAAAATGTGTTCATTTCATGTATGCGCAAAATGCCTTTGAAATGGCTTTAAAATGGATTTGGAGCATGGAGACGATTATCTCAGGATGGCAATATAAACAAACGAAACTTTTAGTAGATTTCTACTTATTTTATTAAATATTATCTCCACCAAACAGGACAAGCTTGCATCTGTTATAGTTTTGGAGAAAAATGTGTTCATTCCATGTATGCGCGAAATGCCTTAAAAATGGCTTTAAAATGGATTTGGAGCATGGAGACGATTATCTCGGGATTGCAAGATAACCAAACAAAACTTTTAGTGGATTTCTACTTATTTTATTAAATATCATCTCCACCAAACAGGACAAGCTTGCATCTGTTATAGTTTTGGAGAAAAATGTGTTCATTTCATGTATGCGCGAAATGCCTTAAAAATGGCTTTAAAATGGATTTGGAGCATGGAGACGATTATCTCGGGATTGCAAGATAACCAAACAAAACTTTTAGTGGATTTCTACTTATTTTATTAAATATCATCTCCACCAAACAGGACAAGCTTGCATCTGTTATAGTTTTGGAGAAAAATGTGTTCATTTCATGTATGCGCGAAATGCCTTAAAAATGGCTTTAAAATGGATTTGGAGCATGGAGACGATTATCTCGGGATTGCAAGATAACCAAACAAAACTTTTAGTGGATTTCTACTTATTTTATTAAATATCATCTCCACAAAACAGGACAAGCTTGCATCTGTTATAGTTTTGGAGAAAAATGTGTTCATTTCATGTATGCGCGAAATGCCTTAAAAATGGCTTTAAAATGGATTTGGAGCATGGAGACGATTATCTCGGGATTGCAAGATAACCAAACAAAACTTTTAGTGGATTTCTACTTATTTTATTAAATATCATCTCCACCAAACAGGACAAGCTTGCATGTGTTATAGTTTTGGAGAAAAATGTGTTCATTTCATGTATGCGCGAAATGCCTTAAAAATGGCTTTAAAATGGATTTGGAGCATGGAGACGATTATCTCGGGATTGCAAGATAACCAAACAAAACTTTTAGTGGATTTCTACTTATTTTATTAAATATCATCTCCACCAAACAGGACAAGCTTGCATCTGTTATAGTTTTGGAGAAAAATGTGTTCATTTCATGTATGCGCGAAATGCCTTAAAAATGGCTTTAAAATGGATTTGGAGCATGGAGACGATTATCTCGGGATTGCAAGATAACCAAACAAAACGTTTAGTGGATTTCTACTTATTTTATTAAATATCATCTCCACCAAACAGGACAAGCTTGCATGTGTTATAGTTTTGGAGAAAAATGTGTTCATTTCATGTATGCGCAAAATGCCTTTGAAATGGCTTTAAAATGGATTTGGAGCATGGAGACGATTATCTCAGGATGGCAATATAAACAAACGAAACTTTTAGTAGATTTCTACTTATTTTATTAAATATTATCTCCACCAAACAGGACAAGCTTGCATCTGTTATAGTTTTGGAGAAAAATGTGTTCATTTCATGTATGCGCGAAATGCCTTAAAAATGGGTTTAAAATGGATTTGGAGCATGGAGACGATTATCTCGGGATTGCAAGAAAACCAAACAAAACTTTTAGTGGATTTCTACTTATTTTATTAAATATCATCTCCACCAAACAGGACAAGCTTGCATCTGTTATAGTTTTGGAGAAAAATGTGTTCATTTCATGTATGCGCGAAATGCCTTAAAAATGGCTTTAAAATGGATTTGGAGCATGGAGACGATTATCTCGGGATTGCAAGATAACCAAACAAAACTTTTAGTGGATTTCTACTTATTTTATTAAATATCATCTCCACCAAACAGGACAAGCTTGCATCTGTTATAGTTTTGGAGAAAAATGTGTTCATTTCATGTATGCGCGAAATGCCTTAAAAATGGCTTTAAAATGGATTTGGAGCATGGAGACGATTATCTCGGGATTGCAAGATAACCAAACAAAACTTTTAGTGGATTTCTACTTATTTTATTAAATATCATCTCCACCAAACAGGACAAGCTTGCATCTGTTATAGTTTTGGAGAAAAATGTGTTCATTTCATGTATGCGCGAAATGCCTTAAAAATGGCTTTAAAATGGATTTGGAGCATGGAGACGATTATCTCGGGATTGCAAGATAACCAAACAAAACTTTTAGTGGATTTCTACTTATTTTATTAAATATCATCTCCACCAAACAGGACAAGCTTGCATCTGTTATAGTTTTGGAGAAAAATGTGTTCATTTCATGTATGCGCGAAATGCCTTAAAAATGGCTTTAAAATGGATTTGGAGCATGGAGACGATTATCTCGGGATTGCAATATAACCAAACAAAACTTTTAGTGGATTTCTACTTATTTTATTAAATATCATCTCCACCAAACAGGACAAGCTTGCATCTGTTATAGTTTTGGAGAAAAATGTGTTCATTTCATGTATGCGCGAAATGCCTTAAAAATGGCTTTAAAATGGATTTGGAGCATGGAGACGATTATCTCGGGATTGCAAGATAACCAAACAAAACTTTTAGTGGATTTCTACTTATTTTATTAAATATCATCTCCACCAAACAGGACAAGCTTGCATGTGTTATAGTTTTGGAGAAAAGTGTGTTCATTTCATGTATGCGCAAAATGCCTTTGAAATGGCTTTAAAATGGATTTGGAGCATGGAGACGATTATCTCGGGATTGCAAGATAACCAAACAAAACTTTTAGTGGATTTCTACTTATTTTATTAAATATCATCTCCACCAAACAGGACAAGCTTGCATCTGTTATAGTTTTGGAGAAAAATGTGTTAATTTCATGTATGCGCGAAATGCCTTAAAAATGACTTTAAAATGGATTTGGAGCATGGAGACGATTATCTCGGGATTGCAAGATAACCAAACAAAACTTTTAGTGGATTTCTACTTATTTTATTAAATATCATCTCCACCAAACAGGACAAGCTTGCATCTGTTATAGTTTTGGAGAAAAATGTGTTCATTTCATGTATGCGCGAAATGCCTTAAAAATGGCTTTAAAATGGATTTGGAGCATGGAGACGATTATCTCGGGATTGCAAGATAACCAAACAAAACTTTTAGTGGATTTCTACTTATTTTATTAAATATCATCTCCACCAAACAGGACAAGCTTGCATCTGTTATAGTTTTGGAGAAAAATGTGTTCATTTCATGTATGCGCGAAATGCCTTAAAAATGGCTTTAAAATGGATTTGGAGCATGGAGACGATTATCTCGGGATTGCAAGATAACCAAACAAAACTTTTAGTTGATTTCTACTTATTTTATTAAATATCATCTCCACCAAACAGGACAAGCTTGCATGTGTTATAGTTTTGGAGAAAAATGTGTTCATTTCATGTATGCGCAAAATGCCTTTGAAATGGCTTTAAAATGGATTTGGAGCATGGAGACGATTATCTCAGGATGGCAATATAAACAAACGAAACTTTTAGTAGATTTCTACTTATTTTATTAAATATTATCTCCACCAAACAGGACAAGCTTGCATCTGTTATAGTTTTGGAGAAAAATGTGTTCATTTCATGTATGCGCGAAATGCCTTAAAAATGGTTTTAAAATGGATTTGGAGCATGGAGACGATTATCTCGGGATTGCAAGATAACCAAACAAAACTTTTAGTGGATTTCTACTTATTTTATTAAATATCATCTCCACCAAACAGGACAAGCTTGCATGTGTTATAGTTTTGGAGAAAAATGTGTTCATTTCATGTATGCGCAAAATGCCTTTGAAATGGCTTTAAAATGGATTTGGAGCATGGAGACGATTATCTCGGGATTGCAAGATAACCAAACAAAACTTTTAGTGGATTTCTACTTATTTTATTAAATATCATCTCCACCAAACAGGACAAGCTTGCATCTGTTATAGTTTTGGAGAAAAATGTGTTCATTTCATGTATGCGCGAAATGCCTTAAAAATGGCTTTAAAATGGATTTGGAGCATGGAGACGATTATCTCGGGATTGCAAGATAACCAAACAAAACTTTTAGTGGATTTCTACTTATTTTATTAAGTATCATCTCCACCAAACAGGACAAGCTTGCATCTGTTATAGTTTTGGAGAAAAATGTGTTCATTTCATGTATGCGCGAAATGCCTTAAAAATGGCTTTAAAATGGATTTGGAGCATGGAGACGATTATCTCGGGATTGCAAGATAACCAAACAAAACTTTTAGTGGATTTTCACTTATTTTATTAAATATCATCTCCACCAAACAGGACAAGCTTGCATCTGTTATAGTTTTGGAGAAAAATGTGTTCATTTCATGTATGCGCGAAATGCCTTAAAAATGGCTTTAAAATGGATTTGGAGCATGGAGACGATTATCTCGGGATTGCAAGATAACCAAACAAAACTTTTAGTGGATTTCTACTTATTTTATTAAATATCATCTCCACCAAACAGGACAAGCTTGCATGTGTTATAGTTTTGGAGAAAAATGTGTTCATTTCATGTATGCGCAAAATGCCTTTGAAATGGCTTTAAAATGGATTTGGAGCATGGAGACGATTATCTCAGGATGGCAATATAAACAAACGAAACTTTTAGTAGATTTCTACTTATTTTATTAAATATTATCTCCACCAAACAGGACAAGCTTGCATCTGTTATAGTTTTGGAGAAAAATGTGTTCATTTCATGTATGCGCGAAATGCCTTAAAAATGGCTTTAAAATGGATTTGGAGCATGGAGACGATTATCTTGGGATTGCAAGATAACCAAAAAAAACTTTTAGTGGATTTCTACTTATTTTAATAAATATCATCTCCACCAAACAGGACAAGCTTGCATCTGTTATAGTTTTGGAGAAAAATGTGTTCATTTCATGTATGCGCGAAATGCCTTAAAAATGGCTTTAAAATGGATTTGGAGCATGGAGACGATTATCTCGGGATTGCAAGATAACCAAACAAAACTTTTAGTGGATTTCTACTTATTTTATTAAATATCATCTCCACCAAACAGGACAAGCTTGCATGTGTTATAGTTTTGGAGAAAAATGTGTTCATTTCATGTATGCGCAAAATGCCTTTGAAATGGCTTTAAAATGGATTTGGAGCATGGAGACGATTATCTCAGGATGGCAATATAAACAAACGAAACTTTTAGTAGATTTCTACTTATTTTATTAAATATTATCTCGACCAAACAGGACAAGCTTGCATCTGTTATAGTTTTGGAGAAAAATGTGTTCATTTCATGTATGCGCGAAATGCCTTAAAAATGGCTTTAAAATGGATTTGGAGCATGGAGACGATTATCTCGGGATTGCAAGATAACCAAACAAAACTTTTAGTGGATTTCTACTTATTTTATTAAATATCATCTCCACCAAACAGGACAAGCTTGCATGTGTTATAGTTTTGGAGAAAAATGTGTTCATTTCATGTATGCGCAAAATGCCTTTGAAATGGCTTTAAAATGGATTTGGAGCATGGAGACGATTATCTCAGGATGGCAATATAAACAAACGAAACTTTTAGTAGATTTCTACTTATTTTATTAAATATTATCTCCACCAAACAGGACAAGCTTGCATCTGTTATAGTTTTGGAGAAAAATGTGTTCATTTCATGTATGCGCGAAATGCCTTAAAAATGGCTTTAAAATGGATTTGGAGCATGGAGACGATTATCTCGGGATTGCAAGATAACCAAACAAAACTTTTAGTGGATTTCTACTTATTTTATTAAATATCATCTCCACCAAACAGGACAAGCTTGCATGTGTTATAGTTTTGGAGAAAAATGTGTTCATTTCATGTATGCGCAAAATGCCTTTGAAATGGCTTTAAAATGGATTTGGAGCATGGAGACGATTATCTCGGGATTGCAAGATAACCAAACAAAACTTTTAGTGGATTTCTACTTATTTTATTAAATATCATCTCCACCAAACAGGACAAGCTTGCATCTGTTATAGTTTTGGAGAAAAATGTGTTCATTTCATGTATGCGCGAAATGCCTTAAAAATGGCTTTAAAATGGATTTGGAGCATGGAGACGATTATCTCGGGATTGCAAGATAACCAAACAAAACTTTTAGTGGATTTCTACTTATTTTATTAAATATCATCTCCACCAAACAGGACAAGCTTGCATGTGTTATAGTTTTGGAGAAAAATGTGTTCATTTCATGTATGCGCAAAATGCCTTTGAAATGGCTTTAAAATGGATTTGGAGCATGGAGACGATTATCTCGGGATTGCAAGATAACCAAACAAAACTTTTAGTGGATTTCTACTTATTTTATTAAATATCATCTCCACCAAACAGGACAAGCTTGCATCTGTTATAGTTTTGGAGAAAAATGTGTTCATTTCATGTATGCGCGAAATGCCTTAAAAATAACTTTAAAATGGATTTGGAGCATGGAGACGATTATCTCGGGATTGCAAGATAACCAAACAAAACTTTTAGTGGATTTCTACTTATTTTATTAAATATCATCTCCACCAAACAGGACAAGCTTGCATGTGTTATAGTTTTGGAGAAAAATGTGTTCATTTCATGTATGCGCAAAATGCCTTTGAAATGGCTTTAAAATGGATTTGGAGCATGGAGACGATTATCTCAGGATGGCAATATAAACAAACGAAACTTTTAGTAGATTTCTACTTATTTTATTAAATATTATCTCGACCAAACAGGACAAGCTTGCATCTGTTATAGTTTTGGAGAAAAATGTGTTCATTTCATGTATGCGCGAAATGCCTTAAAAATGGCTTTAAAATGGATTTGGAGCATGGAGACGATTATCTCGGGATTGCAAGATAACCAAACAAAACTTTTAGTGGATTTCTACTTATTTTATTAAATATCATCTCCACCAAACAGGACAAGCTTGCATCTGTTATAGTTTTGGAGAAAAATGTGTTCATTTCATGTATGCGCGAAATGCCTTAAAAATGGCTTTAAAATGGATTTGGAGCATGGAGACGATTATCTCGGGATTGCAATATAACCAAACAAAACTTTTAGTGGATTTCTACTTATTTTATTAAATATCATCTCCACCAAACAGGACAAGCTTGCATCTGTTATAGTTTTGGAGAAAAATGTGTTCATTTCATGTATGCGCGAAATGCCTTAAAAATGGCTTTAAAATGGATTTGGAGCATGGAGACGATTATCTCGGGATTGCAAGATAACCAAACAAAACTTTTAGTGGATTTCTACTTATTTTATTAAATATCATCTCCACCAAACAGGACAAGCTTGCATGTGTTATAGTTTTGGAGAAAAATGTGTTCATTTCATGTATGCGCAAAATGCCTTTGAAATGGCTTTAAAATGGATTTGGAGCATGGAGACGATTATCTCAGGATGGCAATATAAACAAACGAAACTTTTAGTAGATTTCTACTTATTTTATTAAATATTATCTCCACCAAACAGGACAAGCTTGCATCTGTTATAGTTTTGGAGAAAAATGTGTTCATTTCATGTATGCGCAAAATGCCTTTGAAATGGCTTTAAAATGGATTTGGAGCATGGAGACGATTATCTCAGGATGGCAATATAAACAAACGAAACTTTTAGTAGATTTCTACTTATTTTATTAAATATTATCTCCACCAAACAGGACAAGCTTGCATCTGTTATAGTTTTGGAGAAAAATGTGTTCATTTCATGTATGCGCGAAATGCCTTAAAAATGGCTTTAAAATGGATTTGGAGCATGGAGACGATTATCTCGGGATTGCAAGATAACCAAACAAAACTTTTAGTGGATTTCTACTTATTTTATTAAATATCATCTCCACCAAACAGGACAAGCTTGCATCTGTTATAGTTTTGGAGAAAAATGTGTTCATTTCATGTATGCGCGAAATGCCTTAAAAATGGCTTTAAAATGGATTTGGAGCATGGAGACGATTATCTCGGGATTGCAAGATAACCAAACAAAACTTTTAGTGGATTTCTACTTATTTTATTAAATATCATCTCCACCAAACAGGACAAGCTTGCATCTGTTATAGTTTTGGAGAAAAATGTGTTCATTTCATGTATGCGCGAAATGCCTTAAAAATGGCTTTAAAATGGATTTGGAGCATGGAGACGATTATCTCGGGATTGCAAGATAACCAAACAAAACTTTTAGTGGATTTCTACTTATTTTATTAAATATCATCTCCACCAAACAGGACAAGCTTGCATGTGTTATAGTTTTGGAGAAAAATGTGTTCATTTCATGTATGCGCAAAATGCCTTTGAAATGGCTTTAAAATGGATTTGGAGCATGGAGACGATTATCTCAGGATGGCAATATAAACAAACGAAACTTTTAGTAGATTTCTACTTATTTTATTAAATATTATCTCCACCAAACAGGACAAGCTTGCATCTGTTATAGTTTTGGAGAAAAATGTGTTCATTTCATGTATGCGCGAAATGCCTTAAAAATGGCTTTAAAATGGATTTGGAGCATGGAGACGATTATCTCGGGATTGCAAGATAACCAAACAAAACTTTTAGTGGATTTCTACTTATTTTATTAAATATAATTTCCACCAAACAGGACAAGCTTGCATGTGTTATAGTTTTGGAGAAAAATGTGTTCATTTCATGTATGCGCGAAATGCCTTAAAAATGGCTTTAAAATGGATTTAGAGCATGGAGACGATTATCTCGGGATTGCAAGATAACCAAACAAAACTTTTAGTGGATTTCTACTTATTTTATTAAATATCATCTCCACCAAACAGGACAAGCTTGCATGTGTTATAGTTTTGGAGAAAAATGTGTTCATTTCATGTATGCGCAAAATGCCTTTGAAATGGCTTTAAAATGGATTTGGAGCATGGAGACGATTATCTCAGGATGGCAATATAAACAAACGAAACTTTTAGTAGATTTCTACTTATTTTATTAAATATTATCTCCACCAAACAGGACAAGCTTGCATCTGTTATAGTTTTGGAGAAAAATGTGTTCATTCCATGTATGCGCGAAATGCCTTAAAAATGGCTTTAAAATGGATTTGGAGCATGGAGACGATTATCTCGGGATTGCAAGATAACCAAACAAAACTTTTAGTGGATTTCTACTTATTTTATTAAATATCATCTCCACCAAACAGGACAAGCTTGCATCTGTTATAGTTTTGGAGAAAAATGTGTTCATTTCATGTATGCGCGAAATGCCTTAAAAATGGCTTTAAAATGGATTTGGAGCATGGAGACGATTATCTCGGGATTGCAAGATAACCAAACAAAACTTTTAGTGGATTTCTACTTATTTTATTAAATATCATCTCCACCAAACAGGACAAGCTTGCATCTGTTATAGTTTTGGAGAAAAATGTGTTCATTTCATGTATGCGCGAAATGCCTTAAAAATGGCTTTAAAATGGATTTGGAGCATGGAGACGATTATCTCGGGATTGCAAGATAACCAAACAAAACTTTTAGTGGATTTCTACTTATTTTATTAAATATCATCTCCACAAAACAGGACAAGCTTGCATCTGTTATAGTTTTGGAGAAAAATGTGTTCATTTCATGTATGCGCGAAATGCCTTAAAAATGGCTTTAAAATGGATTTGGAGCATGGAGACGATTATCTCGGGATTGCAAGATAACCAAACAAAACTTTTAGTGGATTTCTACTTATTTTATTAAATATCATCTCCACCAAACAGGACAAGCTTGCATGTGTTATAGTTTTGGAGAAAAATGTGTTCATTTCATGTATGCGCGAAATGCCTTAAAAATGGATTTGGAGCATGGAGACGATTATCTCGGGATTGCAAGATAACCAAACAAAACTTTTAGTGGATTTCTACTTATTTTATTAAATATCATCTCCACCAAACAGGACAAGCTTGCATCTGTTATAGTTTTGGAGAAAAATGTGTTCATTTCATGTATGCGCGAAATGCCTTAAAAATGGCTTTAAAATGGATTTGGAGCATGGAGACGATTATCTCGGGATTGCAAGATAACCAAACAAAACGTTTAGTGGATTTCTACTTATTTTATTAAATATCATCTCCACCAAACAGGACAAGCTTGCATGTGTTATAGTTTTGGAGAAAAATGTGTTCATTTCATGTATGCGCAAAATGCCTTTGAAATGGCTTTAAAATGGATTTGGAGCATGGAGACGATTATCTCAGGATGGCAATATAAACAAACGAAACTTTTAGTAGATTTCTACTTATTTTATTAAATATTATCTCCACCAAACAGGACAAGCTTGCATCTGTTATAGTTTTGGAGAAAAATGTGTTCATTTCATGTATGCGCGAAATGCCTTAAAAATGGGTTTAAAATGGATTTGGAGCATGGAGACGATTATCTCGGGATTGCAAGAAAACCAAACAAAACTTTTAGTGGATTTCTACTTATTTTATTAAATATCATCTCCACCAAACAGGACAAGCTTGCATCTGTTATAGTTTTGGAGAAAAATGTGTTCATTTCATGTATGCGCGAAATGCCTTAAAAATGGCTTTAAAATGGATTTGGAGCATGGAGACGATTATCTCGGGATTGCAAGATAACCAAACAAAACTTTTAGTGGATTTCTACTTATTTTATTAAATATCATCTCCACCAAACAGGACAAGCTTGCATCTGTTATAGTTTTGGAGAAAAATGTGTTCATTTCATGTATGCGCGAAATGCCTTAAAAATGGCTTTAAAATGGATTTGGAGCATGGAGACGATTATCTCGGGATTGCAAGATAACCAAACAAAACTTTTAGTGGATTTCTACTTATTTTATTAAATATCATCTCCACCAAACAGGACAAGCTTGCATCTGTTATAGTTTTGGAGAAAAATGTGTTCATTTCATGTATGCGCGAAATGCCTTAAAAATGGCTTTAAAATGGATTTGGAGCATGGAGACGATTATCTCGGGATTGCAAGATAACCAAACAAAACTTTTAGTGGATTTCTACTTATTTTATTAAATATCATCTCCACCAAACAGGACAAGCTTGCATCTGTTATAGTTTTGGAGAAAAATGTGTTCATTTCATGTATGCGCGAAATGCCTTAAAAATGGCTTTAAAATGGATTTGGAGCATGGAGACGATTATCTCGGGATTGCAATATAACCAAACAAAACTTTTAGTGGATTTCTACTTATTTTATTAAATATCATCTCCACCAAACAGGACAAGCTTGCATCTGTTATAGTTTTGGAGAAAAATGTGTTCATTTCATGTATGCGCGAAATGCCTTAAAAATGGCTTTAAAATGGATTTGGAGCATGGAGACGATTATCTCGGGATTGCAAGATAACCAAACAAAACTTTTAGTGGATTTCTACTTATTTTATTAAATATCATCTCCACCAAACAGGACAAGCTTGCATCTGTTATAGTTTTGGAGAAAAATGTGTTCATTTCATGTATGCGCGAAATGCCTTAAAAATGGCTTTAAAATGGATTTGGAGCATGGAGACGATTATCTCGGGATTGCAAGATAACCAAACAAAACTTTTAGTGGATTTCTACTTATTTTATTAAATATCATCTCCACCAAACAGGACAAGCTTGCATGTGTTATAGTTTTGGAGAAAAGTGTGTTCATTTCATGTATGCGCAAAATGCCTTTGAAATGGCTTTAAAATGGATTTGGAGCATGGAGACGATTATCTCGGGATTGCAAGATAACCAAACAAAACTTTTAGTGGATTTCTACTTATTTTATTAAATATCATCTCCACCAAACAGGACAAGCTTGCATCTGTTATAGTTTTGGAGAAAAATGTGTTAATTTCATGTATGCGCGAAATGCCTTAAAAATGACTTTAAAATGGATTTGGAGCATGGAGACGATTATCTCGGGATTGCAAGATAACCAAACAAAACTTTTAGTGGATTTCTACTTATTTTATTAAATATCATCTCCACCAAACAGGACAAGCTTGCATCTGTTATAGTTTTGGAGAAAAATGTGTTCATTTCATGTATGCGCGAAATGCCTTAAAAATGGCTTTAAAATGGATTTGGAGCATGGAGACGATTATCTCGGGATTGCAAGATAACCAAACAAAACTTTTAGTGGATTTCTACTTATTTTATTAAATATCATCTCCACCAAACAGGACAAGCTTGCATCTGTTATAGTTTTGGAGAAAAATGTGTTCATTTCATGTATGCGCGAAATGCCTTAAAAATGGCTTTAAAATGGATTTGGAGCATGGAGACGATTATCTCGGGATTGCAAGATAACCAAACAAAACTTTTAGTTGATTTCTACTTATTTTATTAAATATCATCTCCACCAAACAGGACAAGCTTGCATGTGTTATACTTTTGGAGAAAAATGTGTTCATTTCATGTATGCGCAAAATGCCTTTGAAATGGCTTTAAAATGGATTTGGAGCATGGAGACGATTATCTCAGGATGGCAATATAAACAAACGAAACTTTTAGTAGATTTCTACTTATTTTATTAAATATTATCTCCACCAAACAGGACAAGCTTGCATCTGTTATAGTTTTGGAGAAAAATGTGTTCATTTCATGTATGCGCGAAATGCCTTAAAAATGGCTTTAAAATGGATTTGGAGCATGGAGACGATTATCTCGGGATTGCAAGATAACCAAACAAAACTTTTAGTGGATTTCTACTTATTTTATTAAGTATCATCTCCACCAAACAGGACAAGCTTGCATCTGTTATAGTTTTGGAGAAAAATGTGTTCATTTCATGTATGCGCGAAATGCCTTAAAAATGGCTTTAAAATGGATTTGGAGCATGGAGACGATTATCTCGGGATTGCAAGATAACCAAACAAAACTTTTAGTGGATTTTCACTTATTTTATTAAATATCATCTCCACCAAACAGGACAAGCTTGCATCTGTTATAGTTTTGGAGAAAAATGTGTTCATTTCATGTATGCGCGAAATGCCTTAAAAATGGCTTTAAAATGGATTTGGAGCATGGAGACGATTATCTCGGGATTGCAAGATAACCAAACAAAACTTTTAGTGGATTTCTACTTATTTTATTAAATATCATCTCCACCAAACAGGACAAGCTTGCATGTGTTATAGTTTTGGAGAAAAATGTGTTCATTTCATGTATGCGCAAAATGCCTTTGAAATGGCTTTAAAATGGATTTGGAGCATGGAGACGATTATCTCAGGATGGCAATATAAACAAACGAAACTTTTAGTAGATTTCTACTTATTTTATTAAATATTATCTCCACCAAACAGGACAAGCTTGCATCTGTTATAGTTTTGGAGAAAAATGTGTTCATTTCATGTATGCGCGAAATGCCTTAAAAATGGCTTTAAAATGGATTTGGAGCATGGAGACGATTATCTTGGGATTGCAAGATAACCAAACAAAACTTTTAGTGGATTTCTACTTATTTTAATAAATATCATCTCCACCAAACAGGACAAGCTTGCATCTGTTATAGTTTTGGAGAAAAATGTGTTCATTTCATGTATGCGCGAAATGCCTTAAAAATGGCTTTAAAATGGATTTGGAGCATGGAGACGATTATCTCGGGATTGCAAGATAACCAAACAAAACTTTTAGTGGATTTCTACTTATTTTATTAAATATCATCTCCACCAAACAGGACAAGCTTGCATGTGTTATAGTTTTGGAGAAAAATGTGTTCATTTCATGTATGCGCAAAATGCCTTTGAAATGGATTTAAAATGGATTTGGAGCATGGAGACGATTATCTCAGGATGGCAATATAAACAAACGAAACTTTTAGTAGATTTCTACTTATTTTATTAAATATTATCTCGACCAAACAGGACAAGCTTGCATCTGTTATAGTTTTGGAGAAAAATGTGTTCATTTCATGTATGCGCGAAATGCCTTAAAAATGGCTTTAAAATGGATTTGGAGCATGGAGACGATTATCTCGGGATTGCAAGATAACCAAACAAAACTTTTAGTGGATTTCTACTTATTTTATTAAATATCATCTCCACCAAACAGGACAAGCTTGCATGTGTTATAGTTTTGGAGAAAAATGTGTTCATTTCATGTATGCGCAAAATGCCTTTGAAATGGCTTTAAAATGGATTTGGAGCATGGAGACGATTATCTCAGGATGGCAATATAAACAAACGAAACTTTTAGTAGATTTCTACTTATTTTATTAAATATTATCTCCACCAAACAGGACAAGCTTGCATCTGTTATAGTTTTGGAGAAAAATGTGTTCATTTCATGTATGCGCGAAATGCCTTAAAAATGGCTTTAAAATGGATTTGGAGCATGGAGACGATTATCTCGGGATTGCAAGATAACCAAACAAAACTTTTAGTGGATTTCTACTTATTTTATTAAATATCATCTCCACCAAACAGGACAAGCTTGCATGTGTTATAGTTTTGGAGAAAAATGTGTTCATTTCATGTATGCGCAAAATGCCTTTGAAATGGCTTTAAAATGGATTTGGAGCATGGAGACGATTATCTCGGGATTGCAAGATAACCAAACAAAACTTTTAGTGGATTTCTACTTATTTTATTAAATATCATCTCCACCAAACAGGACAAGCTTGCATCTGTTATAGTTTTGGAGAAAAATGTGTTCATTTCATGTATGCGCGAAATGCCTTAAAAATGGCTTTAAAATGGATTTGGAGCATGGAGACGATTATCTCGGGATTGCAAGATAACCAAACAAAACTTTTAGTGGATTTCTACTTATTTTATTAAATATCATCTCCACCAAACAGGACAAGCTTGCATGTGTTATAGTTTTGGAGAAAATGTGTTCATTTCATGTATGCGCAAAATGCCTTTGAAATGGCTTTAAAATGGATTTGGAGCATGGAGACGATTATCTCGGGATTGCAAGATAACCAAACAAAACTTTTAGTGGATTTCTACTTATTTTATTAAATATCATCTCCACCAAACAGGACAAGCTTGCATCTGTTATAGTTTTGGAGAAAAATGTGTTCATTTCATGTATGCGCGAAATGCCTTAAAAATAACTTTAAAATGGATTTGGAGCATGGAGACGATTATCTCGGGATTGCAAGATAACCAAACAAAACTTTTAGTGGATTTCTACTTATTTTATTAAATATCATCTCCACCAAACAGGACAAGCTTGCATCTGTTATAGTTTTGGAGAAAAATGTGTTCATTTCATGTATGCGCGAAATGCCTTAAAAATGGCTTTAAAATGGATTTGGAGCATGGAGACGATTATCTCGGGATTGCAATATAACCAAACAAAACTTTTAGTGGATTTCTACTTATTTTATTAAATATCATCTCCACCAAACAGGACAAGCTTGCATCTGTTATAGTTTTGGAGAAAAATGTGTTCATTTCATGTATGCGCGAAATGCCTTAAAAATGGCTTTAAAATGGATTTGGAGCATGGAGACGATTATCTCGGGATTGCAAGATAACCAAACAAAACTTTTAGTGGATTTCTACTTATTTTATTAAATATCATCTCCACCAAACAGGACAAGCTTGCATCTGTTATAGTTTTGGAGAAAAATGTGTTCATTTCATGTATGCGCGAAATGCCTTAAAAATGGCTTTAAAATGGATTTGGAGCATGGAGACGATTATCTCGGGATTGCAAGATAACCAAACAAAACTTTTAGTGGATTTCTACTTATTTTATTAAATATCATCTCCACCAAACAGGACAAGCTTGCATCTGTTATAGTTTTGGAGAAAAATGTGTTCATTTCATGTATGCGCGAAATGCCTTAAAAATGGCTTTAAAATGGATTTGGAGCATGGAGACGATTATCTCGGGATTGCAAGATAACCAAACAAAACTTTTAGTGGATTTCTACTTATTTTATTAAATATCATCTCCACCAAACAGGACAAGCTTGCATCTGTTATAGTTTTGGAGAAAAATGTGTTCATTTCATGTATGCGCGAAATGCCTTAAAAATGGCTTTAAAATGGATTTGGAGCATGGAGACGATTATCTCGGGATTGCAAGATAACCAAACAAAACTTTTAGTGGATTTCTACTTATTTTATTAAATATCATCTCCACCAAACAGGACAAGCTTGCATGTGTTATAGTTTTGGAGAAAAATGTGTTAATTTCATGTATGCGCAAAATGCCTTTGAAATGGCTTTAAAATGGATTTGGAGCATGCAGACGATTATCTCAGGATGGCAATATAAACAAACGAAACTTTTAGTAGATTTCTACTTATTTTATTAAATATTATCTCCACCAAACAGGACAAGCTTGCATCTGTTATAGTTTTGGAGAAAAATGTGTTCATTTCATGTATGCGCGAAATGCCTTAAAAATGGCTTTAAAATGGATTTGGAGCATGGAGACGATTATCTCGGGATTGCAAGATAACCAAACAAAACTTTTAGTGGATTTCTACTTATTTTATTAAATATCATCTCCACCAAACAGGACAAGCTTGCATCTGTTATAGTTTTGGAGAAAAATGTGTTTATTTCATGTATGCGCGAAATGCCTTAAAAATGGCTTTAAAATGGATTTGGAGCATGGAGACGATTATCTCGGGATTGCAAGATAACCAAACAAAACTTTTAGTGGATTTCTACTTATTTTATTAAATATCATCTCCACCAAACAGGACAAGCTTGCATGTGTTATAGTTTTGGAGAAAAATGTGTTCATTTCATGTATGCGCAAAATGCCTTTGAAATGGCTTTAAAATGGATTTGGAGCATGGAGACGATTATCTCAGGATGGCAATATAAACAAACGAAACTTTTAGTAGATTTCTACTTATTTTATTAAATATTATCTCCACCAAACAGGACAAGCTTGCATCTGTTATAGTTTTGGAGAAAAATGTGTTCATTTCATGTATGCGCGAAATGCCTTAAAAATGGCTTTAAAATGGATTTGGAGCATGGAGACGATTATCTCGGGATTGCAAGATAACCAAACAAAACTTTTAGTGGATTTCTACTTATTTTATTAAATATCATCTCCACCAAACAGGACAAGCTTGCATCTGTTATAGTTTTGGAGAAAAATGTGTTCATTTCATGTATGTGCGAAATGCCTTAAAAATGGCTTTAAAATGGATTTGGAGCATGGAGACGATTATCTCGGGATTGCAAGATAACCAAACAAAACTTTTAGTGGATTTCTACTTATTTTATTAAATATCATCTCCACCAAACAGGACAAGCTTGCATGTGTTATAGTTTTGGAGAAAAATGTGTTCATTTCATGTATGCGCGAAATGCCTTAAAAATGGCTTTAAAATGGATTTGGAGCATGGAGACGATTATCTCGGGATTGCAAGATAACCAAACAAAACTTTTAGTGGATTTCTACTTATTTTATTAAATATCATCTCCACCAAACAGGACAAGCTTGCATCTGTTATAGTTTTGGAGAAAAATGTGTTCATTTCATGTATGCGCGAAATGCCTTAAAAATGGCTTTAAAATGGATTTGGAGCATGGAGACGATTATCTCGGGATTGCAAGATAACCAAACAAAACTTTTAGTGGATTTCTACTTATTTTATTAAATATCATCTCCACCAAACAGGACAAGCTTGCATGTGTTATAGTTTTGGAGAAAAATGTGTTCATTTCATGTATGCGCAAAATGCCTTTGAAATGGCTTTAAAATGGATTTGGAGCATGGAGACGATTATCTCAGGATGGCAATATAAACAAACGAAACTTTTAGTAGATTTCTACTTATTTTATTAAATATTATCTCCACCAAACAGGACAAGCTTGCATCTGTTATAGTTTTGGAGAAAAATGTGTTCATTTCATGTATGCGCGAAATGCCTTAAAAATGGCTTTAAAATGGATTTGGAGCATGGAGACGATTATCTTGGGATTGCAAGATAACCAAACAAAACTTTTAGTGGATTTCTACTTATTTTAATAAATATCATCTCCACCAAACAGGACAAGCTTGCATCTGTTATAGTTTTGGAGAAAAATGTGTTCATTTCATGTATGCGCGAAATGCCTTAAAAATGGCTTTAAAATGGATTTGGAGCATGGAGACGATTATCTCGGGATTGCAAGATAACCAAACAAAACTTTTAGTGGATTTCTACTTATTTTATTAAATATCATCTCCACCAAACAGGACAAGCTTGCATCTGTTATAGTTTTGGAGAAAAATGTGTTCATTTCATGTATGCGCGAAATGCCTTAAAAATGGCTTTAAAATGGATTTGGAGCATGGAGACGATTATCTCGGGATTGCAAGATAACCAAACAAAACTTTTAGTGGATTTCTACTTATTTTATTAAATATCATCTCCACCAAACAGGACAAGCTTGCATCTGTTATAGTTTTGGAGAAAAATGTGTTCATTTCATGTATGCGCGAAATGCCTTAAAAATGGCTTTAAAATGGATTTGGAGCATGGAGACGATTATCTCGGGATTGCAAGATAACCAAACAAAACTTTTAGTGGATTTCTACTTATTTTATTAAATATCATCTCCACCAAACAGGACAAGCTTGCATCTGTTATAGTTTTGGAGAAAAATGTGTTCATTTCATGTATGCGCGAAATGCCTTAAAAATGGCTTTAAAATGGATTTGGAGCATGGAGACGATTATCTCGGGATTGCAATATAACCAAACAAAACTTTTAGTGGATTTCTACTTATTTTATTAAATATCATCTCCACCAAACAGGACAAGCTTGCATCTGTTATAGTTTTGGAGAAAAATGTGTTAATTTCATGTATGCGCGAAATGCCTTAAAAATGGCTTTAAAATGGATTTGGAGCATGGAGACGATTATCTCGGGATTGCAAGATAACCAAACAAAACTTTTAGTGGATTTCTACTTATTTTATTAAATATCATCTCCACCAAACAGGACAAGCTTGCATCTGTTATAGTTTTGGAGAAAAATGTGTTCATTTCATGTATGCGCGAAATGCCTTAAAAATGGCTTTAAAATGGATTTGGAGCATGGAGACGATTATCTCGGGATTGCAAGATAACCAAACAAAACTTTTAGTGGATTTCTACTTATTTTATTAAATATCATCTCCACCAAACAGGACAAGCTTGCATGTGTTATAGTTTTGGAGAAAAGTGTGTTCATTTCATGTATGCGCAAAATGCCTTTGAAATGGCTTTAAAATGGATTTGGAGCATGGAGACGATTATCTCGGGATTGCAAGATAACCAAACAAAACTTTTAGTGGATTTCTACTTATTTTATTAAATATCATCTCCACCAAACAGGACAAGCTTGCATCTGTTATAGTTTTGGAGAAAAATGTGTTAATTTCATGTATGCGCGAAATGCCTTAAAAATGACTTTAAAATGGATTTGGAGCATGGAGACGATTATCTCGGGATTGCAAGATAACCAAACAAAACCTTTAGTGGATTTCTACTTATTTTATTAAATATCATCTCCACCAAACAGGACAAGCTTGCATCTGTTATAGTTTTGGAGAAAAATGTGTTCATTTCATGTATGCGCGAAATGCCTTAAAAATGGCTTTAAAATGGATTTGGAGCATGGAGACGATTATCTCGGGATTGCAAGATAACCAAACAAAACTTTTAGTGGATTTCTACTTATTTTATTAAATATCATCTCCACCAAACAGGACAAGCTTGCATCTGTTATAGTTTTGGAGAAAAATGTGTTCATTTCATGTATGCGCGAAATGCCTTAAAAATGGCTTTAAAATGGATTTGGAGCATGGAGACGATTATCTCGGGATTGCAAGATAACCAAACAAAACTTTTAGTTGATTTCTACTTATTTTATTAAATATCATCTCCACCAAACAGGACAAGCTTGCATGTGTTATAGTTTTGGAGAAAAATGTGTTCATTTCATGTATGCGCAAAATGCCTTTGAAATGGCTTTAAAATGGATTTGGAGCATGGAGACGATTATCTCAGGATGGCAATATAAACAAACGAAACTTTTAGTAGATTTCTACTTATTTTATTAAATATTATCTCCACCAAACAGGACAAGCTTGCATCTGTTATAGTTTTGGAGAAAAATGTGTTCATTTCATGTATGCGCGAAATGCCTTAAAAATGGCTTTAAAATGGATTTGGAGCATGGAGACGATTATCTCGGGATTGCAAGATAACCAAACAAAACTTTTAGTGGATTTCTACTTATTTTATTAAATATCATCTCCACCAAACAGGACAAGCTTGCATGTGTTATAGTTTTGGAGAAAAATGTGTTCATTTCATGTATGCGCAAAATGCCTTTGAAATGGCTTTAAAATGGATTTGGAGCATGGAGACGATTATCTCGGGATTGCAAGATAACCAAACAAAACTTTTAGTGGATTTCTACTTATTTTATTAAATATCATCTCCACCAAACAGGACAAGCTTGCATCTGTTATAGTTTTGGAGAAAAATGTGTTCATTTCATGTATGCGCGAAATGCCTTAAAAATGGCTTTAAAATGGATTTGGAGCATGGAGACGATTATCTCGGGATTGCAAGATAACCAAACAAAACTTTTAGTGGATTTCTACTTATTTTATTAAGTATCATCTCCACCAAACAGGACAAGCTTGCATCTGTTATAGTTTTGGAGAAAAATGTGTTCATTTCATGTATGCGCGAAATGCCTTAAAAATGGCTTTAAAATGGATTTGGAGCATGGAGACGATTATCTCGGGATTGCAAGATAACCAAACAAAACTTTTAGTGGATTTTCACTTATTTTATTAAATATCATCTCCCCCAAACAGGACAAGCTTGCATCTGTTATAGTTTTGGAGAAAAATGTGTTCATTTCATGTATGCGCGAAATGCCTTAAAAATGGCTTTAAAATGGATTTGGAGCATGGAGACGATTATCTCGGTATTGCAATATAACCAAACAAAACTTTTAGTGGATTTCTACTTATTTTATTAAATATCATCTCCACCAAACAGGACAAGCTTGCATCTGTTATAGTTTTGGAGAAAAATGTGTTCATTTCATGTATGCGCGAAATGCCTTAAAAATGGCTTTAAAATGGATTTGGAGCATGGAGACGATTATCTCGGGATTGCAAGATAACCAAACAAAACTTTTAGTGGATTTCTACTTATTTTATTAAATATTATCTCCACCAAACAGGACAAGCTTGCATCTGTTATAGTTTTGGAGAAAAATGTGTTCATTTCATGTATGCGCGAAATGCCTTAAAAATGGCTTTAAAATGGATTTGGAGCATGGAGACGATTATCTCGGGATTGCAAGATAACCAAACAAAACTTTTAGTGGATTTCTACTTATTTTATTAAATATCATCTCCACCAAACAGGACAAGCTTGCATGTGTTATAGTTTTGGAGAAAAGTGTGTTCATTTCATGTATGCGCAAAATGCCTTTGAAATGGCTTTAAAATGGATTTGGAGCATGGAGACGATTATCTCGGGATTGCAAGATAACCAAACAAAACTTTTAGTGGATTTCTACTTATTTTATTAAATATCATCTCCACCAAACAGGACAAGCTTGCATCTGTTATAGTTTTGGAGAAAAATGTGTTCATTTCATGTATGCGCGAAATGCCTTAAAAATGACTTTAAAATGGATTTGGAGCATGGAGACGATTATCTCGGGATTGCAAGATAACCAAACAAAACTTTTAGTGGATTTCTACTTATTTTATTAAATATCATCTCCACCAAACAGGACAAGCTTGCATCTGTTATAGTTTTGGAGAAAAATGTGTTCATTTCATGTATGCGCGAAATGCCTTAAAAATGGCTTTAAAATGGATTTGGAGCATGGAGACGATTATCTCGGGATTGCAAGATAACCAAACAAAACTTTTAGTGGATTTCTACTTATTTTATTAAATATCATCTCCACCAAACAGGACAAGCTTGCATCTGTTATAGTTTTGGAGAAAAATGTGTTCATTTCATGTATGCGCGAAATGCCTTAAAAATGGCTTTAAAATGGATTTGGAGCATGGAGACGATTATCTCGGGATTGCAAGATAACCAAACAAAACTTTTAGTGGATTTCTACTTATTTTATTAAATATCATCTCCACCAAACAGGACAAGCTTGCATGTGTTATAGTTTTGGAGAAAAATGTGTTCATTTCATGTATGCGCAAAATGCCTTTGAAATGGCTTTAAAATGGATTTGGAGCATGGAGACGATTATCTCAGGATGGCAATATAAACAAACGAAACTTTTAGTAGATTTCTACTTATTTTATTAAATATTATCTCCACCAAACAGGACAAGCTTGCATCTGTTATAGTTTTGGAGAAAAATGTGTTCATTCCATGTATGCGCGAAATGCCTTAAAAATGGCTTTAAAATGGATTTGGAGCATGGAGACGATTATCTCGGGATTGCAAGATAACCAAACAAAACTTTTAGTGGATTTCTACTTATTTTATTAAATATCATCTCCACCAAACAGGACAAGCTTGCATCTGTTATAGTTTTGGAGAAAAATGTGTTCATTTCATGTATGCGCGAAATGCCTTAAAAATGGCTTTAAAATGGATTTGGAGCATGGAGACGATTATCTCGGGATTGCAAGATAACCAAACAAAACTTTTAGTGGATTTCTACTTATTTTATTAAATATCATCTCCACCAAACAGGACAAGCTTGCATGTGTTATAGTTTTGGAGAAAAATGTGTTCATTTCATGTATGCGCAAAATGCCTTTGAAACGGCTTTAAAATGGATTTGGAGCATGGAGACGATTATCTCAGGATGGCAATATAAACAAACGAAACTTTTAGTAGATTTCTACTTATTTTATTAAATATTATCTCCACCAAACAGGACAAGCTTGCATCTGTTATAGTTTTGGAGAAAAATGTGTTCATTTCATGTATGCGCGAAATGCCTTAAAAATGGCTTTAAAATGGATTTGGAGCATGGAGACGATTATCTCGGGATTGCAAGATAACCAAACAAAACTTTTAGTGGATTTCTACTTATTTTATTAAATATCATCTCCACCAAACAGGACAAGCTTGCATGTGTTATAGTTTTGGAGAAAAATGTGTTCATTTCATGTATGCGCAAAATGCCTTTGAAATGGCTTTAAAATGGATTTGGAGCATTGAGACGATTATCTCGGGATTGCAAGATAACCAAACAAAACTTTTAGTGGATTTCTACTTATTTTATTAAATATCATCTCCACCAAACAGGACAAGCTTGCATCTGTTATAGTTTTGGAGAAAAATGTGTTCATTTCATGTATGCGCGAAATGCCTTAAAAATGGCTTTAAAATGGATTTGGAGCATGGAGACGATTATCTCGGGATTGCAAGATAACCAAACAAAACTTTTAGTGGATTTCTACTTATTTTATTAAATATCTCCACCAAACAGGACAAGCTTGCATCTGTTATAGTTTTGGAGAAAAATGTGTTCATTTCATGTATGCGCGAAATGCCTTAAAAATGGCTTTAAAATGGATTTGGAGCATGGAGACGATTATCTCGGGATTGCAAGATAACCAAACAAAACTTTTAGTGGATTTCTACTTATTTTATTAAATATCATCTCCACCAAACAGGACAAGCTTGCATCTGTTATAGTTTTGGAGAAAAATGTGTTCATTTCATGTATGCGCGAAATGCCTTAAAAATGGCTTTAAAATGGATTTGGAGCATGGAGACGATTATCTCGGGATTGCAAGATAACCAAACAAAACTTTTAGTGGATTTCTACTTATTTTATTAAATATCATCTCCACCAAACAGGACAAGCTTGCATGTGTTATAGTTTTGGAGAAAAATGTGTTCATTTCATGTATGCGCAAAATGCCTTTGAAATGGCTTTAAAATGGATTTGGAGCATGGAGACGATTATCTCAGGATGGCAATATAAACAAACGAAACTTTTAGTAGATTTCTACTTATTTTATTAAATATTATCTCCACCAAACAGGACAAGCTTGCATCTGTTATAGTTTTGGAGAAAAATGTGTTCATTCCATGTATGCGCGAAATGCCTTAAAAATGGCTTTAAAATGGATTTGGAGCATGGAGACGATTATCTCGGGATTGCAAGATAACCAAACAAAACTTTTAGTGGATTTCTACTTATTTTATTAAATATCATCTCCACCAAACAGGACAAGCTTGCATCTGTTATAGTTTTGGAGAAAAATGTGTTCATTTCATGTATGCGCGAAATGCCTTAAAAATAGCTTTAAAATGGATTTGGAGCATGGAGACGATTATCTCGGGATTGCAAGATAACCAAACAAAACTTTTAGTGGATTTCTACTTATTTTATTAAATATCATCTCCACCAAACAGGACAAGCTTGCATCTGTTATAGTTTTGGAGAAAAATGTGTTCATTTCATGTATGCGCGAAATGCCTTAAAATGGCTTTAAAATGGATTTGGAGCATGGAGACGATTATCTCAGGATTGCAAGATAACCAAACAAAACTTTTAGTGGATTTCTACTTATTTTATTAAATATCATCTCCACCAAACAGGACAAGCTTGCATGTGTTATAGTTTTGGAGAAAAATGTGTTCATTTCATGTATGCGCAAAATGCCTTTGAAATGGCTTTAAAATGGATTTGGAGCATGGAGACGATTATCTCGGGATTGCAAGATAACCAAACAAAACTTTTAGTGGATTTCTACTTATTTTATTAAATATCATCTCCACCAAACAGGACAAGCTTTCATCTGTTATAGTTTTGGAGAAAAATGTGTTCATTTCATGTATGCACGAAATGCCTTAAAAATGGCTTTAAAATGGATTTGGAGCATGGAGACGATTATCTCGGGATTGCAAGATAACCAAACAAAACTTTTAGTGGATTTCTACTTATTTTATTAAATATCATCTCCATCAAACAGGACAAGCTTGCATCTGTTATAGTTTTGGAGAAAAATGTGTTCATTTCATGTATGCGCGAAATGCCTTAAAAATGGCTTTAAAATGGATTTGGAGCATGGAGACGATTATCTCGGGATTGCAAGATAACCAAACAAAACTTTTAGTGGAATTTAACTTATTTTATTAAATATCATCTCCACCAAACAGGACAAGCTTGCATCTGTTATAGTTTTGGAGAAAAATGTGTTCATTTCATGTATGCGCGAAATGCCTTAAAAATGGCTTTAAAATGGATTTGGAGCATGGAGACGATTATCTCGGGATTGCAAGATAACCAAACAAAACTTTTAGTGGATTTCTACTTATTTTATTAAATATCATCTCCACCAAACAGGACAAGCTTGCATCTGTTATAGTTTTGGAGAAAAATGTGTTCATTTCATGTATGCGCGAAATGCCTTAAAAATGGCTTTAAAATGGATTTGGAGCATGGAGACGATTATCTCGGGATTGCAAGATAACCAAACAAAACTTTTAGTGGATTTCTACTTATTTTATTAAATATCATCTCCACCAAACAGGACAAGCTTGCATGTGTTATAGTTTTGGAGAAAAATGTGTTCATTTCATGTATGCGCAAAATGCCTTTGAAATGGCTTTAAAATGGATTTGGAGCATGGAGACGATTATCTCAGGATGGCAATATAAACAAACGAAACTTTTAGTAGATTTCTACTTATTTTATTAAATATTATCTCCACCAAACAGGACAAGCTTGCATCTGTTATAGTTTTGGAGAAAAATGTGTTCATTTCATGTATGCGCGAAATGCCTTAAAAATGGCTTTAAAATGGATTTGGAGCATGGAGACGATTATCTCGGGATTGCAAGATAACCAAACAAAACTTTTAGTGGATTTCTACTTATTTTATTAAATATCATCTCCACCAAACAGGACAAGCTTGCATCTGTTATAGTTTTGTAGAAAAATGTGTTCATTTCATGTATGCGCGAAATGTCTTAAAAATGGCTTTAAAATGGATTTGGAGCATGGAGACGATTATCTCGGGATTGCAAGATAACCAAACAAAACTTTTAGTGGATTTCTACTTATTTTATTAAATATCATCTCCACAAAACAGGACAAGCTTGCATCTGTTATAGTTTTGGAGAAAAATGTGTTCATTTCATGTATGCGCGAAATGCCTTAAAAATGGCTTTAAAATGGATTTGGAGCATGGAGACGATTATCTCGGGATTGCAAGATAACCAAACAAAACTTTTAGTGGATTTCTACTTATTTTATTAAATATCATCTCCACAAAACAGGACAAGCTTGCATCTGTTATAGTTTTGGAGAAAAATGTGTTCATTTCATGTATGCGCGAAATGCCTTAAAAATGGCTTTAAAATGGATTTGGAGCATGGAGACGATTATCTCGGGATTGCAAGATAACCAAACAAAACTTTTAGTGGATTTCTACTTATTTTATTAAATATCATCTCCACCAAACAGGACAAGCTTGCATGTGTTATAGTTTTGGAGAAAAATGTGTTCATTTCATGTATGCGCGAAATGCCTTAAAAATGGCTTTAAAATGGATTTGGAGCATGGAGACGATTATCTCGGGATTGCAAGATAACCAAACAAAACTTTTAGTGGATTTCTACTTATTTTATTAAATATCATCTCCACCAAACAGGACAAGCTTGCATCTGTTATAGTTTTGGAGAAAAATGTGTTCATTTCATGTATGCGCGAAATGCCTTAAAAATGGCTTTAAAATGGATTTGGAGCATGGAGACGATTATCTCGGGATTGCAAGATAACCAAACAAAACTTTTAGTGGATTTCTACTTATTTTATTAAATATCATCTCCACCAAACAGGACAAGCTTGCATCTGTTATAGTTTTGGAGAAAAATGTGTTCATTTCATGTATGCGCGAAATGCCTTAAAAATAACTTTAAAATGGATTTGGAGCATGGAGACGATTATCTCGGGATTGCAAGATAACCAAACAAAACTTTTAGTGGATTTCTACTTATTTTATTAAATATCATCTCCACCAAACAGGACAAGCTTGCATGTGTTATAGTTTTGGAGAAAAATGTGTTCATTTCATGTATGCGCAAAATGCCTTTGAAATGGCTTTAAAATGGATTTGGAGCATGGAGACGATTATCTCAGGATGGCAATATAAACAAACGAAACTTTTAGTAGATTTCTACTTATTTTATTAAATATTATCTCGACCAAACAGGACAAGCTTGCATCTGTTATAGTTTTGGAGAAAAATGTGTTCATTTCATGTATGCGCGAAATGCCTTAAAAATGGCTTTAAAATGGATTTGGAGCATGGAGACGATTATCTCGGGATTGCAAGATAACCAAACAAAACTTTTAGTGGATTTCTACTTATTTTATTAAATATCATCTCCACCAAACAGGACAAGCTTGCATCTGTTATAGTTTTGGAGAAAAATGTGTTCATTTCATGTATGCGCGAAATGCCTTAAAAATGGCTTTAAAATGGATTTGGAGCATGGAGACGATTATCTCGGGATTGCAATATAACCAAACAAAACTTTTAGTGGATTTCTACTTATTTTATTAAATATCATCTCCACCAAACAGGACAAGCTTGCATCTGTTATAGTTTTGGAGAAAAATGTGTTCATTTCATGTATGCGCGAAATGCCTTAAAAATGGCTTTAAAATGGATTTGGAGCATGGAGACGATTATCTCGGGATTGCAATATAACCAAACAAAACTTTTAGTGGATTTCTACTTATTTTATTAAATATCATCTCCACCAAACAGGACAAGCTTGCATCTGTTATAGTTTTGGAGAAAAATGTGTTCATTTCATGTATGCGCGAAATGCCTTAAAAATGGCTTTAAAATGGATTTGGAGCATGGAGACGATTATCTCGGGATTGCAAGATAACCAAACAAAACTTTTAGTGGATTTCTACTTATTTTATTAAATATCATCTCCACCAAACAGGACAAGCTTGCATCTGTTATAGTTTTGGAGAAAAATGTGTTCATTTCATGTATGCGCGAAATGCCTTAAAAATGGCTTTAAAATGGATTTGGAGCATGGAGACGATTATCTCGGGATTGCAAGATAACCAAACAAAACTTTTAGTGGATTTCTACTTATTTTATTAAATATCATCTCCACCAAACAGGACAAGCTTGCATGTGTTATAGTTTTGGAGAAAAGTGTGTTCATTTCATGTATGCGCAAAATGCCTTTGAAATGGCTTTAAAATGGATTTGGAGCATGGAGACTAGTGATGAGCGAGCATGCTTGTCACTACTCGGTACTCGCACGAGTATCACTGTACTCGGGCTGCTCGGCGGGGACCGAGTAATCTCGCGATACTCGTGCTTTACTCGTGGTCTTCATTTCTGCATGTTGGCGCTCTTTTGAGAGCCAGCCCTCATGCAGGGATTGGCTGGCAGACCACTGCAATGCCACAGCCCTGTTAGTTGTGGAATTGCAGTGATTGGCCGGCCTGCACAGCGTCACCGAGCCTTTATATCGGCCGGCGCGCTGTGCTCTGCTCACAGCTATTCTGACAGTGAGTGTAGGGAGAGTGTCGCTGATTCAGGGAAAGCTTTGCGGCCCTTTATAGCTTTTTCAGTTGCAGGGCTGCAAACAGTGTGACCAAAAGTCCTTCTCAGGACTATTCTAGTTGTATACAGGCAGGCAGGGTATAGCCAGGTCGGAGTACAGTAGCAGAGTCCTTCTCAGGACTATTGTTGCTATATACAGGCAGGGTATAGCCAGGTCTGAATACAGGCTAGTGACCAAAAGAGTCCTTGTCAGGACTATTGTAGCAGTATACAGGCAGGCAGGCAGGCAGGGTAGTGGTGACCGTATACCAGCCTTCATATCTGGGGCTGGTGTACACAGTGTAAAACAGTCCAGATAGTGTCTGACTTGTCTGTACTGTAATTGTCGCTCCCCAAAAAAACCTGTTAGTAGGTTATTATTGCGTCCGTGCTTGGTTTTTAAAACCGCACGTGTGTGCCTGTTGGTGGCAGCGTACAGGTGCACTGGTGTGCGTTTACCAAACTATTATATAACGCACAAGTGTAGTGTATAATACACGTCAGTCAGCAGTGGCTGATAGTGTCAGAGTTCTTAATTTTTGCTCCTAAAACCTGTGTTAGGTTATTATTGCGTCCGTGCTTGGTTTTTAAAACCGCACGTGTGTGCCTGTTGGTGGCAGCGTACAGGTGCACTGGTGTGCGTTTACCAAACTATTATATAACGCACAAGTGTAGTGTATAATACACGTCAGTCAGCAGTGGCTGATAGTGTCAGAGTTCTTAATTTTTGCTCCTAAAACCTGTGTTAGGTTATTATTGCGTCCGTGCTTGGTTTTTAAAACCGCACGTGTGTGCCTGTTGGTGGCAGCGTACAGGTGCACTGGTGTGCGTTTACCAAACTATTATATAACGCACAAGTGTAGTGTATAATACACGTCAGTCAGCAGTGGCTGATAGTGTCAGAGTTCTTAATTTTTGCTCCTAAAACCTGTGTTAGGTTATTATTGCGTCCGTGCTTGGTTTTTAAAACCGCACGTGTGTGCCTGTTGGTGGCAGCGTACAGGTGCACTGGTGTGCGTTTACCAAACTATTATATAACGCACAAGTGTAGTGTATAATACACGTCAGTCAGCAGTGGCTGATAGTGTCAGAGTTCTTAATTTTTGCTCCTAAAACCTGTGTTAGGTTATTATTGCGTCCGTGCTTGGTTTTTAAAACCGCACGTGTGTGCCTGTTGGTGGCAGCGTACAGGTGCACTGGTGTGCGTTTTTACCAAACTATTATATAACGCACAAGTGTAGTGTATAATACACGTCAGTCAGCAGTGGCTGATAGTGTCAGAGTTCTTAATTTTTGCTCCTAAAACCTGTGTTAGGTTATTATTGCGTCCGTGCTTGGTTTTTAAAACCGCACGTGTGTGCCTGTTGGTGGCAGCGTACAGGTGCACTGGTGTGCGTTTACCAAACTATTATATAACGCACAAGTGTAGTGTATAATACACGTCAGTCAGCAGTGGCTGATAGTGTCAGAGTTCTTAATTTTTGCTCCTAAAACCTGTGTTAGGTTATTATTGCGTCCGTGCTTGGTTTTTAAAACCGCACGTGTGTGCCTGTTGGTGGCAGCGTACAGGTGCACTGGTGTGCGTTTACCAAACTATTATATAACGCACAAGTGTAGTGTATAATACACGTCAGTCAGCAGTGGCTGATAGTGTCAGAGTTCTTAATTTTTGCTCCTAAAACCTGTGTTAGGTTATTATTGCGTCCGTGCTTGGTTTTTAAAACCGCACGTGTGTGCCTGTCGGTGGCAGCGTACAGGTGCACTTGTGTGCAATTTCCAGAAACTTTGATATAACGCACAAGTAGTGAATATACACGTCAGCAGTGCACAGCATTGCAAAATGCGCAAGGGCATTGGCAAGGAACAAGGAAGTGGACGTGATGGTGGTGCAGGCAGAGGCCGAGGTCGTGGGCAAGCTCTAATTTCGCCACAACAAAGGGCCACATCTAGTCGCTCGCACGTCCTGTCCCAAATTCTTGGGGACCGCAGCAGTACACCGCTCTTGAACCAAGACCAGTGTCAACAGGTTGTTAGTTGGATAGCGGATAATGCTTCCAGTCAGATTGGCACCACCACAAACACTCTGTCTTCCACACGGTCAAGTGTCAGTAGCCGTGATACTGCACCGCACATTTCTGAACCTGATCCTCCTTCCTACCACCAGGCTGAGTACACGTCCTCCTCGGACATTAATGATCCCACACTTGGACACTCGGAAGAGCTGTTCACGTTTCCATTCACACATTCTGGCCTCTCGCCAGCTCATATTGAAGTGGGTCATGAGGAGATCGTCTGTACAGATGGCCAAATATTTGAGCAGCCACGTTCTCACGAAGTTGGCAACGTGTCTCAACAAGTGGTGGACGATGATGAGACACAATTGTCAGCAAGTCAGGAGGAGGAGCAGGGTGCGGAAGAGGAAGACGACGTGGTGGATGATCCAGTAACTGACCCAACCTGGCAGGAGGATATGCAGAGCGAGGACAGCAGTGCACAGGGGGAGGGAGGCGTAGCATCACAACAGGCAGTAAGAAGCAGGGTGGTGGCCCCAGGCAGAAGTCAGGCAACCGTTCCCCGGAACAACACGACGACACAAGGTGCCTGTCCAAATGTTAGGTCTTCACGAGTCTGGCAGTTTTTTAAGTTGGATCCAGATGATTCAAAAAAGGCCATTTGCAACACCTGCCGTGCCAGCATCAGCAGGGGTACCAAAACTAGCAGCCTGACCACCACCAGCATGATCAGGCACATGTCAGCCAAGCACCCGACTTTGTGGGAAGTACAACAGAGTCGAGGAGCAGTGCTTGCTGATGTCACTGCTACGTCTTCGCTGGTTGTGCATGCGAGCCAATCCTCTGTCCATGCTGCCTGCGAACAAGCCTCCTCCACTCCTGCACCTACAGTTGCCTACGCAGAAAGAACACCATCATCAAGCACGTCCTTGTCCCAGCGCAGCGTTCAGTTATCCATTCAGCAAACCTTTGAACGCAGGCGCAAATACACTGCCAACACCCCACATGCCACAGTTCTAAATACTAACATTTCGCGACTGCTTGCGCTGGAAATGTTGCCTTTTAGGCTGGTGGAGACAGAAGCATTCCGTGACCTGATGGCGGCAGCTGTCCCACGTTACTCGGTCCCCAGCCGCCACTATTTCTCCCGGTGTGCCGTCCCCGCGTTGCATAACCACGTGTCACAAAACATCACACGTGCCCTGAACAACGCTGTTTCACCCAAGGTCCACCTAACCACAGACACGTGGACAAGTGCTTGTGGGCAAGGCCGCTACATCTCGTTGACGGCACACTGGGTTAATATTGTGGAAGCTGGGACCCAGTCTGAGCGAGGGACGCAACACGTCCTTCCCACACCAAGGTTTGCAGGCCCTACCTCAGTCAGTGTTTCACCCACACTCTACAGCTCCGGAATGTCATGCTCTTCAGCCTCCTCCTCCTCCTGCGCATCCTCATCCACTGTGCCCTCCACACCAGTCACAAGCTGGAAGCACTGCAGCACTGCCTCGGCGAAGCGGCAACAGGCTGTGCTGAAGCTAATCTGCATAGGTGACAAACCCCACAATGCAGAAGAGCTGTGGACAGCTCTGAAACAGCAGGCAGATCACTGGCTCACACCTCTGAACCTAAAGCCAGGAAAGGTCGTTTGTGACAATGGCCGGAACCTGGTGGCGGCTTTGAGGCGAGGCCAGCTGACACATGTTCCATGCGTGGCCCATGTGCTCAACCTCGTGGTTCAGCGGTTTATAAAGTCATACCCAGAGCTGTCTGATCTGCTGGTAAAAGTTCGCCGCCTGTCTGCACATTTTCGAAAGTCACCTACTGCTTCAGCCGGCCTTGCCGGCTTTCAGCGCCGTTTGCATCTTCCGGCTCACAGACTGGTGTGTGATGTCCCCACGCGTTGGAATTCAACTCTGCACATGTTGGTCAGGATATGTGAGCAGAAGAGGGCAGTTGTTGAGTACCTGCATCACCTAAGCCGTCGGGAAATGGGTCAAACTCCACACATAACACCTGAGGAGTGGAGATGGATGTCAGACCTATGTACCATCCTCCAAAACTTTGAGGACTCCACCAAGATGGTGAGTGGTGATGACGCCATTATTAGCGTCACCATACCGCTACTCTGCCTTCTAAAACGGTCCCTGCTGAAAAACAAACATGATGCATTGCAGGCGGAGCGCGATGAGTTGCAGCAAGAAACAGTAGTGGGTGTGGGTGATAACACACAGCCCAGCCTCGTCTCATCACAACGTGCAGTGGAGGACTATGACGAGGAGGAGGATGAAGACATGGAGCAACTCTCCGGCCAAATTGAGGATATGACATGCACACCAGTCATATCCTCGATTCAGCGTGGCTGGCCAGAGGACAGGGTAGATGAGGAGGAGGAGGAGGAGGAGGAGGAGGACAGCATGTTCAGTCATCTTGTTGGTCAGGCTACTGAAGTCCTGGCTGTTAAGAGTCTGGCGCACATGGCTGACTTTATGGTAAGCTGCCTGTCTCGTGACCCTCGCGTTAAGAACATCTTGGCCGACAATCATTACTGGTTGGTAACACTGTTAGACCCACGCTACAAGGAGAACTTTTTGTCTCTTATTCCCGTGGAGGAGAGGTCAACCAAAATGCAGCAGTTTCGGAAGGCCATACTCACGGAAGTAGGCAAAGCATTCCCCTCACAAAACGCTAGCGGCATAGGTCAGGAATCAGTGGACAACCGAGGCGTACAGCCGAGAGAGGCACAAGTCCAATCCGCCAGAGGTAGGGGAACAGTCTTTAAGATGTGGGACAGTTTTCTCAGCCCCTCACGTACCACAGCCCCTGAGGTGCGGGGTAGTGCCACAAGAAATCCTAAGTTTGCCCAGATGCTGAAGGAGTACCTTGCAGATCGAACAACTGTACTCCGACATTCCTCTGTGCCTTACAATTATTGGGTATCCAAGCTGGACACGTGGCATGAATTGGCTCTCTACGCCTTGGAAGTCCTGGCCTGCCCTGCTGCTAGCGTTTTGTCAGAGCGTGTTTTTAGTGCCGCAGGTGGAATCATTACAGATAAACGCACCCGCCTGTCAACTGAAAATGCTGACAGGCTGACTCTGATAAAGATGAACAAGGGTTGGATTGGGCCAGACTTCACCACACCACCAGCAAATGAGAGCGGAATTTAAAGTTTGCCATGTACCTCCACTCACCCATGGGTACACTTCTCGACTTTGGATAATCGCTGGACTGCTCCTCCTTCTCCTCATGCGCCATCATGATGACCGTTACAATAGTTAGGTCTTTGTTTCAGGTATACCCCCAGTGGTAAATTTTTTCGCCCATTCTTTGCAGAATGGACATTACAACGACAGGAGACCCGCTCCTTTGCAATGGGAACAATGTTTTGAGGCCCTCATGCACGTCTCTACCCAGGGACAACGTGTAGCCTCCCAATTTTTGGCTGCCCTGCCTAAGGGCTATACTATAATACACCCACTTCCTTAAAATGGACACTTAATGTTTTGAGGCCCTCATGCACGTCTCTACCCAGGGACAATGTGGAGCCTCCCAATTTTTGGCTGCCCTGGCAAAGGGCTATACTGAAATAGACCCACTTCCTTACAATGGGCACTTCAGGTTTAAAGGCCATCATGCACGTCTCTACCCAGGGACAATGTGGAGCCTCCCAATTTTTGGCTGCCCTGCCTAAGGGCTATACTGAAATACACCCACTTCCTTAAAATGGACACTTAATGTTTTGAGGCCCTCATGCACGTCTCTACCCAGGGACAATGTGGAGCCTCCCAATTTTTGGCTGCCCTGGCAAAGGGCTATACTGAAATAGACCCACTTCCTTACAATGGGCACTTCAGGTTTAAAGGCCATCATGCACGTCTCTACCCAGGGACAATGTGGAGCCTCCCAATTTTTGGCTGCCCTGGCAAAGGGCTATACTGAAATAGACCCACTTCCTTACAATGGGCACTTCAGGTTTAAAGGCCATCATGCACGTCTCTATCCAGGGACAATGTGGAGCCTCCCAATTTTTGGCTGCCCTGCCTAAGGGCTATACTGAAATACACCCACTTCCTTAAAATGGACACTTAATGTTTTGAGGCCCTCATGCACGTCTCTACCCAGGGACAATGTGGAGCCTCCCAATTTTTGGCTGCCCTGGCAAAGGGCTATACTGAAATAGACCCACTTCCTTACAATGGGCACTTCAGGTTTAAAGGCCATCATGCACGTCTCTATCCAGGGACAATGTGGAGCCTCCCAATTTTTGGCTGCCCTGCCTAAGGGCTATACTATAATACACCCACTTCCTGACAATGGACACTTAATGTTTTGAGGCCCTCATGCACGTCTCTACCCAGGGACAATGTGGAGCCTCCCAATTTTTGGCTGCCCTGCCTAAGGGCTATACTGAAATACACCCACTTCCTTAAAATGGACACTTAATGTTTTGAGGCCCTCATGCACGTCTCTACCCAGGGACAATGTGGAGCCTCCCAATTTTTGGCTGCCCTGGCAAAGGGCTATACTGAAATAGACCCACTTCCTTACAATGGGCACTTCAGGTTTAAAGGCCATCATGCACGTCTCTACCCAGGGACAATGTGGAGCCTCCCAATTTTTGGCTGCCCTGGCAAAGGGCTATACTGAAATAGACCCACTTCCTTACAATGGGCACTTCAGGTTTAAAGGCCATCATGCACGTCTCTATCCAGGGACAATGTGGAGCCTCCCAATTTTTGGCTGCCCTGCCTAAGGGCTATACTGAAATACACCCACTTCCTTAAAATGGACACTTAATGTTTTGAGGCCCTCATGCACGTCTCTACCCAGGGACAATGTGGAGCCTCCCAATTTTTGGCTGCCCTGGCAAAGGGCTATACTGAAATAGACCCACTTCCTTACAATGGGCACTTCAGGTTTAAAGGCCATCATGCACGTCTCTATCCAGGGACAATGTGGAGCCTCCCAATTTTTGGCTGCCCTGCCTAAGGGCTATACTATAATACACCCACTTCCTGACAATGGACACTTAATGTTTTGAGGCCCTCATGCACGTCTCTACCCAGGGACAATGTGGAGCCTCCCAATTTTTGGCTGCCCTGGCAAAGGGCTATACTGAAATAGACCCACTTCCTTACAATGGGCACTTCAGGTTTAAAGGCCATCATGCACGTCTCTACCCAGGGACAATGTGGAGCCTCCCAATTTTTGGCTGCCCTGCCTAAGGGCTATACTATAATACACCCACTTCCTGACAATGGACACTTAATGTTTTGAGGCCCTCATGCACGTCTGTATGCAGGGGCATTGGTGAACCTCACAATTTAGGACTGCCCTGGCAAAGGAAAATACTACAAAGACTCACTTCCTCAAAATGGGCACATTAGACTCAAGAGGCCTTCATGTACGTCTCTTCTCAGGGACATCGGAGTGCCACACAATGTTTTCACGTAAAATCTTTCATGTATTGATCTCAAAAAGTAACATACACCAGCTCTATCTCACTATTGGGTATGTGCCCTTAACATTTCCGCCATGAAAAATCATTTTGGGGTCATTTTGGAAGGTTTTCTGGTGAGTCCGTAAAAATGGCGTAAAACGCGGACAAAATTGTTCACAGCTGTGACTTTTGAGTGATAAATGCTTCAAGGGGTCTTCCCCATGCTGTTGCCATGTCATTTGAGCACTCTTCTGAGACTTTTGTGACATTTTTAGGGTTTCTCCATGCTGCCGGGAGGTCATTTCACAAAAATACTCGGGTCTCCCATAGGATAACATTGGGCTCGTTGCTCGGGCCGAGTACACGAGTATCTTGGGAGGCTCGGCCCGAGCTTCGAGCACCCGAGCTTTTTAGTACTCGCTCATCACTAATGGAGACGATTATCTCGGGATTGCAAGATAACCAAACAAAACTTTTAGTGGATTTCTACTTATTTTATTAAATATCATCTCCACCAAACAGGACAAGCTTGCATCTGTTATAGTTTTGGAGAAAAATGTGTTCATTTCATGTATGCGCGAAATGCCTTAAAAATGACTTTAAAATGGATTTGGAGCATGGAGACGATTATCTCGGGATTGCAAGATAACCAAACAAAACTTTTAGTGGATTTCTACTTATTTTTTTAAATATCATCTCCACCAAACAGGACAAGCTTGCATCTGTTATAGTTTTGGAGAAAAATGTGTTCATTTCATGTATGCGCGAAATGCCTTAAAAATGGCTTTAAAATGGATTTGGAGCATGGAGACGATTATCTCGGGATTGCAAGATAACCAAACAAAACTTTTAGTGGATTTCTACTTATTTTAATAAATATCTCCACCAAACAGGACAAGCTTGCATCTGTTATAGTTTTGGAGAAAAATGTGTTCATTTCATGTATGCGCGAAATGCCTTAAAAATGGCTTTAAAATGGATTTGGAGCATGGAGACGATTATCTCGGGATTGCAAGATAACCAAACAAAACTTTTAGTGGATTTCTACTTATTTTATTAAATATCATCTCCACCAAACAGGACAAGCTTGCATGTGTTATAGTTTTGGAGAAAAATGTGTTCATTTCATGTATGCGCAAAATGCCTTTGAAATGGCTTTAAAATGGATTTGGAGCATGGAGACGATTATCTCAGGATGGCAATATAAACAAACGAAACTTTTAGTAGATTTCTACTTATTTTATTAAATATTATCTCCACCAAACAGGACAAGCTTGCATCTGTTATAGTTTTGGAGAAAAATGTGTTCATTTCATGTATGCGCGAAATGCCTTAAAAATGGCTTTAAAATGGATTTGGAGCATGGAGACGATTATCTCGGGATTGCAAGATAACCAAACAAAACTTTTAGTGGATTTCTACTTATTTTATTAAATATCATCTCCACCAAACAGGACAAGCTTGCATGTGTTATAGTTTTGGAGAAAAATGTGTTCATTTCATGTATGCGCAAAATGCCTTTGAAATGGCTTTAAAATGGATTTGGAGCATGGAGACGATTATCTCGGGATTGCAAGATAACCAAACAAAACTTTTAGTGGATTTCTACTTATTTTATTAAATATCATCTCCACCAAACAGGACAAGCTTGCATCTGTTATAGTTTTGGAGAAAAATGTGTTCATTTCATGTATGCGCGAAATGCCTTAAAAATGGCTTTAAAATGGATTTGGAGCATGGAGACGATTATCTCGGGATTGCAAGATAACCAAACAAAACTTTTAGTGGATTTCTACTTATTTTATTAAATATCATCTCCACCAAACAGGACAAGCTTGCATCTGTTATAGTTTTGGAGAAAAATGTGTTCATTTCATGTATGCGCGAAATGCCTTAAAAATGGCTTTAAAATGGATTTGGAGCATGGAGACGATTATCTCAGGATTGCAAGATAACCAAACAAAACTTTTAGTGGATTTCTACTTATTTTATTAAATATCATCTCCACCAAACAGGACAAGCTTGCATCTGTTATAGTTTTGGAGAAAAATGTGTTCATTTCATGTATGCGCGAAATGCCTTAAAAATGGCTTTAAAATGGATTTGGAGCATGGAGACGATTATCTCGGGATTGCAAGATAACCAAACAAAACTTTTAGTGGATTTCTACTTATTTTATTAAATATCATCTCCACCAAACAGGACAAGCTTGCATGTGTTATAGTTTTGGAGAAAAATGTGTTCATTTCATGTATGCGCAAAATGCCTTTGAAATGGCTTTAAAATGGATTTGGAGCATGGAGACGATTATCTCAGGATGGCAACATAAACAAACGAAACTTTTAGTAGATTTCTACTTATTTTATTAAATATTATCTCCACCAAACAGGACAAGCTTGCATCTGTTATAGTTTTGGAGAAAAATGTGTTCATTCCATGTATGCGCGAAATGCCTTAAAAATGGCTTTAAAATGGATTTGGAGCATGGAGACGATTATCTCGGGATTGCAAGATAACCAAACAAAACTTTTAGTGGATTTCTACTTATTTTATTAAATATCATCTCCACCAAACAGGACAAGCTTGCATCTGTTATAGTTTTGGAGAAAAATGTGTTCATTTCATGTATGCGCGAAATGCCTTAAAAATAGCTTTAAAATGGATTTGGAGCATGGAGACGATTATCTCGGGATTGCAAGATAACCAAACAAAACTTTTAGTGGATTTCTACTTATTTTATTAAATATCATCTCCACCAAACAGGACAAGCTTGCATGTGTTATAGTTTTGGAGAAAAATGTGTTCATTTCATGTATGCGCAAAATGCCTTTGAAATGGCTTTAAAATGGATTTGGAGCATGGAGACGATTATCTCAGGATGGCAATATAAACAAACGAAACTTTTAGTAGATTTCTACTTATTTTATTAAATATTATCTCCACCAAACAGGACAAGCTTGCATCTGTTATAGTTTTGGAGAAAAATGTGTTCATTTCATGTATGCGCGAAATGCCTTAAAAATGGCTTTAAAATGGATTTGGAGCATGGAGACGATTATCTCGGGATTGCAAGATAACCAAACAAAACTTTTAGTGGATTTCTACTTATTTTATTAAATATCATCTCCACCAAACAGGACAAGCTTGCATCTGTTATAGTTTTGTAGAAAAATGTGTTCATTTCATGTATGCGCGAAATGCCTTAAAAATGGCTTTAAAATGGATTTGGAGCATGGAGACGATTATCTCGGGATTGCAAGATAACCAAACAAAACTTTTAGTGGATTTCTACTTATTTTATTAAATATCATCTCCACAAAACAGGACAAGCTTGCATCTGTTATAGTTTTGGAGAAAAATGTGTTCATTTCATGTATGCGCGAAATGCCTTAAAAATGGCTTTAAAATGGATTTGGAGCATGGAGACGATTATCTCAGGATTGCAAGATAACCAAACAAAACTTTTAGTGGATTTCTACTTATTTTATTAAATATCATCTCCACAAAACAGGACAAGCTTGCATCTGTTATAGTTTTGGAGAAAAATGTGTTCATTTCATGTATGCGCGAAATGCCTTAAAAATGGCTTTAAAATGGATTTGGAGCATGGAGACGATTATCTCGGGATTGCAAGATAACCAAACAAAACTTTTAGTGGATTTCTACTTATTTTATTAAATATCATCTCCACCAAACAGGACAAGCTTGCATGTGTTATAGTTTTGGAGAAAAATGTGTTCATTTCATGTATGCGCGAAATGCCTTAAAAATGGCTTTAAAATGGATTTGGAGCATGGAGACGATTATCTCGGGATTGCAAGATAACCAAACAAAACTTTTAGTGGATTTCTACTTATTTTATTAAATATCATCTCCACCAAACAGGACAAGCTTGCATCTGTTATAGTTTTGGAGAAAAATGTGTTCATTTCATGTATGCGCGAAATGCCTTAAAAATGGCTTTAAAATGGATTTGGAGCATGGAGACGATTATCTCGGGATTGCAAGATAACCAAACAAAACTTTTAGTGGATTTCTACTTATTTTATTAAATATCATCTCCACCAAACAGGACAAGCTTGCATCTGTTATAGTTTTGGAGAAAAATGTGTTCATTTCATGTATGCGCGAAATGCCTTAAAAATAACTTTAAAATGGATTTGGAGCATGGAGACGATTATCTCGGGATTGCAAGATAACCAAACAAAACTTTTAGTGGATTTCTACTTATTTTATTAAATATCATCTCCACCAAACAGGACAAGCTTGCATGTGTTATAGTTTTGGAGAAAAATGTGTTCATTTCATGTATGCGCAAAATGCCTTTGAAATGGCTTTAAAATGGATTTGGAGCATGGAGACGATTATCTCAGGATGGCAATATAAACAAACGAAACTTTTAGTAGATTTCTACTTATTTTATTAAATATTATCTCGACCAAACAGGACAAGCTTGCATCTGTTATAGTTTTGGAGAAAAATGTGTTCATTTCATGTATGCGCGAAATGCCTTAAAAATGGCTTTAAAATGGATTTGGAGCATGGAGACGATTATCTCGGGATTGCAAGATAACCAAACAAAACTTTTAGTGGATTTCTACTTATTTTATTAAATATCATCTCCACCAAACAGGACAAGCTTGCATCTGTTATAGTTTTGGAGAAAAATGTGTTCATTTCATGTATGCGCGAAATGCCTTAAAAATGGCTTTAAAATGGATTTGGAGCATGGAGACGATTATCTCGGGATTGCAATATAACCAAACAAAACTTTTAGTGGATTTCTACTTATTTTATTAAATATCATCTCCACCAAACAGGACAAGCTTGCATCTGTTATAGTTTTGGAGAAAAATGTGTTCATTTCATGTATGCGCGAAATGCCTTAAAAATGGCTTTAAAATGGATTTGGAGCATGGAGACGATTATCTCGGGATTGCAAGATAACCAAACAAAACTTTTAGTGGATTTCTACTTATTTTATTAAATATCATCTCCACCAAACAGGACAAGCTTGCATCTGTTATAGTTTTGGAGAAAAATGTGTTCATTTCATGTATGCGCGAAATGCCTTAAAAATGGCTTTAAAATGGATTTGGAGCATGGAGACGATTATCTCGGGATTGCAAGATAACCAAACAAAACTTTTAGTGGATTTCTACTTATTTTATTAAATATCATCTCCACCAAACAGGACAAGCTTGCATCTGTTATAGTTTTGGAGAAAAATGTGTTCATTTCATGTATGCGCGAAATGCCTTAAAAATGGCGTTAAAATGGATTTGGAGCATGGAGACGATTATCTCGGGATTGCAAGATAACCAAACAAAACTTTTAGTGGATTTCTACTTATTTTATTAAATATCATCTCCACCAAACAGGAGAAGCTTGCATCTGTTATAGTTTTGGAGAAAAATGTGTTCATTTCATGTATGCGCGAAATGCCTTAAAAATGGCTTTAAAATGGATTTGGAGCATGGAGACGATTATCTCGGGATTGCAAGATAACCAAACAAAACTTTTAGTGGATTTCTACTTATTTTATTAAATATCATCTCCACCAAACAGGACAAGCTTGCATCTGTTATAGTTTTGGAGAAAAATGTGTTCATTTCATGTATGCGCGAAATGCCTTAAAAATGGCTTTAAAATGGATTTGGAGCATGGAGACGATTATCTCGGGATTGCAAGATAACCAAACAAAACTTTTAGTGGATTTCTACTTATTTTATTAAATATCATCTCCACCAAACAGGACAAGCTTGCATGTGTTATAGTTTTGGAGAAAAATGTGTTCATTTCATGTATGCGCAAAATGCCTTTGAAATGGCTTTAAAATGGATTTGGAGCATGCAGACGATTATCTCAGGATGGCAATATAAACAAACGAAACTTTTAGTGGATTTCTACTTATTTTATTAAATATCATCTCCACCAAACAGGACAAGCTTGCATCTGTTATAGTTTTGGAGAAAAATGTGTTCATTTCATGTATGCGCGAAATGCCTTAAAAATGGCTTTAAAATGGATTTGGAGCATGGAGACGATTATCTCGGGATTGCAATATAACCAAACAAAACTTTTAGTGGATTTCTACTTATTTTATTAAATATCATCTCCACCAAACAGGACAAGCTTGCATCTGTTATAGTTTTGGAGAAAAATGTGTTCATTTCATGTATGCGCGAAATGCCTTAAAAATGGCTTTAAAATGGATTTGGAGCATGGAGACGATTATCTCGGGATTGCAAGATAACCAAACAAAACTTTTAGTGGATTTCTACTTATTTTATTAAATATCATCTCCACCAAACAGGACAAGCTTGCATCTGTTATAGTTTTGGAGAAAAATGTGTTCATTTCATGTATGCGCGAAATGCCTTTGAAATGGCTTTAAAATGGATTTGGAGCATGGAGACGATTATCTCAGGATGGCAATATAAACAAACAAAACTTTTAGTAGATTTCTACTTATTTTATTAAATATTATCTCCACCAAACAGGACAAGCTTGCATCTGTTATAGTTTTGGAGAAAAATGTGTTCATTTCATGTATGCGCGAAATGCCTTAAAAATGGCTTTAAAATGGATTTGGAGCATGGAGACGATTATCTCGGGATTGCAAGATAACCAAACAAAACTTTTAGTGGATTTCTACTTATTTTATTAAATATCATCTCCACCAAACAGGACAAGCTTGCATCTGTTATAGTTTTGTAGAAAAATGTGTTCATTTCATGTATGCGCGAAATGCCTTAAAAATGGCTTTAAAATGGATTTGGAGCATGGAGACGATTATCTCGGGATTGCAAGATAACCAAACAAAACTTTTAGTGGATTTCTACTTATTTTATTAAATATCATCTCCACCAAACAGGACAAGCTTGCATGTGTTATAGTTTTGGAGAAAAATGTGTTCATTTCATGTATGCGCAAAATGCCTTTGAAATGGCTTTAAAATGGATTTGGAGCATGGAGACGATTATCTCAGGATGGCAATATAAACAAACGAAACTTTTAGTAGATTTCTACTTATTTTATTAAATATTATCTCCACCAAACAGGACAAGCTTGCATCTGTTATAGTTTTGGAGAAAAATGTGTTCATTTCATGTATGCGCGAAATGCCTTAAAAATGGCTTTAAAATGGATTTGGAGCATGGAGACGATTATCTCGGGATTGCAAGATAACCAAACAAAACATTTAGTGGATTTCTACTTATTTTATTAAATATCATCTCCACCAAACAGGACAAGCTTGCATCTGTTATAGTTTTGGAGAAAAATGTGTTCATTTCATGTATGCGCGAAATGCCTTAAAAATGGCTTTAAAATGGATTTGGAGCATGGAGACGATTATCTCAGGATGGCAATATAAACAAACGAAACTTTTAGTAGATTTCTACTTAATTTATTAAATATTATCTCCACCAAACAGGACAAGCTTGCATCTGTTATAGTTTTGGAGAAAAATGTGTTCATTTCATGTATGCGCGAAATGCCTTAAAAATGGCTTTAAAATGGATTTGGAGCATGGAGACGATTATCTCGGGATTGCAAGATAACCAAACAAAACTTTTAGTGGATTTCTACTTATTTTATTAAATATCATCTCCACCAAACAGGACAAGCTTGCATGTGTTATAGTTTTGGAGAAAAATGTGTTCATTTCATGTATGCGCAAAATGCCTTTGAAATGGCTTTAAAATGGATTTGGAGCATGGAGACGATTATCTCGGGATTGCAAGATAACCAAACAAAACTTTTAGTGGATTTCTACTTATTTTATTAAATATCATCTCCACCAAACAGGACAAGCTTGCATCTGTTATAGTTTTGGAGAAAAATGTGTTCATTTCATGTATGCGCGAAATGCCTTAAAAATGGCTTTAAAATGGATTTGGAGCATGGAGACGATTATCTCGGGATTGCAAGATAACCAAACAAAACTTTTAGTGGATTTCCACTTATTTTATTAAATATCATCTCCACCAAACAGGACAAGCTTGCATCTGTTATAGTTTTGGAGAAAAATGTGTTCATTTCATGTATGCGCGAAATGCCTTAAAAATGGCTTTAAAATGGATTTGGAGCATGGAGACGATTATCTCGGGATTGCAAGATAACCAAACAAAACTTTTATTGGATTTCTACTTATTTTATTAAATATCATCTCCACCAAACAGGACAAACTTGCATGTGTTATAGTTTTGGAGAAAAATGTGTTCATTTCATGTATGCGCAAAATGCCTTTGAAATGGCTTTAAAATGGATTTGGAGCATGGAGACGATTATCTTAGGATGGCAATATAAACAAACGAAAATTTTAGTAGAATTCTACTTATTTTATTAAATATTATCTCCACCAAACAGGACAAGCTTGCATCTGTTATAGTTTTGGAGAAAAATGTGTTCATTTCATGTATGCGCGAAATGCCTTAAAAATGGCTTTAAAATGGATTTGGAGCATGGAGACGATTATCTCGGGATTGCAAGATAACCAAACAAAACTTTTAGTGGATTTCTACTTATTTTATTAAATATCATCTCCACCAAACAGGACAAGCTTGCATCTGTTATAGTTTTGGAGAAAAATGTGTTCATTTCATGTATGCGCGAAATGCCTTAAAAATGGCTTTAAAATGGATTTGGAGCATGGAGACGATTATCTCGGGATTGCAAGATAACCAAACAAAACTTTTAGTGGATTTCTACTTATTTTATAAAATATCATCTCCACCAAACAGGACAAGCTTGCATGTGTTATAGTTTTGGAGAAAAATGTGTTCATTTCATGTATGCGCAAAATGCCTTTGAAATGGCTTTAAAATGGATTTGGAGCATGGAGACGATTATCTCGGGATTGCAAGATAACCAAACAAAACTTTTAGTGGATTTCTACTTATTTTATTAAATATCATCTCCACCAAACAGGACAAGCTTGCATCTGTTATAGTTTTGGAGAAAAATGTGTTCATTTCATGTATGCGCGAAATGCCTTAAAAATGGCTTTAAAATGGATTTGGAGCATGGAGACGATTATCTCGGGATTGCAAGATAACCAAACAAAACTTTTAGTGGATTTCTACTTATTTTATAAAATATCATCTCCACCAAACAGGACAAGCTTGCATGTGTTATAGTTTTGGAGAAAAATGTGTTCATTTCATGTATGCGCAAAATGCCTTTGAAATGGCTTTAAAATAGATTTGGAGCATGGAGACGATTATCTCAGGATGGCAATATAAACAAACGAAACTTTTAGTAGATTTCTACTTATTTTATTAAATATTATCTCCACCAAACAGGACAAGCTTGCATCTGTTATAGTTTTGGAGAAAAATGTGTTCATTTCATGTATGCGCGAAATGCCTTAAAAATGGCTTTAAAATGGATTTGGAGCATGGAGACGATTATCTCGGGATTGCAAGATAACCAAACAAAACTTTTAGTGGATTTCTACTTATTTTATTAAATATCATCTCCACCAAACAGGACAAGCTTGCATCTGTTATAGTTTTGGAGAAAAATGTGTTCATTTCATGTATGTGCGAAATGCCTTAAAAATGGCTTTAAAATGGATTTGGAGCATGGAGACGATTATCTCGGGATTGGAAGATAACCAAACAAAACTTTTAGTGGATTTCTACTTATTTTATTAAATATCATCTCCACCAAACAGGACAAGCTTGCATGTGTCATAGTTTTGGAGAAAAATGTGTTCATTTCATGTATGCGCAAAATGCCTTTGAAATGGCTTTAAAATGGATTTGGAGCATGGAGACGATTATCTCAGGATGGCAATATAAACAAACGAAACTTTTAGTAGATTTCTACTTATTTTATTAAATATTATCTCCACCAAACAGGACAAGCTTGCATCTGTTATAGTTATGGAGAAAAATGTGTTCATTTCATGTATGCGCGAAATGCCTTAAAAATGGCTTTAAAATGGATTTGGAGCATGGAGACGATTATCTCGGGATTGCAAGATAACCAAACAAAACTTTTAGTGGATTTCTACTTATTTTATTAAATATCATCTCCACCAAACAGGACAAGCTTGCATCTGTTATAGTTTTGGAGAAAAATGTGTTCATTTCATGTATGCGCGAAATGCCTTAAAAATGGCTTTAAAATGGATTTGGAGCATGGAGACGATTATCTCGGGATTGCAAGATAACCAAACAAAACTTTTAGTGGATTTCTACTTATTTTATTAAATATCATCTCCACCAAACAGGACAAGCTTGCATCTGTTATAGTTTTGGAGAAAAATGTGTTCATTTCATGTATGCGCGAAATGCCTTAAAAATGGCTTTAAAATGGATTTGGAGCATGGAGACGATTATCTCGGGATTGCAAGATAACCAAACAAAACTTTTATTGGATTTCTACTTATTTTATTAAATATCATCTCCACCAAACAGGACAAACTTGCATGTGTTATAGTTTTGGAGAAAAATGTGTTCATTTCATGTATGCGCAAAATGCCTTTGAAATGGCTTTAAAATGGATTTGGAGCATGGAGACGATTATCTTAGGATGGCAATATAAACAAACGAAAATTTTAGTAGAATTCTACTTATTTTATTAAATATTATCTCCACCAAACAGGACAAGCTTGCATCTGTTATAGTTTTGGAGAAAAATGTGTTCATTTCATGTATGCGCGAAATGCCTTAAAAATGGCTTTAAAATGGATTTGGAGCATGGAGACGATTATCTCGGGATTGCAAGATAACCAAACAAAACTTTTAGTGGATTTCTTCTTATTTTATTAAATATCATCTCCACCAAACAGGACAAGCTTGCATCTGTTATAGTTTTGGAGAAAAATGTGTTCATTTCATGTATGCGCGAAATGCCTTAAAAATGGCTTTAAAATGGATTTGGAGCATGGAGACGATTATCTCGGGATTGCAAGATAACCAAACAAAACTTTTAGTGGATTTCTACTTATTTTATAAAATATCATCTCCACCAAACAGGACAAGCTTGCATGTGTTATAGTTTTGGAGAAAAATGTGTTCATTTCATGTATGCAAAAAATGCCTTTGAAATGGCTTTAAAATAGATTTGGAGCATGGAGACGATTATCTCAGGATGGCAATATAAACAAACGAAACTTTTAGTAGATTTCTACTTATTTTATTAAATATTATCTCCACCAAACAGGACAAGCTTGCATCTGTTATAGTTTTGGAGAAAAATGTGTTCATTTCATGTATGCGCGAAATGCCTTAAAAATGGCTTTAAAATGGATTTGGAGCATGGAGACGATTATCTCGGGATTGCAAGATAACCAAACAAAACTTTTAGTGGATTTCTACTTATTTTATTAAATATCATCTCCACCAAACAGGACAAGCTTGCATCTGTTATAGTTTTGGAGAAAAATGTGTTCATTTCATGTATGTGCGAAATGCCTTAAAAATGGCTTTAAAATGGATTTGGAGCATGGAGACGATTATCTCGGGATTGGAAGATAACCAAACAAAACTTTTAGTGGATTTCTACTTATTTTATTAAATATCATCTCCACCAAACAGGACAAGCTTGCATGTGTTATAGTTTTGGAGAAAAATGTGTTCATTTCATGTATGCGCAAAATGCCTTTGAAATGGCTTTAAAATGGATTTGGAGCATGGAGACGATTATCTCAGGATGGCAATATAAACAAACGAAACTTTTAGTAGATTTCTACTTATTTTATTAAATATTATCTCCACCAAACAGGACAAGCTTGCATCTGTTATAGTTATGGAGAAAAATGTGTTCATTTCATGTATGCGCGAAATGCCTTAAAAATGGCTTTAAAATGGATTTGGAGCATGGAGACGATTATCTCGGGATTGCAAGATAACCAAACAAAACTTTTAGTGGATTTCTACTTATTTTATTAAATATCATCTCCACCAAACAGGACAAGCTTGCATCTGTTATAGTTTTAGAGAAAAATGTGTTCATTTCATGTATGCGCGAAATGCCTTAAAAATAGCTTTAAAATGGATTTGGAGCATGGAGACGATTATCTCGGGAGTGCAAGATAACCAAACAAAACTTTTAGTGGATTTCTACTTATTTTATTAAATATCATCTCCACCAAACAGGACAAGCTTGCATGTGTTATAGTTTTGGAGAAATATGTGTTCATTTCATGTATGCGCAAAATGCCTTTGAAATGGCTTTAAAATGGATTTGGAGCATGGAGACGATTATCTCAGGATGGCAATATAAACAAACGAAACTTTTAGTAGATTTCTACTTATTTTATTAAATATTATCTCCACCAAACAGGACAAGCTTGCATCTGTTATAGTTTTGGAGAAAAATGTGTTCATTTCATGTATGCGCGAAATGCCTTAAAAGTGGCTTTAAAATGGATTTGGAGCATGGAGACGATTATCTCGGGATTGCAAGATAACCAAACAAAACTTTTAGTGGATTTCTACTTATTTTATTAAATATCATCTCCACCAAACAGGACAAGCTTGCATCTGTTATAGTTTTGGAGAAAAATGTGTTCATTTCATGTATGCGCGAAATGCCTTAAAAATGGCTTTAAAATGGATTTGGAGCATGGAGACGATTATCTCGGGATTGCAAGATAACCAAACAAAACTTTTAGTGGATTTCTACTTATTTTATTAAATATCATCTCCACCAAACAGGACAAGCTTGCATCTGTTATAGTTTTGGAGAAAAATGTGTTCATTTCATGTATGCGCGAAATGCCTTAAAAATGGCTTTAAAATGGATTTGGAGCATGGAGACGATTATCTCGGGATTGCAAGATAACCAAACAAAACTTTTAGTGGATTTCTACTTATTTTATTAAATATCATCTCCACCAAACAGGACAAGCTTGCATCTGTTATAGTTTTGGAGAAAAATGTGTTCATTTCATGTATGCGCGAAATGCCTTAAAAATGGCTTTAAAATGGATTTGGAGCATGGAGACGATTATCTCGGGATTGCAAGATAACCAAACAAAACTTTTAGTGGATTTCTACTTATTTTTTTAAATATCATCTCCACCAAACAGGACAAGCTTGCATCTGTTATAGTTTTGGAGAAAAATGTGTTCATTTCATGTATGCGCGAAATGCCTTAAAAATGGCTTTAAAATGGATTTGGAGCATGGAGACGATTATCTCGGGATTGCAAGATAACCAAACAAAACTTTTAGTGGATTTCTACTTATTTTATTAAATATCATCTCCACCAAACAGGACAAGCTTGCATGTGTTATAGTTTTGGAGAAAAATGTGTTCATTTCATGTATGCGCAAAATGCCTTTGAAATGGCTTTAAAATGGATTTGGAGCATGGAGACGATTATCTCGGGATTGCAAGATAACCAAACAAAACTTTTAGTGGATTTCTACTTATTTTATTAAATATCATCTCCACCAAACAGGACAAGCTTGCATCTGTTATAGTTTTGGAGAAAAATGTGTTCATTTCATGTATGCTCGAAATGCCTTAAAAATGGCTTTAAAATGGATTTGGAGCATGGAGACGATTATCTCGGGATTGCAAGATAACCAAACAAAACTTTTAGTGGATTTCTACTTATTTTATTAAATATCATCTCCACCAAACAGGACAAGCTTGCATCTGTTATAGTTTTGGAGAAAAATGTGTTCATTTCATGTATGCGCGAAATGCCTTAAAAATGGCTTTAAAATGGATTTGGAGCATGGAGACGATTATCTCGGGATTGCAAGATAACCAAACAAAACTTTTAGTGGATTTCTACTTATTTTATTAAATATCATCTCCACCAAACAGGACAAGCTTGCATCTGTTATAGTTTTGGAGAAAAATGTGTTCATTTCATGTATGCGCGAAATGCCTTAAAAATGGCTTTAAAATGGATTTGGAGCATGGAGACGATTATCTCGGGATTGCAAGATAACCAAACAAAACTTTTAGTGGATGTCTACTTATTTTATTAAATATCATCTCCACCAAACAGGACAAGCTTGCATGTGTTATAGTTTTGGAGAAAAATGTGTTCATTTCATGTATGCGCAAAATGCCTTTGAAATGGCTTTAAAATGGATTTGGAGCATGGAGACGATTATCTCAGGATGGAAATATAAACAAACGAAACTTTTAGTAGATTTCTACTTATTTTATTAAATATTATCTCCACCAAACAGGACAAGCTTGCATCTGTTATAGTTTTGGAGAAAAATGTGTTCATTTCATGTATGCGCGAAATGCCTTAAAAATGGCTTTAAAATGGATTTGGAGCATGGAGACGATTATCTCGGGATTGCAAGATAACCAAACAAAACTTTTAGTGGATTTCTACTTATTTTATTAAATATCATCTCCACCAAACAGGACAAGCTTGCATGTGTTATAGTTTTGGAGAAAAATGTGTTCATTTCATGTATGCGCAAAATGCCTTTGAAATGGCTTTAAAATGGATTTGGAGCATGGAGACGATTATCTCGGGATTGCAAGATAACCAAACAAAACTTTTAGTGGATTTCTACTTATTTTATTAAATATCATCTCCACCAAACAGGACAAGCTTGCATCTGTTATAGTTTTGGAGAAAAATGTGTTCATTTCATGTATGCGCGAAATGCCTTAAAAATGGCTTTAAAATGGATTTGGAGCATGGAGACGATTATCTCGGGATTGCAAGATAACCAAACAAAACTTTTAGTGGATTTCTACTTATTTTATTAAATATCATCTCCACCAAACAGGACAAGCTTGCATCTGTTATAGTTTTGGAGAAAAATGTGTTCATTTCATGTATGCGCGAAATGCCTTAAAAATGGCTTTAAAATGGATTTGGAGCATGGAGACGATTATCTCGGGATTGCAAGATAACCAAACAAAACTTTTAGTGGATTTCTACTTATTTTATTAAATATCATCTCCACCAAACAGGACAAGCTTGCATCTGTTATAGTTTTGGAGAAAAATGTGTTCATTTCATGTATGCGCGAAATGCCTTAAAAATGGCTTTAAAATGGATTTGGAGCATGGAGACGATTATCTCGGGATTGCAAGATAACCAAACAAAACTTTTAGTGGATGTCTACTTATTTTATTAAATATCATCTCCACCAAACAGGACAAGCTTGCATGTGTTATAGTTTTGGAGAAAAATGTGTTCATTTCATGTATGCGCAAAATGCCTTTGAAATGGCTTTAAAATGGATTTGGAGCATGGAGACGATTATCTCAGGATGGAAATATAAACAAACGAAACTTTTAGTAGATTTCTACTTATTTTATTAAATATTATCTCCACCAAACAGGACAAGCTTGCATCTGTTATAGTTTTGGAGAAAAATGTGTTCATTTCATGTATGCGCGAAATGCCTTAAAAATGGCTTTAAAATGGATTTGGAGCATGGAGACGATTATCTCGGGATTGCAAGATAACCAAACAAAACTTTTAGTGGATTTCTACTTATTTTATTAAATATCATCTCCACCAAACAGGACAAGCTTGCATCTGTTATAGTTTTGGAGAAAAATGTGTTCATTTCATGTATGCGCGAAATGCCTTAAAAATGGCTTTAAAATGGATTTGGAGCATGGAGACGATTATCTCGGGATTGCAAGATAACCAAACAAAACTTTTAGTGGATTTCTACTTATTTTATTAAATATCATCTCCACCAAACAGGACAAGCTTGCATGTGTTATAGTTTTGGAGAAAAATGTGTTCATTTCATGTATGCGCAAAATGCCTTTGAAATGGCTTTAAAATGGATTTGGAGCATGGAGACGATTATCTCAGGATGGCAATATAAACAAACGAAACTTTTAGTAGATTTCTACTTATTTTATTAAATATTATCTCCACCAAACAGGACAAGCTTGCATCTGTTATAGTTTTGGAGAAAAATGTGTTCATTTCATGTATGCGCGAAATGCCTTAAAAATGGCTTTAAAATGGATTTGGAGCATGGAGACGATTATCTCGGGATTGCAAGATAACCAAACAAAACTTTTAGTGGATTTCTACTTATTTTATTAAATATCATCTCCACCAAACAGGACAAGCTTGCATCTGTTATAGTTTTGGAGAAAAATGTGTTCATTTCATGTATGCGCGAAATGCCTTAAAAATGGCTTTAAAATGGATTTGGAGCATGGAGACGATTATCTCGGGATTGCAAGATAACCAAACAAAACTTTTAGTGGATTTCTACTTATTTTATTAAATATCATCTCCACCAAACAGGACAAGCTTGCATCTGTTATAGTTTTGGAGAAAAATGTGTTCATTTCATGTATGCGCGAAATGCCTTAAAAATGGCTTTAAAATGGATTTGGAGCATGGAGACGATTATCTCGGGATTGCAAGATAACCAAACAAAACTTTTAGTGGATTTCTACTTATTTTATTAAATATCATCTCCACCAAACAGGACAAGCTTGCATGTGTTATAGTTTTGGAGAAAAATGTGTTCATTTCATGTATGCGCAAAATGCCTTTGAAATGGCTTTAAAATGGATTTGGAGCATGGAGACGATTATCTCAGGATGGCAATATAAACAAACGAAACTTTTAGTAGATTTCTACTTATTTTATTAAATATTATCTCCACCAAACAGGACAAGCTTGCATCTGTTATAGTTTTGGAGAAAAATGTGTTCATTTCATGTATGCGCGAAATGCCTTAAAAATGGCTTTAAAATGGATTTGGAGCATGGAGACGATTATCTCGGGATTGCAAGATAACCAAACAAAACTTTTAGTGGATTTCTACTTATTTTATTAAATATCATCTCCACCAAACAGGACAAGCTTGCATGTGTTATAGTTTTGGAGAAAAATGTGTTCATTTCATGTATGCGCAAAATGCCTTTGAAATGGCTTTAAAATGGATTTGGAGCATGGAGACGATTATCTCAGGATGGCAATATAAACAAACGAAACTTTTAGTAGATTTCTACTTATTTTATTAAATATTATCTCCACCAAACAGGACAAGCTTGCATCTGTTATAGTTTTGGAGAAAAATGTGTTCATTTCATGTATGCGCGAAATGCCTTAAAAATGGCTTTAAAATGGATTTGGAGCATGGAGACGATTATCTCGGGATTGCAAGATAACCAAACAAAACTTTTAGTTGATTTCTACTTATTTTATTAAATATCATCTCCACCAAACAGGACAAGCTTGCATCTGTTATAGTTTTGGAGAAAAATGTGTTCATTTCATGTATGCGCGAAATGCCTTAAAAATGGCTTTAAAATGGATTTGGAGCATGGAGACGATTATCTCGGGATTGCAAGATAACCAAACAAAACTTTTAGTGGATTTCTACTTATTTTATTAAATATCATCTCCACCAAACAGGACAAGCTTGCATCTGTTATAGTTTTGGAGAAAAATGTGTTCATTTCATGTATGCGCGAAATGCCTTAAAAATGGCTTTAAAATGGATTTGGAGCATGGAGACGATTATCTCGGGATTGCAAGATAACCAAACAAAACTTTTAGTGGATTTCTACTTATTTTATTAAATATCATCTCCACCAAACAGGACAAGCTTGCATGTGTTATAGTTTTGGAGAAAAATGTGTTCATTTCATGTATGCGCAAAATGCCTTTGAAATGGCTTTAAAATGGATTTGGAGCATGGAGACGATTATCTCAGGATGGCAATATAAACAAACGAAACTTTTAGTAGATTTCTACTTATTTTATTAAATATTATCTCCACCAAACAGGACAAGCTTGCATCTGTTATAGTTTTGGAGAAAAATGTGTTCATTTCATGTATGCGCGAAATGCCTTAAAAATGGCTTTAAAATGGATTTGGAGCATGGAGACGATTATCTCGGGATTGCAAGATAACCAAACAAAACTTTTAGTGGATTTCTACTTATTTTATTAATTATCATCTCCACCAAACAGGACAAGCTTGCATCTGTTATAGTTTTGGAGAAAAATGTGTTCATTTCATGTATGCGCGAAATGCCTTAAAAATGGCTTTAAAATGGATTTGGAGCATGGAGACGATTATCTCGGGATTGCAAGATAACCAAACAAAACTTTTAGTGGATTTCTACTTATTTTATTAAATATCATCTCCACCAAACAGGACAAGCTTGCATCTGTTATAGTTTTGGAGAAAAATGTGTTCATTTCATGTATGCGCGAAATGCCTTAAAAATGGCTTTAAAATGGATTTGGAGCATGGAGACGATTATCTCGGGATTGCAAGATAACCAAACAAAACTTTTAGTGGATTTCTACTTATTTTATTAAATATCATCTCCACCAAACAGGACAAGCTTGCATCTGTTATAGTTTTGGAGAAAAATGTGTTCATTTCATGTATGCGCGAAATGCCTTAAAAATGGCTTTAAAATGGATTTGGAGCATGGAGACGATTATCTCGGGATTGCAAGATAACCAAACAAAACTTTTAGTGGATTTCTACTTATTTTATTAAATATCATCTCCACCAAACAGGACAAGCTTGCATCTGTTATAGTTTTGGAGAAAAATGTGTTCATTTCATGTATGCGCGAAATGCCTTAAAAATGGCTTTAAAATGGATTTGGAGCATGGAGACGATTATCTCGGGATTGCAATATAACCAAACAAAACTTTTAGTGGATTTCTACTTATTTTATTAAATATCATCTCCACCAAACAGGACAAGCTTGCATCTGTTATAGTTTTGGAGAAAAATGTGTTCATTTCATGTATGCGCGAAATGCCTTAAAAATGGCTTTAAAATGGATTTGGAGCATGGAGACGATTATCTCGGGATTGCAAGATAACCAAACAAAACTTTTAGTGGATTTCTACTTATTTTATTAAATATCATCTCCACCAAACAGGACAAGCTTGCATCTGTTATAGTTTTGGAGAAAAATGTGTTCATTTCATGTATGCGCGAAATGCCTTAAAAATGGCTTTAAAATGGATTTGGAGCATGGAGACGATTATCTCGGGATTGCAAGATAACCAAACAAAACTTTTAGTGGATTTCTACTTATTTTATTAAATATCATCTCCACCAAACAGGACAAGCTTGCATCTGTTATAGTTTTGGAGAAAAATGTGTTCATTTCATGTATGCGCGAAATGCCTTAAAAATGGCTTTAAAATGGATTTGGAGCATGGAGACGATTATCTCGGGATTGCAAGATAACCAAACAAAACTTTTAGTGGATTTCTACATATTTTATTAAATATCATCTCCACCAAACAGGACAAGCTTGCATGTGTTATAGTTTTGGAGAAAAATGTGTTCATTTCATGTATGCGCAAAATGCCTTTGAAATGGCTTTAAAATGGATTTGGAGCATGGAGACGATTATCTCGGGATTGCAAGATAACCAAACAAAACTTTTAGTGGATTTCTACTTATTTTATTAAATATCATCTCCACCAAACAGGACAAGCTTGCATCTGTTATAGTTTTGGAGAAAAATGTGTTCATTTCATGTATGCGCGAAATGCCTTAAAAATGGCTTTAAAATGGATTTGGAGCATGGAGACGATTATCTCGGGATTGCAAGATAACCAAACAAAACTTTTAGTGGATTTCTACTTATTTTATTAAATATCATCTCCACCAAACAGGACAAGCTTGCATCTGTTATAGTTTTGGAGAAAAATGTGTTCATTTCATGTATGCGCGAAATGCCTTAAAAATGGCTTTAAAATGGATTTGGAGCATGGAGACGATTATCTCGGGATTGCAAGATAACCAAACAAAACTTTTAGTGGATTTCTACTTATTTTATTAAATATCATCTCCACCAAACAGGACAAGCTTGCATCTGTTATAGTTTTGGAGAAAAATGTGTTCATTTCATGTATGCGCGAAATGCCTTAAAAATGGCTTTAAAATGGATTTGGAGCATGGAGACGATTATCTCGGGATTGCAAGATAACCAAACAAAACTTTTAGTGGATTTCTACTTATTTTATTAAATATCATCTCCACCAAACAGGACAAGCTTGCATGTGTTATAGTTTTGGAGAAAAATGTGTTCATTTCATGTATGCGCAAAATGCCTTTGAAATGGCTTTAAAATGGATTTGGAGCATGGAGACGATTATCTCAGGATGGCAATATAAACAAACGAAACTTTTAGTAGATTTCTACTTATTTTATTAAATATTATCTCCACCAAACAGGACAAGCTTGCATCTGTTATAGTTTTGGAGAAAAATGTGTTCATTTCATGTATGCGCGAAATGCCTTAAAAATGGCTTTAAAATGGATTTGGAGCATGGAGACGATTATCTCGGGATTGCAAGATAACCAAACAAAACTTTTAGTGGATTTCTACTTATTTTATTAAATATCATCTCCACCAAACAGGACAAGCTTGCATCTGTTATAGTTTTGGAGAAAAATGTGTTCATTTCATGTATGCGCGAAATGCCTTAAAAATGGCTTTAAAATGGATTTGGAGCATGGAGACGATTATCTCGGGATTGCAAGATAACCAAACAAAACTTTTAGTGGATTTCTACTTATTTTATTAAATATCATCTCCACCAAACAGGACAAGCTTGCATGTGTTATAGTTTTGGAGAAAAATGTGTTCATTTCATGTATGCGCAAAATGCCTTTGAAATGGCTTTAAAATGGATTTGGAGCATGGAGACGATTATCTCAGGATGGCAATATAAACAAACGAAACTTTTAGTAGATTTCTACTTATTTTATTAAATATTATCTCCACCAAACAGGACAAGCTTGCATCTGTTATAGTTTTGGAGAAAAATGTGTTCATTTCATGTATGCGCGAAATGCCTTAAAAATGGCTTTAAAATGGATTTGGAGCATGGAGACGATTATCTCGGGATTGCAAGATAACCAAACAAAACTTTTAGTGGATTTCTACTTATTTTATTAAATATCATCTCCACCAAACAGGACAAGCTTGCATCTGTTATAGTTTTGGAGAAAAATGTGTTCATTTCATGTATGCGCGAAATGCCTTAAAAATGGCTTTAAAATGGATTTGGAGCATGGAGACGATTATCTCGGGATTGCAAGATAACCAAACAAAACTTTTAGTGGATTTCTACTTATTTTATTAAATATCATCTCCACCAAACAGGACAAGCTTGCATCTGTTATAGTTTTGGAGAAAAATGTGTTCATTTCATGTATGCGCGAAATGTCTTAAAAATGGCTTTAAAATGGATTTGGAGCATGGAGACGATTATCTCGGGATTGCAAGATAACCAAACAAAACTTTTAGTGGATTTCTACTTATTTTATTAAATATCATCTCCACCAAACAGGACAAGCTTGCATCTGTTATAGTTTTGGAGAAAAATGTTTTCATTTCATGTATTCGCGAAATGCCTTAAAAATGGCTTTAAAATGGATTTGGAGCATGGAGACGATTATCTCGGGATTGCAAGATAACCAAACAAAACTTTTAGTGGATTTCTACTTATTTTATTAAATATCATCTCCACCAAACAGGACAAGCTTGCATCTGTTATAGTTTTGGAGAAAAATGTGTTCATTTCATGTATGCGCGAAATGCCTTAAAAATGGCTTTAAAATGGATTTGGAGCATGGAGACGATTATCTCGGGATTGCAATATAACCAAACAAAACTTTTAGTGGATTTCTACTTATTTTATTAAATATCATCTCCACCAAACAGGACAAGCTTGCATCTGTTATAGTTTTGGAGAAAAATGTGTTCATTTCATGTATGCGCGAAATGCCTTAAAAATGGCTTTAAAATGGATTTGGAGCATGGAGACGATTATCTCGGGATTGCAAGATAACCAAACAAAACTTTTAGTGGATTTCTACTTATTTTATTAAATATCATCTCCACCAAACAGGACAAGCTTGCATCTGTTATAGTTTTGGAGAAAAATGTGTTCATTTCATGTATGCGCGAAATGCCTTAAAAATGGCTTTAAAATGGATTTGGAGCATGGAGACGATTATCTCGGGATTGCAAGATAACCAAACAAAACTTTTAGTGGATTTCTACTTATTTTATTAAATATCATCTCCACCAAACAGGACAAGCTTGCATCTGTTATAGTTTTGGAGAAAAATGTGTTCATTTCATGTATGCGCGAAATGCCTTAAAAATGGCTTTAAAATGGATTTGGAGCATGGAGACGATTATCTCGGGATTGCAAGATAACCAAACAAAACTTTTAGTGGATTTCTACTTATTTTATTAAATATCATCTCCACCAAACAGGACAAGCTTGCATGTGTTATAGTTTTGGAGAAAAATGTGTTCATTTCATGTATGCGCAAAATGCCTTTGAAATGGCTTTAAAATGGATTTGGAGCATGGAGACGATTATCTCGGGATTGCAAGATAACCAAACAAAACTTTTAGTGGATTTCTACTTATTTTATTAAATATCATCTCCACCAAACAGGACAAGCTTGCATCTGTTATAGTTTTGGAGAAAAATGTGTTCATTTCATGTATGCGCGAAATGCCTTAAAAATGGCTTTAAAATGGATTTGGAGCATGGAGACGATTATCTCGGGATTGCAAGATAACCAAACAAAACTTTTAGTGGATTTCTACTTATTTTATTAAATATCATCTCCACCAAACAGGACAAGCTTGCATCTGTTATAGTTTTGGAGAAAAATGTGTTCATTTCATGTATGCGCGAAATGCCTTAAAAATGGCTTTAAAATGGATTTGGAGCATGGAGACGATTATCTCGGGATTGCAAGATAACCAAACAAAACTTTTAGTGGATTTCTACTTATTTTATTAAATATCATCTCCACCAAACAGGACAAGCTTGCATCTGTTATAGTTTTGGAGAAAAATGTGTTCATTTCATGTATGCGCGAAATGCCTTAAAAATGGCTTTAAAATGGATTTGGAGCATGGAGACGATTATCTCGGGATTGCAAGATAACCAAACAAAACTTTTAGTGGATTTCTACTTATTTTATTAAATATCATCTCCACCAAACAGGACAAGCTTGCATGTGTTATAGTTTTGGAGAAAAAAGTGTTCATTTCATGTATGCGCGAAATGCCTTTGAAATGGCTTTAAAATGGATTTGGAGCATGGAGACGATTATCTCAGGATGGCAATATAAACAAACGAAACTTTTAGTAGATTTCTACTTATTTTATTAAATATTATCTCCACCAAACAGGACAAGCTTGCATCTGTTATAGTTTTGGAGAAAAATGTGTTCATTTCATGTATGCGCGAAATGCCTTAAAAATGGCTTTAAAATGGATTTGGAGCATGGAGACGATTATCTCGGGATTGCAAGATAACCAAACAAAACTTTTAGTGGATTTCTACTTATTTTATTAAATATCATCTCCACCAAACAGGACAAGCTTGCATGTGTTATAGTTTTGGAGAAAAATGTGTTCATTTCATGTATGCGCAAAATGCCTTTGAAATGGCTTTAAAATGGATTTGGAGCATGGAGACGATTATCTCAGGATGGCAATATAAACAAACGAAACTTTTAGTAGATTTCTACTTATTTTATTAAATATTATCTCCACCAAACAGGACAAGCTTGCATGTGTTATAGTTTTGGAGAAAAATGTGTTCATTTCATGTATGCGCGAAATGCCTTAAAAATGGCTTTAAAATGGATTTGGAGCATGGAGACGATTATCTCGGGATTGCAAGATAACCAAACAAAACTTTTAGTGGATTTCTACTTATTTTATTAAATATCATCTCCACCAAACAGGACAAGCTTGCATCTGTTATAGTTTTGGAGAAAAATGTGTTCATTTCATGTATGCGCGAAATGCCTTAAAAATGGCTTTAAAATGGATTTGGAGCATGGAGACGATTATCTCGGGATTGCAAGATAACCAAACAAAACTTTTAGTGGATTTCTACTTATTTTATTAAATATCATCTCCACCAAACAGGACAAGCTTGCATCTGTTATAGTTTTGGAGAAAAATGTGTTCATTTCATGTATGCGCGAAATGCCTTAAAAATGGCTTTAAAATGGATTTGGAGCATGGAGACGATTATCTCGGGATTGCAAGATAACCAAACAAAACTTTTAGTGGATTTCTACTTATTTTATTAAATATCATCTCCACCAAACAGGACAAGCTTGCATCTGTTATAGTTTTGGAGAAAAATGTGTTCATTTCATGTATGCGCGAAATGCCTTAAAAATGGCTTTAAAATGGATTTGGAGCATGGAGACGATTATCTCGGGATTGCAAGATAACCAAACAAAACTTTTAGTGGATTTCTACTTATTTTATTAAATATCATCTCCACCAAACAGGACAAGCTTGCATGTGTTATAGTTTTGGAGAAAAATGTGTTCATTTCATGTATGCGCAAAACGCCTTTGAAATGGCTTTAAAATGGATTTGGAGCATGGAGACGATTATCTCAGGATGGCAATATAAACAAACGAAACTTTTAGTAGATTTCTACTTATTTTATTAAATATTATCTCCACCAAACAGGACAAGCTTGCATCTGTTATAGTTTTGGAGAAAAATGTGTTCATTTCATGTATGCGCGAAATGCCTTAAAAATGGCTTTAAAATGGATTTGGAGCATGGAGACGGTTATCTCGGGATTGCAAGATAACCAAACAAAACTTTTAGTGGATTTCTACTTATTTTATTAAATATCATCTCCACCAAACAGGACAAGCTTGCATCTGTTATAGTTTTGGAGAAAAATGTGTTCATTTCATGTATGCGCGAAATGCCTTAAAAATGGCTTTAAAATGGATTTGGAGCATGGAGACGATTATCTCGGGATTGCAAGATAACCAAACAAAACTTTTAGTGGATTTCTACTTATTTTATTAAATATCATCTCCACCAAACAGGACAAGCTTGCATCTGTTATAGTTTTGGAGAAAAATGTGTTCATTTCATGTATGCGCGAAATGCCTTAAAAATGGCTTTAAAATGGATTTGGAGCATGGAGACGATTATCTCGGGATTGCAAGATAACCAAACAAAACTTTTAGTGGATTTCTACTTATTTTATTAAATATCATCTCCACCAAACAGGACAAGCTTGCATGTGTTATAGTTTTGGAGAAAAATGTGTTCATTTCATGTATGCGCAAAATGCCTTTGAAATGGCTTTAAAATGGATTTGGAGCATGGAGACGATTATCTCAGGATGGCAATATAAACAAACGAAACTTTTAGTAGATTTCTACTTATTTTATTAAATATTGTCTCCACCAAACAGGACAAGCTTGCATCTGTTATAGTTTTGGAGAAAAATGTGTTCATTTCATGTATGCGCGAAATGCCTTAAAAATGGCTTTAAAATGGATTTGGAGCATGGAGACGGTTATCTCGGGATTGCAAGATAACCAAACAAAACTTTTAGTGGATTTCTACTTATTTTATTAAATATCATCTCCACCAAACAGGACAAGCTTGCATCTGTTAAAGTTTTGGAGAAAAATGTGTTCATTTCATGTATGCGCGAAATGCCTTAAAAATGGCTTTAAAATGGATTTGGAGCATGGAGACGATTATCTCGGGATTGCAAGATAACCAAACAAAACTTTTAGTGGATTTCTACTTATTTTATTAAATATCATCTCCACCAAACAGGACAAGCTTGCATCTGTTATAGTTTTGGAGAAAAATGTGTTAATTTCATGTATGCGCGAAATGCCTTAAAAATGGCTTTAAAATGGATTTGGAGCATGGAGACGATTATCTCGGGATTGCAAGATAACCAAACAAAACTTTTAGTGGATTTCTACTTATTTTATTAAATATCATCTCCACCAAACAGGACAAGCTTGCATCTGTTATAGTTTTGGAGAAAAATGTGTTCATTTCATGTATGCGCAAAATGCCTTTGAAATGGCTTTAAAATGGGTTTGGAGCATGGAGACGATTATCTCGGGATTGCAAGATAACCAAACAAAACTTTTAGTGGATTTCTACTTATTTTATTAAATATCATCTCCACCAAACAGGACAAGCTTGCATCTGTTATAGTTTTGGAGAAAAATGTGTTCATTTCATGTATGCGCGAAATGCCTTAAAAATGGCTTTAAAATGGATTTGGAGCATGGAGACGATTATCTCGGGATTGCAAGATAACCAAACAAAACTTTTAGTGGATTTCTACTTATTTTATTAAATATCATCTCCACCAAACAGGACAAGCTTGCATCTGTTATAGTTTTGGAGAAAAATGTGTTCATTTCATGTATGCGCGAAATGCCTTAAAAATGGCTTTAAAATGGATTTGGAGCATGGAGACGATTATCTCGGGATTGCAAGATAACCAAACAAAACTTTTAGTGGATTTCTACTTATTTTATTAAATATCATCTCCACCAAACAGGACAAACTTGCATCTGTTATAGTTTTGGAGAAAAATGTGTTCATTTCATGTATGCGCGAAATGCCTTAAAAATGGCTTTAAAATGGATTTGGAGCATGGAGACGATTATCTCGGGATTGCAAGATAACCAAACAAAACTTTTAGTGGATTTCTACTTATTTTATTAAATATCATCTCCACCAAACAGGACAAGCTTGCATGTGTTATAGTTTTGGAGAAAAATGTGTTCATTTCATGTATGCGCAAAATGCCTTTGAAATGGCTTTAAAATGGATTTGGAGCATGGAGACGATTATCTCAGGATGGCAATATAAACAAACGAAACTTTTAGTAGATTTCTACTTATTTTATTAAATATTATCTCCACCAAACAGGACAAGCTTGCATCTGTTATAGTTTTGGAGAAAAATGTGTTCATTTCATGTATGCGCGAAATGCCTTAAAAATGGCTTTAAAATGGATTTGGAGCATGGAGACGATTATCTCGGGATTGCAAGATAACCAAACAAAACTTTTAGTGGATTTCTACTTATTTTATTAAATATCATCTCCACCAAACAGGACAAGCTTGCATCTGTTATAGTTTTGGAGAAAAATGTGTTCATTTCATGTATGCGCGAAATGCCTTAAAAATGGCTTTAAAATGGATTTGGAGCATGGAGACGATTATCTCGGGATTGCAAGATAACCAAACAAAACTTTTAGTGGATTTCTACTTATTTTATTAAATATCATCTCCACCAAACAGGACAAGCTTGCATCTGTTATAGTTTTGGAGAAAAATGTGTTCATTTCATGTATGCGCAAAATGCCTTTGAAATGGCTTTAAAATGGGTTTGGAGCATGGAGACGATTATCTCGGGATTGCAAGATAACCAAACAAAACTTTTAGTGGATTTCTACTTATTTTATTAAATATCATCTCCACCAAACAGGACAAGCTTGCATCTGTTATAGTTTTGGAGAAAAATGTGTTCATTTCATGTATGCGCGAAATGCCTTAAAAATGGCTTTAAAATGGATTTGGAGCATGGAGACGGTTATCTCGGGATTGCAAGATAACCAAACAAAACTTTTAGTGGATTTCTACTTATTTTATTAAATATCATCTCCACCAAACAGGACAAGCTTGCATCTGTTAAAGTTTTGGAGAAAAATGTGTTCATTTCATGTATGCGCGAAATGCCTTAAAAATGGCTTTAAAATGGATTTGGAGCATGGAGACGATTATCTCGGGATTGCAAGATAACCAAACAAAACTTTTAGTGGATTTCTACTTATTTTATTAAATATCATCTCCACCAAACAGGACAAGCTTGCATCTGTTATAGTTTTGGAGAAAAATGTGTTAATTTCATGTATGCGCGAAATGCCTTAAAAATGGCTTTAAAATGGATTTGGAGCATGGAGACGATTATCTCGGGATTGCAAGATAACCAAACAAAACTTTTAGTGGATTTCTACTTATTTTATTAAATATCATCTCCACCAAACAGGACAAGCTTGCATCTGTTATAGTTTTGGAGAAAAATGTGTTCATTTCATGTATGCGCAAAATGCCTTTGAAATGGCTTTAAAATGGGTTTGGAGCATGGAGACGATTATCTCGGGATTGCAAGATAACCAAACAAAACTTTTAGTGGATTTCTACTTATTTTATTAAATATCATCTCCACCAAACAGGACAAGCTTGCATCTGTTATAGTTTTGGAGAAAAATGTGTTCATTTCATGTATGCGCGAAATGCCTTAAAAATGGCTTTAAAATGGATTTGGAGCATGGAGACGATTATCTCGGGATTGCAAGATAACCAAACAAAACTTTTAGTGGATTTCTACTTATTTTATTAAATATCATCTCCACCAAACAGGACAAACTTGCATCTGTTATAGTTTTGGAGAAAAATGTGTTCATTTCATGTATGCGCGAAATGCCTTAAAAATGGCTTTAAAATGGATTTGGAGCATGGAGACGATTATCTCGGGATTGCAAGATAACCAAACAAAACTTTTAGTGGATTTCTACTTATTTTATTAAATATCATCTCCACCAAACAGGACAAGCTTGCATGTGTTATAGTTTTGGAGAAAAATGTGTTCATTTCATGTATGCGCAAAATGCCTTTGAAATGGCTTTAAAATGGATTTGGAGCATGGAGACGATTATCTCAGGATGGCAATATAAACAAACGAAACTTTTAGTAGATTTCTACTTATTTTATTAAATATTATCTCCACCAAACAGGACAAGCTTGCATCTGTTATAGTTTTGGAGAAAAATGTGTTCATTTCATGTATGCGCGAAATGCCTTAAAAATGGCTTTAAAATGGATTTGGAGCATGGAGACGATTATCTCGGGATTGCAAGATAACCAAACAAAACTTTTAGTGGATTTCTACTTATTTTATTAAATATCATCTCCACCAAACAGGACAAGCTTGCATCTGTTATAGTTTTGGAGAAAAATGTGTTCATTTCATGTATGCGCGAAATGCCTTAAAAATGGCTTTAAAATGGATTTGGAGCATGGAGACGATTATCTCGGGATTGCAAGATAACCAAACAAAACTTTTAGTGGATTTCTACTTATTTTATTAAATATCATCTCCACCAAACAGGACAAGCTTGCATCTGTTATAGTTTTGGAGAAAAATGTGTTCATTTCATGTATGCGCAAAATGCCTTTGAAATGGCTTTAAAATGGATTTGGAGCATGGAGACGATTATCTCGGGATTGCAAGATAACCAAACAAAACTTTTAGTGGATTTCTACTTATTTTATTAAATATCATCTCCACCAAACAGGACAAGCTTGCATGTGTTATAGTTTTGGAGAAAAATGTGTTCATTTCATGTATGCGCAAAATGCCTTTGAAATGGCTTTAAAATGGATTTGGAGCATGGAGACGATTATCTCGGGATTGCAAGATAACCAAACAAAACTTTTAGTGGATTTCTACTTATTTTATTAAATATCATCTCCACCAAACAGGACAAGCTTGCATCTGTTATAGTTTTGGAGAAAAATGTGTTCATTTCATGTATGCGCGAAATGCCTTAAAAATGGCTTTAAAATGGATTTGGAGCATGGAGACGATTATCTCGGGATTGCAAGATAACCAAACAAAACTTTTAGTGGATTTCTACTTATTTTATTAAATATCATCTCCACCAAACAGGACAAGCTTGCATCTGTTATAGTTTTGGAGAAAAATGTGTTCATTTCATGTATGCGCGAAATGCCTTAAAAATGGCTTTAAAATGGATTTGGAGCATGGAGACGATTATCTCGGGATTGCAAGATAACCAAACAAAACTTTTAGTGGATTTCTACTTATTTTATTAAATATCATCTCCACCAAACAGGACAAGCTTGCATCTGTTATAGTTTTGGAGAAAAATGTGTTCATTTCATGTATGCGCGAAATGCCTTAAAAATGGCTTTAAAATGGATTTGGAGCATGGAGACGATTATCTCGGGATTGCAAGATAACCAAACAAAACTTTTAGTGGATTTCTACTTATTTTATTAAATATCATCTCCACCAAACAGGACAAGCTTGCATCTGTTATAGTTTTGGAGAAAAATGTGTTCATTTCATGTATGCGCAAAATGCCTTTGAAATGGCTTTAAAATGGATTTGGAGCATGGAGACGAATATCTCGGGATTGCAAGATAACCAAACAAAACTTTTAGTGGATTTCTACTTATTTTATTAAATATCATCTCCACCAAACAGGACAAGCTTGCATGTGTTATAGTTTTGGAGAAAAATGTGTTCATTTCATGTATGCGCAAAATGCCTTTGAAATGGCTTTAAAATGGATTTGGAGCATGGAGACGATTATCTCGGGATTGCAAGATAACCAAACAAAACTTTTAGTGGATTTCTACTTATTTTATTAAATATCATCTCCACCAAACAGGACAAGCTTGCATCTGTTATAGTTTTGGAGAAAAATGTGTTCATTTCATGTATGCGCGAAATGCCTTAAAAATGGCTTTAAAATGGATTTGGAGCATGGAGACGATTATCTCGGGATTGCAAGATAACCAAACAAAACTTTTAGTGGATTTCTACTTATTTTATTAAATATCATCTCCACCAAACAGGACAAGCTTGCATCTGTTATAGTTTTGGAGAAAAATGTGTTCATTTCATGTATGCGCAAAATGCCTTTGAAATGGCTTTAAAATGGATTTGGAGCATGGAGACGATTATCTCGGGATTGCAAGATAACCAAACAAAACTTTTAGTGGATTTCTACTTATTTTATTAAATATCATCTCCACCAAACAGGACAAGCTTGCATGTGTTATAGTTTTGGAGAAAAATGTGTTCATTTCATGTATGCGCAAAATGCCTTTGAAATGGCTTTAAAATGGATTTGGAGCATGGAGACGATTATCTCGGGATTGCAAGATAACCAAACAAAACTTTTAGTGGATTTCTACTTATTTTATTAAATATCATCTCCACCAAACAGGACAAGCTTGCATCTGTTATAGTTTTGGAGAAAAATGTGTTCATTTCATGTATGCGCGAAATGCCTTAAAAATGGCTTTAAAATGGATTTGGAGCATGGAGACGATTATCTCGGGTTTGCAAGATAACCAAACAAAACTTTTAGTGGATTTCTACTTATTTTATTAAATATCATCTCCACCAAACAGGACAAGCTTGCATCTGTTATAGTTTTGGAGAAAAATGTGTTCATTTCATGTATGCGCGAAATGCCTTAAACATGGCTTTAAAATGGATTTGGAGCATGGAGACGATTATCTCGGGATTGCAAGATAACCAAACAAAACTTTTAGTGGATTTCTACTTATTTTATTAAATATCATCTCCACCAAACAGGACAAGCTTGCATCTGTTATAGTTTTGGAGAAAAATGTGTTCATTTCATGTATGCGCGAAATGCCTTAAAAATGGCTTTAAAATGGATTTGGAGCATGGAGACGATTATCTCGGGATTGCAAGATAACCAAACAAAACTTTTAGTGGATTTCTACTTATTTTATTAAATATCATCTCCACCAAACAGGACAAGCTTGCATGTGTTATAGTTTTGGAGAAAAATGTGTTCATTTCATGTATGCGCAAAATGCCTTTGAAATGGCTTTAAAATGGATTTGGAGCATGGAGACGATTATCTCAGGATGGCAATATAAACAAACGAAACTTTTAGTAGATTTCTACTTATTTTATTAAATATTATCTCCACCAAACAGGACAAGCTTGCATCTGTTATAGTTTTGGAGAAAAATGTGTTCATTTCATGTATGCGCGAAATGCCTTAAAAATGGCTTTAAAATGGATTTGGAGCATGGAGACGATTATCTCGGGATTGCAAGATAACCAAACAAAACTTTTAGTGGATTTCTACTTATTTTATTAAATATCATCTCCACCAAACAGGACAAGCTTGCATCTGTTATAGTTTTGGAGAAAAATGTGTTCATTTCATGTATGCGCGAAATGCCTTAAAAATGGCTTTAAAATGGATTTGGAGCATGGAGACGATTATCTCGGGATTGCAAGATAACCAAACAAAACTTTTAGTGGATTTCTACTTATTTTATTAAATATCATCTCCACCAAACAGGACAAGCTTGCATCTGTTATAGTTTTGGAGAAAAATGTGTTCATTTCATGTATGCGCGAAATGCCTTAAAAATGGCTTTAAAATGGATTTGGAGCATGGAGACGATTATCTCGGGATTGCAAGATAACCAAACAAAACTTTTAGTGGATTTCTACTTATTTTATTAAATATCATCTCCACCAAACAGGACAATCTTGCATGTGTTATAGTTTTGGAGAAAAATGTGTTCATTTCATGTATGCGCAAAATGCCTTTGAAATGGCTTTAAAATGGATTTGGAGCATGGAGACGATTATCTCAGGATGGCAATATAAACAAACGAAACTTTTAGTAGATTTCTACTTATTTTATTAAATATTATCTCCACCAAACAGGACAAGCTTGCATCTGTTATAGTTTTGGAGAAAAATGTGTTCATTTCATGTATGCGCGAAATGCCTTAAAAATGGCTTTAAAATGGATTTGGAGCATGGAGACGATTATCTCGGGATTGCAAGATAACCAAACAAAACTTTTAGTGGATTTCTACTTATTTTATTAAATATCATCTCCACCAAACAGGACAAGCTTGCATCTGTTATAGTTTTGGAGAAAAATGTGTTCATTTCATGTATGCGCGAAATGCCTTAAAAATGGCTTTAAAATGGATTTGGAGCATGGAGACGATTATCTCGGGATTGCAAGATAACCAAACAAAACTTTTAGTGGATTTCTACTTATTTTATTAAATATCATCTCCACCAAACAGGACAAGCTTGCATGTGTTATAGTTTTGGAGAAAAATGTGTTCATTTCATGTATGCGCAAAATGCCTTTGAAATGGCTTTAAAATGGATTTGGAGCATGGAGACGATTATCTCGGGATTGCAAGATAACCAAACAAAACTTTTAGTGGATTTCTACTTATTTTATTAAATATCATCTCCACCAAACAGGACAAGCTTGCATGTGTTATAGTTTTGGAGAAAAATGTGTTCATTTCATGTATGCGCAAAATGCCTTTGAAATGGCTTTAAAATGGATTTGGAGCATGGAGACGATTATCTCGGGATTGCAAGATAACCAAACAAAACTTTTAGTGGATTTCTACTTATTTTATTAAATATCATCTCCACCAAACAGGACAAGCTTGCATCTGTTATAGTTTTGGAGAAAAATGTGTTCATTTCATGTATGCGCGAAATGCCTTAAAAATGGCTTTAAAATGGATTTGGAGCATGGAGACGATTATCTCGGGATTGCAAGATAACCAAACAAAACTTTTAGTGGATTTCTACTTATTTTATTAAATATCATCTCCACCAAACAGGACAAGCTTGCATCTGTTATAGTTTTGGAGAAAAATGTGTTCATTTCATGTATGCGCGAAATGCCTTAAAAATGGCTTTAAAATGGATTTGGAGCATGGAGACGATTATCTCGGGATTGCAAGATAACCAAACAAAACTTTTAGTGGATTTCTACTTATTTTATTAAATATCATCTCCACCAAACAGGACAAGATTGCATCTGTTATAGTTTTGGAGAAAAATGTGTTCATTTCATGTATGCGCGAAATGCCTTAAAAATGGCTTTAAAATGGATTTGGAGCATGGAGACGATTATCTCGGGATTGCAAGATAACCAAACAAAACTTTTAGTGGATTTCTACTTATTTTATTAAATATCATCTCCACCAAACAGGACAAGCTTGCATGTGTTATAGTTTTGGAGAAAAATGTGTTCATTTCATGTATGCGCAAAATGCCTTTGAAATGGCTTTAAAATGGATTTGGAGCATGGAGACGATTATCTCAGGATGGCAATATAAACAAACGAAACTTTTAGTAGATTTCTACTTATTTTATTAAATATTATCTCCACCAAACAGGACAAGCTTGCATCTGTTATAGTTTTGGAGAAAAATGTGTTCATTTCATGTATGCGCGAAATGCCTTAAAAATGGCTTTAAAATGGATTTGGAGCATGGAGACGATTATCTCGGGATTGCAAGATAACCAAACAAAACTTTTAGTGGATTTCTACTTATTTTATTAAATATCATCTCCACCAAACAGGACAAGCTTGCATGTGTTATAGTTTTGGAGAAAAATGTGTTCATTTCATGTATGCGCAAAATGCCTTTGAAATGGCTTTAAAATGGATTTGGAGCATGGAGACGATTATCTCGGGATTGCAAGATAACCAAACAAAACTTTTAGTGGATTTCTACTTATTTTATTAAATATCATCTCCACCAAACAGGACAAGCTTGCATCTGTTATAGTTTTGGAGAAAAATGTGTTCATTTCATGTATGCGCGAAATGCCTTAAAAATGGCTTTAAAATGGATTTGGAGCATGGAGACGATTATCTCGGGATTGCAAGATAACCAAACAAAACTTTTAGTGGATTTCTACTTATTTTATTAAATATCATCTCCACCAAACAGGACAAGCTTGCATCTGTTATAGTTTTGGAGAAAAATGTGTTCATTTCATGTATGCGCGAAATGCCTTAAAAATGGCTTTAAAATGGATTTGGAGCATGGAGACGATTATCTCGGGATTGCAAGATAACCAAACAAAACTTTTAGTGGATTTCTACTTATTTTATTAAATATCATCTCCACCAAACAGGACAAGCTTGCATCTGTTATAGTTTTGGAGAAAAATGTGTTCATTTCATGTATGCGCGAAATGCCTTAAAAATGGCTTTAAAATGGATTTGGAGCATGGAGACGATTATCTCGGGATTGCAAGATAACCAAACAAAACTTTTAGTGGATTTCTACTTATTTTATTAAATATCATCTCCACCAAACAGGACAAGCTTGCATGTGTTATAGTTTTGGAGAAAAATGTGTTCATTTCATGTATGCGCAAAATGCCTTTGAAATGGCTTTAAAATGGATTTGGAGCATGGAGACGATTATCTCGGGATTGCAAGATAACCAAACAAAACTTTTAGTGGATTTCTACTTATTTTATTAAATATCATCTCCACCAAACAGGACAAGCTTGCATCTGTTATAGTTTTGGAGAAAAATGTGTTCATTTCATGTATGCGCGAAATGCCTTAAAAATGGCTTTAAAATGGATTTGGAGCATGGAGACGATTATCTCGGGATTGCAAGATAACCAAACAAAACTTTTAGTGGATTTCTACTTATTTTATTAAATATCATCTCCACCAAACAGGACAAGCTTGCATGTGTTATAGTTTTGGAGAAAAATGTGTTCATTTCATGTATGCGCAAAATGCCTTTGAAATGGCTTTAAAATGGATTTGGAGCATGGAGACGATTATCTCAGGATGGCAATATAAACAAACGAAACTTTTAGTAGATTTCTACTTATTTTATTAAATATTATCTCCACCAAACAGGACAAGCTTGCATCTGTTATAGTTTTGGAGAAAAATGTGTTCATTTCATGTATGCGCGAAATGCCTTAAAAATGGCTTTAAAATGGATTTGGAGCATGGAGACGATTATCTCGGGATTGCAAGATAACCAAACAAAACTTTTAGTGGATTTCTACTTATTTTATTAAATATCATCTCCACCAAACAGGACAAGCTTGCATCTGTTATAGTTTTGGAGAAAAATGTGTTCATTTCATGTATGCGCGAAATGCCTTAAAAATGGCTTTAAAATGGATTTGGAGCATGGAGACGATTATCTCGGGATTGCAAGATAACCAAACAAAACTTTTAGTGGATTTCTACTTATTTTATTAAATATCATCTCCACCAAACAGGACAAGCTTGCATCTGTTATAGTTTTGGAGAAAAATGTGTTCATTTCATGTATGCGCGAAATGCCTTAAAAATGGCTTTAAAATGGATTTGGAGCATGGAGACGATTATCTCGGGATTGCAAGATAACCAAACAAAACTTTTAGTGGATTTCTACTTATTTTATTAAATATCATCTCCACCAAACAGGACAAGCTTGCATCTGTTATAGTTTTGGAGAAAAATGTGTTCATTTCATGTATGCGCGAAATGCCTTAAAAATGGCTTTAAAATGGATTTGGAGCATGGAGACGATTATCTCGGGATTGCAAGATAACCAAACAAAACTTTTAGTGGATTTCTACTTATTTTATTAAATATCATCTCCACCAAACAGGACAAGCTTGCATCTGTTATAGTTTTGGAGAAAAATGTGTTCATTTCATGTATGCGCGAAATGCCTTAAAAATGGCTTTAAAATGGATTTGGAGCATGGAGACGATTATCTCGGGATTGCAAGATAACCAAACAAAACTTTTAGTGGATTTCTACTTATTTTATTAAATATCATCTCCACCAAACAGGACAAGCTTGCATCTGTTATAGTTTTGGAGAAAAATGTGTTCATTTCATGTATGCGCGAAATGCCTTAAAAATGGCTTTAAAATGGATTTGGAGCATGGAGACGATTATCTCGGGATTGCAAGATAACCAAACAAAACTTTTAGTGGATTTCTACTTATTTTATTAAATATCATCTCCACCAAACAGGACAAGCTTGCATCTGTTATAGTTTTGGAGAAAAATGTGTTCATTTCATGTATGCGCGAAATGCCTTAAAAATGGCTTTAAAATGGATTTGGAGCATGGAGACGATTATCTTGGGATTGCAATATAACCAAACAAAACTTTTAGTGGATTTCTACTTATTTTATTAAATATCATCTCCACCAAACAGGACAAGCTTGCATCTGTTATAGTTTTGGAGAAAAATGTGTTCATTTCATGTATGCGCGAAATGCCTTAAAAATGGCTTTAAAATGGATTTGGAGCATGGAGACGATTATCTCGGGATTGCAAGATAACCAAACAAAACTTTTAGTGGATTTCTACTTATTTTATTAAATATCATCTCCACCAAACAGGACAAGCTTGCATCTGTTATAGTTTTGGAGAAAAATGTGTTCATTTCATGTATGCGCGAAATGCCTTAAAAATGGCTTTAAAATGGATTTGGAGCATGGAGACGATTATCTCGGGATTGCAATATAACCAAACAAAACTTTTAGTGGATTTCTACTTATTTTATTAAATATCATCTCCACCAAACAGGACAAGCTTGCATCTGTTATAGTTTTGGAGAAAAATGTGTTCATTTCATGTATGCGCGAAATGCCTTAAAAATGGCTTTAAAATGGATTTGGAGCATGGAGACGATTATCTCGGGATTGCAAGATAACCAAACAAAACTTTTAGTGGATTTCTACTTATTTTATTAAATATAATCTCCACCAAACAGGACAAGCTTGCATCTGTTATAGTTTTGGAGAAAAATGTGTTCATTTCATGTATGCGCGAAATGCCTTAAAAATGGCTTTAAAATGGATTTGGAGCATGGAGACGATTATCTCGGGATTGCAAGATAACCAAACAAAAATTTTAGTGGATTTCTACTTATTTTATTAAATATCATCTCCACCAAACAGGACAAGCTTGCATGTGTTATAGTTTTGGAGAAAAATGTGTTCATTTCATGTATGCGCAAAATGCCTTTGAAATGGCTTTAAAATGGATTTGGAGCATGGAGACGATTATCTCGGGATTGCAAGATAACCAAACAAAACTTTTAGTGGATTTCTACTTATTTTATTAAATATCATCTCCACCAAACAGGACAAGCTTGCATCTGTTATAGTTTTGGAGAAAAATGTGTTCATTTCATGTATGCGCGAAATGCCTTAAAAATGGCTTTAAAATGGATTTGGAGCATGGAGACGATTATCTCGGGATTGCAAGATAACCAAACAAAACTTTTAGTGGATTTCTACTTATTTTATTAAATATCATCTCCACCAAACAGGACAAGCTTGCATCTGTTATAGTTTTGGAGAAAAATGTGTTCATTTCATGTATGCGCGAAATGCCTTAAAAATGGCTTTAAAATGGATTTGGAGCATGGAGACGATTATCTCGGGATTGCAAGATAACCAAACAAAACTTTTAGTGGATTTCTACTTATTTTATTAAATATCATCTCCACCAAACAGGACAAGCTTGCATCTGTTATAGTTTTGGAGAAAAATGTGTTCATTTCATGTATGCGCGAAATGCCTTAAAAATGGCTTTAAAATGGATTTGGAGCATGGAGACGATTATCTCGGGATTGCAAGATAACCAAACAAAACTTTTAGTGGATTTCTACTTATTTTATTAAATATCATCTCCACCAAACAGGACAAGCTTGCATGTGTTATAGTTTTGGAGAAAAATGTGTTCATTTCATGTATGCGCGAAATGCCTTTGAAATGGCTTTAAAATGGATTTGGAGCATGGAGACGATTATCTCAGGATGGCAATATAAACAAACGAAACTTTTAGTAGATTTCTACTTATTTTATTAAATATTATCTCCACCAAACAGGACAAGCTTGCATCTGTTATAGTTTTGGAGAAAAATGTGTTCATTTCATGTATGCGCGAAATGCCTTAAAAATGGCTTTAAAATGGATTTGGAGCATGGAGACGATTATCTCGGGATTGCAAGATAACCAAACAAAACTTTTAGTGGATTTCTACTTATTTTATTAAATATCATCTCCACCAAACAGGACAAGCTTGCATGTGTTATAGTTTTGGAGAAAAATGTGTTCATTTCATGTATGCGCAAAATGCCTTTGAAATGGCTTTAAAATGGATTTGGAGCATGGAGACGATTATCTCAGGATGGCAATATAAACAAACGAAACTTTTAGTAGATTTCTACTTATTTTATTAAATATTATCTCCACCAAACAGGACAAGCTTGCATGTGTTATAGTTTTGGAGAAAAATGTGTTCATTTCATGTATGCGCGAAATGCCTTAAAAATGGCTTTAAAATGGATTTGGAGCATGGAGACGATTATCTCGGGATTGCAAGATAACCAAACAAAACTTTTAGTGGATTTCTACTTATTTTATTAAATATCATCTCCACCAAACAGGACAAGCTTGCATCTGTTATAGTTTTGGAGAAAAATGTGTTCATTTCATGTATGCGCGAAATGCCTTAAAAATGGCTTTAAAATGGATTTGGAGCATGGAGACGATTATCTCGGGATTGCAAGATAACCAAACAAAACTTTTAGTGGATTTCTACTTATTTTATTAAATATCATCTCCACCAAACAGGACAAGCTTGCATCTGTTATAGTTTTGGAGAAAAATGTGTTCATTTCATGTATGCGCGAAATGCCTTAAAAATGGCTTTAAAATGGATTTGGAGCATGGAGACGATTATCTCGGGATTGCAAGATAACCAAACAAAACTTTTAGTGGATTTCTACTTATTTCATTAAATATCATCTCCACCAAACAGGACAAGCTTGCATCTGTTATAGTTTTGGAGAAAAATGTGTTCATTTCATGTATGCGCGAAATGCCTTAAAAATGGCTTTAAAATGGATTTGGAGCATGGAGACGATTATCTCGGGATTGCAATATAACCAAACAAAACTTTTAGTGGATTTCTACTTATTTTATTAAATATCATCTCCACCAAACAGGACAAGCTTGCATCTGTTATAGTTTTGGAGAAAAATGTGTTCATTTCATGTATGCGCGAAATGCCTTAAAAATGGCTTTAAAATGGATTTGGAGCATGGAGACGATTATCTCGGGATTGCAAGATAACCAAACAAAACTTTTAGTGGATTTCTACTTATTTTATTAAATATCATCTCCACCAAACAGGACAAGCTTGCATCTGTTATAGTTTTGGAGAAAAATGTGTTCATTTCATGTATGCGCGAAATGCCTTAAAAATGGCTTTAAAATGGATTTGGAGCATGGAGACGATTATCTCGGGATTGCAAGATAACCAAACAAAACTTTTAGTGGATTTCTACTTATTTTATTAAATATCATCTCCACCAAACAGGACAAGCTTGCATCTGTTATAGTTTTGGAGAAAAATGTGTTCATTTCATGTATGCGCGAAATGCCTTAAAAATGGCTTTAAAATGGATTTGGAGCATGGAGACGATTATCTCGGGATTGCAAGATAACCAAACAAAACTTTTAGTGGATTTCTACTTATTTTATTAAATATCATCTCCACCAAACAGGACAAGCTTGCATGTGTTATAGTTTTGGAGAAAAATGTGTTCATTTCATGTATGCGCAAAATGCCTTTGAAATGGCTTTAAAATGGATTTGGAGCATGGAGACGATTATCTCGGGATTGCAAGATAACCAAACAAAACTTTTAGTGGATTTCTACTTATTTTATTAAATATCATCTCCACCAAACAGGACAAGCTTGCATCTGTTATAGTTTTGGAGAAAAATGTGTTCATTTCATGTATGCGCGAAATGCCTTAAAAATGGCTTTAAAATGGATTTGGAGCATGGAGACGATTATCTCGGGATTGCAAGATAACCAAACAAAACTTTTAGTGGATTTCTACTTATTTTATTAAATATCATCTCCACCAAACAGGACAAGCTTGCATCTGTTATAGTTTTGGAGAAAAATGTGTTCATTTCATGTATGCGCGAAATGCCTTAAAAATGGCTTTAAAATGGATTTGGAGCATGGAGACGATTATCTCGGGATTGCAAGATAACCAAACAAAACTTTTAGTGGATTTCTACTTATTTTATTAAATATCATCTCCACCAAACAGAACAAGCTTGCATCTGTTATAGTTTTGGAGAAAAATGTGTTCATTTCATGTATGCGCGAAATGCCTTAAAAATGGCTTTAAAATGGATTTGGAGCATGGAGACGATTATCTCGGGATTGCAAGATAACCAAACAAAACTATTAGTGGATTTCTACTTATTTTATTAAATATCATCTCCACCAAACAGGACAAGCTTGCATGTGTTATAGTTTTGGAGAAAAATGTGTTCATTTCATGTATGCGCAAAATGCCTTTGAAATGGCTTTAAAATGGATTTGGAGCATGGAGACGATTATCTCAGGATGGCAATATAAACAAACGAAACTTTTAGTAGATTTCTACTTATTTTATTAAATATTATCTCCACCAAACAGGACAAGCTTGCATCTGTTATAGTTTTGGAGAAAAATGTGTTCATTTCATGTATGCGCGAAATGCCTTAAAAATGGCTTTAAAATGGATTTGGAGCATGGAGACGATTATCTCGGGATTGCAAGATAACCAAACAAAACTTTTAGTGGATTTCTACTTATTTTATTAAATATCATCTCCACCAAACAGGACAAGCTTGCATGTGTTATAGTTTTGGAGAAAAATGTGTTCATTTCATGTATGCGCAAAATGCCTTTGAAATGGCTTTAAAATGGATTTGGAGCATGGAGACGATTATCTCAGGATGGCAATATAAACAAACGAAACTTTTAGTAGATTTCTACTTATTTTATTAAATATTATCTCCACCAAACAGGACAAGCTTGCATGTGTTATAGTTTTGGAGAAAAATGTGTTCATTTCATGTATGCGCGAAATGCCTTAAAAATGGCTTTAAAATGGATTTGGAGCATGGAGACGATTATCTCGGGATTGCAAGATAACCAAACAAAACTTTTAGTGGATTTCTACTTATTTTATTAAATATCATCTCCACCAAACAGGACAAGCTTGCATCTGTTATAGTTTTGGAGAAAAATGTGTTAATTTCATGTATGCGCGAAATGCCTTAAAAATGGCTTTAAAATGGATTTGGAGCATGGAGACGATTATCTCGGGATTGCAAGATAACCAAACAAAACTTTTAGTGGATTTCTACTTATTTTATTAAATATCATCTCCACCAAACAGGACAAGCTTGCATGTGTTATAGTTTTGGAGAAAAATGTGTTCATTTCATGTATGCGCGAAATGCCTTAAAAATGGCTTTAAAATGGATTTGGAGCATGGAGACGATTATCTCGGGATTGCAAGATAACCAAACAAAACTTTTAGTGGATTTCTACTTATTTTATTAAATATCATCTCCACCAAACAGGACAAGCTTGCATCTGTTATAGTTTTGGAGAAAAATGTGTTCATTTCATGTATGCGCGAAATGCCTTAAAAATGGCTTTAAAATGGATTTGGAGCATGGAGACGATTATCTCGGGATTGCAATATAACCAAACAAAACTTTTAGTGGATTTCTACTTATTTTATTAAATATCATCTCCACCAAACAGGACAAGCTTGCATCTGTTATAGTTTTGGAGAAAAATGTGTTCATTTCATGTATGCGCGAAATGCCTTAAAAATGGCTTTAAAATGGATTTAGAGCATGGAGACGATTATCTCGGGATTGCAAGATAACCAAACAAAACTTTTAGTGGATTTCTACTTATTTTATTAAATATCATCTCCACCAAACAGGACAAGCTTGCATCTGTTATAGTTTTGGAGAAAAATGTGTTCATTTCATGTATGCGCGAAATGCCTTAAAAATGGCTTTAAAATGGATTTGGAGCATGGAGACGATTATCTCGGGATTGCAAGATAACCAAACAAAACTTTTAGTGGATTTCTACTTATTTTATTAAATATCATCTCCACCAAACAGGACAAGCTTGCATCTGTTATAGTTTTGGAGAAAAATGTGTTCATTTCATGTATGCGCGAAATGCCTTAAAAATGGCTTTAAAATGGATTTGGAGCATGGAGACGATTATCTCGGGATTGCAAGATAACCAAACAAAACTTTTAGTGGATTTCTACTTATTTTATTAAATATCATCTCCACCAAACAGGACAAGCTTGCATCTGTTATAGTTTTGGAGAAAAATGTGTTCATTTCATGTATGCGCGAAATGCCTTAAAAATGGCTTTAAAATGGATTTGGAGCATGGAGACGATTATCTCGGGATTGCAAGATAACCAAACAAAACTTTTAGTGGATTTCTACTTATTTTATTAAATATTATCTCCACCAAACAGGACAAGCTTGCATGTGTTATAGTTTTGGAGAAAAATGTGTTCATTTCATGTATGCGCAAAATGCCTTTGAAATGGCTTTAAAATGGATTTGGAGCATGGAGACGATTATCTCAGGATGGCAATATAAACAAACGAAACTTTTAGTAGATTTCTACTTATTTTATTAAATATTATCTCCACCAAACAGGACAAGCTTGCATCTGTTATAGTTTTGGAGAAAAATGTGTTCATTTCATGTATGGGCGAAATGCCTTAAAAATGGCTTTAAAATGGATTTGGAGCATGGAGACGATTATCTCGGGATTGCAAGATAACCAAACAAAACTTTTAGTGGATTTCTACTTATTTTATTAAATATCATCTCCACCAAACAGGACAAGCTTGCATGTGTTATAGTTTTGGAGAAAAATGTGTTCATTTCATGTATGCGCAAAATGCCTTTGAAATGGCTTTAAAATGGATTTGGAGCATGGAGACGGTTATCTCGGGATTGCAAGATAACCAAACAAAACTTTTAGTGGATTTCTACTTATTTTATTAAATATCATCTCCACCAAACAGGACAAGCTTGCATCTGTTATAGTTTTGGAGAAAAATGTGTTCATTTCATGTATGCGCGAAATGCCTTAAAAATGGCTTTAAAATGGATTTGGAGCATGGAGACGATTATCTCGGGATTGCAAGATAACCAAACAAAACTTTTAGTGGATTTCTACTTATTTTATTAAATATCATCTCCACCAAACAGGACAAGCTTGCATCTGTTATAGTTTTGGAGAAAAATGTGTTCATTTCATGTATGCGCGAAATGCCTTAAAAATGGCTTTAAAATGGATTTGGAGCATGGAGACGATTATCTCGGGATTGCAAGATAACCAAACAAAACTTTTAGTAAATTTCTACTTATTTTATTAAATATCATCTCCACCAAACAGGACAAGCTTGCATCTGTTATAGTTTTGGAGAAAAATGTGTTCATTTCATGTATGCGCGAAATGCCTTAAAAATGGCTTTAAAATGGATTTGGAGCATGGAGACGATTATCTCGGGATTGCAAGATAACCAAACAAAACTTTTAGTGGATTTCTACTTATTTTATTAAATATCATCTCCACCAAACAGGACAAGCTTGCATGTGTTATAGTTTTGGAGAAAAATGTGTTCATTTCATGTATGCGCAAAATGCCTTTGAAATGGCTTTAAAATGGATTTGGAGCATGGAGACGATTATCTTAGGATGGCAATATAAACAAACGAAACTTTTAGTAGAATTCTACTTATTTTATTAAATATTATCTCCACCAAACAGGACAAGCTTGCATCTGTTATAGTTTTGGAGAAAAATGTGTTCATTTCATGTATGCGCGAAATGCCTTAAAAATGGCTTTAAAATGGATTTGGAGCATGGAGACGATTATCTCGGGATTGCAAGATAACCAAACAAAACTTTTAGTGGATTTCTACTTATTTTATTAAATATCATCTCCACCAAACAGGACAAGCTTGCATCTGTTATAGTTTTGGAGAAAAATGTGTTCATTTCATGTATGCGCGAAATGCCTTAAAAATGGCTTTAAAATGGATTTGGAGCATGGAGACGATTATCTCGGGATTGCAAGATAACCAAACAAAACTTTTAGTGGATTTCTACTTATTTTATAAAATATCATCTCCACCAAACAGGACAAGCTTGCATGTGTTATAGTTTTGGAGAAAAATGTGTTCATTTCATGTATGCGCAAAATGCCTTTGAAATGGCTTTAAAATAGATTTGGAGCATGGAGACGATTATCTCAGGATGGCAATATAAACAAACGAAACTTTTAGTAGATTTCTACTTATTTTATTAAATATTATCTCCACCAAACAGGACAAGCTTGCATCTGTTATAGTTTTGGAGAAAAATGTGTTCATTTCATGTATGCGCGAAATGCCTTAAAAATGGCTTTAAAATGGATTTGGAGCATGGAGACGATTATCTCGGGATTGCAAGATAACCAAACAAAACTTTTAGTGGATTTCTACTTATTTTATTAAATATCATCTCCACCAAACAGGACAAGCTTGCATCTGTTATAGTTTTGGAGAAAAATGTGTTCATTTCATGTATGTGCGAAATGCCTTAAAAATGGCTTTAAAATGGATTTGGAGCATGGAGACGATTATCTCGGGATTGCAAGATAACCAAACAAAACTTTTAGTGGATTTCTACTTATTTTATTAAATATCATCTCCACCAAACAGGACAAGCTTGCATGTGTTATAGTTTTGGAGAAAAATGTGTTCATTTCATGTATGCGCAAAATGCCTTTGAAATGGCTTTAAAATGGATTTGGAGCATGGAGACGATTATCTCAGGATGGCAATATAAACAAACGAAACTTTTAGTAGATTTCTACTTATTTTATTAAATATTATCTCCACCAAACAGGACAAGCTTGCATCTTTTATAGTTTTGGAGAAAAATGTGTTCATTTCATGTATGCGCGAAATGCCTTAAAAATGGCTTTAAAATGGATTTGGAGCATGGAGACGATTATCTCGGGATTGCAAGATAACCAAACAAAACTTTTAGTGGATTTCTACTTATTTTATTAAATATCATCTCCACCAAACAGGACAAGCTTGCATCTGTTATAGTTTTGGAGAAAAATGTGTTCATTTCATGTATGCGCGAAATGCCTTAAAAATGGCTTTAAAATGGATTTGGAGCATGGAGACGATTATCTCGGGATTGCAAGATAACCAAACAAAACTTTTAGTGGATTTCTACTTATTTTATTAAATATCATCTCCACCAAACAGGACAAGCTTGCATCTGTTATAGTTTTGGAGAAAAATGTGTTCATTTCATGTATGCGCGAAATGCCTTAAAAATGGCTTTAAAATGGATTTGGAGCATGGAGACGATTATCTCGGGATTGCAAGATAACCAAACAAAACTTTTAGTGGATTTCTACTTATTTTATTAAATATCATCTCCACCAAACAGGACAAGCTTGCATCTGTTATAGTTTTGGAGAAAAATGTGTTCATTTCATGTATGCGCGAAATGCCTTAAAAATGGCTTTAAAATGGATTTGGAGCATGGAGACGATTATCTCGGGATTGCAAGATAACCAAACAAAACTTTTAGTGGATTTCTACTTATTTTTTTAAATATCATCTCCACCAAACAGGACAAGCTTGCATCTGTTATAGTTTTGGAGAAAAATGTGTTCATTTCATGTATGCGCGAAATGCCTTAAAAATGGCTTTAAAATGGATTTGGAGCATGGAGACGATTATCTCGGGATTGCAAGATAACCAAACAAAACTTTTAGTGGATTTCTACTTATTTTATTAAATATCATCTCCACCAAACAGGACAAGCTTGCATGTGTTATAGTTTTGGAGAAAAATGTGTTCATTTCATGTATGCGCAAAATGCCTTTGAAATGGCTTTAAAATGGATTTGGAGCATGGAGACGATTATCTCGGGATTGCAAGATAACCAAACAAAACTTTTAGTGGATTTCTACTTAATTTATTAAATATCATCTCCACCAAACAGGACAAGCTTGCATCTGTTATAGTTTTGGAGAAAAATGTGTTCATTTCATGTATGCGCGAAATGCCTTAAAAATGGCTTTAAAATGGATTTGGAGCATGGAGACGATTATCTCGGGATTGCAAGATAACCAAACAAAACTTTTAGTGGATTTCTACTTATTTTATTAAATATCATCTCCACCAAACAGGACAAGCTTGCATCTGTTATAGTTTTGGAGAAAAATGTGTTCATTTCATGTATGCGCGAAATGCCTTAAAAATGGCTTTAAAATGGATTTGGAGCATGGAGACGATTATCTCGGGATTGCAAGATAACCAAACAAAACGTGTAGTGGATTTCTACTTATTTTATTAAATATCATCTCCACCAAACAGGACAAGCTTGCATCTGTTATAGTTTTGGAGAAAAATGTGTTCATTTCATGTATGCGCGAAATGCCTTAAAAATGGCTTTAAAATGGATTTGGAGCATGGAGACGATTATCTCGGGATTGCAAGATAACCAAACAAAACTTTTAGTGGATTTCTACTTATTTTATTAAATATCATCTCCACCAAACAGGACAAGCTTGCATCTGTTATAGTTTTGGAGAAAAATGTGTTCATTTCATGTATGCGCGAAATGCCTTAAAAATGGCTTTAAAATGGATTTGGAGCATGGAGACGATTATCTCGGGATTGCAAGATAACCAAACAAAACTTTTAGTGGATTTCTACTTATTTTATTAAATATCATCTCCACCAAACAGGACAAGCTTGCATGTGTTATAGTTTTGGAGAAAAATGTGTTCATTTCATGTATGCGCAAAATGCCTTTGAAATGGCTTTAAAATGGATTTGGAGCATGGAGACGATTATCTCAGGATGGCAATATAAACAAACGAAACTTTTAGTAGATTTCTACTTATTTTATTAAATATTATCTCCACCAAACAGGACAAGCTTGCATCTGTTATAGTTTTGGAGAAAAATGTGTTCATTTCATGTATGCGCGAAATGCCTTAAAAATGGCTTTAAAATGGATTTGGAGCATGGAGACGGTTATCTCGGGATTGCAAGATAACCAAACAAAACTTTTAGTGGATTTCTACTTATTTTATTAAATATCATCTCCACCAAACAGGACAAGCTTGCATCTGTTATAGTTTTGGAGAAAAATGTGTTCATTTCATGTATGCGCGAAATGCCTTAAAAATGGCTTTAAAATGGATTTGGAGCATGGAGACGATTATCTCGGGATTGCAAGATAACCAAACAAAACTTTTAGTGGATTTCTACTTATTTTATTAAATATCATCTCCACCAAACAGGACAAGCTTGCATCTGTTATAGTTTTGGAGAAAAATGTGTTCATTTCATGTATGCGCGAAATGCCTTAAAAATGGCTTTAAAATGGATTTGGAGCATGGAGACGATTATCTCGGGATTGCAAGATAACCAAACAAAACTTTTAGTGGATTTCTACTTATTTTATTAAATATCATCTCCACCAAACAGGACAAGCTTGCATCTGTTATAGTTTTGGAGAAAAATGTGTTCATTTCATGTATGCGCGAAATGCCTTAAAAATGGCTTTAAAATGGATTTGGAGCATGGAGACGATTATCTCGGGATTGCAAGATAACCAAACAAAACTTTTAGTGGATTTCTACTTATTTTATTAAATATCATCTCCACCAAACAGGACAAGCTTGCATGTGTTATAGTTTTGGAGAAAAATGTGTTCATTTCATGTATGCGCAAAATGCCTTTGAAATGGCTTTAAAATGGATTTGGAGCATGGAGACGATTATCTTAGGATGGCAATATAAACAAACGAAACTTTTAGTAGAATTCTACTTATTTTATTAAATATTATCTCCACCAAACAGGACAAGCTTGCATCTGTTATAGTTTTGGAGAAAAATGTGTTCATTTCATGTATGCGCGAAATGCCTTAAAAATGGCTTTAAAATGGATTTGGAGCATGGAGACGATTATCTCGGGATTGCAAGATAACCAAACAAAACTTTTAGTGGATTTCTACTTATTTTATTAAATATCATCTCCACCAAACAGGACAAGCTTGCATCTGTTATAGTTTTGGAGAAAAATGTGTTCATTTCATGTATGCGCGAAATGCCTTAAAAATGGCTTTAAAATGGATTTGGAGCATGGAGACGATTATCTCGGGATTGCAAGATAACCAAACAAAACTTTTAGTGGATTTCTACTTATTTTATAAAATATCATCTCCACCAAACAGGACAAGCTTGCATGTGTTATAGTTTTGGAGAAAAATGTGTTCATTTCATGTATGCGCAAAATGCCTTTGAAATGGCTTTAAAATAGATTTGGAGCATGGAGACGATTATCTCAGGATGGCAATATAAACAAACGAAACTTTTAGTAGATTTCTACTTATTTTATTAAATATTATCTCCACCAAACAGGACAAGCTTGCATCTGTTATAGTTTTGGAGAAAAATGTGTTCATTTCATGTATGCGCGAAATGCCTTAAAAATGGCTTTAAAATGGATTTGGAGCATGGAGACGATTATCTCGGGATTGCAAGATAACCAAACAAAACTTTTAGTGGATTTCTACTTATTTTATTAAATATCATCTCCACCAAACAGGACAAGCTTGCATCTGTTATAGTTTTGGAGAAAAATGTGTTCATTTCATGTATGTGCGAAATGCCTTAAAAATGGCTTTAAAATGGATTTGGAGCATCGAGACGATTATCTCGGGATTGCAAGATAACCAAACAAAACTTTTAGTGGATTTCTACTTATTTTATTAAATATCATCTCCACCAAACAGGACAAGCTTGCATGTGTTATAGTTTTGGAGAAAAATGTGTTCATTTCATGTATGCGCAAAATGCCTTTGAAATGGCTTTAAAATGGATTTGGAGCATGGAGACGATTATCTCAGGATGGCAATATAAACAAACGAAACTTTTAGTAGATTTCTACTTATTTTATTAAATATTATCTCCACCAAACAGGACAAGCTTGCATCTTTTATAGTTTTGGAGAAAAATGTGTTCATTTCATGTATGCGCGAAATGCCTTATAAATGGCTTTAAAATGGATTTGGAGCATGGAGACGATTATCTCGGGATTGCAAGATAACCAAACAAAACTTTTAGTGGATTTCTACTTATTTTATTAAATATCATCTCCACCAAACAGGACAAGCTTGCATCTGTTATAGTTTTAGAGAAAAATGTGTTCATTTCATGTATGCGCTAAATGCCTTAAAAATAGCTTTAAAATGGATTTGGAGCATGGAGACGATTATCTCGGGAGTGCAAGATAACCAAACAAAACTTTTAGTGGATTTCTACTTATTTTATTAAATATCATCTCCACCAAACAGGACAAGCTTGCATGTGTTATAGTTTTGGAGAAATATGTGTTCATTTCATGTATGCGCAAAATGCCTTTGAAATGGCTTTAAAATGGATTTGGAGCATGGAGACGATTATCTCAGGATGGCAATATAAACAAACGAAACTTTTAGTAGATTTCTACTTATTTTATTAAATATTATCTCCACCAAACAGGACAAGCTTGCATCTGTTATAGTTTTGGAGAAAAATGTGTTCATTTCATGTATGCGCGAAATGCCTTAAAAATGGCTTTAAAATGGATTTGGAGCATGGAGACGATTATCTCGGGATTGCAAGATAACCAAACAAAACTTTTAGTGGATTTCTACTTATTTTATTAAATATCATCTCCACCAAACAGGACAAGCTTGCATCTGTTATAGTTTTGGAGAAAAATGTGTTCATTTCATGTATGCGCGAAATGCCTTAAAAATGGCTTTAAAATGGATTTGGAGCATGGAGACGATTATCTCGGGATTGCAAGATAACCAAACAAAACTTTTAGTGGATTTCTACTTATTTTATTAAATATCATCTCCACCAAACAGGACAAGCTTGCATCTGTTATAGTTTTGGAGAAAAATGTGTTCATTTCATGTATGCGCGAAATGCCTTAAAAATGGCTTTAAAATGGATTTGGAGCATGGAGACGATTATCTCGGGATTGCAAGATAACCAAACAAAACTTTTAGTGGATTTCTACTTATTTTATTAAATATCATCTCCACCAAACAGGACAAGCTTGCATCTGTTATAGTTTTGGAGAAAAATGTGTTCATTTCATGTATGCGCGAAATGCCTTAAAAATGGCTTTAAAATGGATTTGGAGCATGGAGACGATTATCTCGGGATTGCAAGATAACCAAACAAAACTTTTAGTGGATTTCTACTTATTTTTTTAAATATCATCTCCACCAAACAGGACAAGCTTGCATCTGTTATAGTTTTGGAGAAAAATGTGTTCATTTCATGTATGCGCGAAATGCCTTAAAAATGGCTTTAAAATGGATTTGGAGCATGGAGACGATTATCTCGGGATTGCAAGATAACCAAACAAAACTTTTAGTGGATTTCTACTTATTTTATTAAATATCATCTCCACCAAACAGGACAAGCTTGCATGTGTTATAGTTTTGGAGAAAAATGTGTTCATTTCATGTATGCGCAAAATGCCTTTGAAATGGCTTTAAAATGGATTTGGAGCATGGAGACGATTATCTCGGGATTGCAAGATAACCAAACAAAACTTTTAGTGGATTTCTACTTATTTTATTAAATATCATCTCCACCAAACAGGACAAGCTTGCATCTGTTATAGTTTTGGAGAAAAATGTGTTCATTTCATGTATGCGCGAAATGCCTTAAAAATGGCTTTAAAATGGATTTGGAGCATGGAGACGATTATCTCGGGATTGCAAGATAACCAAACAAAACTTTTAGTGGATTTCTACTTATTTTATTAAATATCATCTCCACCAAACAGGACAAGCTTGCATCTGTTATAGTTTTGGAGAAAAATGTGTTCATTTCATGTATGCGCGAAATGCCTTAAAAATGGCTTTAAAATGGATTTGGAGCATGGAGACGATTATCTCGGGATTGCAAGATAACCAAACAAAACTTTTAGTGGATTTCTACTTATTTTATTAAATATCATCTCCACCAAACAGGACAAGCTTGCATCTGTTATAGTTTTGGAGAAAAATGTGTTCATTTCATGTATGCGCGAAATGCCTTAAAAATGGCTTTAAAATGGATTTGGAGCATGGAGACGATTATCTCGGGATTGCAAGATAACCAAACAAAACTTTTAGTGGATTTCTACTTATTTTTTTAAATATCATCTCCACCAAACAGGACAAGCTTGCATCTGTTATAGTTTTGGAGAAAAATGTGTTCATTTCATGTATGCGCGAAATGCCTTAAAAATGGCTTTAAAATGGATTTGGAGCATGGAGACGATTATCTCGGGATTGCAAGATAACCAAACAAAACTTTTAGTGGATTTCTACTTATTTTATTAAATATCATCTCCACCAAACAGGACAAGCTTGCATGTGTTATAGTTTTGGAGAAAAATGTGTTCATTTCATGTATGCGCAAAATGCCTTTGAAATGGCTTTAAAATGGATTTGGAGCATGGAGACGATTATCTCGGGATTGCAAGATAACCAAACAAAACTTTTAGTGGATTTCTACTTAATTTATTAAATATCATCTCCACCAAACAGGACAAGCTTGCATCTGTTATAGTTTTGGAGAAAAATGTGTTCATTTCATGTATGCGCGAAATGCCTTAAAAATGGCTTTAAAATGGATTTGGAGCATGGAGACGATTATCTCGGGATTGCAAGATAACCAAACAAAACTTTTAGTGGATTTCTACTTATTTTATTAAATATCATCTCCACCAAACAGGACAAGCTTGCATCTGTTATAGTTTTGGAGAAAAATGTGTTCATTTCATGTATGCGCGAAATGCCTTAAAAATGGCTTTAAAATGGATTTGGAGCATGGAGACGATTATCTCGGGATTGCAAGATAACCAAACAAAACGTTTAGTGGATTTCTACTTATTTTATTAAATATCATCTCCACCAAACAGGACAAGCTTGCATCTGTTATAGTTTTGGAGAAAAATGTGTTCATTTCATGTATGCGCGAAATGCCTTAAAAATGGCTTTAAAATGGATTTGGAGCATGGAGACGATTATCTCGGGATTGCAAGATAACCAAACAAAACTTTTAGTGGATTTCTACTTATTTTATTAAATATCATCTCCACCAAACAGGACAAGCTTGCATCTGTTATAGTTTTGGAGAAAAATGTGTTCATTTCATGTATGCGCGAAATGCCTTAAAAATGGCTTTAAAATGGATTTGGAGCATGGAGACGATTATCTCGGGATTGCAAGATAACCAAACAAAACTTTTAGTGGATTTCTACTTATTTTATTAAATATCATCTCCACCAAACAGGACAAGCTTGCATGTGTTATAGTTTTGGAGAAAAATGTGTTCATTTCATGTATGCGCAAAATGCCTTTGAAATGGCTTTAAAATGGATTTGGAGCATGGAGACGATTATCTCAGGATGGCAATATAAACAAACGAAACTTTTAGTAGATTTCTACTTATTTTATTAAATATTATCTCCACCAAACAGGACAAGCTTGCATCTGTTATAGTTTTGGAGAAAAATGTGTTCATTTCATGTATGCGCGAAATGCCTTAAAAATGGCTTTAAAATGGATTTGGAGCATGGAGACGGTTATCTCGGGATTGCAAGATAACCAAACAAAACTTTTAGTGGATTTCTACTTATTTTATTAAATATCATCTCCACCAAACAGGACAAGCTTGCATCTGTTATAGTTTTGGAGAAAAATGTGTTCATTTCATGTATGCGCGAAATGCCTTAAAAATGGCTTTAAAATGGATTTGGAGCATGGAGACGATTATCTCGGGATTGCAAGATAACCAAACAAAACTTTTAGTGGATTTCTACTTATTTTATTAAATATCATCTCCACCAAACAGGACAAGCTTGCATCTGTTATAGTTTTGGAGAAAAATGTGTTCATTTCATGTACGCGCAAAATGCCTTAAAAATGGCTTTAAAATGGATTTGGAGCATGGAGACGATTATCTCGGGATTGCAAGATAACCAAACAAAACTTTTAGTGGATTTCTACTTATTTTATTAAATATCATCTCCACCAAACAGGACAAGCTTGCATCTGTTATAGTTTTGGAGAAAAATGTGTTCATTTCATGTATGCGCGAAATGCCTTAAAAATGGCTTTAAAATGGATTTGGAGCATGGAGACGATTATCTCGGGATTGCAAGATAACCAAACAAAACTTTTAGTGGATTTCTACTTATTTTATTAAATATCATCTCCACCAAACAGGACAAGCTTGCATGTGTTATAGTTTTGGAGAAAAATGTGTTCATTTCATGTATGCGCAAAATGCCTTTGAAATGGCTTTAAAATGGATTTGGAGCATGGAGACGATTATCTCAGGATGGCAATATAAACAAACGAAACTTTTAGTAGATTTCTACTTATTTTATTAAATATTATCTCCACCAAACAGGACAAGCTTGCATCTGTTATAGTTTTGGAGAAAAATGTGTTCATTTCATGTATGCGCGAAATGCCTTAAAAATGGCTTTAAAATGGATTTGGAGCATGGAGACGGTTATCTCGGGATTGCAAGATAACCAAACAAAACTTTTAGTGGATTTCTACTTATTTTATTAAATATCATCTCCACCAAACAGGACAAGCTTGCATCTGTTATAGTTTTGGAGAAAAATGTGTTCATTTCATGTATGCGCGAAATGCCTTAAAAATGGCTTTAAAATGGATTTGGAGCATGGAGACGATTATCTCGGGATTGCAAGATAACCAAACAAAACTTTTAGTGGATTTCTACTTATTTTATTAAATATCATCTCCACCAAACAGGACAAGCTTGCATCTGTTATAGTTTTGGAGAAAAATGTGTTCATTTCATGTATGCGCAAAATGCCTTTGAAATGGCTTTAAAATGGATTTGGAGCATGGAGACGATTATCTCAGGATGGCAATATAAACAAACGAAACTTTTAGTAGATTTCTACTTATTTTATTAAATATCATCTCCACCAAACAGGACAAGCTTGCATCTGTTATAGTTTTGGAGAAAAATGTGTTCATTTCATGTATGCGCGAAATGCCTTAAAAATGGCTTTAAAATGGATTTGGAGCATGGAGACGATTATCTCGGGATTGCAAGATAACCAAACAAAACTTTTAGTGGATTTCTACTTATTTTATTAAATATCATCTCCACCAAACAGGACAAGCTTGCATCTGTTATAGTTTTGGAGAAAAATGTGTTCATTTCATGTATGCGCGAAATGCCTTAAAAATGGCTTTAAAATGGATTTGGAGCATGGAGACGATTATCTCGGGATTGCAAGAAAACCAAACAAAACTTTTAGTGGATTTCTACTTATTTTATTAAATATCATCTCCACCAAACAGGACAAGCTTGCATGTGTTATAGTTTTGGAGAAAAATGTGTTCATTTCATGTATGCGCAAAATGCCTTTGAAATGGCTTTAAAATGGATTTGGAGCATGGAGACGATTATCTCAGGATGGCAATATAAACAAACGAAACTTTTAGTAGATTTCTACTTATTTTATTAAATATTATCTCCACCAAACAGGACAAGCTTGCATCTGTTATAGTTTTGGAGAAAAATGTGTTCATTTCATGTATGCGCGAAATGCCTTAAAAATGGCTTTAAAATGGATTTGGAGCATGGAGACGATTATCTCGGGATTGCAAGATAACCAAACAAAACTTTTAGTGGATTTCTACTTATTTTATTAAATATCATCTCCACCAAACAGGACAAGCTTGCATCTGTTATAGTTTTGGAGAAAAATGTGTTCATTTCATGTATGCGCGAAATGCCTTAAAAATGGCTTTAAAATGGATTTGGAGCATGGAGACGATTATCTCGGGATTGCAAGATAACCAAACAAAACTTTTAGTGGATTTCTACTTATTTTATTAAATATCATCTCCACCAAACAGGACAAGCTTGCATCTGTTATAGTTTTGGAGAAAAATGTGTTCATTTCATGTATGCGCGAAATGCCTTAAAAATGGCTTTAAAATGGATTTGGAGCATGGAGACGATTATCTCGGGATTGCAAGATAACCAAACAAAACTTTTAGTGGATTTCTACTTATTTTATTAAATATCATCTCCACCAAACAGGACAAGCTTGCATCTGTTATAGTTTTGGAGAAAAATGTGTTCATTTCATGTATGCGCGAAATGCCTTAAAAATGGCTTTAAAATGGATTTGGAGCATGGAGACGATTATCTCGGGATTGCAAGATAACCAAACAAAACTTTTAGTGGATTTCTACTTATTTTATTAAATATCATCTCCACCAAACAGGACAAGCTTGCATCTGTTATAGTTTTGGAGAAAAATGTGTTCATTTCATGTATGCGCGAAATGCCTTAAAAATGGCTTTAAAATGGATTTGGAGCATGGAGACGATTATCTCGGGATTGCAAGATAACCAAACAAAACTTTTAGTGGATTTCTACTTATTTTTTTAAATATCATCTCCACCAAACAGGACAAGCTTGCATCTGTTATAGTTTTGGAGAAAAATGTGTTCATTTCATGTATGCGCGAAATGCCTTAAAAATGGCTTTAAAATGGATTTGGAGCATGGAGACGATTATCTCGGGATTGCAAGATAACCAAACAAAACTTTTAGTGGATTTCTACTTATTTTATTAAATATCATCTCCACCAAACAGGACAAGCTTGCATGTGTTATAGTTTTGGAGAAAAATGTGTTCATTTCATGTATGCGCAAAATGCCTTTGAAATGGCTTTAAAATGGATTTGGAGCATGGAGACGATTATCTCGGGATTGCAAGATAACCAAACAAAACTTTTAGAGGATTTCTACTTATTTTATTAAATATCATCTCCACCAAACAGGACAAGCTTGCAACTGTTATAGTTTTGGAGAAAAATGTGTTCATTTCATGTATGCGCGAAATGCCTTAAAAATGGCTTTAAAATGGATTTGGAGCATGGAGACGATTATCTCGGGATTGCAAGATAACCAAACAAAACTTTTAGTGGATTTCTACTTATTTTATTAAATATCATCTCCACCAAACAGGACAAGCTTGCATCTGTTATAGTTTTGGAGAAAAATGTGTTCATTTCATGTATGCGCAAAATGCCTTTGAAATGGCTTTAAAATGGATTTGGAGCATGGAGACGATTATCTCAGGATGGCAATATAAACAAACGAAACTTTTAGTAGATTTCTACTTATTTTATTAAATATTATCTCCACCAAACAGGACAAGCTTGCATCTGTTATAGTTTTGGAGAAAAATGTGTTCATTTCATGTATGCGCGAAATGCCTTAAAAATGGCTTTAAAATGGATTTGGAGCATGGAGACGGTTATCTCGGGATTGCAAGATAACCAAACAAAACTTTTAGTGGATTTCTACTTATTTTATTAAATATCATCTCCACCAAACAGGACAAGCTTGCATCTGTTATAGTTTTGGAGAAAAATGTGTTCATTTCATGTATGCGCGAAATGCCTTAAAAATGGCTTTAAAATGGATTTGGAGCATGGAGACGATTATCTCGGGATTGCAAGATAACCAAACAAAACTTTTAGTGGATTTCTACTTATTTTATTAAATATCATCTCCACCAAACAGGACAAGCTTGCATCTGTTATAGTTTTGGAGAAAAATGTGTTCATTTCATGTATGCGCAAAATGCCTTTGAAATGGCTTTAAAATGGATTTGGAGCATGGAGACGATTATCTCAGGATGGCAATATAAACAAACGAAACTTTTAGTAGATTTCTACTTATTTTATTAAATATCATCTCCACCAAACAGGACAAGCTTGCATCTGTTATAGTTTTGGAGAAAAATGTGTTCATTTCATGTATGCGCGAAATGCCTTAAAAATGGCTTTAAAATGGATTTGGAGCATGGAGACGATTATCTCGGGATTGCAAGATAACCAAACAAAACTTTTAGTGGATTTCTACTTATTTTATTAAATATCATCTCCACCAAACAGGACAAGCTTGCATCTGTTATAGTTTTGGAGAAAAATGTGTTCATTTCATGTATGCGCGAAATGCCTTAAAAATGGCTTTAAAATGGATTTGGAGCATGGAGACGATTATCTCGGGATTGCAAGAAAACCAAACAAAACTTTTAGTGGATTTCTACTTATTTTATTAAATATCATCTCCACCAAACAGGACAAGCTTGCATGTGTTATAGTTTTGGAGAAAAATGTGTTCATTTCATGTATGCGCAAAATGCCTTTGAAATGGCTTTAAAATGGATTTGGAGCATGGAGACGATTATCTCAGGATGGCAATATAAACAAACGAAACTTTTAGTAGATTTCTACTTATTTTATTAAATATTATCTCCACCAAACAGGACAAGCTTGCATCTGTTATAGTTTTGGAGAAAAATGTGTTCATTTCATGTATGCGCGAAATGCCTTAAAAATGGCTTTAAAATGGATTTGGAGCATGGAGACGATTATCTCGGGATTGCAAGATAACCAAACAAAACTTTTAGTGGATTTCTACTTATTTTATTAAATATCATCTCCACCAAACAGGACAAGCTTGCATCTGTTATAGTTTTGGAGAAAAATGTGTTCATTTCATGTATGCGCGAAATGCCTTAAAAATGGCTTTAAAATGGATTTGGAGCATGGAGACGATTATCTCGGGATTGCAAGATAACCAAACAAAACTTTTAGTGGATTTCTACTTATTTTATTAAATATCATCTCCACCAAACAGGACAAGCTTGCATCTGTTATAGTTTTGGAGAAAAATGTGTTCATTTCATGTATGCGCAAAATGCCTTTGAAATGGCTTTAAAATGGATTTGGAGCATGGAGACGATTATCTCAGGATGGCAATATAAACAAACGAAACTTTTAGTAGATTTCTACTTGTTTTATTAAATATCATCTCCACCAAACAGGACAAGCTTGCATCTGTTATAGTTTTGGAGAAAAATGTGTTCATTTCATGTATGCGCGAAATGCCTTAAAAATGGCTTTAAAATGGATTTGGAGCATGGAGACGATTATCTCGGGATTGCAAGATAACCAAACAAAACTTTTAGTGGATTTCTACTTATTTTATTAAATATCATCTCCACCAAACAGGACAAGCTTGCATCTGTTATAGTTTTGGAGAAAAATGTGTTCATTTCATGTATGCGCGAAATGCCTTAAAAATGGCTTTAAAATGGATTTGGAGCATGGAGACGATTATCTCGGGATTGCAAGAAAACCAAACAAAACTTTTAGTGGATTTCTACTTATTTTATTAAATATCATCTCCACCAAACAGGACAAGCTTGCATGTGTTATAGTTTTGGAGAAAAATGTGTTCATTTCATGTATGCGCAAAATGCCTTTGAAATGGCTTTAAAATGGATTTGGAGCATGGAGACGATTATCTCAGGATGGCAATATAAACAAACGAAACTTTTAGTAGATTTCTACTTATTTTATTAAATATTATCTCCACCAAACAGGACAAGCTTGCATCTGTTATAGTTTTGGAGAAAAATGTGTTCATTTCATGTATGCGCGAAATGCCTTAAAAATGGCTTTAAAATGGATTTGGAGCATGGAGACGATTATCTCGGGATTGCAAGATAACCAAACAAAACTTTTAGTGGATTTCTACTTATTTTATTAAATATCATCTCCACCAAACAGGACAAGCTTGCATCTGTTATAGTTTTGGAGAAAAATGTGTTCATTTCATGTATGCGCGAAATGCCTTAAAAATGGCTTTAAAATGGATTTGGAGCATGGAGACGATTATCTCGGTATTGCAAGATAACCAAACAAAACTTTTAGTGGATTTCTACTTATTTTATTAAATATCATCTCCACCAAACAGGACAAGCTTGCATCTGTTATAGTTTTGGAGAAAAATGTGTTCATTTCATGTATGCGCGAAATGCCTTAAAAATGGCTTTAAAATGGATTTGGAGCATGGAGACGATTATCTCGGGATTGCAAGATAACCAAACAAAACTTTTAGTGGATTTCTACTTATTTTATTAAATATCATCTCCACCAAACAGGACAAGCTTGCATCTGTTATAGTTTTGGAGAAAAATGTGTTCATTTCATGTATGCGCGAAATGCCTTAAAAATGGCTTTAAAATGGATTTGGAGCATGGAGACGATTATCTCGGGATTGCAAGATAACCAAACAAAACTTTTAGTGGATTTCTACTTATTTTATTAAATATCATCTCCACCAAACAGGACAAGCTTGCATCTGTTATAGTTTTGGAGAAAAATGTGTTCATTTCATGTATGCGCGAAATGCCTTAAAAATGGCTTTAAAATGGATTTGGAGCATGGAGACGATTATCTCGGGATTGCAAGATAACCAAACAAAACTTTTAGTGGATTTCTACTTATTTTTTTAAATATCATCTCCACCAAACAGGACAAGCTTGCATCTGTTATAGTTTTGGAGAAAAATGTGTTCATTTCATGTATGCGCGAAATGCCTTAAAAATGGCTTTAAAATGGATTTGGAGCATGGAGACGATTATCTCGGGATTGCAAGATAACCAAACAAAACTTTTAGTGGATTTCTACTTATTTTATTAAATATCATCTCCACCAAACAGGACAAGCTTGCATGTGTTATAGTTTTGGAGAAAAATGTGTTCATTTCATGTATGCGCAAAATGCCTTTGAAATGGCTTTAAAATGGATTTGGAGCATGGAGACGATTATCTCGGGATTGCAAGATAACCAAACAAAACTTTTAGAGGATTTCTACTTATTTTATTAAATATCATCTCCACCAAACAGGACAAGCTTGCATCTGTTATAGTTTTGGAGAAAAATGTGTTCATTTCATGTATGTGCGAAATGCCTTAAAAATGGCTTTAAAATGGATTTGGAGCATGGAGACGATTATTTCGGGATTGCAAGATAACCAAACAAAACTTTTAGTGGATTTCTACTTATTTTATTAAATATCATCTCCACCAAACAGGACAAGCTTGCATCTGTTATAGTTTTGGAGAAAAATGTGTTCATTTCATGTATGCGCGAAATGCCTTAAAAATGGCTTTAAAATGGATTTGGAGCATGGAGACGATTATCTCGGGATTGCAAGATAACCAAACAAAACGTTTAGTGGATTTCTACTTATTCTATTAAATATCATCTCCACCAAACAGGACAAGCTTGCATCTGTTATAGTTTTGGAGAAAAATGTGTTCATTTCATGTATGCGCGAAATGCCTTAAAAATGGCTTTAAAATGGATTTGGAGCATGGAGACGATTATCTCGGGATTGCAAGATAACCAAACAAAACTTTTAGTGGATTTCTACTTATTTTATTAAATATCATCTCCACCAAACAGGACAAGCTTGCATGTGTTATAGTTTTGGAGAAAAATGTGTTCATTTCATGTATGCGCAAAATGCCTTTGAAATGGCTTTAAAATGGATTTGGAGCATGGAGTCGATTATCTCAGGATGGCAATATAAACAAACGAAACTTTTAGTAGATTTCTACTTATTTTATTAAATATTATCTCCACCAAACAGGACAAGCTTGCATCTGTTATAGTTTTGGAGAAAAATGTGTTCATTTCATGTATGCGCGAAATGCCTTAAAAATGGCTTTAAAATGGATTTGGAGCATGGAGACGATTATCTCGGGATTGCAAGATAACCAAACAAAACTTTTAGTGGATTTCTACTTATTTTATTAAATATCATCTCCACCAAACAGGACAAGCTTGCATCTGTTATAGTTTTGGAGAAAAATGTGTTCATTTCATGTATGCGCGAAATGCCTTAAAAATGGCTTTAAAATGGATTTGGAGCATGGAGACGATTATCTCGGGATTGCAAGATAACCAAACAAAACTTTTAGTGGTTTTCTACTTATTTTATTAAATATCATCTCCACCAAACAGGACAAGCTTGCATGTGTTATAGTTTTGGAGAAAAATGTGTTCATTTCATGTATGCGCAAAATGCCTTTGAAATGGCTTTAAAATGGATTTGGAGCATGGAGACGATTATCTCAGGATGGCAATATAAACAAACGAAACTTTTAGTAGATTTCTACTTATTTTATTAAATATTATCTCCACCAAACAGGACAAGCTTGCATCTGTTATAGTTTTGGAGAAAAATGTGTTCATTTCATGTATGCGCGAAATGCCTTAAAAATGGCTTTAAAATGGATTTGGAGCATGGAGACGATTATCTCGGGATTGCAAGATAACCAAACAAAACTTTTAGTGGATTTCTACTTATTTTATTAAATATCATCTCCACCAACCAGGACAAGCTTGCATCTGTTATAGTTTTGGAGAAAAATGTGTTCATTTCATGTATGCGCGAAATGCCTTAAAAATGGCTTTAAAATGGATTTGGAGCATGGAGACGATTATCTCGGGATTGCAAGATAACCAAACAAAACTTTTAGTGGATTTCTACTTATTTTATTAAATATCATCTCCACCAAACAGGAGAAGCTTGCATCTGTTATAGTTTTGGAGAAAAATGTGTTCATTTCATGTATGCGCGAAGTGCCTTAAAAATGGCTTTAAAATGGATTTGGAGCATGGAGACGATTATCTCGGGATTGCAAGATAACCAAACAAAACTTTTAGTGGATTTCTACTTATTTTATTAAATATCATCTCCACCAAACAGGACAAGCTTGCATCTGTTATAGTTTTGGAGAAAAATGTGTTCATTTCATGTATGCGCGAAATGCCTTAAAAATGGCTTTAAAATGGATTTGGAGCATGGAGACGATTATCTCGGGATTGCAAGATAACCAAACAAAACTTTTAGTGGATTTCTACTTATTTTATTAAATATCATCTCCACCAAACAGGACAAGCTTGCATCTGTTATAGTTTTGGAGAAAAATGTGTTCATTTCATGTATGCGCGAAATGCCTTAAAAATGGCTTTAAAATGGATTTGGAGCATGGAGACGATTATCTCGGGATTGCAATATAACCAAACAAAACTTTTAGTGGATTTCTACTTATTTTATTAACCTCATAACGACGGCCGTACGACTTAAAGCGGCGGCAAAACAGGGTACTTATTCTGTTCCGCCGCTTTAAAGCGGCGGCCCGAAAAAACCCTGTAGCGCCCCCCAGCGACCGAAAATCTCGGGGGTTTCAGCTACCGGGGGTAGCTGAGACCCCCCAGATTATGAATCGGGGTGTTTTTTTTGGACCCCGATCATGTGATCGGCGGTATACACCGTATACCGACGAACACATGAAAAAAAAAGAAATGGCCGGTAAAACTGATTTCTTTTTCATCTGACATGATCAAACATGTCAGATGAGAAAGAAATCTAACCCCCTAGTGCCCCCAAAGCCCCCGGTACCGGAGCGTCCCCCCACCCCCACCCCTACCCCCACCGGACATCCAAAATGGCGCCGAAGCGCACAGAAAACTGCCGCCGGCGCCGGCTCTGCAGTCATTTCCCTCCGATCTGAAATGATCAAACATTTCAGATCGGAGGGAAATGTCCTCCCCCTGACCCCTCCTCCGGTCCACCGGAGCCCTCTGGTCACCGGAGCCCCCTCCGGTCTCCAGAGCCGCCTCCCCCCTCCCCCCTCCGGAGCGTGGAAGATGGCGGCGCACAGCGCGCGGCCGCCTTCATTCTGCTCTTTCTGCCGCATGTGACACGTCACATGCGGCAGAAAGGTGTCCCCAGGTCCCACTAGGTCACCCCCCGTCACCCCACCCCCAAGCCCCCGGTTATACGTTACCTGTCTGCCGCTCCGGGCCCGCGATCGCCGCCTCCTTCTTCTTCAATGCTGGCGGCGCATGCGCAGACAGCGGCTGTCAGCTGGATCCCTGCAAGCAGGAATCCTGCTGACGTCGCTGATGCACAGGCTCCACTGTGGACCGGGGGAGGGTGAGTGCAGTGATCTGCAGCCACACTCCTCACATGGAGAGGCTGCTGTTCCAGAAAATGGGGGGTACGTTCTGTGAGCGTGCCCCTCATATTCTGGAATGAGGTTACTGCAGGTCACTCTGCCCTAGGTTGGACCGGGGCAGTGTGAGTGCAGTATTCTCAGATTACTGCACCCACACTGCTCATGGAGAGCTTGCTCTTCCAGAAAATGGGGGATACGTTCCCTGAACGTGCCCCCCATATTCTAGAAGATCCAGAGCCGGCGTGGGACCTCCAAAATGGATTACAGCGACCGGAATTTCTTTATTTTCAATAAATTGGTAAAAGAGGAATGTTTCGGGGAGTGTTTTTTCAAATAAATTTTTTTTTTGTCTTTTTTTTTTCTATTACTGACTGGGTTAGTGATGTCGGGTATCTGTTCAGATGCCGTGACATCACTAACCCCAGGGCTTGATGCCAGGTGACATTACAGCTGGTATCAACCCCATATATTACCCCGTCTGCCACCGCACCAGGGCGCGGGATGAGCTGGGGCGAAGCGCCAGGATTGGCGCATCTAATGGATGCGCCACTTCTGGGGCGGCTGCGGCCTGCTATTTTTAGGCTGGGAAGAGTCCAATAACCATGGCTCTTCCCACCCTGAGAATACCAGACCCCAGCTGTCCGCTTCACCTTGGCTGGTGATCTAATTTGGGGGGGACCCCACGTTTTGTTTTTTTTTTTAAAAAACGCCTGGGGAGCCCTCCAAATTGATCACCAGCCAAGGTGAAGCTGTCAGCTGTGGTTTGCAGGCTACAGCTGTCTGCTTTACCCTAGCTGGCTATCAAAAATAGGGGGGACCCCACGTCGTTTATTTTAATTATTAATTTTTTGGGGGGCTAAATACAAGGCTAGGCACCCTTTAGTGCCACATGAAAGGCACTAAAGGGCGCCAGCTTAGAATATGCAGGGGAATGGGACGTTATATTTGTTTGACATCTATCCATTCATCCATTGTAGCATTTTACGCTGTGTGCCCACAATCAGGGTTTGCAGCGTTTTGGGCGCAGAGTGTTTTCCCTGTGTCCATAACGCTGCGTTGTGCAGTAGAAGCACAGTGGAAGGATTTTTAGAAATCCCATGCCCAATGTGCTTCTTTTCTCCGCAGCATAAACCGACCTGTGGCGCAGCTTCCCGAGCCTCAGCATGTCAATTTATGCTGCGGAGATGAGTGTTCTCTGCAGGTAGCATAGAGCTCCACAGCGGCCTGAACCCAAATCGTGGGCTTGGGCAGCTGCGTTCTCCCGTGGACAACACTCACATCTCTGCAGGAGGCTGACACTGTGTACTAGATGCCGTGTCGCTGGATCATGGCCACATAGCCTAACAGTGAGACATTTGTTGCTACAGCAACATTTTTGTGAAGTACCTGTGGATTCAAAATGCTTACTATACTCCTGAATAAAATCCAGTTTCCAAAATGGGGTCACTTGTGGGGGTTTTCTGATGTATAGGTACCCAAGGGGCCCTGCAAATGTGACATGGTGCCCGCAATTTATTTCAACTTTTCCAGAATTCAAATGGTGCTCCCTCCATTCCAAGCCCTCTCATTTATCCAAACAGAGGTTTTTGGCCACATGTGGGGTATCCCTGTGCTCATAAGACATTGGATAACAACCTGTGGGGTCCACGGTTTGTTGTTGTCTCTTGAAAAAGTGAGAAATTTGATGCTAAAGCAACAGTTTTGTGAAAAAAATGAAAATTTTCAATATGGCAACCTAAGCTTATCAAATTCTGTGAAGTACTCGTGGATTCAAACTGCTCACTATACACCTTGATAAAAGCCTTGAGGTGTCTTGTTTCCAGAATGAAGTCACTTGTGGGGGACCGCCACTGTTTAGGCACCTCAGGGGCTCTCCAAATGCAACCTGGCGTCCGCTATTGATTCCAGCCAATTTTGCAGTCAAATGGCACTCCTTCCCTTCCGAGCCCTGCCATGCGCCCAAACAGTTGATTTCCACCACATATAAGGTATCGCCAAACTCAGGAGAAATTGCACAATAAATGTTATGCTGAATTTTTTCCTTTTACTCTTGTAAAAAAAAAAGCTACCTGGTTGAAATAACAATTTTGTGCTAAAATTTTTTTTTTTTTTTTTCATGGCTCAACGTTATAAAATTCTGTGAAGCACCTGGGGGTTCAGGGTACTCACCAAACATCTAGATAAATTCCTTGAGGGGCCTAGTTTCCAAAATGGGGCCACTTGTGCGGGGTTTCTGCTGTTTAGGTACCTTAGGGGACCTCCAAATGCGACATGGTGCCCGCAATCTTTTTCAGCCAAATTTCCTTTCTAAAATTCAAATATTGCTCCTTTCGTTCCAAGCCCTCCCATTTGTCCAAACAAAGGTTTCAGACCACATGTGAGGTATCACCGCGCTCATAAAAAAGTGGTTAACAAACCTTGAGGTCAAATTTTTGGAATTACCTCTTGAAAAAGTGAGAAAATTGATGCTAAAGCAACATTTTTGAGAAAATTATTAAAATTTTCAATATGACAACGTAACGTTAACAAAATCTGTGAAGTACCTGTGGATCCAAAATGCTCACTATACCCCTAGATAGAAGCCGTGAGGGGTCTAGTTTCCAAAATGGTGTCACTTGTGAGGGATTTCTTCTGTTTAGGTACCTTAGCGGACCTGTAAATGCAACATGGTGCTCGCAATCTATTTCAGCCAAATTTGCTTTCCAAAATTCAAATATTGCTCCTTCTGTTCCGAGCCCTCCCATTTGTCCAAACAGAGGTTTCTGACCACATGTGGGGTATCGGCGCGCTCATAAGAAAGTGGGGAACAAGTTTTGAGGTCCATTTTGTTGTGTTATTTCTTCTAAAAGTGAATAAATTTGGGTTAGAGCAACATTTTTAGGTAAAATTTAATTTTTGCTTTTTTTCATTCCACATTGCTTTTGTTCATGTGAAGCACCTGAAGGGTTAATAAACTTCTTGAATGTGGAGTACTTTGGGGGGTGCAGTTTTTAGAATGGTGTCACTTTTGGGTATTTTCTGTCATCTAGGCCTATTGAAGTCACTTCAAATGTGATGTGGTCCCTAAAAAACTGGTTTTGTAAATTTTGATGTAAAAATGAGAAATTGCTGATAAACTTTGAACCCCTCTAACTTCCTAACGAAAAAAAATTTTGTTTCCAAAATTGTGCTGATGTAAAGTAGACATGTGGGAAATGTTATTTATTAACTATTTTGTGTCACAGAAATCTCTGGTTTAACGGTATAAAAATTCAAAAGTTGAAAATTGCTAAATTTTCAAAATTTTTCCCAATATTCAATTTTTTTCATAAATAAACACAAAAAATATTGTCCTAAATTTAACATGAAGTCCAATATGTGATGAAAAAACAATCTCAGAATCACCGGGATCCGTTGAAGCGTTCCAGAGTTATAACCTCATGAAGTGACACTGGTCAGAATTGCAAAATTTGGTCTGGTCATTAAGGTGAAAATTAGCTCCGTCACTAAAGGGTTAAATATCATCTCCACCAAACAGGACAAGCTTGCATCTGTTATAGTTTTGGAGAAAAATGTGTTAATTTCATGTATGCGCGAAATGCCTTAAAAATGGCTTTAAAATGGATTTGGAGCATGGAGACGATTATCTCGGGATTGCAAGATAACCAAACAAAACTTTTAGTGGATTTCTACTTATTTTATTAAATATCATCTCCACCAAACAGGACAAGCTTGCATCTGTTATAGTTTTGGAGAAAAATGTGTTCATTTCATGTATGCGCGAAATGCCTTAAAAATGGCTTTAAAATGGATTTGGAGCATGGAGACGATTATCTCGGGATTGCAAGATAACCAAACAAAACTTTTAGTGGATTTCTACTTATTTTATTAAATATCATCTCCACCAAACAGGACAAGCTTGCATCTGTTATAGTTTTGGAGAAAAATGTGTTCATTTCATGTATGCGCGAAATGCCTTAAAAATGGCTTTAAAATGGATTTGGAGCATGGAGACGATTATCTCGGGATTGCAAGATAACCAAACAAAACTTTTAGTGGATTTCTACTTATTTTATTAAATATCATCTCCACCAAACAGGACAAGCTTGCATGTGTTATAGTTTTGGAGAAAAATGTGTTCATTTCATGTATGCGCAAAATGCCTTTGAAATGGCTTTAAAATGGATTTGGAGCATGGAGACGATTATCTCGGGATTGCAAGATAACCAAACAAAACTTTTAGTGGATTTCTACTTATTTTATTAAATATCATCTCCACCAAACAGGACAAGCTTGCATCTGTTATAGTTTTGGAGAAAAATGTGTTCATTTCATGTATGCGCGAAATGCCTTAAAAATGGCTTTAAAATGGATTTGGAGCATGGAGACGATTATCTCGGGATTGCAAGATAACCAAACAAAACTTTTAGTGGATTTCTACTTATTTTATTAAATATCATCTCCACCAAACAGGACAAGCTTGCATCTGTTATAGTTTTGGAGAAAAATGTGTTCATTTCATGTATGCGCGAAATGCCTTAAAAATGGCTTTAAAATGGATTTGGAGCATGGAGACGATTATCTCGGGATTGCAAGATAACCAAACAAAACTTTTAGTGGATTTCTACTTATTTTATTAAATATCATCTCCACCAAACAGGACAAGCTTGCATGTGTTATAGTTTTGGAGAAAAATGTGTTCATTTCATGTATGCGCAAAATGCCTTTGAAATGGCTTTAAAATGGATTTGGAGCATGGAGACGATTATCTCAGGATGGCAATATAAACAAACGAAACTTTTAGTAGATTTCTACTTATTTTATTAAATATTATCTCCACCAAACAGGACAAGCTTGCATCTGTTATAGTTTTGGAGAAAAATGTGTTCATTTCATGTATGCGCGAAATGCCTTAAAAATGGCTTTAAAATGGATTTGGAGCATGGAGACGATTATCTCGGGATTGCAAGATAACCAAACAAAACTTTTAGTGGATTTCTACTTATTTTATTAAATATCATCTCCACCAAACAGGACAAGCTTGCATGTGTTATAGTTTTGGAGAAAAATGTGTTCATCTCATGTATGCGCAAAATGCCTTTGAAATGGCTTTAAAATGGATTTGGAGCATGGAGACGATTATCTCAGGATGGCAATATAAACAAACGAAACTTTTAGTAGATTTCTACTTATTTTATTAAATATTATCTCCACCAAACAGGACAAGCTTGCATGTGTTATAGTTTTGGAGAAAAATGTGTTCATTTCATGTATGCGCGAAATGCCTTAAAAATGGCTTTAAAATGAATTTGGAGCATGGAGACGATTATCTCGGGATTGCAAGATAACCAAACAAAACTTTTAGTGGATTTCTACTTATTTTATTAAATATCATCTCCACCAAACAGGACAAGCTTGCATCTGTTATAGTTTTGGAGAAAAATGTGTTCATTTCATGTATGCGCGAAATGCCTTAAAAATGGCTTTAAAATGGATTTGGAGCATGGAGACGATTATCTCGGGATTGCAAGATAACCAAACAAAACTTTTAGTGGATTTCTACTTATTTTATTAAATATCATCTCCACCAAACAGGACAAGCTTGCATGTGTTATAGTTTTGGAGAAAAATGTGTTCATTTCATGTATGCGCGAAATGCCTTAAAAATGGCTTTAAAATGGATTTGGAGCATGGAGACGATTATCTCGGGATTGCAAGATAACCAAACAAAACTTTTAGTGGATTTCTACTTATTTTATTAAATATCATCTCCACCAAACAGGACAAGCTTGCATCTGTTATAGTTTTGGAGAAAAATGTGTTCATTTCATGTATGCGCGAAATGCCTTAAAAATGGCTTTAAAATGGATTTGGAGCATGGAGACGATTATCTCGGGATTGCAATATAACCAAACAAAACTTTTAGTGGATTTCTACTTATTTTATTAAATATCATCTCCACCAAACAGGACAAGCTTGCATCTGTTATAGTTTTGGAGAAAAATGTGTTCATTTCATGTATGCGCGAAATGCCTTAAAAATGGCTTTAAAATGGATTTGGAGCATGGAGACGATTATCTCGGGATTGCAAGATAACCAAACAAAACTTTTAGTGGATTTCTACTTATTTTATTAAATATCATCTCCACCAAACAGGACAAGCTTGCATCTGTTATAGTTTTGGAGAAAAATGTGTTCATTTCATGTATGCGCGAAATGCCTTAAAAATGGCTTTAAAATGGATTTGGAGCATGGAGACGATTATCTCGGGATTGCAAGATAACCAAACAAAACTTTTAGTGGATTTCTACTTATTTTATTAAATATCATCTCCACCAAACAGGACAAGCTTGCATCTGTTATAGTTTTGGAGAAAAATGTGTTCATTTCATGTATGCGCGAAATGCCTTAAAAATGGCTTTAAAATGGATTTGGAGCATGGAGACGATTATCTCGGGATTGCAAGATAACCAAACAAAACTTTTAGTGGATTTCTACTTATTTTATTAAATATCATCTCCACCAAACAGGACAAGCTTGCATCTGTTATAGTTTTGGAGAAAAATGTGTTCATTTCATGTATGCGCGAAATGCCTTAAAAATGGCTTTAAAATGGATTTGGAGCATGGAGACGATTATCTCGGGATTGCAAGATAACCAAACAAAACTTTTAGTGGATTTCTACTTATTTTATTAAATATCATCTCCACCAAACAGGACAAGCTTGCATCTGTTATAGTTTTGGAGAAAAATGTGTTCATTTCATGTATGCGCGAAATGCCTTAAAAATGGCTTTAAAATGGATTTGGAGCATGGAGACGATTATCTCGGGATTGCAAGATAACCAAACAAAACTTTTAGTGGATTTCTACTTATTTTATTAAATATCATCTCCACCAAACAGGACAAGCTTGCATCTGTTATAGTTTTGGAGAAAAATGTGTTCATTTCATGTATGCGCGAAATGCCTTAAAAATGGCTTTAAAATGGATTTGGAGCATGGAGACGATTATCTCGGGATTGCAAGATAACCAAACAAAACTTTTAGTGGATTTCTACTTATTTTATTAAATATCATCTCCACAAAACAGGACAAGCTTGCATCTGTTATAGTTTTGGAGAAAAATGTGTTCATTTCATGTATGCGCGAAATGCCTTAAAAATGGCTTTAAAATGGATTTGGAGCATGGAGACGATTATCTCGGGATTGCAAGATAACCAAACAAAACTTTTAGTGGATTTCTACTTATTTTATTAAATATCATCTCCACCAAACAGGACAAGCTTGCATGTGTTATAGTTTTGGAGAAAAATGTGTTCATTTCATGTATGCGCGAAATGCCTTAAAAATGGCTTTAAAATGGATTTGGAGCATGGAGACGATTATCTCGGGATTGCAAGATAACCAAACAAAACTTTTAGTGGATTTCTACTTATTTTATTAAATATCATCTCCACCAAACAGGACAAGCTTGCATGTGTTATAGTTTTGGAGAAAAATGTGTTCATTTCATGTATGCGCAAAATGCCTTTGAAATGGCTTTAAAATGGATTTGGAGCATGGAGACGATTATCTCAGGATGGCAATATAAACAAACGAAACTTTTAGTAGATTTCTACTTATTTTATTAAATATCATCTCCACCAAACAGGACAAGCTTGCATGTGTTATAGTTTTGGAGAAAAATGTGTTCATTTCATGTATGCGCAAAATGCCTTTGAAATGGCTTTAAAATGGATTTGGAGCATGGAGACGATTATCTCGGGATTGCAAGATAACCAAACAAAACTTTTAGTGGATTTCTACTTATTTTATTAAATATCATCTCCACAAAACAGGACAAGCTTGCATCTGTTATAGTTTTGGAGAAAAATGTGTTCATTTCATGTATGCGCGAAATGCCTTAAAAATGGCTTTAAAATGGATTTGGAGCATGGAGACGATTATCTCGGGATTGCAAGATAACCAAACAAAACTTTTAGTGGATTTCTACTTATTTTATTAAATATCATCTCCACCAAACAGGACAAGCTTGCATGTGTTATAGTTTTGGAGAAAAATGTGTTCATTTCATGTATGCGCGAAATGCCTTAAAAATGGCTTTAAAATGGATTTGGAGCATGGAGACGATTATCTCGGGATTGCAAGATAACCAAACAAAACTTTTAGTGGATTTCTACTTATTTTATTAAATATCATCTCCACCAAACAGGACAAGCTTGCATGTGTTATAGTTTTGGAGAAAAATGTGTTCATTTCATGTATGCGCAAAATGCCTTTGAAATGGCTTTAAAATGGATTTGGAGCATGGAGACGATTATCTCAGGATGGCAATATAAACAAACGAAACTTTTAGTAGATTTCTACTTATTTTATTAAATATTATCTCCACCAAACAGGACAAGCTTGCATCTGTTATAGTTTTGGAGAAAAATGTGTTCGTTTCATGTATGCGCGAAATGCCTTAAAAATGGCTTTAAAATGGATTTGGAGCATGGAGACGATTATCTCGGGATTGCAAGATAACCAAACAAAACTTTTAGTGGATTTCTACTTATTTTATTAAATATCATCTCCACCAAACAGGACAAGCTTGCATCTGTTATAGTTTTGGAGAAAAATGTGTTCATTTCATGTATGCGCGAAATGCCTTAAAAATGGCTTTAAAATGGATTTGGAGCATGGAGACGATTATCTCGGGATTGCAAGATAACCAAACAAAACTTTTAGTGGATTTCTACTTATTTTATTAAATATCATCTCCACCAAACAGGACAAGCTTGCATCTGTTATAGTTTTGGAGAAAAATGTGTTCATTTCATGTATGCGCGAAATGCCTTAAAAATGGCTTTAAAATGGATTTGGAGCATGGAGACGATTATCTCGGGATTGCAAGATAACCAAACAAAACTTTTAGTGGATTTCTACTTATTTTATTAAATATCATCTCCACCAAACAGGACAAGCTTGCATCTGTTATAGTTTTGGAGAAAAATGTGTTCATTTCATGTATGCGCGAAATGCCTTAAAAATGGCTTTAAAATGGATTTGGAGCATGGAGACGATTATCTCGGGATTGCAAGATTACCAAACAAAACTTTTAGTGGATTTCTACTTATTTTATTAAATATCATCTCCACCAAACAGGACAAGCTTGCATCTGTTATAGTTTTGGAGAAAAATGTGTTCATTTCATGTATGCGCGAAATGCCTTAAAAATGGCTTTAAAATGGATTTGGAGCATGGAGACGATTATCTCGGGATTGCAAGATAACCAAACAAAACTTTTAGTGGATTTCTACTTATTTTATTAAATATCATCTCCACCAAACAGGACAAGCTTGCATCTGTTATAGTTTTGGAGAAAAATGTGTTCATTTCATGTATGCGCGAAATGCCTTAAAAATGGCTTTAAAATGGATTTGGAGCATGGAGACGATTATCTCGGGATTGCAAGATAACCAAACAAAACTTTTAGTGGATTTCTACTTATTTTATTAAATATCATCTCCACCAAACAGGACAAGATTGCATGTGTTATAGTTTTGGAGAAAAATGTGTTCATTTCATGTATGCGCGAAATGCCTTAAAAATGGCTTTAAAATGGATTTGGAGCATGGAGACGATTATCTCGGGATTGCAAGATAACCAAACAAAACTTTTAGTGGATTTCTACTTATTTTATTAAATATCATCTCCACCAAACAGGACAAGCTTGCATCTGTTATAGTTTTGGAGAAAAATGTGTTCATTTCATGTATGCGCGAAATGCCTTAAAAATGGCTTTAAAATGGATTTGGAGCATGGAGACGATTATCTCGGGATTGCAAGATAACCAAAAAAAACTTTTAGTGGATTTCTACTTATTTTATTAAATATCATCTCCACCAAACAGGACAAGCTTGCATCTGTTTTAGTTTTGGAGAAAAATGTGTTCATTTCATGTATGCGCGAAATGCCTTAAAAATGGCTTTAAAATGGATTTGGAGCATGGAGACGATTATCTCGGGTTTTTCAAGATAACCAAACAAAACTTTTAGTGGATTTCTACTTATTTTATTAAATATCATCTCCACCAAACAGGACAAGCTTGCATCTGTTATAGTTTTGGAGAAAAATGTGTTCATTTCATGTATGCGCGAAATGCCTTAAAAATGGCTTTAAAATGGATTTGGAGCATGGAGACGATTATCTCGGGATTGCAAGATAACCAAACAAAACTTTTAGTGGATTTCTACTTATTTTATTAAATATCATCTCCACCAAACAGGACAAGCTTGCATCTGTTATAGTTTTGGAGAAAAATGTGTTCATTTCATGTATGCGCGAAATGCCTTAAAAATGGCTTTAAAATGGATTTGGAGCATGGAGACGATTATCTCGGGATTGCAAGATAACCAAACAAAACTTTTAGTGGATTTCTACTTATTTTATTAAATATCATCTCCACCAAACAGGACAAGCTTGCATCTGTTATAGTTTTGGAGAAAAATGTGTTCATTTCATGTATGAGCGAAATGCCTTAAAAATGGCTTTAAAATGGATTTGGAGCATGGAGACGATTATCTCGGGATTGCAAGATAACCAAACAAAACTTTTAGTGGATTTCTACTTATTTTATTAAATATCATCTCCACCAAACAGGACAAGCTTGCATCTGTTATAGTTTTGGAGAAAAATGTGTTCATTTCATGTATGCGCGAAATGCCTTAAAAATGGCTTTAAAATGGATTTGGAGCATGGAGACGATTATCTCGGGATTGCAAGATAACCAAACAAAACTTTTAGTGGATTTCTACTTATTTTATTAAATATCATCTCCACCAAACAGGACAAGCTTGCATGTGTTATAGTTTTGGAGAAAAATGTGTTCATTTCATGTATGCGCAAAATGCCTTTGAAATGGCTTTAAAATGGATTTGGAGCATGGAGACGATTATCTCGGGATTGCAAGATAACCAAACAAAACTTTTAGTGGATTTCTACTTATTTTATTAAATATCATCTCCACCAAACAGGACAAGCTTGCATCTGTTATAGTTTTGGAGAAAAATGTGTTCATTTCATGTATGCGCGAAATGCTTTAAAAATGGCTTTAAAATGGATTTCATAGTATCATAGTATCATAGTTTTTAAGGTTGAAGGGAGACTCTAAGTCCATCTAGTTCAACCCGTAGCCTAACATGTTGATCCAGAGGAAGGCAAAAAAACCCCAATGTGGCAAACAAGTTCCAATGGGGAAAAAATTTCCTTCCTGACTCCACATCCGGCAATCAGACTAGTTCCCTGGATCAATACCCTGTCATAAAATCTAATATACATAACTGGTTATATTAAATTTTTCAAGAAAGGCGTCCAGTCTCTGCTTAAATGTTAGTAGTGAATCACTCATTACAACATCATGCGGCAGAGAGTTCCATAGTCTCACTGCTCGTACAGTAAAGAATCCTCGTCTGTGATTATGATTAAACCTTCTTTCCTCAAGACGTAGCAGATGCCCCCGTGTTCCAGTCGCAGGCCTAGGTGTAAATAGATCTTTGGAAAGGTCTCTGTACTGTCCCCTCATATATTTATACATTGTGATTAGATCTCCCCTAAGCCTTCGTTTTTCCAAACTAAATAACCCCAAGTTTAATAACCTGTCTTCGTATTGCAGCCCCCCCATTCCTCTAATAATCTTGGTCGCTCTTCTCTGCACCCTCTCCAGTTCAGCTATGTCCTTCTTATATATCGGTGACCAGAATTGTACACAGTATTCTAAGTGCGGTCGCACTAGTGACTTGTACAGAGGTAGAACTATATTTTTTTCATGAACACTTATACCTCTTTTAATACATCCCATTATTTTATTAGCCCTGGCAGCAGCTGCCTGACACTGTCCACTAAAGTGAAGTTTACCATCCACCCATACACCCAAGTCTTTTTCTGTGTCTGTTTTACCCAGTGTTCTACAATTAAGTACATAATCATAAATGTTATTCCCTCTACCCAAGTGCATGACCTTACATTTATCTACATTAAACTTCAATTGCCACTTCTCAGCCCAATCCTCCAATTTACATAAATCTCCCTGTAATATAAAATTATCCTCCTCTGTATTGATTACCCTGCAGAGTTTAGTATCATCTGCAAATATTGAAATTCTACTCCGCATGCCCCCAACAAGGTCATTTATAAATATGTTGAAAAGAAGCGGGCCCAATACTGACCCCTGTGGTACCCCACTATGAACTGAGACCCAGTCCGAGTACGTACCATTAATAACCACCCTTTGTTTCCTATCACTGAGCCAGTTTTTAACCCAGTTACACATATTTTCCCCTATCCCCATTATTCTCATTTTATGTACCAACCTTTTGTGTGGCACCGTATCAAAAGCTTTTGAAAAGTCCATATACACAACATCCACTGCATTTCCCTGGTCCAGGCCTGAACTTACCTCTTCATAGAAGCTGATCAAATTAGTTTGACAGGATCGATCCCTCATAAACCCATGTTGATACTCTGTCATAAGGTTATTTTTCTTGAGATACTCCAGTATAGCATCTCTCAAGAAACCCTCAAGGATTTTACCAACCGTAGAGGTTAAACTTACCGGCCTATAATTTCCCGGCTCAGTTTTTGTCCCCTTTTTGAATATTGGCACCACATTTGCTATGCGCCAGTCCTGCGGTACCGACCCTGTTATTAAGGAATCTGAGAAGATTAAAAATAATGGTCTATCTATCACAGAACTCAATTCCTGTAGTACTCTGGGGTGTATGCCATCCGGGCCCGGAGATTTGTCAACCTTAGTGATTTCGAGGCGGTGGCGTACTTCCTGCTGGGTTAAGCAGGTAATATTCAAGGGTGAATTTATGGCATCACTGGTCATGTCATCTGCCATGGCATTTTCTTGTATAAAAACCGTAGAAAAAAAGTCATTCAGCAGGTTTGATTTGGAGCATGGAGACGATTATCTCGGGATTGCAAGATAACCAAACAAAACTTTTAGTGGATTTCTACTTATTTTATTAAATATCATCTCCACCAAACAGGACAAGCTTGCATCTGTTATAGTTTTGGAGAAAAATGTGTTCATTTCATGTATGCGCGAAATGCCTTAAAAATGGCTTTAAAATGGATTTGGAGCATGGAGACGATTATCTCGGGATTGCAAGATAACCAAACAAAACTTTTAGTGGATTTCTACTTATTTTATTAAATATCATCTCCACCAAACAGGACAAGCTTGCATCTGTTATAGTTTTGGAGAAAAATGTGTTCATTTCATGTATGCGCGAAATGCCTTAAAAATGGCTTTAAAATGGATTTGGAGCATGGAGACGATTATCTCGGGATTGCAAGATAACCAAACAAAACTTTTAGTGGATTTCTACTTATTTTATTAAATATCATCTCCACCAAACAGGACAAGCTTGCATGTGTTATAGTTTTGGAGAAAAATGTGTTCATTTCATGTATGCGCAAAATGCCTTTGAAATGGCTTTAAAATGGATTTGGAGCATGGAGACGATTATCTCGGGATTGCAAGATAACCAAACAAAACTTTTAGTGGATTTCTACTTATTTTATTAAATATCATCTCCACCAAACAGGACAAGCTTGCATCTGTTATAGTTTTGGAGAAAAATGTGTTCATTTCATGTATGCGCGAAATGCTTTAAAAATGGCTTTAAAATGGATTTCATAGTATCATAGTATCATAGTTTTTAAGGTTGAAGGGAGACTCTAAGTCCATCTAGTTCAACCCGTAGCCTAACATGTTGATCCAGAGGAAGGCAAAAAAACCCCAATGTGGCAAACAAGTTCCAATGGGGAAAAAATTTCCTTCCTGACTCCACATCCGGCAATCAGACTAGTTCCCTGGATCAATACCCTGTCATAAAATCTAATATACATAACTGGTTATATTAAATTTTTCAAGAAAGGCGTCCAGTCTCTGCTTAAATGTTAGTAGTGAATCACTCATTACAACATCATGCGGCAGAGAGTTCCATAGTCTCACTGCTCGTACAGTAAAGAATCCTCGTCTGTGATTATGATTAAACCTTCTTTCCTCAAGACGTAGCAGATGCCCCCGTGTTCCAGTCGCAGGCCTAGGTGTAAATAGATCTTTGGAAAGGTCTCTGTACTGTCCCCTCATATATTTATACATTGTGATTAGATCTCCCCTAAGCCTTCGTTTTTCCAAACTAAATAACCCCAAGTTTAATAACCTGTCTTCGTATTGCAGCCCCCCCATTCCTCTAATAATCTTGGTCGCTCTTCTCTGCACCCTCTCCAGTTCAGCTATGTCCTTCTTATATATCGGTGACCAGAATTGTACACAGTATTCTAAGTGCGGTCGCACTAGTGACTTGTACAGAGGTAGAACTATATTTTTTTCATGAACACTTATACCTCTTTTAATACATCCCATTATTTTATTAGCCCTGGCAGCAGCTGCCTGACACTGTCCACTAAAGTGAAGTTTACCATCCACCCATACACCCAAGTCTTTTTCTGTGTCTGTTTTACCCAGTGTTCTACAATTAAGTACATAATCATAAATGTTATTCCCTCTACCCAAGTGCATGACCTTACATTTATCTACATTAAACTTCAATTGCCACTTCTCAGCCCAATCCTCCAATTTACATAAATCTCCCTGTAATATAAAATTATCCTCCTCTGTATTGATTACCCTGCAGAGTTTAGTATCATCTGCAAATATTGAAATTCTACTCCGCATGCCCCCAACAAGGTCATTTATAAATATGTTGAAAAGAAGCGGGCCCAATACTGACCCCTGTGGTACCCCACTATGAACTGAGACCCAGTCCGAGTACGTACCATTAATAACCACCCTTTGTTTCCTATCACTGAGCCAGTTTTTAACCCAGTTACACATATTTTCCCCTATCCCCATTATTCTCATTTTATGTACCAACCTTTTGTGTGGCACCGTATCAAAAGCTTTTGAAAAGTCCATATACACAACATCCACTGCATTTCCCTGGTCCAGGCCTGAACTTACCTCTTCATAGAAGCTGATCAAATTAGTTTGACAGGATCGATCCCTCATAAACCCATGTTGATACTCTGTCATAAGGTTATTTTTCTTGAGATACTCCAGTATAGCATCTCTCAAGAAACCCTCAAGGATTTTACCAACCGTAGAGGTTAAACTTACCGGCCTATAATTTCCCGGCTCAGTTTTTGTCCCCTTTTTGAATATTGGCACCACATTTGCTATGCGCCAGTCCTGCGGTACCGACCCTGTTATTAAGGAATCTGAGAAGATTAAAAATAATGGTCTATCTATCACAGAACTCAATTCCTGTAGTACTCTGGGGTGTATGCCATCCGGGCCCGGAGATTTGTCAACCTTAGTGATTTCGAGGCGGTGGCGTACTTCCTGCTGGGTTAAGCAGGTAATATTCAAGGGTGAATTTATGGCATCACTGGTCATGTCATCTGCCATGGCATTTTCTTGTATAAAAACCGTAGAAAAAAAGTCATTCAGTAGGTTTGATTTGGAGCATGGAGACGATTATCTCGGGATTGCAAGATAACCAAACAAAACTTTTAGTGGATTTCTACTTATTTTATTAAATATCATCTCCACCAAACAGGACAAGCTTGCATCTGTTATAGTTTTGGAGAAAAATGTGTTCATTTCATGTATGCGCGAAATGCCTTAAAAATGGCTTTAAAATGGATTTGGAGCATGGAGACGATTATCTCGGGATTGCAAGATAACCAAACAAAACTTTTAGTGGATTTCTACTTATTTTATTAAATATCATCTCCACCAAACAGGACAAGCTTGCATCTGTTATAGTTTTGGAGAAAAATGTGTTCATTTCATGTATGCGCGAAATGCCTTAAAAATGGCTTTAAAATGGATTTGGAGCATGGAGACGATTATCTCGGGATTGCAAGATAACCAAACAAAACTTTTAGTGGATTTCTACTTATTTTATTAAATATCATCTCCACCAAACAGGACAAGCTTGCATGTGTTATAGTTTTGGAGAAAAATGTGTTCATTTCATGTATGCGCAAAATGCCTTTGAAATGGCTTTAAAATGGATTTGGAGCATGGAGACGATTATATCAGGATGGCAATATAAACAAACGAAACTTTTAGTAGATTTCTACTTATTTTATTAAATATTATCTCCACCAAACAGGACAAGCTTGCATCTGTTATAGTTTTGGAGCAAAATGTGTTCATTTCATGTATGCGCGAAATGCCTTAAAAATGGCTTTAAAATGGATTTGGAGCATGGAGACGATTATCTCGGGATTGCAAGATAACCAAACAAAACTTTTAGTGGATTTCTACTTATTTTATTAAATATCATCTCCACCAAACAGGACAAGCTTGCATCTGTTATAGTTTTGGAGAAAAATGTGTTCATTTCATGTATGCGCGAAATGCCTTAAAAATGGCTTTAAAATGGATTTGGAGCATGGAGACGATTATCTCGGGATTGCAAGATAACCAAACAAAACTTTTAGTGGATTTCTACTTATTTTATTAAATATCATCTCCACCAAACAGGACAAGCTTGCATGTGTTATAGTTTTGGAGAAAAATGTGTTCATTTCATGTATGCGCAAAATGCCTTTGAAATGGCTTTAAAATGGATTTGGAGCATGGAGACGATTATCTCAGGATGGCAATATAAACAAACGAAACTTTTAGTAGATTTCTACTTATTTTATTAAATATTATCTCCACCAAACAGGACAAGCTTGCATCTGTTATAGTTTTGGAGAAAAATGTGTTCATTTCATGTATGCGCGAAATGCCTTAAAAATGGCTTTAAAATGGATTTGGAGCATGGAGACGATTATCTCGGGATTGCAAGATAACCAAACAAAACTTTTAGTGGATTTCTACTTATTTTATTAAATATCATCTCCACCAAACATGACAAGCTTGCATCTGTTATAGTTTTGGAGAAAAATGTGTTCATTTCATGTATGCGCGAAATGCCTTAAAAATGGCTTTAAAATGGATTTGGAGCATGGAGACGATTATCTCGGGATTGCAAGATAACCAAACAAAACTTTTAGTGGATTTCTACTTATTTTATTAAATATCATCTCCACCAAACAGGACAAGCTTGCATCTGTTATAGTTTTGGAGAAAAATGTGTTCATTTCATGTATGCGCGAAATGCCTTAAAAATGGCTTTAAAATGGATTTGGAGCATGGAGACGATTATCTCGGGATTGCAAGATAACCAAACAAAACTTTTAGTGGATTTCTACTTATTTTATTAAATATCATCTCCACCAAACAGGACAAGCTTGCATCTGTTATAGTTTTGGAGAAAAATGTGTTCATTTCATGTATGCGCGAAATGCCTTAAAAATGGCTTTAAAATGGATTTGGAGCATGGAGACGATTATCTCGGGATTGCAAGATAACCAAACAAAACTTTTAGTGGATTTCTACTTATTTTATTAAATATCATCTCCACCAAACAGGACAAGCTTGCATCTGTTATAGTTTTGGAGAAAAATGTGTTCATTTCATGTATGCGCGAAATGCCTTAAAAATGGCTTTAAAATGGATTTGGAGCATGGAGACGATTATCTCGGGATTGCAAGATAACCAAACAAAACTTTTAGTGGATTTCTACTTATTTTATTAAATATCATCTCCACCAAACAGGACAAGCTTGCATGTGTTATAGTTTTGGAGAAAAATGTGTTCATTTCATGTATGCGCAAAATGCCTTTGAAATGGCTTTAAAATGGATTTGGAGCATGGAGACGATTATCTCGGGATTGCAAGATAACCAAACAAAACTTTTAGTGGATTTCTACTTATTTTATTAAATATCATCTCCACTAAACAGGACAAGCTTGCATCTGTTATAGTTTTGGAGAAAAATGTGTTCATTTCATGTATGCGCGAAATGCCTTTGAAATGGCTTTAAAATGGATTTGGAGCATGGAGACGATTATCTCGGGATTGCAAGATAACCAAACAAAACTTTTAGTGGATTTCTACTTATTTTATTAAATATCATCTCCACCAAACAGGACAAGCTTGCATGTGTTATAGTTTTGGAGAAAAATGTGTTCATTTCATGTATGCGCAAAATGCCTTTGAAATGGCTTTAAAATGGATTTGGAGCATGGAGACGATTATCTCAGGATGGCAATATAAACAAACGAAACTTTTAGTAGATTTCTACTTATTTTATTAAATATTATCTCCACCAAACAGGACAAGCTTGCATCTGTTATAGTTTTGGAGAAAAATGTGTTCATTTCATGTATGCGCGAAATGCCTTAAAAATGGCTTTAAAATGGATTTGGAGCATGGAGACGATTATCTCGGGATTGCAAGATAACCAAACAAAACTTTTAGTGGATTTCTACTTATTTTATTAAATATCATCTCCACCAAACAGGACAAGCTTGCATCTGTTATAGTTTTGGAGAAAAATGTGTTCATTTCATGTATGCGCGAAATGCCTTAAAAATGGCTTTAAAATGAATTTGGAGCATGGAGACGATTATCTCGGGATTGCAATATAACCAAACAAAACTTTTAGTGGATTTCTACTTATTTTATTAAATATCATCTCCACCAAACAGGACAAGCTTGCATCTGTTATAGTTTTGGAGAAAAATGCGTTCATTTCATGTATGCGCGAAATGCCTTAAAAATGGCTTTAAAATGGATTTGGAGCATGGAGACGATTATCTCGGGATTGCAAGATAACCAAACAAAACTTTTAGTGGATTTCTACTTATTTTATTAAATATCATCTCCACCAAACAGGACAAGCTTGCATCTGTTATAGTTTTGGAGAAAAATGTGTTCATTTCATGTATGCGCGAAATGCCTTAAAAATGGCTTTAAAATGGATTTGGAGCATGGAGACGATTATCTCGGGATTGCAAGATAACCAAACAAAACTTTTAGTGGATTTCTACTTATTTTATTAAATATCATCTCCACCAAACAGGACAAGCTTGCATCTGTTATAGTTTTGGAGAAAAATGTGTTCATTTCATGTATGCGCGAAATGCCTTAAAAATGGCTTTAAAATGGATTTGGAGCATGGAGACGATTATCTCGGGATTGCAAGATAACCAAACAAAACTTTTAGTGGATTTCTACTTATTTTATTAAATATCATCTCCACCAAACAGGACAAGCTTGCATCTGTTATAGTTTTGGAGAAAAATGTGTTCATTTCATGTATGCGCGAAATGCCTTAAAAATGGCTTTAAAATGGATTTGGAGCATGGAGACGATTATCTCGGGATTGCAAGATAACCAAACAAAACTTTTAGTGGATTTCTACTTATTTTATTAAATATCATCTCCACCAAACAGGACAAGCTTGCATCTGTTATAGTTTTGGAGAAAAATGTGTTCATTTCATGTATGCGCGAAATGCCTTAAAAATGGCTTTAAAATGGATTTGGAGCATGGAGACGATTATCTCGGGATTGCAAGATAACCAAACAAAACTTTTAGTGGATTTCTACTTATTTTATTAAATATCATCTCCACCAAACAGGACAAGCTTGCATCTGTTATAGTTTTGGAGAAAAATGTGTTCATATCATGTATGCGCGAAATGCCTTAAAAATAACTTTAAAATGGATTTGGAGCATGGAGACGATTATCTCGGGATTGCAAGATAACCAAACAAAACTTTTAGTGGATTTCTACTTATTTTATTAAATATCATCTCCACCAAACAGGACAAGCTTGCATGTGTTATAGTTTTGGAGAAAAATGTGTTCATTTCATGTATGCGCAAAATGCCTTTGAAATGGCTTTAAAATGGATTTGGAGCATGGAGACGATTATCTCAGGATGGCAATATAAACAAACAAAACTTTTAGTAGATTTCTACTTATTTTATTAAATATTATCTCGACCAAACAGGACAAGCTTGCATCTGTTATAGTTTTGGAGAAAAATGTGTTCATTTCATGTATGCGCGAAATGCCTTAAAAATGGCTTTAAAATTGATTTGGAGCATGGAGACGATTATCTCGGGATTGCAAGATAACCAAACAAAACTTTTAGTGGATTTCTACTTATTTTATTAAATATCATCTCCACCAAACAGGACAAGCTTGCATCTGTTATAGTTTTGGAGAAAAATGTGTTCATTTCATGTATGCGCGAAATGCCTTAAAAATGGCTTTAAAATGGATTTGGAGCATGGAGACGATTATCTCGGGATTGCAATATAACCAAACAAAACTTTTAGTGGATTTCTACTTATTTTATTAAATATCATCTCCACCAAACAGGACAAGCTTGCATCTGTTATAGTTTTGGAGAAAAATGTGTTCATTTCATGTATGCGCGAAATGCCTTAAAAATGGCTTTAAAATGGATTTGGAGCATGGAGACGATTATCTCGGGATTGCAAGATAACCAAACAAAACTTTTAGTTGATTTCTACTTATTTTATTAAATATCATCTCCACCAAACAGGACAAGCTTGCATCGTTATAGTTTTGGAGAAAAATGTGTTCATTTCATGTATGCGCGAAATGCCTTAAAAATGGCTTTAAAATGGATTTGGAGCATGGAGACGATTATCTCGGGATTGCAAGATAACCAAACAAAACTTTTAGTGGATTTCTACTTATTTTATTAAATATCATCTCCACCAAACAGGACAAGCTTGCATCTGTTATAGTTTTGGAGAAAAATGTGTTCATTTCATGTATGCGCGAAATGCCTTAAAAATGGCTTTAAAATGGATTTGGAGCATGGAGACGATTATCTCGGGATTGCAAGATAACCAAACAAAACTTTTAGTGGATTTATACTTATTTTATTAAATATCATCTCCACCAAACAGGACAAGCTTGCATCTGTTATAGTTTTGGAGAAAAATGTGTTCATTTCATGTATGCGCGAAATGCCTTAAAAATGGCTTTAAAATGGATTTGGAGCATGGAGACGATTATCTCGGGATTGCAAGATAACCAAACAAAACTTTTAGTGGATTTCTACTTATTTTATTAAATATCATCTCCACCAAACAGGACAAGCTTGCATCTGTTATAGTTTTGGAGAAAAATGTGTTAATTTCATGTATGCGCGAAATGCCTTAAAAATGGCTTTAAAATGGATTTGGAGCATGGAAACGATTATCTCGGGATTGCAAGATAACCAAACAAAACTTTTAGTGGATTTCTACTTATTTTATTAAATATCATCTCCACCAAACAGGACAAGCTTGCATCTGTTATAGTTTTGGAGAAAAATGTGTTCATTTCATGTATGCGCGAAATGCCTTAAAAATGGCTTTAAAATGGATTTGGAGCATGGAGACGATTATCTCGGGATTGCAAGATAACCAAACAAAACTTTTAGTGGATTTCTACTTATTTTATTAAATATCATCTCCACCAAACAGGACAAGCTTGCATGTGTTATAGTTTTGGAGAAAAATGTGTTCATTTCATGTATGCGCAAAATGCCTTAAAAATGGCTTTAAAATGGATTTGGAGCATGGAGACGATTATCTCGGGATTGCAAGATAACCAAACAAAACTTTTAGTGGATTTCTACTTATTTTATTAAATATCATCTCCACCAAACAGGACAAGCTTGCATCTGTTATAGTTTTGGAGAAAAATGTGTTCATTTCATGTATGCGCGAAATGCCTTAAAAATGGCTTTAAAATGGATTTGGAGCATGGAGACGATTATCTCGGGATTGCAAGATAACCAAACAAAACTTTTAGTGGATTTCTACTTATTTTATTAAATATCATCTCCACCAAACAGGACAAGCTTGCATGTGTTATAGTTTTGGAGAAAAATGTGTTCATTTCATGTATGCGCAAAATGCCTTTGAAATGGCTTTAAAATGGATTTGGAGCATGGAGACGATTATCTCAGGATGGCAATATAAACAAACGAAACTTTTAGTAGATTTCTACTTATTTTATTAAATATCATCTCCACCAAACAGGACAAGCTTGCATCTGTTATAGTTTTGGAGAAAAATGTGTTCATTTCATGTATGCGCGAAATGCCTTAAAAATGGCTTTAAAATGGATTTGGAGCATGGAGACGATTATCTCGGGATTGCAAGATAACCAAACAAAACTTTTAGTGGATTTCTACTTATTTTATTATATATCATCTCCACCAAACAGGACAAGCTTGCATCTGTTATAGTTTTGGAGAAAAATGTGTTCATTTCATGTATGCGCGAAATGCCTTAAAAATGGCTTTAAAATGGATTTGGAGCATGGAGACGATTATCTCGGGATTGCAAGAAAACCAAACAAAACTTTTAGTGGATTTCTACTTATTTTATTAAATATCATCTCCACCAAACAGGACAAGCTTGCATGTGTTATAGTTTTGGAGAAAAATGTGTTCATTTCATGTATGCGCAAAATGCCTTTGAAATGGCTTTAAAATGGATTTGGAGCATGGAGACGATTATCTCAGGATGGCAATATAAACAAACGAAACTTTTAGTAGATTTCTACTTATTTTATTAAATATTATCTCCACCAAACAGGACAAGCTTGCATCTGTTATAGTTTTGGAGAAAAATGTGTTCATTTCATGTATGCGCGAAATGCCTTAAAAATGGCTTTAAAATGGATTTGGAGCATGGAGACGATTATCTCGGGATTGCAAGATAACCAAACAAAACTTTTAGTGGATTTCTACTTATTTTATTAAATATCATCTCCACCAAACAGGACAAGCTTGCATCTGTTATAGTTTTGGAGAAAAATGTGTTCATTTCATGTATGCGCGAAATGCCTTAAAAATGGCTTTAAAATGGATTTGGAGCATGGAGACGATTATCTGGGGATTGCAAGATAACCAAACAAAACTTTTAGTGGATTTCTACTTATTTTATTAAATATCATCTCCACCAAACAGGACAAGCTTGCATCTGTTATAGTTTTGGAGAAAAATGTGTTCATTTCATGTATGCGCGAAATGCCTTAAAAATGGCTTTAAAATGGATTTGGAGCATGGAGACGATTATCTCGGGATTGCAAGATAACCAAACAAAACTTTTAGTGGATCTCTACTTATTTTATTAAATATCATCTCCACCAAACAGGACAAGCTTGCATCTGTTATAGTTTTGGAGAAAAATGTGTTCATTTCATGTATGCGCGAAATGCCTTAAAAATGGCTTTAAAATGGATTTGGAGCATGGAGACGATTATCTCGGGATTGCAAGATAACCAAACAAAACTTTTAGTGGATTTCTACTTATTTTATTAAATATCATCTCCACCAAACAGGATAAGCTTGCATCTGTTATAGTTTTGGAGAAAAATGTGTTCATTTCATGTATGCGCGAAATGCCTTAAAAATGGCTTTAAAATGGATTTGGAGCATGGAGACGATTATCTCGGGATTGCAAGATAACCAAACAAAACTTTTAGTGGATTTCTACTTATTTTATTAAATATCATCTCCACCAAACAGGACAAGCTTGCATCTGTTATAGTTTTGGAGAAAAATGTGTTCATTTCATGTATGCGCGAAATGCCTTAAAAATGGCTTTAAAATGGATTTGGAGCATGGAGACGATTATCTCGGGTTTTTCAAGATAACCAAACAAAACTTTTAGTGGATTTCTACTTATTTTATTAAATATCATCTCCACCAAACAGGACAAGCTTGCATCTGTTATAGTTTTGGAGAAAAATGTGTTCATTTCATGTATGCGCGAAATGCCTTAAAAATGGCTTTAAAATGGATTTGGAGCATGGAGACGATTATCTCGGGATTGCAAGATAACCAAACAAAACTTTTAGTGGATTTCTACTTATTTTATTAAATATCATCTCCACCAAACAGGACAAGCTTGCATCTGTTATAGTTTTGGAGAAAAATGTGTTCATTTCATGTATGCGCGAAATGCCTTAAAAATGGCTTTAAAATGGATTTGGAGCATGGGGACGATTATCTCGGGATTGCAAGATAACCAAACAAAACTTTTAGTGGATTTCTACTTATTTTATTAAATATCATCTCCACCAAACAGGACAAGCTTGCATCTGTTATAGTTTTGGAGAAAAATGTGTTCATTTCATGTATGCGCGAAATGCCTTAAAAATGGCTTTAAAATGGATTTGGAGCATGGAGACGATTATCTCGGGATTGCAAGATAACCAAACAAAACTTTTAGTGGATTTCTACTTATTTTATTAAATATCATCTCCACCAAACAGGACAAGCTTGCATGTGTTATAGTTTTGGAGAAAAATGTGTTCATTTCATGTATGCGCAAAATGCCTTTGAAATGGCTTTAAAATGGATTTGGAGCATGGAGACGATTATCTCGGGATTGCAAGATAACCAAACAAAACTTTTAGTGGATTTCTACTTATTTTATTAAATATCATCTCCACCAAACAGGACAAGCTTGCATCTGTTATAGTTTTGGAGAAAAATGAGTTCATTTCATGTATGCGCGAAATGCTTTAAAAATGGCTTTAAAATGGATTTGGAGCATGGAGACGATTATCTCGGGATTGCAAGATAACCAAACAAAACTTTTAGTGGATTTCTACTTATTTTATTAAATATCATCTCCACCAAACAGGACAAGCTCGCATCTGTTATAGTTTTGGAGAAAAATGTGTTCATTTCATGTATGCGCGAAATGCCTTAAAAATGGCTTTAAAATGGATTTGGAGCATGGAGACGATTATCTCGGGATTGCAAGATAACCAAACAAAACTTTTAGTGGATTTCTACTTATTTTATTAAATATCATCTCCACCAAACAGGACAAGCTTGCATCTGTTATAGTTTTGGAGAAAAATGTGTTCATTTCATGTATGCGCGAAATGCCTTAAAAATGGCTTTAAAATGGATTTGGAGCATGGAGACGATTATCTCGGGATTGCAAGATAACCAAACAAAACTTTTTGTGGATTTCTACTTATTTTATTAAATATCATCTCCACCAAACAGGACAAGCTTGCATGTGTTATAGTTTTGGAGAAAAATGTGTTCATTTCATGTATGCGCAAAATGCCTTTGAAATGGCTTTAAAATGGATTTGGAGCATGGAGACGATTATATCAGGATGGCAATATAAACAAACGAAACTTTTAGTAGATTTCTACTTATTTTATTAAATATTATCTCCACCAAACAGGACAAGCTTGCATCTGTTATAGTTTTGGAGCAAAATGTGTTCATTTCATGTATGCGCGAAATGCCTTAAAAATGGCTTTAAAATGGATTTGGAGCATGGAGACGATTATCTCGGGATTGCAAGATAACCAAACAAAACTTTTAGTGGATTTCTACTTATTTTATTAAATATCATCTCCACCAAACAGGACAAGCTTGCATCTGTTATAGTTTTGGAGAAAAATGTGTTCATTTCATGTATGCGCGAAATGCCTTAAAAATGGCTTTAAAATGGATTTGGAGCATGGAGACGATTATCTCGGGATTGCAAGATAACCAAACAAAACTTTTAGTGGATTTCTACTTATTTTATTAAATATCATCTCCACCAAACAGGACAAGCTTGCATGTGTTATAGTTTTGGAGAAAAATGTGTTCATTTCATGTATGCGCAAAATGCCTTTGAAATGGCTTTAAAATGGATTTGGAGCATGGAGACGATTATCTCAGGATGGCAATATAAACAAACGAAACTTTTAGTAGATTTCTACTTATTTTATTAAATATTATCTCCACCAAACAGGACAAGCTTGCATCTGTTATAGTTTTGGAGAAAAATGTGTTCATTTCATGTATGCGCGAAATGCCTTAAAAATGGCTTTAAAATGGATTTGGAGCATGGAGACGATTATCTCGGGATTGCAAGATAACCAAACAAAACTTTTAGTGGATTTCTACTTATTTTATTAAATATCATCTCCACCAAACAGGACAAGCTTGCATCTGTTATAGTTTTGGAGAAAAATGTGTTCATTTCATGTATGCGCGAAATGCCTTAAAAATGGCTTTAAAATGGATTTGGAGCATGGAGACAATTATCTCGGGATTGCAAGATAACCAAACAAAACTTTTAGTGGATTTCTACTTATTTTATTAAATATCATCTCCACCAAAGAGGACAAGCTTGCATCTGTTATAGTTTTGGAGAAAAATGTGTTCATTTCATGTATGCGCGAAATGCCTTAAAAATGGCTTTAAAATGCATTTGGAGCATGGAGACGATTATCTCGGGATTGCAAGATAACCAAACAAAACTTTTAGTGGATTTCTACTTATTTTATTAAATATCATCTCCACCAAACAGGACAAGCTTGCATCTGTTATAGTTTTGGAGAAAAATGTGTTCATTTCATGTATGCGCGAAATGCCTTAAAAATGGCTTTAAAATGGATTTGGAGCATGGAGACGATTATCTCGGGATTGCAAGATAACCAAACAAAACTTTTAGTGGATTTCTACTTATTTTATTAAATATCATCTCCACCAAACAGGACAAGCTTGCATGTGTTAAAGTTTTGGAGAAAAATGTGTTCATTTCATGTATGCGCAAAATGCCTTTGAAATTGCTTTAAAATGGATTTGGAGCATGGAGACGATTATCTCGGGATTGCAAGATAACCAAACAAAACTTTTAGTGGATTTCTACTTATTTTATTAAATATCATCTCCACTAAACAGGACAAGCTTGCATCTGTTATAGTTTTGGAGAAAAATGTGTTCATTTCATGTATGCGCGAAATGCCTTTGAAATGGCTTTAAAATGGATTTGGAGCATGGAGACGATTATCTCGGGATTGCAAGATAACCAAACAAAACTTTTAGTGGATTTCTACTTATTTTATTAAATATCATCTCCACCAAACAGGACAAGCTTGCATGTGTTATAGTTTTGGAGAAAAATGTGTTCATTTCATGTATGCGCAAAATGCCTTTGAAATGGCTTTAAAATGGATTTGGAGCATGGAGACGATTATCTCAGGATGGCAATATAAACAAACGAAACTTTTAGTAGATTTCTACTTATTTTATTAAATATTATCTCCACCAAACAGGACAAGCTTGCATCTGTTATAGTTTTGGAGAAAAATGTGTTCATTTCATGTATGCGCGAAATGCCTTAAAAATGGCTTTAAAATGGATTTGGAGCATGGAGACGATTATCTCGGGATTGCAAGATAACCAAACAAAACTTTTAGTGGATTTCTACTTATTTTATTAAATATCATCTCCACCAAACAGGACAAGCTTGCATCTGTTATAGTTTTGGAGAAAAATGTGTTCATTTCATGTATGCGCGAAATGCCTTAAAAATGGCTTTAAAATGGATTTGGAGCATGGAGACGATTATCTCGGGATTGCAAGATAACCAAACAAAACTTTTAGTGGATTTCTACTTATTTTATTAAATATCATCTCCACCAAACAGGACAAGCTTGCATCTGTTATAGTTTTGGAGAAAAATGTGTTCATTTCATGTATGCGCGAAATGCCTTAAAAATAACTTTAAAATGGATTTGGAGCATGGAGACGATTATCTCGGGATTGCAAGATAACCAAACAAAACTTTTAGTGGATTTCTACTTATTTTATTAAATATCATCTCCACCAAACAGGACAAGCTTGCATGTGTTATAGTTTTGGAGAAAAATGTGTTCATTTCATGTATGCGCAAAATGCCTTTGAAATGGCTTTAAAATGAATTTGGAGCATGGAGACGATTATCTCAGGATGGCAATATAAACAAACGAAACTTTTAGTAGATTTCTACTTATTTTATTAAATATTATCTCGACCAAACAGGACAAGCTTGCATCTGTTATAGTTTTGGAGAAAAATGTGTTCATTTCATGTATGCGCGAAATGCCTTAAAAATGGCTTTAAAATGGATTTGGAGCATGGAGACGATTATCTCGGGATTGCAAGATAGCCAAACAAAACTTTTAGTGGATTTCTACTTATTTTATTAAATATCATCTCCACCAAACAGGACAAGCTTGCATCTGTTATAGTTTTGGAGAAAAATGTGTTCATTTCATGTATGCGCGAAATGCCTTAAAAATGGCTTTAAAATGGATTTGGAGCATGGAGACGATTATCTCGGGATTGCAAAATAACCAAACAAAACTTTTAGTTGATTTCTACTTATTTTATTAAATATCATCTCCACCAAACAGGACAAGCTTGCATCTGTTATAGTTTTGGAGAAAAATGTGTTCATTTCATGTATGCGCGAAATGCCTTAAAAATGGCTTTAAAATGGATTTGGAGCATGGAGACGATTATCTCGGGATTGCAAGATAACCAAACAAAACTTTTAGTGGATTTCTACTTATTTTATTAAATATCATCTCCACCAAACAGGACAAGCTTGCATCTGTTATAGTTTTGGAGAAAAATGTGTTCATTTCATGTATGCGCGAAATGCCTTAAAAATGGCTTTAAAATGGATTTGGAGCATGGAGACGATTATCTCGGGATTGCAAGATAACCAAACAAAACTTTTAGTGGATTTCTACTTATTTTATTAAATATCATCTCCACCAAACAGGACAAGCTTGCATCTGTTATAGTTTTGGAGAAAAATGTGTTCATTTCATGTATGCGCGAAATGCCTTAAAAATGGCTTTAAAATGGATTTGGAGCATGGAGACGATTATCTCGGGATTGCAAGATAACCAAACAAAACTTTTAGTGGATTTCTACTTATTTTATTAAATATCATCTCCACCAAACAGGACAAGCTTGCATCTGTTATAGTTTTGGAGAAAAATGTGTTCATTTCATGTATGCGCGAAATGCCTTAAAAATGGCTTTAAAATGGATTTGGAGCATGGAGACGATTATCTCGGGATTGCAAGATAACCAAACAAAACTTTTAGTGGATTTCTACTTATTTTATTAAATATCATCTCCACCAAACAGGACAAGCTTGCATCTGTTATAGTTTTGGAGAAAAATGTGTTCATTTCATGTATGCGCGAAATGCCTTAAAAATGGCTTTAAAATGGATTTGGAGCATGGAGACGATTATCTCGGGATTGCAAGATAACCAAACAAAACTTTTAGTGGATTTCTACTTATTTTATTAAATATCATCTCCACAAAACAGGACAAGCTTGCATCTGTTATAGTTTTGGAGAAAAATGTGTTCATTTCATGTATGCGCGAAATGCCTTAAAAATGGCTTTAAAATGGATTTGGAGCATGGAGACGATTATCTCGGGATTGCAAGATAACCAAACAAAACTTTTAGTGGATTTCTACTTATTTTATTAAATATCATCTCCACCAAACAGGACAAGCTTGCATCTGTTATAGTTTTGGAGAAAAATGTGTTCATTTCATGTATGCGCGAAATGCCTTAAAAATGGCTTTAAAATGGATTTGGAGCATGGAGACGATTATCTCGGGTTTTTCAAGATAACCAAACAAAACTTTTAGTGGATTTCTACTTATTTTATTAAATATCATCTCCACCAAACAGGACAAGCTTGCATCTGTTATAGTTTTGGAGAAAAATGTGTTCATTTCATGTATGCGCGAAATGCCTTAAAAATGGCTTTAAAATGGATTTGGAGCATGGAGACGATTATCTCGGGATTGCAAGATAACCAAACAAAACTTTTAGTGGATTTCTACTTATTTTATTAAATATCATCTCCACCAAACAGGACAAGCTTGCATGTGTTATAGTTTTGGAGAAAAATGTGTTCATTTCATGTATGCGCAAAATGCCTTTGAAATGGCTTTAAAATGGATTTGGAGCATGGAGACGATTATCTCGGGATTGCAAGATAACCAAACAAAACTTTTAGTGGATTTCTACTTATTTTATTAAATATCAACTCCACCAAACAGGACAAGCTTGCATCTGTTATAGTTTTGGAGAAAAATGTGTTCATTTCATGTATGCGCGAAATGCTTTAAAAATGGCTTTAAAATGGATTTGGAGCATGGAGACGATTATCTCGGGATTGCAAGATAACCAAACAAAACTTTTAGTGGATTTCTACTTATTTTATTAAATATCATCTCCACCAAACAGGACAAGCTTGCATCTGTTATAGTTTTGGAGAAAAATGTGTTCATTTCATGTATGCGCGAAATGCCTTACAAATGGCTTTAAAATGGATTTGGAGCATGGAGACGATTATCTCGGGATTGCAAGATAACCAAACAAAACTTTTAGTGGATTTCTACTTATTTTATTAAATATCATCTCCACCAAACAGGACAAGCTTGCATCTGTTATAGTTTTGGAGAAAAATGTGTTCATTTCATGTATGCGCGAAATGCCTTAAAAATGGCTTTAAAATGGATTTGGAGCATGGAGACGATTATCTCGGGATTGCAAGATAACCAAACAAAACTTTTAGTGGATTTCTACTTATTTTATTAAATATCATCTCCACCAAACAGGACAAGCTTGCATGTGTTATAGTTTTGGAGAAAAATGTGTTCATTTCATGTATGCGCAAAATGCCTTTGAAATGGCTTTAAAATGGATTTGGAGCATGGAGACGATTATATCAGGATGGCAATATAAACAAACGAAACTTTTAGTAGATTTCTACTTATTTTATTAAATATTATCTCCACCAAACAGGACAAGCTTGCATCTGTTATAGTTTTGGAGCAAAATGTGTTCATTTCATGTATGCGCGAAATGCCTTAAAAATGGCTTTAAAATGGATTTGGAGCATGGAGACGATTATCTCGGGATTGCAAGATAACCAAACAAAACTTTTAGTGGATTTCTACTTATTTTATTAAATATCATCTCCACCAAACAGGACAAGCTTGCATCTGTTATAGTTTTGGAGAAAAATGTGTTCATTTCATGTATGCGCGAAATGCCTTAAAAATGGCTTTAAAATGGATTTGGAGCATGGAGACGATTATCTCGGGATTGCAAGATAACCAAACAAAACTTTTAGTGGATTTCTACTTATTTTATGAAATATCATCTCCACCAAACAGGACAAGCTTGCATGTGTTATAGTTTTGGAGAAAAATGTGTTCATTTCATGTATGCGCAAAATGCCTTTGAATTGGCTTTAAAATGGATTTGGAGCATGGAGACGATTATCTCAGGATGGCAATATAAACAAACGAAACTTTTAGTAGATTTCTACTTATTTTATTAAATATTATCTCCACCAAATAGGACAAGCTTGCATCTGTTATAGTTTTGGAGAAAAATGTGTTCATTTCATGTATGCGCGAAATGCCTTAAAAATGGCTTTAAAATGGATTTGGAGCATGGAGACGATTATCTCGGGATTGCAAGATAACCAAACAAAACTTTTAGTGGATTTCTACTTATTTTATTAAATATCATCTCCACCAAACAGGACAAGCTTGCATCTGTTATAGTTTTGGAGAAAAATGTGTTCATTTCATGTATGCGCGAAATGCCTTAAAAATGGCTTTAAAATGGATTTGGAGCATGGAGACGATTATCTCGGGATTGCAAGATAACCAAACAAAACTTTTAGTGGATTTCTACTTATTTTATTAAATATCATCTCCACCAAACAGGACAAGCTTGCATCTGTTATAGTTTTGGAGAAAAATGTGTTCATTTCATGTATGCGCGAAATGCCTTAAAAATGGCTTTAAAATGGATTTGGAGCATGGAGACGATTATCTCGGGATTGCAAGATAACCAAACAAAACTTTTAGTGGATTTCTACTTATTTTATTAAATATCATCTCCACAAAACAGGACAAGCTTGCATCTGTTATAGTTTTGGAGAAAAATGTGTTCATTTCATGTATGCGCGAAATGCCTTAAAAATGGCTTTAAAATGGATTTGGAGCATGGAGACGATTATCTCGGGATTGCAAGATAACCAAACAAAACTTTTAGTGGATTTCTACTTATTTTATTAAATATCATCTCCACCAAACAGGACAAGCTTGCATCTGTTATAGTTTTGGAGAAAAATGTGTTCATTTCATGTATGCGCGAAATGCCTTAAAAATGGCTTTAAAATGGATTTGGAGCATGGAGACGATTATCTCGGGTTTTTCAAGATAACCAAACAAAACTTTTAGTGGATTTCTACTTATTTTATTAAATATCATCTCCACCAAACAGGACAAGCTTGCATCTGTTATAGTTTTGGAGAAAAATTTGTTCATTTCATGTATGCGCGAAATGCCTTAAAAATGGCTTTAAAATGGATTTGGAGCATGGAGACGATTATCTCGGGATTGCAAGATAACCAAACAAAACTTTTAGTGGATTTCTACTTATTTTATTAAATATCATCTCCACCAAACAGGACAAGCTTGCATCTGTTATAGTTTTGGAGAAAAATGTGTTCATTTCATGTATGCGCGAAATGCCTTAAAAATGGCTTTAAAATGGATTTGGAGCATGGAGACGATTATCTCGGGATTGCAAGATAACCAAACAAAACTTTTAGTGGATTTCTACTTATTTTATTAAATATCATCTCCACCAAACAGGACAAGCTTGCATCTGTTATAGTTTTGGAGAAAAATGTGTTCATTTCATGTATGCGCGAAATGCCTTAAAAATGGCTTTAAAATGGATTTGGAGCATGGAGACGATTATCTCGGGATTGCAAGATAACCAAACAAAACTTTTAGTGGATTTCTACTTATTTTATTAAATATCATCTCCACCAAACAGGACAAGCTTGCATGTGTTATAGTTTTGGAGAAAAATGTGTTCATTTCATGTATGCGCAAAATGCCTTTGAAATGGCTTTAAAATGGATTTGGAGCATGGAGACGATTATCTCGGGATTGCAAGATAACCAAACAAAACTTTTAGTGGATTTCTACTTATTTTATTAAATATCAACTCCACCAAACAGGACAAGCTTGCATCTGTTATAGTTTTGGAGAAAAATGTGTTCATTTCATGTATGCGCGAAATGCTTTAAAAATGGCTTTAAAATGGATTTGGAGCATGGAGACGATTATCTCGGGATTGCAAGATAACCAAACAAAACTTTTAGTGGATTTCTACTTATTTTATTAAATATCATCTCCACCAAACAGGACAAGCTTGCATCTGTTATAGTTTTGGAGAAAAATGTGTTCATTTCATGTATGCGCGAAATGCCTTAAAAATGGCTTTAAAATGGATTTGGAGCATGGAGACGATTATCTCGGGATTGCAAGATAACCAAACAAAACTTTTAGTGGATTTCTACTTATTTTATTAAATATCATCTCCACCAAACAGGACAAGCTTGCATCTGTTATAGTTTTGGAGAAAAATGTGTTCATTTCATGTATGCGCGAAATGCCTTAAAAATGGCTTTAAAATGGATTTGGAGCATGGAGACGATTATCTCGGGATTGCAAGATAACCAAACAAAACTTTTAGTGGATTTCTACTTATTTTATTAAATATCATCTCCACCAAACAGGACAAGCTTGCATGTGTTATAGTTTTGGAGAAAAATGTGTTCATTTCATGTATGCGCAAAATGCCTTTGAAATGGCTTTAAAATGGATTTGGAGCATGGAGACGATTATATCAGGATGGCAATATAAACAAACGAAACTTTTAGTAGATTTCTACTTATTTTATTAAATATTATCTCCACCAAACAGGACAAGCTTGCATCTGTTATAGTTTTGGAGCAAAATGTGTTCATTTCATGTATGCGCGAAATGCCTTAAAAATGGCTTTAAAATGGATTTGGAGCATGGAGACGATTATCTCGGGATTGCAAGATAACCAAACAAAACTTTTAGTGGATTTCTACTTATTTTATTAAATATCATCTCCACCAAACAGGACAAGCTTGCATCTGTTATAGTTTTGGAGAAAAATGTGTTCATTTCATGTATGCGCGAAATGCCTTAAAAATGGCTTTAAAATGGATTTGGAGCATGGAGACGATTATCTCGGGATTGCAAGATAACCAAACAAAACTTTTAGTGGATTTCTACTTATTTTATTAAATATCATCTCCACCAAACAGGACAAGCTTGCATGTGTTATAGTTTTGGAGAAAAATGTGTTCATTTCATGTATGCGCAAAATGCCTTTGAATTGGCTTTAAAATGGATTTGGAGCATGGAGACGATTATCTCAGGATGGCAATATAAACAAACGAAACTTTTAGTAGATTTCTACTTATTTTATTAAATATTATCTCCACCAAATAGGACAAGCTTGCATCTGTTATAGTTTTGGAGAAAAATGTGTTCATTTCATGTATGCGCGAAATGCCTTAAAAATGGCTTTAAAATGGATTTGGAGCATGGAGACGATTATCTCGGGATTGCAAGATAACCAAACAAAACTTTTAGTGGATTTCTACTTATTTTATTAAATATCATCTCCACCAAACAGGACAAGCTTGCATCTGTTATAGTTTTGGAGAAAAATGTGTTCATTTCATGTATGCGCGAAATGCCTTAAAAATGGCTTTAAAATGGATTTGGAGCATGGAGACGATTATCTCGGGATTGCAAGATAACCAAACAAAACTTTTAGTAGATTTCTTTTTATTTTATTAAATATCATCTCCACCAAACAGGACAAGCTTGCATCTGTTATAGTTTTGGAAAAAAATGTGTTCATTTCATGTATGCGCGAAATGCCTTAAAAATGGCTTTAAAATGGATTTGGAGCATGGAGACGATTATCTCGGGATTGCAAGATAACCAAACAAAACTTTTAGTGGATTTCTACTTATTTTATTAAATATCATCTCCACCAAACAGGACAAGCTTGCATCTGTTATAGTTTTGGAGAAAAATGTGTTCATTTCATGTATGCGCGAAATGCCTTAAAAATGGCTTTAAAATGGATTTGGAGCATGGAGACGATTATCTCGGGATTGCAAGATAACCAAACAAAACTTTTAGTGGATTTCTACTTATTTTATGAAATATCATCTCCACCAAACAGGACAAGCTTGCATGTGTTATAGTTTTGGAGAAAAATGTGTTCATTTCATGTATGCGCAAAATGCCTTTGAATTGGCTTTAAAATGGATTTGGAGCATGGAGACGATTATCTCAGGATGGCAATATAAACAAACGAAACTTTTAGTAGATTTCTACTTATTTTATTAAATATTATCTCCACCAAATAGGACAAGCTTGCATCTGTTATAGTTTTGGAGAAAAATGTGTTCATTTCATGTATGCGCGAAATGCCTTAAAAATGGCTTTAAAATGGATTTGGAGCATGGAGACGATTATCTCGGGATTGCAAGATAACCAAACAAAACTTTTAGTGGATTTCTACTTATTTTATTAAATATCATCTCCACCAAACAGGACAAGCTTGCATCTGTTATAGTTTTGGAGAAAAATGTGTTCATTTCATGTATGCGCGAAATGCCTTAAAAATGGCTTTAAAATGGATTTGGAGCATGGAGACGATTATCTCGGGATTGCAAGATAACCAAACAAAACTTTTAGTGGATTTCTACTTATTTTATTAAATATCATCTCCACCAAACAGGACAAGCTTGCATCTGTTATAGTTTTGGAGAAAAATGTGTTCATTTCATGTATGCGCGAAATGCCTTAAAAATGGCTTTAAAATGGATTTGGAGCATGGAGACGATTATCTCGGGATTGCAAGATAACCAAACAAAACTTTTAGTGGATTTCTACTTATTTTATTAAATATCATCTCCACAAAACAGGACAAGCTTGCATCTGTTATAGTTTTGGAGAAAAATGTGTTCATTTCATGTATGCGCGAAATGCCTTAAAAATGGCTTTAAAATGGATTTGGAGCATGGAGACGATTATCTCGGGATTGCAAGATAACCAAACAAAACTTTTAGTGGATTTCTACTTATTTTATTAAATATCATCTCCACCAAACAGGACAAGCTTGCATCTGTTATAGTTTTGGAGAAAAATGTGTTCATTTCATGTATGCGCGAAATGCCTTAAAAATGGCTTTAAAATGGATTTGGAGCATGGAGACGATTATCTCGGGATTGCAAGATAACCAAACAAAACTTTTAGTGGATTTCTACTTATTTTATTAAATATCATCTCCACCAAACAGGACAAGCTTGCATCTGTTATAGTTTTGGAGAAAAATGTGTTCATTTCATGTATGCGCGAAATGCCTTAAAAATGGCTTTAAAATGGATTTGGAGCATGGAGACGATTATCTCGGGATTGCAAGATAACCAAACAAAACTTTTAGTGGATTTCTACTTATTTTATTAAATATCATCTCCACCAAACAGGACAAGCTTGCATCTGTTATAGTTTTGGAGAAAAATGTGTTCATTTCATGTATGCGCGAAATGCCTTAAAAATGGCTTTAAAATGGATTTGGAGCATGGAGACGATTATCTCGGGATTGCAAGATAACCAAACAAAACTTTTAGTGGATTTCTACTTATTTTATTAAATATCATCTCCACCAAACAGGACAAGCTTGCATCTGTTATAGTTTTGGAGAAAAATGTGTTCATTTCATGTATGCGCGAAATGCCTTAAAAATGGCTTTAAAATGGATTTGGAGCATGGAGACGATTATCTCGGGATTGCAAGATAACCAAACAAAACTTTTAGTGGATTTCTACTTATTTTATTAAATATCATCTCCACAAAACAGGACAAGCTTGCATCTGTTATAGTTTTGGAGAAAAATGTGTTCATTTCATGTATGCGCGAAATGCCTTAAAAATGGCTTTAAAATGGATTTGGAGCATGGAGACGATTATCTCGGGATTGCAAGATAACCAAACAAAACTTTTAGTGGATTTCTACTTATTTTATTAAATATCATCTCCACCAAACAGGACAAGCTTGCATCTGTTATAGTTTTGGAGAAAAATGTGTTCATTTCATGTATGCGCGAAATGCCTTAAAAATGGCTTTAAAATGGATTTGGAGCATGGAGACGATTATCTCGGGTTTTTCAAGATAACCAAACAAAACTTTTAGTGGATTTCTACTTATTTTATTAAATATCATCTCCACCAAACAGGACAAGCTTGCATCTGTTATAGTTTTGGAGAAAAATGTGTTCATTTCATGTATGCGCGAAATGCCTTAAAAATGGCTTTAAAATGGATTTGGAGCATGGAGACGATTATCTCGGGATTGCAAGATAACCAAACAAAACTTTTAGTGGATTTCTACTTATTTTATTAAATATCATCTCCACCAAACAGGACAAGCTTGCATCTGTTATAGTTTTGGAGAAAAATGTGTTCATTTCATGTATGCGCGAAATGCCTTAAAAATGGCTTTAAAATGGATTTGGAGCATGGAGACGATTATCTCGGGATTGCAAGATAACCAAACAAAACTTTTAGTGGATTTCTACTTATTTTATTAAATATCATCTCCACCAAACAGGACAAGCTTGCATCTGTTATAGTTTTGGAGAAAAATGTGTTCATTTCATGTATGCGCGAAATGCCTTAAAAATGGCTTTAAAATGGATTTGGAGCATGGAGACGATTATCTCGGGATTGCAAGATAACCAAACAAAACTTTTAGTGGATTTCTACTTATTTTATTAAATATCATCTCCACCAAACAGGACAAGCTTGCATGTGTTATAGTTTTGGAGAAAAATGTGTTCATTTCATGTATGCGCAAAATGCCTTTGAAATGGCTTTAAAATGGATTTGGAGCATGGAGACGATTATCTCGGGATTGCAAGATAACCAAACAAAACTTTTAGTGGATTTCTACTTATTTTATTAAATATCAACTCCACCAAACAGGACAAGCTTGCATCTGTTATAGTTTTGGAGAAAAATGTGTTCATTTCATGTATGCGCGAAATGCTTTAAAAATGGCTTTAAAATGGATTTGGAGCATGGAGACGATTATCTCGGGATTGCAAGATAACCAAACAAAACTTTTAGTGGATTTCTACTTATTTTATTAAATATCATCTCCACCAAACAGGACAAGCTTGCATCTGTTATAGTTTTGGAGAAAAATGTGTTCATTTCATGTATGCGCGAAATGCCTTACAAATGGCTTTAAAATGGATTTGGAGCATGGAGACGATTATCTCGGGATTGCAAGATAACCAAACAAAACTTTTAGTGGATTTCTACTTATTTTATTAAATATCATCTCCACCAAACAGGACAAGCTTGCATCTGTTATAGTTTTGGAGAAAAATGTGTTCATTTCATGTATGCGCGAAATGCCTTAAAAATGGCTTTAAAATGGATTTGGAGCATGGAGACGATTATCTCGGGATTGCAAGATAACCAAACAAAACTTTTAGTGGATTTCTACTTATTTTATTAAATATCATCTCCACCAAACAGGACAAGCTTGCATGTGTTATAGTTTTGGAGAAAAATGTGTTCATTTCATGTATGCGCAAAATGCCTTTGAAATGGCTTTAAAATGGATTTGGAGCATGGAGACGATTATATCAGGATGGCAATATAAACAAACGAAACTTTTAGTAGATTTCTACTTATTTTATTAAATATTATCTCCACCAAACAGGACAAGCTTGCATCTGTTATAGTTTTGGAGCAAAATGTGTTCATTTCATGTATGCGCGAAATGCCTTAAAAATGGCTTTAAAATGGATTTGGAGCATGGAGACGATTATCTCGGGATTGCAAGATAACCAAACAAAACTTTTAGTGGATTTCTACTTATTTTATGAAATATCATCTCCACCAAACAGGACAAGCTTGCATGTGTTATAGTTTTGGAGAAAAATGTGTTCATTTCATGTATGCGCAAAATGCCTTTGAATTGGCTTTAAAATGGATTTGGAGCATGGAGACGATTATCTCAGGATGGCAATATAAACAAACGAAACTTTTAGTAGATTTCTACTTATTTTATTAAATATTATCTCCACCAAATAGGACAAGCTTGCATCTGTTATAGTTTTGGAGAAAAATGTGTTCATTTCATGTATGCGCGAAATGCCTTAAAAATGGCTTTAAAATGGATTTGGAGCATGGAGACGATTATCTCGGGATTGCAAGATAACCAAACAAAACTTTTAGTGGATTTCTACTTATTTTATTAAATATCATCTCCACCAAACAGGACAAGCTTGCATCTGTTATAGTTTTGGAGAAAAATGTGTTCATTTCATGTATGCGCGAAATGCCTTAAAAATGGCTTTAAAATGGATTTGGAGCATGGAGACGATTATCTCGGGATTGCAAGATAACCAAACAAAACTTTTAGTGGATTTCTACTTATTTTATTAAATATCATCTCCACCAAACAGGACAAGCTTGCATCTGTTATAGTTTTGGAGAAAAATGTGTTCATTTCATGTATGCGCGAAATGCCTTAAAAATGGCTTTAAAATGGATTTGGAGCATGGAGACGATTATCTCGGGATTGCAAGATAACCAAACAAAACTTTTAGTGGATTTCTACTTATTTTATTAAATATCATCTCCACAAAACAGGACAAGCTTGCATCTGTTATAGTTTTGGAGAAAAATGTGTTCATTTCATGTATGCGCGAAATGCCTTAAAAATGGCTTTAAAATGGATTTGGAGCATGGAGACGATTATCTCGGGATTGCAAGATAACCAAACAAAACTTTTAGTGGATTTCTACTTATTTTATTAAATAGCATCTCCACCAAACAGGACAAGCTTGCATCTGTTATAGTTTTGGAGAAAAATGTGTTCATTTCATGTATGCGCGAAATGCCTTAAAAATGGCTTTAAAATGGATTTGGAGCATGGAGACGATTATCTCGGGTTTTTCAAGATAACCAAACAAAACTTTTAGTGGATTTCTACTTATTTTATTAAATATCATCTCCACCAAACAGGACAAGCTTGCATCTGTTATAGTTTTGGAGAAAAATTTGTTCATTTCATGTATGCGCGAAATGCCTTAAAAATGGCTTTAAAATGGATTTGGAGCATGGAGACGATTATCTCGGGATTGCAAGATAACCAAACAAAACTTTTAGTGGATTTCTACTTATTTTATTAAATATCATCTCCACCAAACAGGACAAGCTTGCATCTGTTATAGTTTTGGAGAAAAATGTGTTCATTTCATGTATGCGCGAAATGCCTTAAAAATGGCTTTAAAATGGATTTGGAGCATGGAGACGATTATCTCGGGATTGCAAGATAACCAAACAAAACTTTTAGTGGATTTCTACTTATTTTATTAAATATCATCTCCACCAAACAGGACAAGCTTGCATCTGTTATAGTTTTGGAGAAAAATGTGTTCATTTCATGTATGCGCGAAATGCCTTAAAAATGGCTTTAAAATGGATTTGGAGCATGGAGACGATTATCTCGGGATTGCAAGATAACCAAACAAAACTTTTAGTGGATTTCTACTTATTTTATTAAATATCATCTCCACCAAACAGGACAAGCTTGCATGTGTTATAGTTTTGGAGAAAAATGTGTTCATTTCATGTATGCGCAAAATGCCTTTGAAATGGCTTTAAAATGGATTTGGAGCATGGAGACGATTATCTCGGGATTGCAAGATAACCAAACAAAACTTTTAGTGGATTTCTACTTATTTTATTAAATATCAACTCCACCAAACAGGACAAGCTTGCATCTGTTATAGTTTTGGAGAAAAATGTGTTCATTTCATGTATGCGCGAAATGCTTTAAAAATGGCTTTAAAATGGATTTGGAGCATGGAGACGATTATCTCGGGATTGCAAGATAACCAAACAAAACTTTTAGTGGATTTCTACTTATTTTATTAAATATCATCTCCACCAAACAGGACAAGCTTGCATCTGTTATAGTTTTGGAGAAAAATGTGTTCATTTCATGTATGCGCGAAATGCCTTAAAAATGGCTTTAAAATGGATTTGGAGCATGGAGACGATTATCTCGGGATTGCAAGATAACCAAACAAAACTTTTAGTGGATTTCTACTTATTTTATTAAATATCATCTCCACCAAACAGGACAAGCTTGCATCTGTTATAGTTTTGGAGAAAAATGTGTTCATTTCATGTATGCGCGAAATGCCTTAAAAATGGCTTTAAAATGGATTTGGAGCATGGAGACGATTATCTCGGGATTGCAAGATAACCAAACAAAACTTTTAGTGGATTTCTACTTATTTTATTAAATATCATCTCCACCAAACAGGACAAGCTTGCATGTGTTATAGTTTTGGAGAAAAATGTGTTCATTTCATGTATGCGCAAAATGCCTTTGAAATGGCTTTAAAATGGATTTGGAGCATGGAGACGATTATATCAGGATGGCAATATAAACAAACGAAACTTTTAGTAGATTTCTACTTATTTTATTAAATATTATCTCCACCAAACAGGACAAGCTTGCATCTGTTATAGTTTTGGAGCAAAATGTGTTCATTTCATGTATGCGCGAAATGCCTTAAAAATGGCTTTAAAATGGATTTGGAGCATGGAGACGATTATCTCGGGATTGCAAGATAACCAAACAAAACTTTTAGTGGATTTCTACTTATTTTATTAAATATCATCTCCACCAAACAGGACAAGCTTGCATCTGTTATAGTTTTGGAGAAAAATGTGTTCATTTCATGTATGCGCGAAATGCCTTAAAAATGGCTTTAAAATGGATTTGGAGCATGGAGACGATTATCTCGGGATTGCAAGATAACCAAACAAAACTTTTAGTGGATTTCTACTTATTTTATTAAATATCATCTCCACCAAACAGGACAAGCTTGCATGTGTTATAGTTTTGGAGAAAAATGTGTTCATTTCATGTATGCGCAAAATGCCTTTGAATTGGCTTTAAAATGGATTTGGAGCATGGAGACGATTATCTCAGGATGGCAATATAAACAAACGAAACTTTTAGTAGATTTCTACTTATTTTATTAAATATTATCTCCACCAAATAGGACAAGCTTGCATCTGTTATAGTTTTGGAGAAAAATGTGTTCATTTCATGTATGCGCGAAATGCCTTAAAAATGGCTTTAAAATGGATTTGGAGCATGGAGACGATTATCTCGGGATTGCAAGATAACCAAACAAAACTTTTAGTGGATTTCTACTTATTTTATTAAATATCATCTCCACCAAACAGGACAAGCTTGCATCTGTTATAGTTTTGGAGAAAAATGTGTTCATTTCATGTATGCGCGAAATGCCTTAAAAATGGCTTTAAAATGGATTTGGAGCATGGAGACGATTATCTCGGGATTGCAAGATAACCAAACAAAACTTTTAGTGGATTTCTTTTTATTTTATTAAATATCATCTCCACCAAACAGGACAAGCTTGCATCTGTTATAGTTTTGGAAAAAAATGTGTTCATTTCATGTATGCGCGAAATGCCTTAAAAATGGCTTTAAAATGGATTTGGAGCATGGAGACGATTATCTCGGGATTGCAAGATAACCAAACAAAACTTTTAGTGGATTTCTACTTATTTTATTAAATATCATCTCCACCAAACAGGACAAGCTTGCATCTGTTATAGTTTTGGAGAAAAATGTGTTCATTTCATGTATGCGCGAAATGCCTTAAAAATGGCTTTAAAATGGATTTGGAGCATGGAGACGATTATCTCGGGATTGCAAGATAACCAAACAAAACTTTTAGTGGATTTCTACTTATTTTATGAAATATCATCTCCACCAAACAGGACAAGCTTGCATGTGTTATAGTTTTGGAGAAAAATGTGTTCATTTCATGTATGCGCAAAATGCCTTTGAATTGGCTTTAAAATGGATTTGGAGCATGGAGACGATTATCTCAGGATGGCAATATAAACAAACGAAACTTTTAGTAGATTTCTACTTATTTTATTAAATATTATCTCCACCAAATAGGACAAGCTTGCATCTGTTATAGTTTTGGAGAAAAATGTGTTCATTTCATGTATGCGCGAAATGCCTTAAAAATGGCTTTAAAATGGATTTGGAGCATGGAGACGATTATCTCGGGATTGCAAGATAACCAAACAAAACTTTTAGTGGATTTCTACTTATTTTATTAAATATCATCTCCACCAAACAGGACAAGCTTGCATCTGTTATAGTTTTGGAGAAAAATGTGTTCATTTCATGTATGCGCGAAATGCCTTAAAAATGGCTTTAAAATGGATTTGGAGCATGGAGACGATTATCTCGGGATTGCAAGATAACCAAACAAAACTTTTAGTGGATTTCTACTTATTTTATTAAATATCATCTCCACCAAACAGGACAAGCTTGCATCTGTTATAGTTTTGGAGAAAAATGTGTTCATTTCATGTATGCGCGAAATGCCTTAAAAATGGCTTTAAAATGGATTTGGAGCATGGAGACGATTATCTCGGGATTGCAAGATAACCAAACAAAACTTTTAGTGGATTTCTACTTATTTTATTAAATATCATCTCCACAAAACAGGACAAGCTTGCATCTGTTATAGTTTTGGAGAAAAATGTGTTCATTTCATGTATGCGCGAAATGCCTTAAAAATGGCTTTAAAATGGATTTGGAGCATGGAGACGATTATCTCGGGATTGCAAGATAACCAAACAAAACTTTTAGTGGATTTCTACTTATTTTATTAAATATCATCTCCACCAAACAGGACAAGCTTGCATCTGTTATAGTTTTGGAGAAAAATGTGTTCATTTCATGTATGCGCGAAATGCCTTAAAAATGGCTTTAAAATGGATTTGGAGCATGGAGACGATTATCTCGGGATTGCAAGATAACCAAACAAAACTTTTAGTGGATTTCTACTTATTTTATTAAATATCATCTCCACCAAACAGGACAAGCTTGCATCTGTTATAGTTTTGGAGAAAAATGTGTTCATTTCATGTATGCGCGAAATGCCTTAAAAATGGCTTTAAAATGGATTTGGAGCATGGAGACGATTATCTCGGGATTGCAAGATAACCAAACAAAACTTTTAGTGGATTTCTACTTATTTTATTAAATATCATCTCCACCAAACAGGACAAGCTTGCATCTGTTATAGTTTTGGAGAAAAATGTGTTCATTTCATGTATGCGCGAAATGCCTTAAAAATGGCTTTAAAATGGATTTGGAGCATGGAGACGATTATCTCGGGATTGCAAGATAACCAAACAAAACTTTTAGTGGATTTCTACTTATTTTATTAAATATCATCTCCACCAAACAGGACAAGCTTGCATCTGTTATAGTTTTGGAGAAAAATGTGTTCATTTCATGTATGCGCGAAATGCCTTAAAAATGGCTTTAAAATGGATTTGGAGCATGGAGACGATTATCTCGGGATTGCAAGATAACCAAACAAAACTTTTAGTGGATTTCTACTTATTTTATTAAATATCATCTCCACAAAACAGGACAAGCTTGCATCTGTTATAGTTTTGGAGAAAAATGTGTTCATTTCATGTATGCGCGAAATGCCTTAAAAATGGCTTTAAAATGGATTTGGAGCATGGAGACGATTATCTCGGGATTGCAAGATAACCAAACAAAACTTTTAGTGGATTTCTACTTATTTTATTAAATATCATCTCCACCAAACAGGACAAGCTTGCATCTGTTATAGTTTTGGAGAAAAATGTGTTCATTTCATGTATGCGCGAAATGCCTTAAAAATGGCTTTAAAATGGATTTGGAGCATGGAGACGATTATCTCGGGTTTTTCAAGATAACCAAACAAAACTTTTAGTGGATTTCTACTTATTTTATTAAATATCATCTCCACCAAACAGGACAAGCTTGCATCTGTTATAGTTTTGGAGAAAAATGTGTTCATTTCATGTATGCGCGAAATGCCTTAAAAATGGCTTTAAAATGGATTTGGAGCATGGAGACGATTATCTCGGGATTGCAAGATAACCAAACAAAACTTTTAGTGGATTTCTACTTATTTTATTAAATATCATCTCCACCAAACAGGACAAGCTTGCATCTGTTATAGTTTTGGAGAAAAATGTGTTCATTTCATGTATGCGCGAAATGCCTTAAAAATGGCTTTAAAATGGATTTGGAGCATGGAGACGATTATCTCGGGATTGCAAGATAACCAAACAAAACTTTTAGTGGATTTCTACTTATTTTATTAAATATCATCTCCACCAAACAGGACAAGCTTGCATGTGTTATAGTTTTGGAGAAAAATGTGTTCATTTCATGTATGCGCGAAATGCTTTAAAAATGGCTTTAAAATGGATTTGGAGCATGGAGACGATTATCTCGGGATTGCAAGATAACCAAACAAAACTTTTAGTGGATTTCTACTTATTTTATTAAATATCATCTCCACCAAACAGGACAAGCTTGCATCTGTTATAGTTTTGGAGAAAAATGTGTTCATTTCATGTATGCGCGAAATGCCTTACAAATGGCTTTAAAATGGATTTGGAGCATGGAGACGATTATCTCGGGATTGCAAGATAACCAAACAAAACTTTTAGTGGATTTCTACTTATTTTATTAAATATCATCTCCACCAAACAGGACAAGCTTGCATCTGTTATAGTTTTGGAGAAAAATGTGTTCATTTCATGTATGCGCGAAATGCCTTAAAAATGGCTTTAAAATGGATTTGGAGCATGGAGACGATTATCTCGGGATTGCAAGATAACCAAACAAAACTTTTAGTGGATTTCTACTTATTTTATTAAATATCATCTCCACCAAACAGGACAAGCTTGCATGTGTTATAGTTTTGGAGAAAAATGTGTTCATTTCATGTATGCGCAAAATGCCTTTGAAATGGCTTTAAAATGGATTTGGAGCATGGAGACGATTATATCAGGATGGCAATATAAACAAACGAAACTTTTAGTAGATTTCTACTTATTTTATTAAATATTATCTCCACCAAACAGGACAAGCTTGCATCTGTTATAGTTTTGGAGCAAAATGTGTTCATTTCATGTATGCGCGAAATGCCTTAAAAATGGCTTTAAAATGGATTTGGAGCATGGAGACGATTATCTCGGGATTGCAAGATAACCAAACAAAACTTTTAGTGGATTTCTACTTATTTTATTAAATATCATCTCCACCAAACAGGACAAGCTTGCATCTGTTATAGTTTTGGAGAAAAATGTGTTCATTTCATGTATGCGCGAAATGCCTTAAAAATGGCTTTAAAATGGATTTGGAGCATGGAGACGATTATCTCGGGATTGCAAGATAACCAAACAAAACTTTTAGTGGATTTCTACTTATTTTATGAAATATCATCTCCACCAAACAGGACAAGCTTGCATGTGTTATAGTTTTGGAGAAAAATGTGTTCATTTCATGTATGCGCAAAATGCCTTTGAATTGGCTTTAAAATGGATTTGGAGCATGGAGACGACTATCTCAGGATGGCAATATAAACAAACGAAACTTTTAGTAGATTTCTACTTATTTTATTAAATATTATCTCCACCAAATAGGACAAGCTTGCATCTGTTATAGTTTTGGAGAAAAATGTGTTCATTTCATGTATGCGCGAAATGCCTTAAAAATGGCTTTAAAATGGATTTGGAGCATGGAGACGATTATCTCGGGATTGCAAGATAACCAAACAAAACTTTTAGTGGATTTCTACTTATTTTATTAAATATCATCTCCACCAAACAGGACAAGCTTGCATCTGTTATAGTTTTGGAGAAAAATGTGTTCATTTCATGTATGCGCGAAATGCCTTAAAAATGGCTTTAAAATGGATTTGGAGCATGGAGACGATTATCTCGGGATTGCAAGATAACCAAACAAAACTTTTAGTGGATTTCTACTTATTTTATTAAATATCATCTCCACCAAACAGGACAAGCTTGCATCTGTTATAGTTTTGGAGAAAAATGTGTTCATTTCATGTATGCGCGAAATGCCTTAAAAATGGCTTTAAAATGGATTTGGAGCATGGAGACGATTATCTCGGGATTGCAAGATAACCAAACAAAACTTTTAGTGGATTTCTACTTATTTTATTAAATATCATCTCCACAAAACAGGACAAGCTTGCATCTGTTATAGTTTTGGAGAAAAATGTGTTCATTTCATGTATGCGCGAAATGCCTTAAAAATGGCTTTAAAATGGATTTGGAGCATGGAGACGATTATCTCGGGATTGCAAGATAACCAAACAAAACTTTTAGTGGATTTCTACTTATTTTATTAAATATCATCTCCACCAAACAGGACAAGCTTGCATCTGTTATAGTTTTGGAGAAAAATGTGTTCATTTCATGTATGCGCGAAATGCCTTAAAAATGGCTTTAAAATGGATTTGGAGCATGGAGACGATTATCTCGGGTTTTTCAAGATAACCAAACAAAACTTTTAGTGGATTTCTACTTATTTTATTAAATATCATCTCCACCAAACAGGACAAGCTTGCATCTGTTATAGTTTTGGAGAAAAATTTGTTCATTTCATGTATGCGCGAAATGCCTTAAAAATGGCTTTAAAATGGATTTGGAGCATGGAGACGATTATCTCGGGATTGCAAGATAACCAAACAAAACTTTTAGTGGATTTCTACTTATTTTATTAAATATCATCTCCACCAAACAGGACAAGCTTGCATCTGTTATAGTTTTGGAGAAAAATGTGTTCATTTCATGTATGCGCGAAATGCCTTAAAAATGGCTTTAAAATGGATTTGGAGCATGGAGACGATTATCTCGGGATTGCAAGATAACCAAACAAAACTTTTAGTGGATTTCTACTTATTTTATTAAATATCATCTCCACCAAACAGGACAAGCTTGCATCTGTTATAGTTTTGGAGAAAAATGTGTTCATTTCATGTATGCGCGAAATGCCTTAAAAATGGCTTTAAAATGGATTTGGAGCATGGAGACGATTATCTCGGGATTGCAAGATAACCAAACAAAACTTTTAGTGGATTTCTACTTATTTTATTAAATATCATCTCCACCAAACAGGACAAGCTTGCATCTGTTATAGTTTTGGAGAAAAATGTGTTCATTTCATGTATGCGCGAAATGCCTTAAAAATGGCTTTAAAATGGATTTGGAGCATGGAGACGATTATCTCGGGATTGCAAGATAACCAAACAAAACTTTTAGTGGATTTCTACTTATTTTATTAAATATCATCTCCACCAAACAGGACAAGCTTGCATCTGTTATAGTTTTGGAGAAAAATGTGTTCATTTCATGTATGCGCGAAATGCCTTAAAAATGGCTTTAAAATGGATTTGGAGCATGGAGACGATTATCTCGGGATTGCAAGATAACCAAACAAAACTTTTAGTGGATTTCTACTTATTTTATTAAATATCATCTCCACCAAACAGGACAAGCTTGCATCTGTTATAGTTTTGGAGAAAAATGTGTTCATTTCATGTATGCGCGAAATGCCTTAAAAATGGCTTTAAAATGGATTTGGAGCATGGAGACGATTATCTCGGGATTGCAAGATAACCAAACAAAACTTTTAGTGGATTTCTACTTATTTTATTAAATATCATCTCCACCAAACAGGACAAGCTTGCATCTGTTATAGTTTTGGAGAAAAATGTGTTCATTTCATGTATGCGCGAAATGCCTTAAAAATGGCTTTAAAATGGATTTGGAGCATGGAGACGATTATCTCGGGATTGCAATATAACCAAACAAAACTTTTAGTGGATTTCTACTTATTTTATTAAATATCATCTCCACCAAACAGGACAAGCTTGCATCTGTTATAGTTTTGGAGAAAAATGTGTTCATTTCATGTATGCGCGAAATGCCTTAAAAATGGCTTTAAAATGGATTTGGAGCATGGAGACGATTATCTCGGGATTGCAAGATAACCAAACAAAACTTTTAGTGGATTTCTACTTATTTTATTAAATATCATCTCCACCAAACAGGACAAGCTTGCATCTGTTATAGTTTTGGAGAAAAATGTGTTCATCTCATGTATGCGCGAAATGCCTTAAAAATGGCTTTAAAATGGATTTGGAGCATGGAGACGATTATCTCGGGATTGCAAGATAACCAAACAAAACTTTTAGTGGATTTCTACTTATTTTATTAAATATCATCTCCACCAAACAGGACAAGCTTGCATGTGTTATAGTTTTGGAGAAAAATGTGTTCATTTCATGTATGCGCAAAATGCCTTTGAAATGGCTTTAAAATGGATTTGGAGCATGGAGACGATTATCTCAGGATGGCAATATAAACAAACGAAACTTTTAGTAGATTTCTACTTATTTTATTAAATATTATCTCGACCAAACAGGACAAGCTTGCATCTGTTATAGTTTTGGAGAAAAATGTGTTCATTTCATGTATGCGCGAAATGCCTTAAAAATGGCTTTAAAATGGATTTGGAGCATGGAGACGATTATCTCGGGATTGCAAGATAACCAAACAAAACTTTTAGTGGATTTCTACTTATTTTATTAAATATCATCTCCACCAAACAGGACAAGCTTGCATCTGTTATAGTTTTGGAGAAAAATGTGTTCATTTCATGTATGCGCGAAATGCCTTAAAAATGGCTTTAAAATGGATTTGGAGCATGGAGACGATTATCTCGGGATTGCAAGATAACCAAACAAAACTTTTAGTGGATTTCTACTTATTTTATTAAATATCATCTCCACCAAACAGGACAAGCTTGCATCTGTTATAGTTTTGGAGAAAAATGTGTTCATTTCATGTATGCGCGAAATGCCTTAAAAATGGCTTTAAAATGGATTTGGAGCATGGAGACGATTATCTCGGGATTGCAAGATAACCAAACAAAACTTTTAGTGGATTTCTACTTATTTTATTAAATATCATCTCCACCAAACAGGACAAGCTTGCATCTGTTATAGTTTTGGAGAAAAATGTGTTCATTTCATGTATGCGCGAAATGCCTTAAAAATGGCTTTAAAATGGATTTGGAGCATGGAGACGATTATCTCGGGATTGCAAGATAACCAAACAAAACTTTTAGTGGATTTCTACTTATTTTATTAAATATCATCTCCACCAAACAGGACAAGCTTGCATCTGTTATAGTTTTGGAGAAAAATGTGTTCATTTCATGTATGCGCGAAATGCCTTAAAAATGGCTTTAAAATGGATTTGGAGCATGGAGACGATTATCTCGGGATTGCAAGATAACCAAACAAAACTTTTAGTGGATTTCTACTTATTTTATTAAATATCATCTCCACCAAACAGGACAAGCTTGCATCTGTTATAGTTTTGGAGAAAAATGTGTTCATTTCATGTATGCGCGAAATGCCTTAAAAATGGCTTTAAAATGGATTTGGAGCATGGAGACGATTATCTCGGGATTGCAAGATAACCAAACAAAACTTTTAGTGGATTTCTACTTATTTTATTAAATATCATCTCCACCAAACAGGACAAGCTTGCATCTGTTATAGTTTTGGAGAAAAATGTGTTCATTTCATGTATGCGCGAAATGCCTTAAAAATGGCTTTAAAATGGATTTGGAGCATGGAGACGATTATCTCGGGATTGCAAGATAACCAAACAAAACTTTTAGTGGATTTCTACTTATTTTATTAAATATCATCTCCACCAAACAGGACAAGCTTGCATCTGTTATAGTTTTGGAGAAAAATGTGTTCATTTCATGTATGCGCGAAATGCCTTAAAAATGGATTTGGAGCATGGAGACGATTATCTCGGGATTGCAAGATAACCAAACAAAACTTTTAGTGGATTTCTACTTATTTTATTAAATATCATCTCCACCAAACAGGACAAGCTTGCATGTGTTATAGTTTTGGAGAAAAATGTGTTCATTTCATGTATGCGCAAAATGCCTTTGAAATGGCTTTAAAATGAATTTGGAGCATGGAGACGATTATCTCAGGATGGCAATATAAACAAACGAAACTTTTAGTAGATTTCTACTTATTTTATTAAATATTATCTCCACCAAACAGGACAAGCTTGCATCTGTTATAGTTTTGGAGAAAAATGTGTTCATTTCATGTATGCGCGAAATGCCTTAAAAATGGCTTTAAAATGGATTTGGAGCATGGAGACGATTATCTCGGGATTGCAATATAACCAAACAAAACTTTTAGTGGATTTCTACCTATTTTATTAAATATCATCTCCACCAAACAGGACAAGCTTGCATCTGTTATAGTTTTGGAGAAAAATGTGTTCATTTCATGTATGCGCGAAATGCCTTAAAAATGGCTTTAAAATGGATTTGGAGCATGGAGACGATTATCTCGGGATTGCAAGATAACCAAACAAAACTTTTAGTGGATTTCTACTTATTTTATTAAATATCATCTCCACCAAACAGGACAAGCTTGCATCTGTTATAGTTTTGGAGAAAAATGTGTTCATTTCATGTATGCGCGAAATGCCTTAAAAATGGCTTTAAAATGGATTTGGAGCATGGAGACGATTATCTCGGGATTGCAAGATAACCAAACAAAACTTTTAGTGGATTTCTACTTATTTTATTAAATATCATCTCCACCAAACAGGACAAGCTTGCATCTGTTATAGTTTTGGAGAAAAATGTGTTCATTTCATGTATGCGCGAAATGCCTTAAAAATGGCTTTAAAATGGATTTGGAGCATGGAGACGATTATCTCGGGATTGCAAGATAACCAAACAAAACTTTTAGTGGATTTCTACTTATTTTATTAAATATCATCTCCACCAAACAGGACAAGCTTGCATCTGTTATAGTTTTGGAGAAAAATGTGTTCATTTCATGTATGCGCGAAATGCCTTAAAAATGGCTTTAAAATGGATTTGGAGCATGGAGACGATTATCTCGGGTTTGCAAGATAACCAAACAAAACTTTTAGTGGATTTCTACTTATTTTATTAAATATCATCTCCACCAAACAGGACAAGCTTGCATCTGTTATAGTTTTGGAGAAAAATGTGTTCATTTCATGTATGCGCGAAATGCCTTAAAAATGGCTTTAAAATGGATTTGGAGCATGGAGACGATTATCTCGGGATTGCAAGATAACCAAACAAAACTTTTAGTGGATTTCTACTTATTTTATTAAATATCATCTCCACCAAAGAGGACAAGCTTGCATCTGTTATAGTTTTGGAGAAAAATGTGTTCATTTCATGTATGCGCAAAATGCCTTTGAAATGGCTTTAAAATGGATTTGGAGCATGGAGACGATTATCTCAGGATGGCAATATAAACAAACGAAACTTTTAGTAGATTTCTACTTATTTTATTAAATATTATCTCCACCAAACAGGACAAGCTTGCATCTGTTATAGTTTTGGAGAAAAATGTGTTCATTTTATGTATGCGCGAAATGCCTTAAAAATGGCTTTAAAATGGATTTGGAGCATGGAGACGATTATCTCGGGATTGCAAGATAACCAAACAAAACTTTTAGTGGATTTCTACTTATTTTATTAAATATCATCTCCACCAAACAGGACAAGCTTGCATCTGTTATAGTTTTGGAGAAAAATGTGTTCATTTCATGTATGCGCGAAATGCCTTAAAAATGGCTTTAAAATGGATTTGGAGCATGGAGACGATTATCTCGGGATTGCAAGATAACCAAACAAAACTTTTAGTGGATTTCTACTTATTTTATTAAATATCATCTCCACCAAACAGGACAAGCTTGCATCTGTTATAGTTTTGGAGAAAAATGTGTTCATTTCATGTATGCGCGAAATGCCTTAAAAATGGCTTTAAAATGGATTTGGAGCATGGAGACGATTATCTCGGGATTGCAAGATAACCAAACAAAACTTTTAGTGGATTTCTACTTATTTTATTAAATATCATCTCCACCAAACAGGACAAGCTTGCATCTGTTATAGTTTTGGAGAAAAATGTGTTCATTTCATGTATGCGCGAAATGCCTTAAAAATAACTTTAAAATGGATTTGGAGCATGGAGACGATTATCTCGGGATTGCAAGATAACCAAACAAAACTTTTAGTGGATTTCTACTTATTTTATTAAATATCATCTCCACCAAACAGGACAAGCTTGCATGTGTTATAGTTTTGGAGAAAAATGTGTTCATTTCATGTATGCGCAAAATGCCTTTGAAATGGCTTTAAAATGGATTTGGAGCATGGAGACGATTATCTCAGGATGGCAATATAAACAAACGAAACTTTTAGTAGATTTCTACTTATTTTATTAAATATTATCTCGACCAAACAGGACAAGCTTGCATCTGTTATAGTTTTGGAGAAAAATGTGTTCATTTCATGTATGCGCGAAATGCCTTAAAAATGGCTTTAAAATGGATTTGGAGCATGGAGACGATTATCTCGGGATTGCAAGATAACCAAACAAAACTTTTAGTGGATTTCTACTTATTTTATTAAATATCATCTCCACCAAACAGGACAAGCTTGCATCTGTTATAGTTTTGGAGAAAAATGTGTTCATTTCATGTATGCGCGAAATGCCTTAAAAATGGCTTTAAAATGGATTTGGAGCATGGAGACGATTATCTCGGGATTGCAATATAACCAAACAAAACTTTTAGTGGATTTCTACTTATTTTATTAAATATCATCTCCACCAAACAGGACAAGCTTGCATCTGTTATAGTTTTGGAGAAAAATGTGTTCATTTCATGTATGCGCGAAATGCCTTAAAAATGGCTTTAAAATGGATTTGGAGCATGGAGACGATTATCTCGGGATTGCAAGATAACCAAACAAAACTTTTAGTGGATTTCTACTTATTTTATTAAATATCATCTCCACCAAACAGGACAAGCTTGCATCTGTTATAGTTTTGGAGAAAAATGTGTTCATTTCATGTATGCGCGAAATGCCTTAAAAATGGCTTTAAAATGGATTTGGAGCATGGAGACGATTATCTCGGGATTGCAAGATAACCAAACAAAACTTTTAGTGGATTTCTACTTATTTTATTAAATATCATCTCCACCAAACAGGACAAGCTTGCATCTGTTATAGTTTTGGAGAAAAATGTGTTCATTTCATGTATGCGCGAAATGCCTTAAAAATGGCTTTAAAATGGATTTGGAGCATGGAGACGATTATCTCGGGATTGCAAGATAACCAAACAAAACTTTTAGTGGATTTCTACTTATTTTATTAAATATCATCTCCACCAAACAGGACAAGCTTGCATCTGTTATAGTTTTGGAGAAAAATGTGTTCATTTCATGTATGCGCGAAATGCCTTAAAAATGGCTTTAAAATGGATTTGGAGCATGGAGACGATTATCTCGGGATTGCAAGATAACCAAACAAAACTTTTAGTGGATTTCTACTTATTTTATTAAATATCATCTCCACCAAACAGGACAAGCTTGCATCTGTTATAGTTTTGGAGAAAAATGTGTTCATTTCATGTATGCGCGAAATGCCTTAAAAATGGCTTTAAAATGGATTTGGAGCATGGAGACGATTATCTCGGGTTTGCAAGATAACCAAACAAAACTTTTAGTGGATTTCTACTTATTTTATTAAATATCATCTCCACCAAACAGGACAAGCTTGCATCTGTTATAGTTTTGGAGAAAAATGTGTTCATTTCATGTATGCGCGAAATGCCTTAAAAATGGCTTTAAAATGGATTTGGAGCATGGAGACGATTATCTCGGGATTGCAAGATAACCAAACAAAACTTTTAGTGGATTTCTACTTATTTTATTAAATATCATCTCCACCAAAGAGGACAAGCTTGCATCTGTTATAGTTTTGGAGAAAAATGTGTTCATTTCATGTATGCGCAAAATGCCTTTGAAATGGCTTTAAAATGGATTTGGAGCATGGAGACGATTATCTCAGGATGGCAATATAAACAAACGAAACTTTTAGTAGATTTCTACTTATTTTATTAAATATTATCTCCACCAAACAGGACAAGCTTGCATCTGTTATAGTTTTGGAGAAAAATGTGTTCATTTTATGTATGCGCGAAATGCCTTAAAAATGGCTTTAAAATGGATTTGGAGCATGGAGACGATTATCTCGGGATTGCAAGATAACCAAACAAAACTTTTAGTGGATTTCTACTTATTTTATTAAATATCATCTCCACCAAACAGGACAAGCTTGCATCTGTTATAGTTTTGGAGAAAAATGTGTTCATTTCATGTATGCGCGAAATGCCTTAAAAATGGCTTTAAAATGGATTTGGAGCATGGAGACGATTATCTCGGGATTGCAAGATAACCAAACAAAACTTTTAGTGGATTTCTACTTATTTTATTAAATATCATCTCCACCAAACAGGACAAGCTTGCATCTGTTATAGTTTTGGAGAAAAATGTGTTCATTTCATGTATGCGCGAAATGCCTTAAAAATGGCTTTAAAATGGATTTGGAGCATGGAGACGATTATCTCGGGATTGCAAGATAACCAAACAAAACTTTTAGTGGATTTCTACTTATTTTATTAAATATCATCTCCACCAAACATGACAAGCTTGCATCTGTTATAGTTTTGGAGAAAAATGTGTTCATTTCATGTATGCGCGAAATGCCTTAAAAATAACTTTAAAATGGATTTGGAGCATGGAGACGATTATCTCGGGATTGCAAGATAACCAAACAAAACTTTTAGTGGATTTCTACTTATTTTATTAAATATCATCTCCACCAAACAGGACAAGCTTGCATGTGTTATAGTTTTGGAGAAAAATGTGTTCATTTCATGTATGCGCAAAATGCCTTTGAAATGGCTTTAAAATGGATTTGGAGCATGGAGACGATTATCTCAGGATGGCAATATAAACAAACGAAACTTTTAGTAGATTTCTACTTATTTTATTAAATATTATCTTGACCAAACAGGACAAGCTTGCATCTGTTATAGTTTTGGAGAAAAATGTGTTCATTTCATGTATGCGCGAAATGCCTTAAAAATGGCTTTAAAATGGATTTGGAGCATGGAGACGATTATCTCGGGATTGCAAGATAACCAAACAAAACTTTTAGTGGATTTCTACTTATTTTATTAAATATCATCTCCACCAAACAGGACAAGCTTGCATCTGTTATAGTTTTGGAGAAAAATGTGTTCATTTCATGTATGCGCGAAATGCCTTAAAAATGGCTTTAAAATGGATTTGGAGCATGGAGACGATTATCTCGGGATTGCAATATAACCAAACAAAACTTTTAGTGGATTTCTACTTATTTTATTAAATATCATCTCCACCAAACAGGACAAGCTTGCATCTGTTATAGTTTTGGAGAAAAATGTGTTCATTTCATGTATGCGCGAAATGCCTTAAAAATGGCTTTAAAATGGATTTGGAGCATGGAGACGATTATCTCGGGATTGCAAGATAACCAAACAAAACTTTTAGTGGATTTCTACTTATTTTATTAAATATCATCTCCACCAAACAGGACAAGCTTGCATCTGTTATAGTTTTGGAGAAAAATGTGTTCATTTCATGTATGCGCGAAATGCCTTAAAAATGGCTTTAAAATGGATTTGGAGCATGGAGACGATTATCTCGGGATTGCAAGATAACCAAACAAAACTTTTAGTGGATTTCTACTTATTTTATTAAATATCATCTCCACCAAACAGGACAAGCTTGCATCTGTTATAGTTTTGGAGAAAAATGTGTTCATTTCATGTATGCGCGAAATGCCTTAAAAATGGCTTTAAAATGGATTTGGAGCATGGAGACGATTATCTCGGGATTGCAAGATAACCAAACAAAACTTTTAGTGGATTTCTACTTATTTTATTAAATATCATCTCCACCAAACAGGACAAGCTTGCATCTGTTATAGTTTTGGAGAAAAATGTGTTCATTTCATGTATGCGCGAAATGCCTTAAAAATGGCTTTAAAATGGATTTGGAGCATGGAGACGATTATCTCGGGATTGCAAGATAACCAAACAAAACTTTTAGTGGATTTCTACTTATTTTATTAAATATCATCTCCACCAAACAGGACAAGCTTGCATCTGTTATAGTTTTGGAGAAAAATGTGTTCATTTCATGTATGCGCGAAATGCCTTAAAAATGGCTTTAAAATGGATTTGGAGCATGGAGACGATTATCTCGGGATTGCAAGATAACCAAACAAAACTTTTAGTGGATTTCTACTTATTTTATTAAATATCATCTCCACCAAACAGGACAAGCTTGCATCTGTTATAGTTTTGGAGAAAAATGTGTTCATTTCATGTATGCGCGAATTGCCTTAAAAACTGCTTTAAAATGGATTTGGAGCATGGAGACGATTATCTCGGGATTGCAAGATAACCAAACAAAACTTTTAGTGGATTTCTACTTATTTTATTAAATATCATCTCCACCAAACAGGACAAGCTTGCATCTGTTATAGTTTTGGAGAAAAATGTGTTCATTTCATGTATGCGCGAAATGCCTTAAAAATGGCTTTAAAATGGATTTGGAGCATGGAGACGATTATCTCGGGATTGCAAGATAACCAAACAAAACTTTTAGTGGATTTCTACTTATTTTATTAAATATCATCTCCACCAAACAGGACAAGCTTGCATCTGTTATAGTTTTGGAGAAAAATGTGTTCATTTCATGTATGCGCGAAATGCCTTAAAAATGGCTTTAAAATGGATTTGGAGCATGGAGACGATTATCTCGGGTTTTTCAAGATAACCAAACAAAACTTTTAGTGGATTTCTACTTATTTTATTAAATATCATCTCCACCAAACAGGACAAGCTTGCATCTGTTATAGTTTTGGAGAAAAATGTGTTCATTTCATGTATGCGCGAAATGCCTTAAAAATGGCTTTAAAATGGATTTGGAGCATGGAGACGATTATCTCGGGATTGCAAGATAACCAAACAAAACTTTTAGTGGATTTCTACTTATTTTATTAAATATCATCTCCACCAAACAGGACAAGCTTGCATCTGTTATAGTTTTGGAGAAAAATGTGTTCATTTCATGTATGCGCGAAATGCCTTAAAAATGGCTTTAAAATGGATTTGGAGCATGGAGACGATTATCTCGGGATTGCAAGATAACCAAACAAAACTTTTAGTGGATTTCTACTTATTTTATTAAATATCATCTCCACCAAACAGGACAAGCTTGCATCTGTTATAGTTTTGGAGAAAAATGTGTTCATTTCATGTATGCGCGAAATGCTTTAAAAATAGCTTTAAAATGGATTTGGAGCATGGAGACGATTATCTCGGGATTGCAAGATAACCAAACAAAACTTTTAGTGGATTTCTACTTATTTTATTAAATATCATCTCCACCAAACAGGACAAGCTTGCATCTGTTATAGTTTTGGAGAAAAATGTGTTCATTTCATGTATGCGCGAAGTGCCTTAAAAATGGCTTTAAAATGGATTTGGAGCATGGAGACGATTATCTCGGGATTGCAAGATAACCAAACAAAACTTTTAGTGGATTTCTACTTATTTTATTAAATATCATCTCCACCAAACAGGACAAGCTTGCATGTGTTATAGTTTTGGAGAAAAATGTGTTCATTTCATGTATGCGCAAAATGCCTTTGAAATGGCTTTAAAATGGATTTGGAGCATGGAGACGATTATCTCGGGATTGCAAGATAACCAAACAAAACTTTTAGTGGATTTCTACTTATTTTATTAAATATCATCTCCACCAAACAGGACAAGCTTGCATCTGTTATAGTTTTGGAGAAAAATGTGTTCATTTCATGTATGCGCGAAATGCTTTAAAAATGGCTTTAAAATGGATTTAGAGCATGGAGACGATTATCTCGGGATTGCAAGATAACCAAACAAAACTTTTAGTGGATTTCTACTTATTTTATTAAATATCATCTCCACCAAACAGGACAAGCTTGCATCTGTTATAGTTTTGGAGAAAAATGTGTTCATTTCATGTATGCGCGAAATGCCTTAAAAATGGCTTTAAAATGGATTTGGAGCATGGAGACGATTATCTCGGGATTGCAAGATAACCAAACAAAACTTTTAGTGGATTTCTACTTATTTTATTAAATATCATCTCCACCAAACAGGACAAGCTTGCATCTGTTATAGTTTTGGAGAAAAATGTGTTTATTTCATGTATGCGCGAAATGCCTTAAAAATGGCTTTAAAATGGATTTGGAGCATGGAGACGATTATCTCGGGATTGCAAGATAACCAAACAAAACTTTTAGTGGATTTCTACTTATTTTATTAAATATCATCTCCACCAAACAGGACAAGCTTGCATCTGTTATAGTTTTGGAGAAAAATGTGTTCATTTCATGTATGCGCGAAATGCTTTAAAAATGGCTTTAAAATGGATTTGGAGCATGGAGACGATTATCTCGGGATTGCAAGATAACCAAACAAAACTTTTAGTGGATTTCTACTTATTTTATTAAATATCATCTCCACCAAACAGGACAAGCTTGCATCTGTTATAGTTTTGGAGAAAAATGTGTTCATTTCATGTATACGCGAAATGCCTTAAAAATGGCTTTAAAATGGATTTGGAGCATGGAGACGATTATCTCGGGATTGCCAGATAACCAAACAAAACTTTTAGTGGATTTCTACTTATTTTATTAAATATCATCTCCACCAAACAGGACAAGCTTGCATCTGTTATAGTTTTGGAGAAAAATGTGTTCATTTCATGTATGCGCGAAATGCCTTAAAAATGGCTTTAAAATGGATTTGGAGCATGGAGACGATTATCTCGGGATTGCAAGATAACCAAACAAAACTTTTAGTGGATTTCTACTTATTTTATTAAATATCATCTCCACCAAACAGGACAAGCTTGCATCTGTTATAGTTTTGGAGAAAAATGTGTTTATTTCATGTATGCGCGAAATGCCTTAAAAATGGCTTTAAAATGGATTTGGAGCATGGAGACGATTATCTCGGGATTGCAAGATAACCAAACAAAACTTTTAGTGGATTTCTACTTATTTTATTAAATATCATCTCCACCAAACAGGACAAGCTTGCATGTGTTATAGTTTTGGAGAAAAATGTGTTCATTTCATGTATGCGCAAAATGCCTTTGAAATGGCTTTAAAATGGATTTGGAGCATGGAGACGATTATCTCAGGATGGCAATATAAACAAACGAAACTTTTAGTAGATTTCTACTTATTTTATTAAATATTATCTCCACCAAACAGGACAAGCTTGCATCTGTTATAGTTTGGGAGAAAAATGTGTTCATTTCATGTATGCGCGAAATGCCTTAAAAATGGCTTTAAAATGGATTTGGAGCATGGAGACGATTATCTCGGGATTGAAAGATAACCAAACAAAACTTTTAGTGGATTTCTACTTATTTTATTAAATATCATCTCCACCAAACAGGACAAGCTTGCATCTGTTATAGTTTTGGAGAAAAATGTGTTCATTTCATGTATGCGCGAAATGCCTTAAAAATGGCTTTAAAATGGATTTGGAGCATGGAGACGATTATCTCGGGATTGCAAGATAACCAAACAAAACTTTTAGTGGATTTCTACTTATTTTATTAAATATCATCTCCACCAAACAGGACAAGCTTGCATCTGTTATAGTTTTGGAGAAAAATGTGTTCATTTCATGTATGCGCGAAATGCCTTAAAAATGGCTTTAAAATGGATTTGGAGCATGGAGACGATTATCTCGGGATTGCAAGATAACCAAACAAAACTTTTAGTGGATTTCTACTTATTTTATTAAATATCATCTCCACCAAACAGGACAAGCTTGCATGTGTTATAGTTTTGGAGAAAAATGTGTTCATTTCATGTATGCGCAAAATGCCTTTGAAATGGCTTTAAAATGAATTTGGAGCATGGAGACGATTATCTCAGGATGGCAATATAAACAAACGAAACTTTTAGTAGATTTCTACTTATTTTATTAAATATTATCTCCACCAAACAGGACAAGCTTGCATCTGTTATAGTTTTGGAGAAAAATGTGTTCATTTCATGTATGCGCGAAATGCCTTAAAAATGGCTTTAAAATGGATTTGGAGCATGGAGACGATTATCTCGGGATTGCAAGATAACCAAACAAAACTTTTAGTGGATTTCTACTTATTTTATTAAATATCATCTCCACCAAACAGGACAAGCTTGCATCTGTTATAGTTTTGGAGAAAAATGTGTTCATTTCATGTATGCGCGAAATGCCTTAAAAATGGCTTTAAAATGGATTTGGAGCATGGAGACGATTATCTCGGGATTGCAAGATAACCAAACAAAAAGTTTAGTGGATTTCTACTTATTTTATTAAATATCATCTCCACCAAACAGGACAAGCTTGCATCTGTTATAGTTTTGGAGAAAAATGTGTTCATTTCATGTATGCGCGAAATGCCTTAAAAATGGCTTTAAAATGGATTTGGAGCATGGAGACGATTATCTCGGGTTTGCAAGATAACCAAACAAAACTTTTAGTGGATTTCTACTTATTTTATTAAATATCATCTCCACCAAACAGGACAAGCTTGCATCTGTTATAGTTTTGGAGAAAAATGTGTTCATTTCATGTATGCGCGAAATGCCTTAAAAATGGCTTTAAAATGGATTTGGAGCATGGAGACGATTATCTCGGGATTGCAAGATAACCAAACAAAACTTTTAGTGGATTTCTACTTATTTTATTAAATATCATCTCCACCAAACAGGACAAGCTTGCATCTGTTATAGTTTTGGAGAAAAATGTGTTCATTTCATGTATGCGCGAAATGCCTTAAAAATGGCTTTAAAATGGATTTGGAGCATGGAGACGATTATCTCGGGATTGCAAGATAACCAAACAAAACTTTTAGTGGATTTCTACTTATTTTATTAAATATCATCTCCACCAAACAGGACAAGCTTGCATCTGTTATAGTTTTGGAGAAAAATGTGTTTATTTCATGTATGCGCGAAATGCCTTAAAAATGGCTTTAAAATGGATTTGGAGCATGGAGACGATTATCTCGGGATTGCAAGATAACCAAACAAAACTTTTAGTGGATTTCTACTTATTTTATTAAATATCATCTCCACCAAACAGGACAAGCTTGCATGTGTTATAGTTTTGGAGAAAAATGTGTTAATTTCATGTATGCGCAAAATGCCTTTGAAATGGCTTTAAAATGGATTTGGAGCATGGAGACGATTATCTCAGGATGGCAATATAAACAAACGAAACTTTTAGTAGATTTCTACTTATTTTATTAAATATTATCTCCACCAAACAGGACAAGCTTGCATCTGTTATAGTTTTGGAGAAAAATGTGTTCATTTTATGTATGCGCGAAATGCCTTAAAAATGGCTTTAAAATGGATTTGGAGCATGGAGACGATTATCTCGGGATTGCAAGATAACCAAACAAAACTTTTAGTGGATTTCTACTTATTTTATTAAATATCATCTCCACCAAACAGGACAAGCTTGCATCTGTTATAGTTTTGGAGAAAAATGTGTTCATTTCATGTATGCGCGAAATGCCTTAAAAATGGCTTTAAAATGGATTTGGAGCATGGAGACGATTATCTCGGGATTGCAAGATAACCAAACAAAACTTTTAGTGGATTTCTACTTATTTTATTAAATATCATCTCCACCAAACAGGACAAGCTTGCATCTGTTATAGTTTTGGAGAAAAATGTGTTCATTTCATGTATGCGCGAAATGCCTTAAAAATGGCTTTAAAATGGATTTGGAGCATGGAGACGATTATCTCGGGATTGCAAGATAACCAAACAAAACTTTTAGTGGATTTCTACTTATTTTATTAAATATCATCTCCACCAAACAGGACAAGCTTGCATCTGTTATAGTTTTGGAGAAAAATGTGTTCATTTCATGTATGCGCGAAATGCCTTAAAAATAACTTTAAAATGGATTTGGAGCATGGAGACGATTATCTCGGGATTGCAAGATAACCAAACAAAACTTTTAGTGGATTTCTACTTATTTTATTAAATATCATCTCCACCAAACAGGACAAGCTTGCATGTGTTATAGTTTTGGAGAAAAATGTGTTCATTTCATGTATGCGCAAAATGCCTTTGAAATGGCTTTAAAATGGATTTGGAGCATGGAGACGATTATCTCAGGATGGCAATATAAACAAACGAAACTTTTAGTAGATTTCTACTTATTTTATTAAATATTATCTCGACCAAACAGGACAAGCTTGCATCTGTTATAGTTTTGGAGAAAAATGTGTTCATTTTATGTATGCGCGAAATGCCTTAAAAATGGCTTTAAAATGGATTTGGAGCATGGAGACGATTATCTCGGGATTGCAAGATAACCAAACAAACCTTTTAGTGGATTTCTACTTATTTTATTAAATATCATCTCCACCAAACAGGACAAGCTTGCATCTGTTATAGTTTTGGAGAAAAATGTGTTCATTTCATGTATGCGCGAAATGCCTTAAAAATGGCTTTAAAATGGATTTGGAGCATGGAGACGATTATCTCGGGATTGCAATATAACCAAACAAAACTTTTAGTGGATTTCTACTTATTTTATTAAATATCATCTCCACCAAACAGGACAAGCTTGCATCTGTTATAGTTTTGGAGAAAAATGTGTTCATTTCATGTATGCGCGAAATGCCTTAAAAATGGCTTTAAAATGGATTTGGAGCATGGAGACGATTATCTCGGGATTGCAAGATAACCAAACAAAACTTTTAGTGGATTTCTACTTATTTTATTAAATATCATCTCCACCAAACAGGACAAGCTTGCATCTTTTATAGTTTTGGAGAAAAATGTGTTCATTTCATGTATGCGCGAAATGCCTTAAAAATGGCTTTAAAATGGATTTGGAGCATGGAGACGATTATCTCGGGATTGCAAGATAACCAAACAAAACTTTTAGTGGATTTCTACTTATTTTATTAAATATCATCTCCACCAAACAGGACAAGCTTGCATCTGTTATAGTTTTGGAGAAAAATGTGTTCATTTCATGTATGCGCGAAATGCCTTAAAAATGGCTTTAAAATGGATTTGGAGCATGGAGACGATTATCTCGGGATTGCAAGATAACCAAACAAAACTTTTAGTGGATTTCTACTTATTTTATTAAATATCATCTCCACCAAACAGGACAAGCTTGCATCTGTTATAGTTTTGGAGAAAAATGTGTTCATTTCATGTATGCGCGAAATGCCTTAAAAATGGCTTTAAAATGGATTTGGAGCATGGAGACGATTATCTCGGGATTGCAAGATAACCAAACAAAACTTTTAGTGGATTTCTACTTATTTTATTAAATATCATCTCCACCAAACAGGACAAGATTGCATCTGTTATAGTTTTGGAGAAAAATGTGTTCATTTCATGTATGCGCGAAATGCCTTAAAAATGGCTTTAAAATGGATTTGGAGCATGGAGACGATTATCTCGGGATTGCAAGATAACCAAACAAAACTTTTAGTGGATTTCTACTTATTTTATTAAATATCATCTCCACCAAACAGGACAAGCTTGCATCTGTTATAGTTTTGGAGAAAAATGTGTTCATTTCATGTATGCGCGAATTGCCTTAAAAATGGCTTTAAAATGGATTTGGAGCATGGAGACGATTATCTCGGGATTGCAAGATAACCAAACAAAACTTTTAGTGGATTTCTACTTATTTTATTAAATATCATCTCCACCAAACAGGACAAGCTTGCATCTGTTATAGTTTTGGAGAAAAATGTGTTCATTTCATGTATGCGCGAAATGCCTTAAAAATGGCTTTAAAATGGATTTGGAGCATGGAGACGATTATCTCGGGATTGCAAGATAACCAAACAAAACTTTTAGTGGATTTCTACTTATTTTATTAAATATCATCTCCACCAAACAGGACAAGCTTGCATCTGTTATAGTTTTGGAGAAAAATGTGTTCATTTCAAGTATGCGCGAAATGCCTTAAAAATGGCTTTAAAATGGATTTGGAGCATGGAGACGATTATCTCGGGATTGCAAGATAACCAAACAAAACTTTTAGTGGATTTCTACTTATTTTATTAAATATCATCTCCACCAAACAGGACAAGCTTGCATCTGTTATAGTTTTGGAGAAAAATGTGTTCATTTCATGTATGCGCGAAATGCCTTAAAAATGGCTTTAAAATGGATTTGGAGCATGGAGACGATTATCTCGGGATTGCAAGATAACCAAACAAAACTTTTAGTGGATTTCTACTTATTTTATTAAATATCATCTCCACCAAACAGGACAAGCTTGCATCTGTTATAGTTTTGGAGAAAAATGTGTTCATTTCATGTATGCGCGAAATGCTTTAAAAATGGCTTTAAAATGGATTTGGAGCATGGAGACGATTATCTCGGGATTGCAAGATAACCAAACAAAACTTTTAGTGGATTTCTACTTATTTTATTAAATATCATCTCCACCAAACAGGACAAGCTTGCATCTGTTATAGTTTTGGAGAAAAATGTGTTCATTTCATGTATGCGCGAAATGCCTTAAAAATGGCTTTAAAATGGATTTGGAGCATGGAGACGATTATCTCGGGATTGCAAGATAACCAAACAAAACTTTTAGTGGATTTCTACTTATTTTATTAAATATCATCTCCACCAAACAGGACAAGCTTGCATGTGTTATAGTTTTGGAGAAAAATGTGTTCATTTCATGTATGCGCAAAATGCCTTTGAAATGGCTTTAAAATGGATTTGGAGCATGGAGACGATTATCTCGGGATTGCAAGATAACCAAACAAAACTTTTAGTGGATTTCTACTTATTTTATTAAATATCATCTCCACCAAACAGGACAAGCTTGCATCTGTTATAGTTTTGGAGAAAAATGTGTTCATTTCATGTATGCGCGAAATGCTTTAAAAATGGCTTTAAAATGGATTTGGAGCATGGAGACGATTATCTCGGGATTGCAAGATAACCAAACAAAACTTTTAGTGGATTTCTACTTATTTTATTAAATATCATCTCCACCAAACAGGACAAGCTTGCATCTGTTAAAGTTTTGGAGAAAAATGTGTTCATTTCATGTATGCGCGAAATGCCTTAAAAATGGCTTTAAAATGGATTTGGAGCATGGAGACGATTATCTCGGGATTGCAAGATAACCAAACAAAACTTTTAGTGGATTTCTACTTATTTTATTAAATATCATCTCCACCAAACAGGACAAGCTTGCATCTGTTATAGTTTTGGAGAAAAATGTGTTCATTTCATGTATGCGCGAAATGCCTTAAAAATGGCTTTAAAATGGATTTGGAGCATGGAGACGATTATCTCGGGATTGCAAGATAACCAAACAAAACTTTTAGTGGATTTCTACTTATTTTAATAAATATCATCTCCACCAAACAGGACAAGCTTGCATGTGTTATAGTTTTGGAGAAAAATGTGTTCATTTCATGTATGCGCAAAATGCCTTTGAAATGGCTTTAAAATGGATTTGGAGCATGGAGACGATTATCTCAGGATGGCAATATAAACAAACGAAACTTTTAGTAGATTTCTACTTATTTTATTAAATATTATCTCCACCAAACAGGACAAGCTTGCATCTGTTATAGTTTTGGAGAAAAATGTGTTCATTTCATGTATGCGCGAAATGCCTTAAAAATGGCTTTAAAATGGATTTGGAGCATGGAGACGATTATCTCGGGATTGCAAGATAACCAAACAAAACTTTTAGTGGATTTCTACTTATTTTATTAAATATCATCTCCACCAAACAGGACAAGCTTGCATGTGTTATAGTTTTGGAGAAAAATGTGTTCATTTCATGTATGCGCAAAATGCCTTTGAAATGGCTTTAAAATGAATTTGGAGCATGGAGACGATTATCTCAGGATGGCAATATAAACAAACGAAACTTTTAGTAGATTTCTACTTATTTTATTAAATATTATCTCCACCAAACAGGACAAGCTTGCATCTGTTATAGTTTTGGAGAAAAATGTGTTCATTTCATGTATGCGCGAAATGCCTTAAAAATGGCTTTAAAATGGATTTGGAGCATGGAGACGATTATCTCGGGATTGCAATATAACCAAACAAAACTTTTAGTGGATTTCTACCTATTTTATTAAATATCATCTCCACCAAACAGGACAAGCTTGCATCTGTTATAGTTTTGGAGAAAAATGTGTTCATTTCATGTATGCGCGAAATGCCTTAAAAATGGCTTTAAAATGGATTTGGAGCATGGAGACGATTATCTCGGGATTGCAAGATAACCAAACAAAACTTTTAGTGGATTTCTACTTATTTTATTAAATATCATCTCCACCAAACAGGACAAGCTTGCATCTGTTATAGTTTTGGAGAAAAATGTGTTCATTTCATGTATGCGCGAAATGCCTTAAAAATGGCTTTAAAATGGATTTGGAGCATGGAGACGATTATCTCGGGATTGCAAGATAACCAAACAAAACTTTTAGTGGATTTCTACTTATTTTATTAAATATCATCTCCACCAAACAGGACAAGCTTGCATCTGTTATAGTTTTGGAGAAAAATGTGTTCATTTCATGTATGCGCGAAATGCCTTAAAAATGGCTTTAAAATGGATTTGGAGCATGGAGACGATTATCTCGGGTTTGCAAGATAACCAAACAAAACTTTTAGTGGATTTCTACTTATTTTATTAAATATCATCTCCACCAAACAGGACAAGCTTGCATCTGTTATAGTTTTGGAGAAAAATGTGTTCATTTCATGTATGCGCGAAATGCCTTAAAAATGGCTTTAAAATGGATTTGGAGCATGGAGACGATTATCTCGGGATTGCAAGATAACCAAACAAAACTTTTAGTGGATTTCTACTTATTTTATTAAATATCATCTCCACCAAACAGGACAAGCTTGCATCTGTTATAGTTTTGGAGAAAAATGTGTTCATGTATGCGCGAAATGCCTTAAAAATGGCTTTAAAATGGATTTGGAGCATGGAGACGATTATCTCGGGATTGCAAGATAACCAAACAAAACTTTTAGTGGATTTCTACTTATTTTATTAAATATCATCTCCACCAAACAGGAGGAGCTTGCATCTGTTATAGTTTTGGAGAAAAATGTGTTTATTTCATGTATGCGCGAAATGCCTTAAAAATGGCTTTAAAATGGATTTGGAGCATGGAGACGATTATCTCGGGATTGCAAGATAACCAAACAAAACTTTTAGTGGATTTCTACTTATTTTATTAAATATCATCTCCACCAAACAGGACAAGCTTGCATGTGTTATAGTTTTGGAGAAAAATGTGTTCATTTCATGTATGCGCAAAATGCCTTTGAAATGGCTTTAAAATGGATTTGGAGCATGGAGACGATTATCTCAGGATGGCAATATAAACAAACGAAACTTTTAGTAGATTTCTACTTATTTTATTAAATATTATCTCCACCAAACAGGACAAGCTTGCATCTGTTATAGTTTTGGAGAAAAATGTGTTCATTTTATGTATGCGCGAAATGCCTTAAAAATGGCTTTAAAATGGATTTGGAGCATGGAGACGATTATCTCGGGATTGCAAGATAACCAAACAAAACTTTTAGTGGATTTCTACTTATTTTATTAAATATCATCTCCACCAAACAGGACAAGCTTGCATCTGTTATAGTTTTGGAGAAAAATGTGTTCATTTCATGTATGCGCGAAATGCCTTAAAAATGGCTTTAAAATGGATTTGGAGCATGGAGACGATTATCTCGGGATTGCAAGATAACCAAACAAAACTTTTAGTGGATTTCTACTTATTTTATTAAATATCATCTCCACCAAACAGGACAAGCTTGCATCTGTTATAGTTTTGGAGAAAAATGTGTTCAGTTCATGTATGCGCGAAATGCCTTAAAAATGGCTTTAAAATGGATTTGGAGCATGGAGACGATTATCTCGGGATTGCAAGATAACCAAACAAAACTTTTAGTGGATTTCTACTTATTTTATTAAATATCATCTCCACCAAACAGGACAAGCTTGCATCTGTTATAGTTTTGGAGAAAAATGTGTTCATTTCATGTATGCGCGAAATGCCTTAAAAATAACTTTAAAATGGATTTGGAGCATGGAGACGATTATCTCGGGATTGCAAGATAACCAAACAAAACTTTTAGTGGATTTCTACTTATTTTATTAAATATCATCTCCACCAAACAGGACAAGCTTGCATGTGTTATAGTTTTGGAGAAAAATGTGTTCATTTCATGTATGCGCAAAATGCCTTTGAAATGGCTTTAAAATGGATTTGGAGCATGGAGACGATTATCTCAGGATGGCAATATAAACAAACGAAACTTTTAGTAGATTTCTACTTATTTTATTAAATATTATCTCGACCAAACAGGACAAGCTTGCATCTGTTATAGTTTTGGAGAAAAATGTGTTCATTTCATGTATGCGCGAAATGCCTTAAAAATGGCTTTAAAATGGATTTGGAGCATGGAGACGATTATCTCGGGATTGCAAGATAACCAAACAAACCTTTTAGTGGATTTCTACTTATTTTATTAAATATCATCTCCACCAAACAGGACAAGCTTGCATCTGTTATAGTTTTGGAGAAAAATGTGTTCATTTCATGTATGCGCGAAATGCCTTAAAAATGGCTTTAAAATGGATTTGGAGCATGGAGACGATTATCTCGGGATTGCAATATAACCAAACAAAACTTTTAGTGGATTTCTACTTATTTTATTAAATATCATCTCCACCAAACAGGACAAGCTTGCATCTGTTATAGTTTTGGAGAAAAATGTGTTCATTTCATGTATGCGCGAAATGCCTTAAAAATGGCTTTAAAATGGATTTGGAGCATGGAGACGATTATCTCGGGATTGCAAGATAACCAAACAAAACTTTTAGTGGATTTCTACTTATTTTATTAAATATCATCTCCACCAAACAGGACAAGCTTGCATCTTTTATAGTTTTGGAGAAAAATGTGTTCATTTCATGTATGCGCGAAATGCCTTAAAAATGGCTTTAAAATGGATTTGGAGCATGGAGACGATTATCTCGGGATTGCAAGATAACCAAACAAAACTTTTAGTGGATTTCTACTTATTTTATTAAATATCATCTCCACCAAACAGGACAAGCTTGCATCTGTTATAGTTTTGGAGAAAAATGTGTTCATTTCATGTATGCGCGAAATGCCTTAAAAATGGCTTTAAAATGGATTTGGAGCATGGAGACGATTATCTCGGGATTGCAAGATAACCAAACAAAACTTTTAGTGGATTTCTACTTATTTTATTAAATATCATCTCCACCAAACAGGACAAGCTTGCATCTGTTATAGTTTTGGAGAAAAATGTGTTCATTTCATGTATGCGCGAAATGCCTTAAAAATGGCTTTAAAATGGATTTGGAGCATGGAGACGATTATCTCGGGATTGCAAAATAACCAAACAAAACTTTTAGTGGATTTCTACTTATTTTATTAAATATCATCTCCACCAAACAGGACAAGATTGCATCTGTTATAGTTTTGGAGAAAAATGTGTTCATTTCATGTATGCGCGAAATGCCTTAAAAATGGCTTTAAAATGGATTTGGAGCATGGAGACGATTATCTCGGGATTGCAAGATAACCAAACAAAACTTTTAGTGGATTTCTACTTATTTTATTAAATATCATCTCCACCAAACAGGACAAGCTTGCATCTGTTATAGTTTTGGAGAAAAATGTGTTCATTTCATGTATGCGCGAATTGCCTTAAAAATGGCTTTAAAATGGATTTGGAGCATGGAGACGATTATCTCGGGATTGCAAGATAACCAAACAAAACTTTTAGTGGATTTCTACTTATTTTATTAAATATCATCTCCACCAAACAGGACAAGCTTGCATCTGTTATAGTTTTGGAGAAAAATGTGTTCATTTCATGTATGCGCGAAATGCCTTAAAAATGGCTTTAAAATGGATTTGGAGCATGGAGACGATTATCTCGGGATTGCAAGATAACCAAACAAAACTTTTAGTGGATTTCTACTTATTTTATTAAATATCATCTCCACCAAACAGGACAAGCTTGCATCTGTTATAGTTTTGGAGAAAAATGTGTTCATTTCAAGTATGCGCGAAATGCCTTAAAAATGGCTTTAAAATGGATTTGGAGCATGGAGACGATTATCTCGGGATTGCAAGATAACCAAACAAAACTTTTAGTGGATTTCTACTTATTTTATTAAATATCATCTCCACCAAACAGAACAAGCTTGCATCTGTTATAGTTTTGGAGAAAAATGTGTTCATTTCATGTATGCGCGAAATGCCTTAAAAATGGCTTTAAAATGGATTTGGAGCATGGAGACGATTATCTCGGGATTGCAAGATAACCAAACAAAACTTTTAGTGGATTTCTACTTATTTTATTAAATATCATCTCCACCAAACAGGACAAGCTTGCATCTGTTATAGTTTTGGAGAAAAATGTGTTCATTTCATGTATGCGCGAAATGCTTTAAAAATGGCTTTAAAATGGATTTGGAGCATGGAGACGATTATCTCGGGATTGCAAGATAACCAAACAAAACTTTTAGTGGATTTCTACTTATTTTATTAAATATCATCTCCACCAAACAGGACAAGCTTGCATCTGTTATAGTTTTGGAGAAAAATGTGTTCATTTCATGTATGCGCGAAATGCCTTAAAAATGGCTTTAAAATGGATTTGGAGCATGGAGACGATTATCTCGGGATTGCAAGATAACCAAACAAAACTTTTAGTGGATTTCTACTTATTTTATTAAATATCATCTCCACCAAACAGGACAAGCTTGCATGTGTTATAGTTTTGGAGAAAAATGTGTTCATTTCATGTATGCGCAAAATGCCTTTGAAATGGCTTTAAAATGGATTTGGAGCATGGAGACGATTATCTCGGGATTGCAAGATAACCAAACAAAACTTTTAGTGGATTTCTACTTATTTTATTAAATATCATCTCCACCAAACAGGACAAGCTTGCATCTGTTATAGTTTTGGAGAAAAATGTGTTCATTTCATGTATGCGCGAAATGCTTTAAAAATGGCTTTAAAATGGATTTGGAGCATGGAGACGATTATCTCGGGATTGCAAGATAACCAAACAAAACTTTTAGTGGATTTCTACTTATTTTATTAAATATCATCTCCACCAAACAGGACAAGCTTGCATCTGTTATAGTTTTGGAGAAAAATGTGTTCATTTCATGTATGCGCGAAATGCCTTAAAAATGGCTTTAAAATAAATTTGGAGCATGGAGACGATTATCTCGGGATTGCAAGATAACCAAACAAAACTTTTAGTGGATTTCTACTTATTTTATTAAATATCATCTCCACCAAACAGGACAAGCTTGCATCTGTTATAGTTTTGGAGAAAAATGTGTTCATTTCATGTATGCGCGAAATGCCTTAAAAATGGCTTTAAAATGGATTTGGAGCATGGAGACGATTATCTCGGGATTGCAAGATAACCAAACAAAACTTTTAGTGGATTTCTACTTATTTTAATAAATATCATCTCCACCAAACAGGACAAGCTTGCATGTGTTATAGTTTTGGAGAAAAATGTGTTCATTTCATGTATGCGCAAAATGCCTTTGAAATGGCTTTAAAATGGATTTGGAGCATGGAGACGATTATCTCAGGATGGCAATATAAACAAACGAAACTTTTAGTAGATTTCTACTTATTTTATTAAATATTATCTCCACCAAACAGGACAAGCTTGCATCTGTTATAGTTTTGGAGAAAAATGTGTTCATTTTATGTATGCGCGAAATGCCTTAAAAATGGCTTTAAAATGGATTTGGAGCATGGAGACGATTATCTCGGGATTGCAAGATAACCAAACAAAACTTTTAGTGGATTTCTACTTATTTTATTAAATATCATCTCCACCAAACAGGACAAGCTTGCATCTGTTATAGTTTTGGAGAAAAATGTGTTCATTTCATGTATGCGCGAAATGCCTTAAAAATGGCTTTAAAATGGATTTGGAGCATGGAGACGATTATCTCGGGATTGCAAGATAACCAAACAAAACTTTTAGTGGATTTCTACTTATTTTATTAAATATCATCTCCACCAAACAGGACAAGCTTGCATCTGTTATAGTTTTGGAGAAAAATGTGTTTATTTCATGTATGCGCGAAATGCCTTAAAATGGCTTTAAAATGGATTTGGAGCATGGAGACGATTATCTCGGGATTGCAAGATAACCAAACAAAACTTTTAGTGGATTTCTACTTATTTTATTAAATATCATCTCCACCAAACAGGACAAGCTTGCATGTGTTATAGTTTTGGAGAAAAATGTGTTCATTTCATGTATGCGCAAAATGCCTTTGAAATGGCTTTAAAATGGATTTGGAGCATGGAGACGATTATCTCAGGATGGCAATATAAACAAACGAAACTTTTAGTAGATTTCTACTTATTTTATTAAATATTATCTCCACCAAACAGGACAAGCTTGCATCTGTTATAGTTTTGGAGAAAAATGTGTTCATTTCATGTATGCGCGAAATGCCTTAAAAATGGCTTTAAAATGGATTTGGAGCATGGAGACGATTATCTCGGGATTGCAAGATAACCAAACAAAACTTTTAGTGGATTTCTACTTATTTTATTAAATATCATCTCCACCAAACAGGACAAGCTTGCATCTGTTATAGTTTTGGAGAAAAATGTGTTCATTTCATGTATGCGCGAAATGCCTTAAAAATGGCTTTAAAATGGATTTGGAGCATGGAGACGATTATCTCGGGATTGCAAGATAACCAAACAAAACTTTTAGTGGATTTCTACTTATTTTATTAAATATCATCTCCACCAAACAGGACAAGCTTGCATCTGTTATAGTTTTGGAGAAAAATGTGTTCATTTCATGTATGCGCGAAATGCCTTAAAAATGGCTTTAAAATGGATTTGGAGCATGGAGACGATTATCTCGGGATTGCAAGATAACCAAACAAAACTTTTAGTGGATTTCTACTTATTTTATTAAATATCATCTCCACCAAACAGGACAAGCTTGCATGTGTTATAGTTTTGGAGAAAAATGTGTTCATTTCATGTATGCGCAAAATGCCTTTGAAATGGCTTTAAAATGAATTTGGAGCATGGAGACGATTATCTCAGGATGGCAATATAAACAAACGAAACTTTTAGTAGATTTCTACTTATTTTATTAAATATTATCTCCACCAAACAGGACAAGCTTGCATCTGTTAGAGTTTTGGAGAAAAATGTGTTCATTTCATGTATGCGCGAAATGCCTTAAAAATGGCTTTAAAATGGATTTGGAGCATGGAGACGATTATCTCGGGATTGCAATATAACCAAACAAAACTTTTAGTGGATTTCTACCTATTTTATTAAATATCATCTCCACCAAACAGGACAAGCTTGCATCTGTTATAGTTTTGGAGAAAAATGTGTTCATTTCATGTATGCGCGAAATGCCTTAAAAATGGCTTTAAAATGGATTTGGAGCATGGAGACGATTATCTCGGGATTGCAGGATAACCAAACAAAACTTTTAGTGGATTTCTACTTATTTTATTAAATATCATCTCCACCAAACAGGACAAGCTTGCATCTGTTATAGTTTTGGAGAAAAATGTGTTCATTTCATGTATGCGCGAAATGCCTTAAAAATGGCTTTAAAATGGATTTGGAGCATGGAGACGATTATCTCGGGATTGCAAGATAACCAAACAAAACTTTTAGTGGATTTCTACTTATTTTATTAAATATCATCTCCACCAAACAGGACAAGCTTGCATCTGTTATAGTTTTAGGGAAAAATGTGTTCATTTCATGTATGCGCGAAATGCCTTAAAAATGGCTTTAAAATGGATTTGGAGCATGGAGACGATTATCTCGGGATTGCAATATAACCAAACAAAACTTTTAGTGGATTTCTACTTATTTTTATTAAATATCATCTCCACCAAACAGGACAAGCTTGCATCTGTTATAGTTTTGGAGAAAAATGTGTTCATTTCATGTATGCGCGAAATGCCTTAAAAATGGCTTTAAAATGGATTTGGAGCATGGAGACGATTATCTCGGGTTTGCAAGATAACCAAACAAAACTTTTAGTGGATTTCTACTTATTTTATTAAATATCATCTCCACCAAACAGGACAAGCTTGCATCTGTTATAGTTTTGGAGAAAAATGTGTTCATTTCATGTATGCGCGAAATGCCTTAAAAATGGCTTTAAAATGGATTTGGAGCATGGAGACGATTATCTCGGGATTGCAAGATAACCAAACAAAACTTTTAGTGGATTTCTACTTATTTTATTAAATATCATCTCCACCAAACAGGACAAGCTTGCATCTGTTATAGTTTTAGAGAAAAATGTGTTCATTTCATGTATGCGCGAAATGCCTTAAAAATGGCTTTAAAATGGATTTGGAGCATGGAGACGATTATCTCGGGATTGCAAGATAACCAAACAAAACTTTTAGTGCATTTCTACTTATTTTATTAAATATCATCTCCACCAAACAGGACAAGCTTGCATCTGTTATAGTTTTGGAGAAAAATGTGTTCATTTCATGTATGCGCGAAATGCCTTAAAAATGGCTTTAAAATGGATTTGGAGCATGGAGACGATTATCTCGGGTTTGCAAGATAACCAAACAAAACTTTTAGTGGATTTCTACTTATTTTATTAAATATCATCTCCACCAAACAGGACAAGCTTGCATCTGTTATAGTTTTGGAGAAAAATGTGTTCATTTCATGTATGCGCGAAATGCCTTAAAAATGGCTTTAAAATGGATTTGGAGCATGGAGACGATTATCTCGGGATTGCAAGATAACCAAACAAAACTTTTAGTGGATTTCTACTTATTTTATTAAATATCATCTCCACCAAACAGGACAAGCTTGCATCTGTTATAGTTTTGGAGAAAAATGTGTTTATTTCATGTATGCGCGAAATGCCTTAAAAATGGCTTTAAAATGGATTTGGAGCATGGAGACGATTATCTCGGGATTGCAAGATAACCAAACAAAACTTTTAGTGGATTTCTACTTATTTTATTAAATATCATCTCCACCAAACAGGACAAGCTTGCATGTGTTATAGTTTTGGAGAAAAATGTGTTCATTTCATGTATGCGCAAAATGCCTTTGAAATGGCTTTAAAATGGATTTGGAGCATGGAGACGATTATCTCAGGATGGCAATATAAACAAACGAAACTTTTAGTAGATTTCTACTTATTTTATTAAATATTATCTCCACCAAACAGGACAAGCTTGCATCTGTTATAGTTTTGGAGAAAAATGTGTTCATTTTATGTATGCGCAAAATGCCTTTGAAATGGCTTTAAAATGGATTTGGAGCATGGAGACGATTATCTCAGGATGGCAATATAAACAAACGAAACTTTTAGTAGATTTCTACTTATTTTATTAAATATTATCTCCACCAAACAGGACAAGCTTGCATCTGTTATAGTTTTGGAGAAAAATGAGTTCATTTTATGTATGCGCGAAATGCCTTAAAAATGGCTTTAAAATGGATTTGGAGCATGGAGACGATTATCTCGGGATTGCAAGATAACCAAACAAAACTTTTAGTGGATTTCTACTTATTTTATTAAATATCATCTCCACCAAACAGGACAAGCTTGCATCTGTTATAGTTTTGGAGAAAAATGTGTTCATTTCATGTATGCGCGAAATGCCTTAAAAATGGCTTTAAAATGGATTTGGAGCATGGAGACGATTATCTCGGGATTGCAAGATAACCAAACAAAACTTTTAGTGGATTTCTACTTATTTTATTAAATATCATCTCCACCAAACAGGACAAGCTTGCATCTGTTATAGTTTTGGAGAAAAATGTGTTTATTTCATGTATGCGCGAAATGCCTTAAAAATGGCTTTAAAATGGATTTGGAGCATGGAGACGATTATCTCGGGATTGCAAGATAACCAAACAAAACTTTTAGTGGATTTCTACTTATTTTATTAAATATCATCTCCACCAAACAGGACAAGCTTGCATCTGTTATAGTTTTGGAGAAAAATGTGTTCATTTCATGTATGCGCGAAATGCCTTAAAAATGGCTTTAAAATGGATTTGGAGCATGGAGACGATTATCTCGGGATTGCAAGATAACCAAACAAAACTTTTAGTGGATTTCTATTTATTTTATTAAATATCATCTCCACCAAACAGGACAAGCTTGCATCTGTTATAGTTTTGGAGAAAAATGTGTTCATTTCATGTATGCGCGAAATGCCTTAAAAATGGCTTTAAAATGGATTTGGAGCATGGAGACGATTATCTCGGGATTGCAAGATAACCAAACAAAACTTTTAGTGGATTTCTACTTATTTTATTAAATATCATCTCCACCAAACAGGACAAGCTTGCATGTGTTATAGTTTTGGAGAAAAATGTGTTCATTTCATGTATGCGCAAAATGCCTTTGAAATGGCTTTAAAATGGATTTGGAGCATGGAGACGATTATCTCGGGATTGCAAGATAACCAAACAAAAATTTTAGTGGATTTCTACTTATTTTATTAAATATCATCTCCACCAAACAGGACAAGCTTGCATCTGTTATAGTTTTGGAGAAAAATGTGTTCATTTCATGTATGCGCGAAATGCCTTAAAAATGGCTTTAAAATGGATTTGGAACATGGAGACGATTATCTCGGGATTGCAAGATAACCAAACAAAACTTTTAGTGGATTCTACTTATTTTATTAAATATCATCTCCACCAAACAGGACAAGCTTGCATCTGTTATAGTTTTGGAGAAAAATGTGTTCATTTCATGTATGCGCGAAATGCCTTAAAAATGGCTTTAAAATGGATTTGGAGCATGGAGACGATTATCTCGGGATTGCAAGATAACCAAACAAAACTTTTAGTGGATTTCTACTTATTTTATTAAATATCATCTCCACCAAACAGGACAAGCTTGCATCTGTTATAGTTTTGGAGAAAAATGTGTTCATTTCATGTATGCGCGAAGTGCCTTAAAAATGGCTTTAAAATGGATTTGGAGCATGGAGACGATTATCTCGGGATTGCAAGATAACCAAACAAAACATTTAGTGGATTTCTACTTATTTTATTAAATATCATCTCCACCAAACAGGACAAGCTTGCATCTGTTATAGTTTTGGAGAAAAATGTGTTCATTTCATGTATGCGCGAAATGCCTTAAAAATGGCTTTAAAATGGATTTGGAGCATGGAGACGATTATCTCGGGATTGCAAGATAACCAAACAAAACTTTTAGTGGATTTCTACTTATTTTATTAAATATCATCTCCACCAAACAGGACAAGCTTGCATCTGTTATAGTTTTGGAGAAAAATGTGTTCATTTCATGTATGCGCGAAATGCCTTAAAAATGGCTTTAAAATGGATTTGGAGCATGGAGACGATTATCTCGGGATGCAAGATAACCAAACAAAACTTTTAGTGGATTTCTACTTATTTTATTAAATATCATCTCCACCAAACAGGACAAGCTTGCATCTGTTATAGTTTTGGAGAAAAATGTGTTCATTTCATGTATGCGCGAAATGCCTTAAAAATGGCTTTAAAATGGATTTGGAGCATGGAGACGATTATCTCGGGATTGCAAGATAACCAAACAAAACTTTTAGTGGATTTCTACTTATTTTATTAAATATCATCTCCACCAAACAGGACAAGCTTGCATCTGTTATAGTTTTGGAGAAAAATGTGTTCATTTCATGTATGCGCGAAATGCCTTAAAAATGGCTTTAAAATGGATTTGGAGCATGGAGACGATTATCTCGGGATTGCAAGATAACCAAACAAAACTTTTAGTGGATTTCTACTTATTTTATTAAATATCATCTCCACCAAACAGGACAAGCTTGCATCTGTTATAGTTTTGGAGAAAAATGTGTTTATTTCATGTATGCGCGAAATGCCTTAAAAATGGCTTTAAAATGGATTTGGAGCATGGAGACTATTATCTCGGGATTGCAAGATAACCAAACAAAACTTTTAGTGGATTTCTACTTATTTTATTAAATATCATCTCCACCAAACAGGACAAGCTTGCATGTGTTATTGTTTTGGAGAAAAATGTGTTCATTTCATGTATGCGCAAAATGCCTTTGAAATGGCTTTAAAATGGATTTGGAGCATGGAGACGATTATCTCAGGATGGCAATATAAACAAACGAAACTTTTAGTAGATTTCTACTTATTTTATTAAATATTATCTCCACCAAACAGGACAAGCTTGCATCTGTTATAGTTTTGGAGAAAAATGTGTTCATTTCATGTATGCGCGAAATGCCTTAAAAATGGCTTTAAAATGGATTTGGAGCATGGAGACGATTATCTCGGGATTGCAAGATAACCAAACAAAACTTTTAGTGGATTTCTACTTATTTTATTAAATATCATCTCCACCAAACAGGACAAGCTTGCATCTGTTATAGTTTTGGAGAAAAATGTGTTCATTTCATGTATGCGCGAAATGCCTTAAAAATGGCTTTAAAATGGATTTGGAGCATGGAGACGATTATCTCGGGATTGCAAGATAACCAAACAAAACTTTTAGTGGATTTCTACTTATTTTATTAAATATCATCTCCACCAAACAGGACAAGCTTGCATCTGTTATAGTTTTGGAGAAAAATGTGTTCATTTCATGTATGCGCGAAATGCCTTAAAAATGGCTTTAAAATGGATTTGGAGCATGGAGACGATTATCTCGGGATTGCAAGATAACCAAACAAAACTTTTAGTGGATTTCTACTTATTTTATTAAATATCATCTCCACCAAACAGGACAAGCTTGCATGTGTTATAGTTTTGGAGAAAAATGTGTTCATTTCATGTATGCGCAGAATGCCTTTGAAATGGCTTTAAAATGGATTTGGAGCATGGAGACGATTATCTCAGGATGGCAATATAAACAAACGAAACTTTTAGTAGATTTCTACTTATTTTATTAAATATTATCTCCACCAAACAGGACAAGCTTGCATCTGTTATAGTTTTGGAGAAAAATGTGTTCATTTCATGTATGCGCGAAATGCCTTAAAAATGGCTTTAAAATGGATTTGGAGCATGGAGACGATTATCTCGGGATTGCAAGATAACCAAACAAAACTTTTAGTGGATTTCTACTTATTTTATTAAATATCATCTCCACCAAACAGGACAAGCTTGCATCTGTTATAGTTTTGGAGAAAAATGTGTTCATTTCATGTATGCGCGAAATGCCTTAAAAATGGCTTTAAAATGGATTTGGAGCATGGAGACGATTATCTCGGGATTGCAAGATAACCAAACAAAACTTTTAGTGGATTTCTACTTATTTTATGAAATATCATCTCCACCAAACAGGACAAGCTTGCATCTGTTATAGTTTTGGAGAAAAATGTGTTCATTTCATGTATGCGCGAAATGCCTTAAAAATGGCTTTAAAATGGATTTGGAGCATGGAGACGATTATCTCGGGATTGCAAGATAACCAAACAAAACTTTTAGTGGATTTCTACTTATTTTATTAAATATCATCTCCACCAAACAGGACAAGCTTGCATCTGTTATAGTTTTGGAGAAAAATGTGTTCATTTCATGTATGCGCGAAATGCCTTAAAAATGGCTTTAAAATGGATTTGGAGCATGGAGACGATTATCTCGGGATTGCAAGATAACCAAACAAAACTTTTAGTGGATTTCTACTTATTTTATGAAATATCATCTCCACCAAACAGGACAAGCTTGCATCTGTTATAGTTTTGGAGAAAAATGTGTTCATTTCATGTATGCGCGAAATGCCTTAAAAATGGCTTTAAAATGGATTTGGAGCATGGAGACGATTATCTCGGGATTGCAAGATAACCAAACAAAACTTTTAGTGGATTTCTACTTATTTTATTAAATATCATCTCCACCAAACAGGACAAGCTTGCATCTGTTATAGTTTTGGAGAAAAATGTGTTCATTTCATGTATGCGCGAAATGCCTTAAAAATGGCTTTAAAATGGATTTGGAGCATGGAGACGATTATCTCGGGATTGCAAGATAACCAAACAAAACTTTTAGTGGATTTCTACTTATTTTATTAAATATCATCTCCACCAAACAGGACAAGCTTGCATCTGTTATAGTTTTGGAGAAAAATGTGTTCATTTCATGTATGCGCGAAATGCCTTAAAAATGGCTTTAAAATGGATTTGGAGCATGGAGACGATTATCTCGGGATTGCAAGATAACCAAACAAAACGTTTAGTGGATTTCTACTTATTTTATGAAATATCATCTCCACCAAACAGGACAAGCTTGCATCTGTTATAGTTTTGGAGAAAAATGTGTTCATTTCATGTATGCGCGAAATGCCTTAAAAATGGCTTTAAAATGGATTTGGAGCATGGAGACGATTATCTCGGGATTGCAATATAACCAAACAAAACTTTTAGTGGATTTCTACCTATTTTATTAAATATCATCTCCACCAAACAGGACAAGCTTGCATCTGTTATAGTTTTGGAGAAAAATGTGTTCATTTCATGTATGCGCGAAATGCCTTAAAAATGGCTTTAAAATGGATTTGGAGCATGGAGACGATTATCTCGGGATTGCAAGATAACCAAACAAAACTTTTAGTGGATTTCTACTTATTTTATTAAATATCATCTCCACCAAACAGGAGAAGCTTGCATCTGTTATAGTTTTGGAGAAAAATGTGTTCATTTCATGTATGCGCGAAATGCCTTAAAAATGGCTTTAAAATGGATTTGGAGCATGGAGACGATTATCTCGGGATTGCAAGATAACCAAACAAAACTTTTAGTGGATTTCTACTTATTTTATTAAATATCATCTCCACCAAACAGGACAAGCTTGCATCTGTTATAGTTTTGGAGAAAAATGTGTTCATTTCATGTATGCGCGAAATGCCTTAAAAATGGCTTTAAAATGGATTTGGAGCATGGAGACGATTATCTCGGGATTGCAAGATAACCAAACAAAACTTTTTGTGGATTTCTACTTATTTTATTAAATATCATCTCCACCAAACAGGACAAGCTTGCATCTGTTATAGTTTTGGAGAAAAATGTGTTCATTTCATGTATGCGCGAAATGCCTTAAAAATGGCTTTAAAATGGATTTGGAGCATGGAGACGATTATCTCGGGATTGCAAGATAACCAAACAAAACTTTTAGTGGATTTCTACTTATTTTATTAAATATCATCTCCACCAAACAGGACAAGCTTGCATCTGTTATAGTTTTGGAGAAAAATGTGTTCATTTCATGTATGCGCGAAATGCCTTAAAAATGGCTTTAAAATGGATTTGGAGCATGGAGACGATTATCTCGGGATTGCAAGATAACCAAACAAAACTTTTAGTGGATTTCTACTTATTTTATTAAATATCATCTCCACCAAACAGGACAAGCTTGCATCTGTTATAGTTTTGGAGAAAAATGTGTTCATTTCATGTATGCGCGAAATGCCTTAAAAATGGCTTTAAAATGGATTTGGAGCATGGAGACGATTATCTCGGGATTGCAAGATAACCAAACAAAACTTTTAGTGGATTTCTACTTATTTTATTAAATATCATCTCCACCAAACAGGACAAGCTTGCATCTGTTATAGTTTTGGAGAAAAATGTGTTCATTTCATGTATGCGCGAAATGCCTTAAAAATGGCTTTAAAATGGATTTGGAGCATGGAGACGATTATCTCGGGATTGCAAGATAACCAAACAAAACTTTTAGTGGATTTCTACTTATTTTATGAAATATCATCTCCACCAAACAGGACAAGCTTGCATCTGTTATAGTTTTGGAGAAAAATGTGTTCATTTCTTGTATGCGCGAAATGCCTTAAAAATGGCTTTAAAATGGATTTGGAGCATGGAGACGATTATCTCGGGATTGCAAGATAACCAAACAAAACTTTTAGTGGATTTCTACTTATTTTATTAAATATCATCTCCACCAAACAGGACAAGCTTGCATCTGTTATAGTTTTGGAGAAAAATGTGTTCATTTCATGTATGCGCGAAATGCCTTAAAAATGGCTTTAAAATGGATTTGGAGCATGGAGACGATTATCTCGGGATTGCAAGATAACCAAACAAAACTTTTAGTGGATTTCTACTTATTTTATTAAATATCCTCTCCACCAAACAGGACAAGCTTGCATCTGTTATAGTTTTGGAGAAAAATGTGTTCATTTCATGTATGCGCGAAATGCCTTAAAAATGGCTTTAAAATGGATTTGGAGCATGGAGACGATTATCTCGGGATTGCAAGATAACCAAACAAAACTTTTAGTGGATTTCTACTTATTTTATTAAATATCATCTCCACCAAACAGGACAAGCTTGCATCTGTTATAGTTTTGGAGAAAAATGTGTTCATTTCATGTATGCGCGAAATGCCTTAAAAATGGCTTTAAAATGGATTTGGAGCATGGAGACGATTATCTCGGGATTGCAATATAACCAAACAAAACTTTTAGTGGATTTCTACCTATTTTATTAAATATCATCTCCACCAAACAGGACAAGCTTGCATCTGTTATAGTTTTGGAGAAAAATGTGTTCATTTCATGTATGCGCCAAATGCCTTAAAAATGGCTTTAAAATGGATTTGGAGCATGGAGACGATTATCTCGGGATTGCAAGATAACCAAACAAAACTTTTAGTGGATTTCTACTTATTTTATTAAATATCATCTCCACCAAACAGGACAAGCTTGCATCTGTTATAGTTTTGGAGAAAAATGTGTTCATTTCATGTATGCGCGAAATGCCTTAAAAATGGCTTTAAAATGGATTTGGAGCATGGAGACGATTATCTCGGGATTGCAAGATAACCAAACAAAACTTTTAGTGGATTTCTACTTATTTTATTAAATATCATCTCCACCAAACAGGACAAGCTTGCATCTGTTATAGTTTTGGAGAAAAATGTGTTCATTTCATGTATGCGCGAAATGCCTTAAAAATGGCTTTAAAATGGATTTGGAGCATGGAGACGATTATCTCGGGATTGCAAGATAACCAAACAAAACTTTTAGTGGATTTCTACTTATTTTATTAAATATCATCTCCACCAAACAGGACAAGCTTGCATCTGTTATAGTTTTGGAGAAAAATGTGTTCATTTCATGTATGCGCGAAATGCCTTAAAAATGGCTTTAAAATGGATTTGGAGCATGGAGACGATTATCTCGGGATTGCAAGATAACCAAACAAAACTTTTAGTGGATTTCTACTTATTTTATTAAATATCATCTCCCCCAAACAGGACAAGCTTGCATCTGTTATAGTTTTGGAGAAAAATGTGTTCATTTCATGTATGCGCGAAATGCCTTAAAAATGGCTTTAAAATGGATTTGGAGCATGGAGACGATTATCTCGGGATTGCAAGATAACCAAACAAAACTTTTAGTGGATTTCTACTTATTTTATTAAATATCATCTCCACCAAACAGGACAAGCTTGCATCTGTTATAGTTTTGGAGAAAAATGTGTTCATTTCATGTATGCGCGAAATGCCTTAAAAATGGCTTTAAAATGGATTTGGAGCATGGAGACGATTATCTCGGGATTGCAAGATAACCAAACAAAACTTTTAGTGGATTTCTACTTATTTTATTAAATATCATCTCCACCAAACAGGACAAGCTTGCATCTGTTATAGTTTTGGAGAAAAATGTGTTTATTTCATGTATGCGCGAAATGCCTTAAAAATGGCTTTAAAATGGATTTGGAGCATGGAGACGATTATCTCGGGATTGCAAGATAACCAAACAAAACTTTTAGTGGATTTCTACTTATTTTATTAAATATCATCTCCACCAAACAGGACAAGCTTGCATGTGTTATAGTTTTGGAGAAAAATGTGTTCATTTCATGTATGCGCAAAATGCCTTTGAAATGGCTTTAAAATGGATTTGGAGCATGGAGACGATTATCTCGGGATTGCAAGATAACCAAACAAAACTTTTAGTGGATTTCTACTTATTTTATTAAATATCATCTCCACCAAACAGGACAAGCTTGCATGTGTTATAGTTTTGGAGAAAAATGTGTTCATTTCATGTATGCGCAAAATGCCTTTGAAATGGCTTTAAAATGGATTTGGAGCATGGAGACGATTATCTCGGGATTGCAAGATAACCAAACAAAACTTTTAGTGGATTTCTACTTATTTTATTAAATATCATCTCCACCAAACAGGACAAGCTTGCATCTGTTATAGTTTTGGAGAAAAATGTGTTCATTTCATGTATGCGCGAAATGCCTTAAAAATGGCTTTAAAATGGATTTGGAGCATGGAGACGATTATCTCGGGATTGCAAGATAACCAAACAAAACTTTTAGTGGATTTCTACTTATTTTATTAAATATCATCTCCACCAAACAGGACAAGCTTGCATCTGTTATAGTTTTGGAGAAAAATGTGTTCATTTCATGTATGCGCGAAATGCCTTAAAAATGGCTTTAAAATGGATTTGGAGCATGGAGACGATTATCTCGGGATTGCAAGATAACCAAACAAAACTTTTAGTGGATTTCTACTTATTTTATTAAATATCATCTCCACCAAACAGGACAAGCTTGCATCTGTTATAGTTTTGGAGAAAAATGTGTTCATTTCATGTATGCGCGAAATGCCTTAAAAATGGCTTTAAAATGGATTTGGAGCATGGAGACGATTATCTCGGGATTGCAAGATAACCAAACAAAACTTTTAGTGGATTTCTACTTATTTTATTAAATATCATCTCCACCAAACAGGACAAGCTTGCATATGTTATAGTTTTGGAGAAAAATGTGTTCATTTCATGTATGCGCAAAATGCCTTTGAAATGGCTTTAAAATGGATTTGGAGCATGGAGACGATTATCTCAGGATGGCAATATAAACAAACGAAACTTTTAGTAGATTTCTACTTATTTTATTAAATATCATCTCCACCAAACAGGACAAGCTTGCATCTGTTATAGTTTTGGAGAAAAATGTGTTCATTTCATGTATGCGCGAAATGCCTTAAAAATGGCTTTAAAATGGATTTGGAGCATGGAGACGATTATCTCGGGATTGCAAGATAACCAAACAAAACTTTTAGTGGATTTCTACTTATTTTATTAAATATCATCTCCACCAAACAGGACAAGCTTGCATCTGTTATAGTTTTGGAGAAAAATGTGTTCATTTCATGTATGCGCGAAATGCCTTAAAAATGGCTTTAAAATGGATTTGGAGCATGGAGACGATTATCTCGGGATTGCAAGATAACCAAACAAAACTTTTAGTGGATTTCTACTTATTTTATTAAATATCATCTCCACCAAACAGGACAAGCTTGCATCTGTTATAGTTTTGGAGAAAAATGTGTTCATTTCATGTATGCACGAAATGCCTTAAAAATGGCTTTAAAATGGATTTGGAGCATGGAGACGATTATCTCGGGATTGCAAGATAACCAAACAAAACTTTTAGTGGATTTCTACTTATTTTATTAAATATCATCTCCACCAAACAGGACAAGCTTGCATGTGTTATAGTTTTGGAGAAAAATGTGTTCATTTCATGTATGCGCAAAATGCCTTTGAAATGGCTTTAAAATGGATTTGGAGCATGGAGACGATTATCTCGGGATTGCAAGATAACCAAACAAAACTTTTAGTGGATTTCTACTTATTTTATTAAATATCATCTCCACCAAACAGGACAAGCTTGCATCTGTTATAGTTTTGGAGAAAAATGTGTTCATTTCATGTATGCGCGAAATGCCTTAAAAATGGCTTTAAAATGGATTTGGAGCATGGAGACGATTATCTCGGGATTGCAAGATAACCAAACAAAACTTTTAGTGGATTTCTACTTATTTTATTAAATATCATCTCCACCAAACAGGACAAGCTTGCATCTGTTATAGTTTTGGAGAAAAATGTGTTCATTTCATGTATGCGCGAAATGCCTTAAAAATGGCTTTAAAATGGATTTGGAGCATGGAGACGATTATCTCGGGATTGCAAGATAACCAAACAAAACTTTTAGTGGATTTCTACTTATTTTATTAAATATCATCTCCACCAAACAGGACAAGCTTGCATCTGTTATAGTTTTGGAGAAAAATGTGTTCATTTCATGTATGCGCGAAATGCCTTAAAAATGGCTTTAAAATGGATTTGGAGCATGGAGACGATTATCTCGGGATTGCAAGATAACCAAACAAAACTTTTAGTGGATTTCTACTTATTTTATTAAATATCATCTCCACCAAACAGGACAAGCTTGCATATGTTATAGTTTTGGAGAAAAATGTGTTCATTTCATGTATGCGCAAAATGCCTTTGAAATGGCTTTAAAATGGATTTGGAGCATGGAGACGATTATCTCAGGATGGCAATATAAACAAACGAAACTTTTAGTAGATTTCTACTTATTTTATTAAATATCATCTCCACCAAACAGGACAAGCTTGCATCTGTTATAGTTTTGGAGAAAAATGTGTTCATTTCATGTATGCGCGAAATGCCTTAAAAATGGCTTTAAAATGGATTTGGAGCATGGAGACGATTATCTCGGGATTGCAAGATAACCAAACAAAACTTTTAGTGGATTTCTACTTATTTTATTAAATATCATCTCCACCAAACAGGACAAGCTTGCATCTGTTATAGTTTTGGAGAAAAATGTGTTCATTTCATGTATGCGCGAAATGCCTTAAAAATGGCTTTAAAATGGATTTGGAGCATGGAGACGATTATCTCGGGATTGCAAGATAACCAAACAAAACTTTTAGTGGATTTCTACTTATTTTATTAAATATCATCTCCACCAAACAGGACAAGCTTGCATCTGTTATAGTTTTGGAGAAAAATGTGTTCATTTCATGTATGCACGAAATGCCTTAAAAATGGCTTTAAAATGGATTTGGAGCATGGAGACGATTATCTCGGGATTGCAAGATAACCAAACAAAACTTTTAGTGGATTTCTACTTATTTTATTAAATATCATCTCCACCAAACAGGACAAGCTTGCATCTGTTATAGTTTTGGAGAAAAATGTGTTCATTTCATGTATGCGCGAAATGCCTTAAAAATGGCTTTAAAATGGATTTGGAGCATGGAGACGATTATCTCGGGATTGCAAGATAACCAAACAAAACTTTTAGTGGATTTCTACTTATTTTATTAAATATCATCTCCACCAAACAGGACAAGCTTGCATCTGTTATAGTTTTGGAGAAAAATGTGTTCATTTCATGTATGCGCGAAATGCCTTAAAAATGGCTTTAAAATGGATTTGGAGCATGGAGACGATTATCTCGGGATTGCAAGATAACCAAACAAAACTTTTAGTGGATTTCTACTTATTTTATTAAATATCATCTCCACCAAACAGGACAAGCTTGCATGTGTTATAGTTTTGGAGAAAAATGTGTTCATTTCATGTATGCGCAAAATGCCTTTGAAATGGCTTTAAAATGGATTTGGAGCATGGAGACGATTATCTCAGGATGGCAATATAAACAAACGAAACTTTTAGTAGATTTCTACTTATTTTATTAAATATCATCTCCACCAAACAGGACAAGCTTGCATCTGTTATAGTTTTGGAGAAAAATGTGTTCATTTCATGTATGCGCGAAATGCCTTAAAAATGGCTTTAAAATGGATTTGGAGCATGGAGACGATTATCTCGGGATTGCAAGATAACCAAACAAAACTTTTAGTGGATTTCTACTTATTTTATTAAATATCATCTCCACCAAACAGGACAAGCTTGCATCTGTTATAGTTTTGGAGAAAAATGTGTTCATTTCATGTATGCGCGAAATGCCTTAAAAATGGCTTTAAAATGGATTTGGAGCATGGAGACGATTATCTCGGGATTGCAAGATAACCAAACAAAACTTTTAGTGGATTTCTACTTATTTTATCAAATATCATCTCCACCAAACAGGACAAGCTTGCATCTGTTATAGTTTTGGAGAAAAATGTGTTCATTTCATGTATGCGCGAAATGCCTTAAAAATGGCTTTAAAATGGATTTGGAGCATGGAGACGATTATCTCGGGATTGCAAGATAACCAAACAAAACTTTTAGTGGATTTCTACTTATTTTATTAAATATCATCTCCACCAAACAGGACAAGCTTGCATCTGTTATAGTTTTGGAGAAAAATGTGTTCATTTCATGTATGCGCAAAATGCCTTTGAAATGGCTTTAAAATGGATTTGGAGCATGGAGACGATTATCTCGGGATTGCAAGATAACCAAACAAAACTTTTAGTGGATTTCTACTTATTTTATTAAATATCATCTCCACCAAACAGGACAAGCTTGCATGTGTTATAGTTTTGGAGAAAAATGTGTTCATTTCATGTATGCGCAAAATGCCTTTGAAATGGCTTTAAAATGGATTTGGAGCATGGAGACGATTATCTCGGGATTGCAAGATAACCAAACAAAACTTTTAGTGGATTTCTACTTATTTTATTAAATATCATCTCCACCAAACAGGACAAGCTTGCATCTGTTATAGTTTTGGAGAAAAATGTGTTCATTTCATGTATGCGCGAAATGCCTTAAAAATGGCTTTAAAATGGATTTGGAGCATGGAGACGATTATCTCGGGATTGCAAGATAACCAAACAAAACTTTTAGTGGATTTCTACTTATTTTATTAAATATCATCTCCACCAAACAGGACAAGCTTGCATCTGTTATAGTTTTGGAGAAAAATGTGTTCATTTCATGTATGCGCGAAATGCCTTAAAAATGGCTTTAAAATGGATTTGGAGCATGGAGACGATTATCTCGGGATTGCAAGATAACCAAACAAAACTTTTAGTGGATTTCTACTTATTTTATGAAATATCATCTCCACCAAACAGGACAAGCTTGCATCTGTTATAGTTTTGGAGAAAAATGTGTTCATTTCATGTATGCGCGAAATGCCTTAAAAATGGCTTTAAAATGGATTTGGAGCATGGAGACGATTATCTCGGGATTGCAAGATAACCAAACAAAACTTTTAGTGGATTTCTACTTATTTTATTAAATATCATCTCCACCAAACAGGACAAGCTTGCATCTGTTAAAGTTTTGGAGAAAAATGTGTTCATTTCATGTATGCGCGAAATGCCTTAAAAATGGCTTTAAAATGGATTTGGAGCATGGAGACGATTATCTCGGGATTGCAAGATAACCAAACAAAATTTTTAGTGGATTTCTACTTATTTTCATCTCCACCAAACAGGACAAGCTTGCATCTGTTATAGTTTTGGAGAAAAATGTGTTCATTTCATGTATGCGCGAAATGCCTTAAAAATGGCTTTAAAATGGATTTGGAGCATGGAGACGATTATCTCGGGATTGCAAGATAACCAAACAAAACTTTTAGTGGATTTCTACTTATTTTATTAAATATCATCTCCACCAAACAGGACAAGCTTGCATCTGTTATAGTTTTGGAGAAAAATGTGTTCATTTCATGTATGCGCGAAATGCCTTAAAAATGGCTTTAAAATGGATTTGGAGCATGGAGACGATTATCTCGGGATTGCAATATAACCAAACAAAACTTTTAGTGGATTTCTACCTATTTTATTAAATATCATCTCCACCAAACAGGACAAGCTTGCATCTGTTATAGTTTTGGAGAAAAATGTGTTCATTTCATGTATGCGCCAAATGCCTTAAAAATGGCTTTAAAATGGATTTGGAGCATGGAGACGATTATCTCGGGATTGCAAGATAACCAAACAAAACTTTTAGTGGATTTCTACTTATTTTATTAAATATCATCTCCACCAAACAGGACAAGCTTGCATCTGTTATAGTTTTGGAGAAAAATGTGTTCATTTCATGTATGCGCGAAATGCCTTAAAAATGGCTTTAAAATGGATTTGGAGCATGGAGACGATTATCTCGGGATTGCAAGATAACCAAACAAAACTTTTAGTGGATTTCTACTTATTTTATTAAATATCATCTCCACCAAACAGGACAAGCTTGCATCTGTTATAGTTTTGGAGAAAAATGTGTTCATTTCATGTATGCGCGAAATGCCTTAAAAATGGCTTTAAAATGGATTTGGAGCATGGAGACGATTATCTCGGGATTGCAAGATAACCAAACAAAACTTTTAGTGGATTTCTACTTATTTTATTAAATATCATCTCCACCAAACAGGACAAGCTTGCATCTGTTATAGTTTTGGAGAAAAATGTGTTCATTTCATGTATGCGCGAAATGCCTTAAAAATGGCTTTAAAATGGATTTGGAGCATGGAGACGATTATCTCGGGATTGCAAGATAACCAAACAAAACTTTTAGTGGATTTCTACTTATTTTATTAAATATCATCTCCACCAAACAGGACAAGCTTGCATCTGTTATAGTTTTGGAGAAAAATGTGTTCATTTCATGTATGCGCGAAATGCCTTAAAAATGGCTTTAAAATGGATTTGGAGCATGGAGACGATTATCTCGGGATTGCAAGATAACCAAACAAAACTTTTAGTGGATTTCTACTTATTTTATTAAATATCATCTCCACCAAACAGGACAAGCTTGCATCTGTTATAGTTTTGGAGAAAAATGTGTTCATTTCATGTATGCGCGAAATGCCTTAAAAATGGCTTTAAAATGGATTTGGAGCATGGAGACGATTATCTCGGGATTGCAAGATAACCAAACAAAACTTTTAGTGGATTTCTACTTATTTTATTAAATATCATCTCCACCAAACAGGACAAGCTTGCATCTGTTATAGTTTTGGAGAAAAATGTGTTTATTTCATGTATGCGCGAAATGCCTTAAAAATGGCTTTAAAATGGATTTGGAGCATGGAGACGATTATCTCGGGATTGCAAGATAACCAAACAAAACTTTTAGTGGATTTCTACTTATTTTATTAAATATCATCTCCACCAAACAGGACAAGCTTGCATGTGTTATAGTTTTGGAGAAAAATGTGTTCATTTCATGTATGCGCAAAATGCCTTTGAAATGGCTTTAAAATGGATTTGGAGCATGGAGACGATTATCTCGGGATTGCAAGATAACCAAACAAAACTTTTAGTGGATTTCTACTTATTTTATTAAATATCATCTCCACCAAACAGGACAAGCTTGCATCTGTTATAGTTTTGGAGAAAAATGTGTTCATTTCATGTATGCGCGAAATGCCTTAAAAATGGCTTTAAAATGGATTTGGAGCATGGAGACGATTATCTCGGGATTGCAAGATAACCAAACAAAACTTTTAGTGGATTTCTACTTATTTTATTAAATATCATCTCCACCAAACAGGACAAGCTTGCATCTGTTATAGTTTTGGAGAAAAATGTGTTCATTTCATGTATGCACGAAATGCCTTAAAAATGGCTTTAAAATGGATTTGGAGCATGGAGACGATTATCTCGGGATTGCAAGATAACCAAACAAAACTTTTAGTGGATTTCTACTTATTTTATTAAATATCATCTCCACCAAACAGGACAAGCTTGCATCTGTTATAGTTTTGGAGAAAAATGTGTTCATTTCATGTATGCGCGAAATGCCTTAAAAATGGCTTTAAAATGGATTTGGAGCATGGAGACGATTATCTCGGGATTGCAAGATAACCAAACAAAACTTTTAGTGGATTTCTACTTATTTTATTAAATATCATCTCCACCAAACAGGACAAGCTTGCATCTGTTATAGTTTTGGAGAAAAATGTGTTCATTTCATGTATGCGCGAAATGCCTTAAAAATGGCTTTAAAATGGATTTGGAGCATGGAGACGATTATCTCGGGATTGCAAGATAACCAAACAAAACTTTTAGTGGATTTCTACTTATTTTATTAAATATCATCTCCACCAAACAGGACAAGCTTGCATGTGTTATAGTTTTGGAGAAAAATGTGTTCATTTCATGTATGCGCAAAATGCCTTTGAAATGGCTTTAAAATGGATTTGGAGCATGGAGACGATTATCTCAGGATGGCAATATAAACAAACGAAACTTTTAGTAGATTTCTACTTATTTTATTAAATATCATCTCCACCAAACAGGACAAGCTTGCATCTGTTATAGTTTTGGAGAAAAATGTGTTCATTTCATGTATGCGCGAAATGCCTTAAAAATGGCTTTAAAATGGATTTGGAGCATGGAGACGATTATCTCGGGATTGCAAGATAACCAAACAAAACTTTTAGTGGATTTCTACTTATTTTATTAAATATCATCTCCACCAAACAGGACAAGCTTGCATCTGTTATAGTTTTGGAGAAAAATGTGTTCATTTCATGTATGCGCGAAATGCCTTAAAAATGGCTTTAAAATGGATTTGGAGCATGGAGACGATTATCTCGGGATTGCAAGATAACCAAACAAAACTTTTAGTGGATTTCTACTTATTTTATCAAATATCATCTCCACCAAACAGGACAAGCTTGCATCTGTTATAGTTTTGGAGAAAAATGTGTTCATTTCATGTATGCGCGAAATGCCTTAAAAATGGCTTTAAAATGGATTTGGAGCATGGAGACGATTATCTCGGGATTGCAAGATAACCAAACAAAACTTTTAGTGGATTTCTACTTATTTTATTAAATATCATCTCCACCAAACAGGACAAGCTTGCATCTGTTATAGTTTTGGAGAAAAATGTGTTCATTTCATGTATGCGCAAAATGCCTTTGAAATGGCTTTAAAATGGATTTGGAGCATGGAGACGATTATCTCGGGATTGCAAGATAACCAAACAAAACTTTTAGTGGATTTCTACTTATTTTATTAAATATCATCTCCACCAAACAGGACAAGCTTGCATGTGTTATAGTTTTGGAGAAAAATGTGTTCATTTCATGTATGCGCAAAATGCCTTTGAAATGGCTTTAAAATGGATTTGGAGCATGGAGACGATTATCTCGGGATTGCAAGATAACCAAACAAAACTTTTAGTGGATTTCTACTTATTTTATTAAATATCATCTCCACCAAACAGGACAAGCTTGCATCTGTTATAGTTTTGGAGAAAAATGTGTTCATTTCATGTATGCGCGAAATGCCTTAAAAATGGCTTTAAAATGGATTTGGAGCATGGAGACGATTATCTCGGGATTGCAAGATAACCAAACAAAACTTTTAGTGGATTTCTACTTATTTTATTAAATATCATCTCCACCAAACAGGACAAGCTTGCATCTGTTATAGTTTTGGAGAAAAATGTGTTCATTTCATGTATGCGCGAAATGCCTTAAAAATGGCTTTAAAATGGATTTGGAGCATGGAGACGATTATCTCGGGATTGCAAGATAACCAAACAAAACTTTTAGTGGATTTCTACTTATTTTATGAAATATCATCTCCACCAAACAGGACAAGCTTGCATCTGTTATAGTTTTGGAGAAAAATGTGTTCATTTCATGTATGCGCGAAATGCCTTAAAAATGGCTTTAAAATGGATTTGGAGCATGGAGACGATTATCTCGGGATTGCAAGATAACCAAACAAAACTTTTAGTGGATTTCTACTTATTTTATTAAATATCATCTCCACCAAACAGGACAAGCTTGCATCTGTTATAGTTTTGGAGAAAAATGTGTTCATTTCATGTATGCGCGAAATGCCTTAAAAATGGCTTTAAAATGGATTTGGAGCATGGAGACGATTATCTCGGGATTGCAAGATAACCAAACAAAACTTTTAGTGGATTTCTACTTATTTTCATCTCCACCAAACAGGACAAGCTTGCATCTGTTATAGTTTTGGAGAAAAATGTGTTCATTTCATGTATGCGCGAAATGCCTTAAAAATGGCTTTAAAATGGATTTGGAGCATGGAGACGATTATCTCGGGATTGCAAGATAACCAAACAAAACTTTTAGTGGATTTCTACTTATTTTATTAAATATCATCTCCACCAAACAGGACAAGCTTGCATCTGTTATAGTTTTGGAGAAAAATGTGTTCATTTCATGTATGCGCGAAATGCCTTAAAAATGGCTTTAAAATGGATTTGGAGCATGGAGACGATTATCTCGGGATTGCAATATAACCAAACAAAACTTTTAGTGGATTTCTACCTATTTTATTAAATATCATCTCCACCAAACAGGACAAGCTTGCATCTGTTATAGTTTTGGAGAAAAATGTGTTCATTTCATGTATGCGCCAAATGCCTTAAAAATGGCTTTAAAATGGATTTGGAGCATGGAGACGATTATCTCGGGATTGCAAGATAACCAAACAAAACTTTTAGTGGATTTCTACTTATTTTATTAAATATCATCTCCACCAAACAGGACAAGCTTGCATCTGTTATAGTTTTGGAGAAAAATGTGTTCATTTCATGTATGCGCGAAATGCCTTAAAAATGGCTTTAAAATGGATTTGGAGCATGGAGACGATTATCTCGGGATTGCAAGATAACCAAACAAAACTTTTAGTGGATTTCTACTTATTTTATTAAATATCATCTCCACCAAACAGGACAAGCTTGCATCTGTTATAGTTTTGGAGAAAAATGTGTTCATTTCATGTATGCGCGAAATGCCTTAAAAATGGCTTTAAAATGGATTTGGAGCATGGAGACGATTATCTCGGGATTGCAAGATAACCAAACAAAACTTTTAGTGGATTTCTACTTATTTTATTAAATATCATCTCCACCAAACAGGACAAGCTTGCATCTGTTATAGTTTTGGAGAAAAATGTGTTCATTTCATGTATGCGCGAAATGCCTTAAAAATGGCTTTAAAATGGATTTGGAGCATGGAGACGATTATCTCGGGATTGCAAGATAACCAAACAAAACTTTTAGTGGATTTCTACTTATTTTATTAAATATCATCTCCACCAAACAGGACAAGCTTGCATCTGTTATAGTTTTGGAGAAAAATGTGTTCATTTCATGTATGCGCGAAATGCCTTAAAAATGGCTTTAAAATGGATTTGGAGCATGGAGACGATTATCTCGGGATTGCAAGATAACCAAACAAAACTTTTAGTGGATTTCTACTTATTTTATTAAATATCATCTCCACCAAACAGGACAAGCTTGCATCTGTTATAGTTTTGGAGAAAAATGTGTTCATTTCATGTATGCGCGAAATGCCTTAAAAATGGCTTTAAAATGGTTTGGAGCATGGAGACGATTATCTCGGGATTGCAAGATAACCAAACAAAACTTTTAGTGGATTTCTACTTATTTTATTAAATATCATCTCCACCAAACAGGACAAGCTTGCATCTGTTATAGTTTTGGAGAAAAATGTGTTTATTTCATGTATGCGCGAAATGCCTTAAAAATGGCTTTAAAATGGATTTGGAGCATGGAGACGATTATCTCGGGATTGCAAGATAACCAAACAAAACTTTTAGTGGATTTCTACTTATTTTATTAAATATCATCTCCACCAAACAGGACAAGCTTGCATGTGTTATAGTTTTGGAGAAAAATGTGTTCATTTCATGTATGCGCAAAATGCCTTTGAAATGGCTTTAAAATGGATTTGGAGCATGGAGACGATTATCTCGGGATTGCAAGATAACCAAACAAAACTTTTAGTGGATTTCTACTTATTTTATTAAATATCATCTCCACCAAACAGGACAAGCTTGCATGTGTTATAGTTTTGGAGAAAAATGTGTTCATTTCATGTATGCGCAAAATGCCTTTGAAATGGCTTTAAAATGGATTTGGAGCATGGAGACGATTATCTCGGGATTGCAAGATAACCAAACAAAACTTTTAGTGGATTTCTACTTATTTTATTAAATATCATCTCCACCAAACAGGACAAGCTTGCATCTGTTATAGTTTTGGAGAAAAATGTGTTCATTTCATGTATGCGCGAAATGCCTTAAAAATGGCTTTAAAATGGATTTGGAGCATGGAGACGATTATCTCGGGATTGCAAGATAACCAAACAAAACTTTTAGTGGATTTCTACTTATTTTATTAAATATCATCTCCACCAAACAGGACAAGCTTGCATCTGTTATAGTTTTGGAGAAAAATGTGTTCATTTCATGTATGCGCGAAATGCCTTAAAAATGGCTTTAAAATGGATTTGGAGCATGGAGACGATTATCTCGGGATTGCAAGATAACCAAACAAAACTTTTAGTGGATTTCTACTTATTTTATTAAATATCATCTCCACCAAACAGGACAAGCTTGCATCTGTTATAGTTTTGGAGAAAAATGTGTTCATTTCATGTATGCGCGAAATGCCTTAAAAATGGCTTTAAAATGGATTTGGAGCATGGAGACGATTATCTCGGGATTGCAAGATAACCAAACAAAACTTTTAGTGGATTTCTACTTATTTTATTAAATATCATCTCCACCAAACAGGACAAGCTTGCATCTGTTATAGTTTTGGAGAAAAATGTGTTCATTTCATGTATGCGCGAAATGCCTTAAAAATGGCTTTAAAATGGATTTGGAGCATGGAGACGATTATCTCGGGATTGCAAGATAACCAAACAAAACTTTTAGTGGATTTCTACTTATTTTATTAAATATCATCTCCACCAAACAGGACAAGCTTGCATCTGTTATAGTTTTGGAGAAAAATGTGTTCATTTCATGTATGCGCGAAATGCCTTAAAAATGGCTTTAAAATGGATTTGGAGCATGGAGACGATTATCTCGGGATTGCAAGATAACCAAACAAAACTTTTAGTGGATTTCTACTTATTTTATTAAATATCATCTCCACCAAACAGGACAAGCTTGCATCTGTTATAGTTTTGGAGAAAAATGTGTTCATTTCATGTATGCGCGAAATGCCTTAAAAATGGCTTTAAAATGGATTTGGAGCATGGAGACGATTATCTCGGGATTGCAAGATAACCAAACAAAACTTTTAGTGGATTTCTACTTATTTTATTAAATATCATCTCCACCAAACAGGACAAGCTTGCATCTGTTATAGTTTTGGAGAAAAATGTGTTCATTTCATGTATGCGCAAAATGCCTTTGAAATGGCTTTAAAATGGATTTGGAGCATGGAGACGATTATCTCGGGATTGCAAGATAACCAAACAAAACTTTTAGTGGATTTCTACTTATTTTATTAAATATCATCTCCACCAAACAGGACAAGCTTGCATGTGTTATAGTTTTGGAGAAAAATGTGTTCATTTCATGTATGCGCAAAATGCCTTTGAAATGGCTTTAAAATGGATTTGGAGCATGGAGACGATTATCTCGGGATTGCAAGATAACCAAACAAAACTTTTAGTGGATTTCTACTTATTTTATTAAATCTCATCTCCACCAAACAGGACAAGCTTGCATCTGTTATAGTTTTGGAGAAAAATGTGTTCATTTCATGTATGCGCGAAATGCCTTAAAAATGGCTTTAAAATGGATTTGGAGCATGGAGACGATTATCTCGGGATTGCAATATAACCAAACAAAACTTTTAGTGGATTTCTACTTATTTTATTAAATATCATCTCCACCAAACAGGACAAGCTTGCATGTGTTATAGTTTTGGAAAAAAATGTGTTCATTTCATGTATGCGCAAAATGCCTTTGAAATGGCTTTAAAATGGATTTGGAGCATGGAGACGATTATCTCAGGATGGCAATATAAACAAACGAAACTTTTAGTAGATTTCTACTTATTTTATTAAATATTATCTCCACCAAACAGGACAAGCTTGCATCTGTTATAGTTTTGGAGAAAAATGTGTTCATTTCATGTATGCGCGAAATGCCTTAAAAATGGCTTTAAAATGGATTTGGAGCATGGAGACGATTATCTCGGGATTGCAAGATAACCAAACAAAACTTTTAGTGGATTTCTACTTATTTTATTAAATATCATCTCCACCAAACAGGACAAGCTTGCATGTGTTATAGTTTTGGAGAAAAATGTGTTCATTTCATGTATGCGCAAAATGCCTTTGAAATGGCTTTAAAATGGATTTGGAGCATGGAGACGATTATCTCGGGATTGCAAGATAACCAAACAAAACTTTTAGTGGATTTCTACTTATTTTATTAAATATCATCTCCACCAAACAGGACAAGCTTGCATGTGTTATAGTTTTGGAGAAAAATGTGTTCATTTCATGTATGCGCAAAATGCCTTTGAAATGGCTTTAAAATGGATTTGGAGCATGGAGACGATTATCTCGGGATTGCAAGATAACCAAACAAAACTTTTAGTGGATTTCTACTTATTTTATTAAATATCATCTCCACCAAACAGGACAAGCTTGCATCTGTTATAGTTTTGGAGAAAAATGTGTTCATTTCATGTATGCGCGAAATGCCTTAAAAATGGCTTTAAAATGGATTTGGAGCATGGAGACGATTATCTCGGGATTGCAAGATAACCAAACAAAACTTTTAGTGGATTTCTACTTATTTTATTAAATATCATCTCCACCAAACAGGACAAGCTTGCATCTGTTATAGTTTTGGAGAAAAATGTGTTCATTTCATGTATGCGCGAAATGCCTTAAAAATGGCTTTAAAATGGATTTGGAGCATGGAGACGATTATCTCGGGATTGCAAGATAACCAAACAAAACTTTTAGTGGATTTCTACTTATTTTATTAAATATCATCTCCACCAAACAGGACAAGCTTGCATCTGTTATAGTTTTGGAGAAAAATGTGTTCATTTCATGTATGCGCGAAATGCCTTAAAAATGGCTTTAAAATGGATTTGGAGCATGGAGACGATTATCTCGGGATTGCAAGATAACCAAACAAAACTTTTAGTGGATTTCTACTTATTTTATTAAATATCATCTCCACCAAACAGGACAAGCTTGCATCTGTTATAGTTTTGGAGAAAAATGTGTTCATTTCATGTATGCGCGAAATGCCTTAAAAATGGCTTTAAAATGGATTTGGAGCATGGAGACGATTATCTCGGGATTGCAAGATAACCAAACAAAACTTTTAGTGGATTTCTACTTATTTTATTAAATATCATCTCCACCAAACAGGACAAGCTTGCATCTGTTATAGTTTTGGAGAAAAATGTGTTCATTTCATGTATGCGCAAAATGCCTTTGAAATGGCTTTAAAATGGATTTGGAGCATGGAGACGATTATCTCGGGATTGCAAGATAACCAAACAAAACTTTTAGTGGATTTCTACTTATTTTATTAAATATCATCTCCACCAAACAGGACAAGCTTGCATGTGTTATAGTTTTGGAGAAAAATGTGTTCATTTCATGTATGCGCAAAATGCCTTTGAAATGGCTTTAAAATGGATTTGGAGCATGGAGACGATTATCTCGGGATTGCAAGATAACCAAACAAAACTTTTAGTGGATTTCTACTTATTTTATTAAATCTCATCTCCACCAAACAGGACAAGCTTGCATCTGTTATAGTTTTGGAGAAAAATGTGTTCATTTCATGTATGCGCGAAATGCCTTAAAAATGGCTTTAAAATGGATTTGGAGCATGGAGACGATTATCTCGGGATTGCAATATAACCAAACAAAACTTTTAGTGGATTTCTACTTATTTTATTAAATATCATCTCCACCAAACAGGACAAGCTTGCATGTGTTATAGTTTTGGAAAAAAATGTGTTCATTTCATGTATGCGCAAAATGCCTTTGAAATGGCTTTAAAATGGATTTGGAGCATGGAGACGATTATCTCAGGATGGCAATATAAACAAACGAAACTTTTAGTAGATTTCTACTTATTTTATTAAATATTATCTCCACCAAACAGGACAAGCTTGCATCTGTTATAGTTTTGGAGAAAAATGTGTTCATTTCATGTATGCGCGAAATGCCTTAAAAATGGCTTTAAAATGGATTTGGAGCATGGAGACGATTATCTCGGGATTGCAAGATAACCAAACAAAACTTTTAGTGGATTTCTACTTATTTTATTAAATATCATCTCCACCAAACAGGACAAGCTTGCATCTGTTATAGTTTTGGAGAAAAATGTGTTCATTTTATGTATGCGCGAAATGCCTTAAAAATGGCTTTAAAATGGATTTGGAGCATGGAGACGATTATCTCGGGATTGCAAGATAACCAAACAAAACTTTTAGTGGATTTCTACTTATTTTATTAAATATCATCTCCACCAAACAGGACAAGCTTGCATCTGTTATAGTTTTGGAGAAAAATGTGTTCATTTCATGTATGCGCGAAATGCCTTAAAAATGGCTTTAAAATGGATTTGGAGCATGGAGACGATTATCTCGGGATTGCAAGATAACCAAACAAAACTTTTAGTGGATTTCTACTTATTTTATTAAATATCATCTCCACCAAACAGGACAAGCTTGCATGTGTTATAGTTTTGGAGAAAAATGTGTTCATTTCATGTATGCGCAAAATGCCTTTGAAATGGCTTTAAAATGGATTTGGAGCATGGAGACGATTATCTCAGGATGGCAATATAAACAAACGAAACTTTTAGTAGATTTCTACTTATTTTATTAAATATTATCTCCACCAAACAGGACAAGCTTGCATCTTAGTTTTGGAGAAAAATGTGTTCATTTCATGTATGCGCGAAATGCCTTAAAAATGGCTTTAAAATGGATTTGGAGCATGGAGACGATTATCTCGGGATTGCAAGATAACCAAACAAAACTTTTAGTGGATTTCTACTTATTTTATTAAATATCATCTCCACCAAACAGGACAAGCTTGCATCTGTTATAGTTTTGGAGAAAAATGTGTTCATTTCATGTATGCGCGAAATGCCTTAAAAATGGCTTTAAAATGGATTTGGAGCATGGAGACGATTATCTCGGGATTGCAAGATAACCAAACAAAACTTTTAGTGGATTTCTACTTATTTTATTAAATATCATCTCCACCAAACAGGACAAGCTTGCATCTGTTATAGTTTTGGAGAAAAATGTGTTCATTTCATGTATGCGCGAAATGCCTTAAAAATGGCTTTAAAATGGATTTGGAGCATGGAGACGATTATCTCGGGATTGCAAGATAACCAAACAAAACTTTTAGTGGATTTCTACTTATTTTATTAAATATCATCTCCACCAAACAGGACAAGCTTGCATCTGTTATAGTTTTGGAGAAAAATGTGTTCATTTCATGTATGCGCGAAATGCCTTTGAAATGGCTTTAAAATGGATTTGGAGCATGGAGACGATTATCTCGGGATTGCAAGATAACCAAACAAAACTTTTAGTGGATTTCTACTTATTTTATTAAATATCATCTCCACCAAACAGGACAAGCTTGCATCTGTTATAGTTTTGGAGAAAAATGTGTTTATTTCATGTATGCGCGAAATGCCTTAAAAATGGCTTTAAAATGGATTTGGAGCATGGAGACGATTATCTCGGGATTGCAAGATAACCAAACAAAACTTTTAGTGGATTTCTACTTATTTTATTAAATATCATCTCCACCAAACAGGACAAGCTTGCATGTGTTATAGTTTTGGAGAAAAATGTGTTCATTTCATGTATGCGCAAAATGCCTTTGAAATGGCTTTAAAATGGATTTGGAGCATGGAGACGATTATCTCAGGATGGCAATATAAACAAACGAAACTTTTAGTAGATTTCTACTTATTTTATTAAATATTATCTCCACCAAACAGGACAAGCTTGCATCTGTTATAGTTTTGGAGAAAAATGTGTTCATTTCATGTATGCGCGAAATGCCTTAAAAATGGCTTTAAAATGGATTTGGAGCATGGAGACGATTATCTCGGGATTGCAAGATAACCAAACAAAACTTTTAGTGGATTTCTACTTATTTTATTAAATATCATCTCCACCAAACAGGACAAGCTTGCATCTGTTATAGTTTTGGAGAAAAATGTGTTCATTTCATGTATGCGCGAAATGCCTTAAAAATGGCTTTAAAATGGATTTGGAGCATGGAGACGATTATCTCGGGATTGCAAGATAACCAAACAAAACTTTTAGTGGATTTCTACTTATTTTATTAAATATCATCTCCACCAAACAGGACAAGCTTGCATGTGTTATAGTTTTGGAGAAAAATGTGTTCATTTCATGTATGCGCAAAATGCCTTTGAAATGGCTTTAAAATGAATTTGGAGCATGGAGACGATTATCTCAGGATGGCAATATAAACAAACGAAACTTTTAGTAGATTTCTACTTATTTTATTAAATATTATCTCCACCAAACAGGACAAGCTTGCATCTGTTATAGTTTTGGAGAAAAATGTGTTCATTTCATGTATGCGCGAAATGCCTTAAAAATGGCTTTAAAATGGATTTGGAGCATGGAGACGATTATCTCGGGATTGCAATATAACCAAACAAAACTTTTAGTGGATTTCTACCTATTTTATTAAATATCATCTCCACCAAACAGGACAAGCTTGCATCTGTTATAGTTTTGGAGAAAAATGTGTTCATTTCATGTATGCGCGAAATGCCTTAAAAATGGCTTTAAAATGGATTTGGAGCATGGAGACGATTATCTCGGGATTGCAAGATAACCAAACAAAACTTTTAGTGGATTTCTACTTATTTTATTAAATATCATCTCCACCAAACAGGACAAGCTTGCATCTGTTATAGTTTTGGAGAAAAATGTGTTCATTTCATGTATGCGCGAAATGCCTTAAAAATGGCTTTAAAATGGATTTGGAGCATGGAGACGATTATCTCGGGATTGCAAGATAACCAAACAAAACTTTTAGTGGATTTCTACTTATTTTATTAAATATCATCTCCACCAAACAGGACAAGCTTGCATGTGCTATAGTTTTGGAGAAAAATGTGTTCATTTCATGTATGCGCAAAATGCCTTTGAAATGGCTTTAAAATGAATTTGGAGCATGGAGACGATTATCTCAGGATGGCAATATAAACAAACGAAACTTTTAGTAGATTTCTACTTATTTTATTAAATATTATCTCCACCAAACAGGACAAGCTTGCATCTGTTATAGTTTTGGAGAAAAATGTGTTCATTTCATGTATGCGCGAAATGCCTTAAAAATGGCTTTAAAATGGATTTGGAGCATGGAGACGATTATCTCGGGATTGCAATATAACCAAACAAAACTTTTAGTGGATTTCTACCTATTTTATTAAATATCATCTCCACCAAACAGGACAAGCTTGCATCTGTTATAGTTTTGGAGAAAAATGTGTTCATTTCATGTATGCGCGAAATGCCTTAAAAATGGCTTTAAAATGGATTTGGAGCATGGAGACGATTATCTCGGGATTGCAAGATAACCAAACAAAACTTTTAGTGGATTTCTACTTATTTTATTAAATATCATCTCCACCAAACAGGACAAGCTTGCATGTGTTATAGTTTTGGAGAAAAATGTGTTCATTTCATGTATGCGCAAAATGCCTTTGAAATGGCTTTAAAATGAATTTGGAGCATGGAGACGATTATCTCAGGATGGCAATATAAACAAACGAAACTTTTAGTAGATTTCTACTTATTTTATTAAATATTATCTCCACCAAACAGGACAAGCTTGCATCTGTTATAGTTTTGGAGAAAAATGTGTTCATTTCATGTATGCGCGAAATGCCTTAAAAATGGCTTTAAAATGGATTTGGAGCATGGAGACGATTATCTCGGGATTGCAATATAACCAAACAAAACTTTTAGTGGATTTCTACCTATTTTATTAAATATCATCTCCACCAAACAGGACAAGCTTGCATCTGTTATAGTTTTGGAGAAAAATGTGTTCATTTCATGTATGCGCGAAATGCCTTAAAAATGGCTTTAAAATGGATTTGGAGCATGGAGACGATTATCTCGGGATTGCAAGATAACCAAACAAAACTTTTAGTGGATTTCTACTTATTTTATTAAATATCATCTCCACCAAACAGGACAAGCTTGCATCTGTTATAGTTTTGGAGAAAAATGTGTTCATTTCATGTATGCGCGAAATGCCTTAAAAATGGCTTTAAAATGGATTTGGAGCATGGAGACGATTATCTCGGGATTGCAAGATAACCAAACAAAACTTTTAGTGGATTTCTACTTATTTTATTAAATATCATCTCCACCAAACAGGACAAGCTTGCATGTGTTATAGTTTTGGAGAAAAATGTGTTCATTTCATGTATGCGCAAAATGCCTTTGAAATGGCTTTAAAATGAATTTGGAGCATGGAGACGATTATCTCAGGATGGCAATATAAACAAACGAAACTTTTAGTAGATTTCTACTTATTTTATTAAATATTATCTCCACCAAACAGGACAAGCTTGCATCTGTTATAGTTTTGGAGAAAAATGTGTTCATTTCATGTATGCGCGAAATGCCTTAAAAATGGCTTTAAAATGGATTTGGAGCATGGAGACGATTATCTCGGGATTGCAATATAACCAAACAAAACTTTTAGTGGATTTCTACCTATTTTATTAAATATCATCTCCACCAAACAGGACAAGCTTGCATCTGTTATAGTTTTGGAGAAAAATGTGTTCATTTCATGTATGCGCGAAATGCCTTAAAAATGGCTTTAAAATGGATTTGGAGCATGGAGACGATTATCTCGGGATTGCAAGATAACCAAACAAAACTTTTAGTGGATTTCTACTTATTTTATTAAATATCATCTCCACCAAACAGGACAAGCTTGCATCTGTTATAGTTTTGGAGAAAAATGTGTTCATTTCATGTATGCGCGAAATGCCTTAAAAATGGCTTTAAAATGGATTTAAAGCATGGAGACGATTATCTCGGGATTGCAAGATAACCAAACAAAACTTTTAGTGGATTTCTACTTATTTTATTAAATATCATCTCCACCAAACAGGACAAGCTTGCATCTGTTATAGTTTTGGAGAAAAATGTGTTCATTTCATGTATGCGCGAAATGCCTTAAAAATGGCTTTAAAATGGATTTGGAGCATGGAGACGATTATCTCGGGATTGCAAGATAACCAAACAAAACTTTTAGTGGATTTCTACTTAGTTTATTAAATATCATCTCCACCAAACAGGACAAGCTTGCATCTGTTATAGTTTTGGAGAAAAATGTGTTCATTTCATGTATGCGCGAAATGCCTTAAAAATGGCTTTAAAATGGATTTGGAGCATGGAGACGATTATCTCGGGTTTGCAAGATAACCAAACAAAACTTTTAGTGGATTTCTACTTATTTTATTAAATATCATCTCCACCAAACAGGACAAGCTTGCATCTGTTATAGTTTTGGAGAAAAATGTGTTCATTTCATGTATGCGCGAAATGCCTTAAAAATGGCTTTAAAATGGATTTGGAGCATGGAGACGATTATTTCGGGATTGCAAGATAACCAAACAAAACTTTTAGTGGATTTCTACTTATTTTATTAAATATCATCTCCACCAAACAGGACAAGCTTGCATCTGTTATAGTTTTGGAGAAAAATGTGTTCATTTCATGTATGCGCGAAATGCCTTAAAAATGGCTTTAAAATGGATTTGGAGCATGGAGACGATTATCTCGGGATTGCAAGATAACCAAACAAAACTTTTAGTGGATTTCTACTTATTTTATTAAATATCATCTCCACCAAACAGGACAAGCTTGCATCTGTTATAGTTTTGGAGAAAAATGTGTTTATTTCATGTATGCGCGAAATGCCTTAAAAAAGGCTTTAAAATGGATTTGGAGCATGGAGACGATTATCTCGGGATTGCAAGATAACCAAACAAAACTTTTCGTGGATTTCTACTTATTTTATTAAATATCATCTCCACCAAACAGGACAAGCTTGCATGTGTTATAGTTTTGGAGAAAAATGTGTTCATTTCATGTATGCACAAAATGCCTTTGAAATGTCTTTAAAATGGATTTGGAGCATGGATACGATTATCTCAGGATGGCAATATAAACAAACGAAACTTTTAGTAGATTTCTACTTATTTTATTAAATATTATCTCCACCAAACAGGACAAGCTTGCATCTGTTATAGTTTTGGAGAAAAATGTGTTCATTTTATGTATGCGCGAAATGCCTTAAAAATGCCTTTAAAATGGATTTGGAGCATGGAGACGATTATCTCGGGATTGCAAGATAACCAAACAAAACTTTTAGTGGTTTCTACTTATTTTATTAAATATCATCTCCACCAAACAGGACAAGCTTGCATCTGTTATAGTTTTGGAGAAAAATGTGTTCGTTTCATGTATGCGCGAAATGCCTTAAAAATGGCTTTAAAATGGATTTGGAGCATGGAGACGATTATCTCGGGATTGCAAGATAACCAAACAAAACTTTTAGTGGATTTCTACTTATTTTATTAAATATCATCTCCACCAAACAGGACAAGCTTGCATCTGTTATAGTTTTGGAGAAAAATGTGTTCATTTCATGTATGCGCGAAATGCCTTAAAAATGGCTTTAAAATGGATTTGGAGCATGGAGACGATTATCTCGGGATTGCAAGATAACCAAACAAAACTTTTAGTGGATTTCTACTTATTTTATTAAATATCATCTCCACCAAACAGGACAAGCTTGCATCTGTTATAGTTTTGGAGAAAAATGTGTTCATTTCATGTATGCGCGAAATGCCTTAAAAATGGCTTTAAAATGGATTTGGAGCATGGAGACGATTATCTCGGGATTGCAAGATAACCAAACAAAACTTTTAGTGGATTTCTACTTATTTTATTAAATATCATCTCCACCAAACAGGACAAGCTTGCATCTGTTATAGTTTTGGAGAAAAATGTGTTCATTTCATGTATGCGCGAAATGCCTTAAAAATGGCTTTAAAATGGATTTGGAGCATGGAGACGATTATCTCGGGATTGCAATATAACCAAACAAAACTTTTAGTGGATTTCTACTTATTTTATTAAATATCATCTCCACCAAACAGGACAAGCTTGCATCTGTTATAGTTTTGGAGAAAAATGTGTTCATTTCATGTATGCGCGAAATGCCTTAAAAATGGCTTTAAAATGGATTTGGAGCATGGAGACGATTATCTCGGGATTGCAAGATAACCAAACAAAACTTTTAGTGGATTTCTACTTATTTTATTAAATATCATCTCCACCAAACAGGACAAGCTTGCATCTGTTATAGTTTTGGAGAAAAATGTGTTCATTTCATGTATGCGCGAAATGCCTTAAAAATGGCTTTAAAATGGATTTGGAGCATGGAGACGATTATCTCGGGATTGCAAGATAACCAAACAAAACTTTTAGTGGATTTCTACTTATTTTATTAAATATCATCTCCACCAAACAGGACAAGCTTGCATGTGTTATAGTTTTGGAGAAAAGTGTGTTCATTTCATGTATGCGCAAAATGCCTTTGAAATGGCTTTAAAATGGATTTGGAGCATGGAGACGATTATCTCGGGATTGCAAGATAACCAAACAAAACTTTTAGTGGATTTCTACTTATTTTATTAAATATCATCTCCACCAAACAGGACAAGCTTGCATCTGTTATAGTTTTGGAGAAAAATGTGTTCATTTCATGTATGCGCGAAATGCCTTAAAAATGACTTTAAAATGGATTTGGAGCATGGAGACGATTATCTCGGGATTGCAAGATAACCAAACAAAACTTTTAGTGGATTTCTACTTATTTTATTAAATATCATCTCCACCAAACAGGACAAGCTTGCATCTGTTATAGTTTTGGAGAAAAATGTGTTCATTTCATGTATGCGCGAAATGCCTTAAAAATGGCTTTAAAATGGATTTGGAGCATGGAGACGATTATCTCGGGATTGCAAGATAACCAAACAAAACTTTTAGTGGATTTCTACTTATCTTATTAAATATCATCTCCACCAAACAGGACAAGCTTGCATCTGTTATAGTTTTGGAGAAAAATGTGTTCATTTCATGTATGCGCGAAATGCCTTAAAAATGGCTTTAAAATGGATTTGGAGCATGGAGACGATTATCTCGGGATTGCAAGATAACCAAACAAAACTTTTAGTGGATTTCTACTTATTTTATTAAATATCATCTCCACCAAACAGGACAAGCTTGCATGTGTTATAGTTTTGGAGAAAAATGTGTTAATTTCATGTATGCGCAAAATGCCTTTGAAATGACTTTAAAATGGATTTGGAGCATGGAGACGATTATCTCAGGATGGCAATATAAACAAACGAAACTTTTAGTAGATTTCTACTTATTTTATTAAATATTATCTCCACCAAACAGGACAAGCTTGCATCTGTTATAGTTTTGGAGAAAAATGTGTTCATTTCATGTATGCGCGAAATGCCTTAAAAATGGCTTTAAAATGGATTTGGAGCATGGAGACGATTATCTCGGGATTGCAAGATAACCAAACAAAACTTTTAGTGGATTTCTACTTATTTTATTAAATATCATCTCCACCAAACAGGACAAGCTTGCATGTGTTATAGTTTTGGAGAAAATGTGTTCATTTCATATATGCGCAAAATGCCTTTGAAATTGCTTTAAAATGGATTTGGAGCATGGAGACGATTATCTCGGGATTGCAAGATAACCAAACAAAACTTTTAGTGGATTTCTACTTATTTTATTAAATATCATCTCCACCAAACAGGACAAGCTTGCATCTGTTATAGTTTTGGAGAAAAATGTGTTCATTTCATGTATGCGCGAAATGCCTTAAAAATGGCTTTAAAATGGATTTGGAGCATGGAGACGATTATCTCGGGATTGCAAGATAACCAAACAAAACTTTTAGTGGATTTCTACTTATTTTATTAAATATCATCTCCACCAAACAGGACAAGCTTGCATCTGTTATAGTTTTGGAGAAAAATGTGTTCATTTCATGTATGCGCGAAATGCCTTAAAAATGGCTTTAAAATGGATTTGGAGCATGGAGACGATTATCTCGGGATTGCAAGATAACCAAACAAAACTTTTAGTGGATTTCTACTTATTTTATTAAATATCATCTCCACCAAACAGGACAAGCTTGCATGTGTTATAGTTTTGGAGAAAAATGTGTTCATTTCATGTATGCGCAAAATGCCTTTGAAATGGCTTTAAAATGGATTTGGAGCATGGAGACGATTATCTCAGGATGGCAATATAAACAAACGAAACTTTTAGTAGATTTCTACTTATTTTATTAAATATTATCTCCACCAAACAGGACAAGCTTGCATCTGTTATAGTTTTGGAGAAAAATGTGTTCATTTCATGTATGCGCGAAATGCCTTAAAAATGGCTTTAAAATGGATTTGGAGCATGGAGACGATTATCTCGGGATTGCAAGATAACCAAACAAAACTTTTAGTGGATTTCTACTTATTTTATTAAATATCATCTCCACCAAACAGGACAAGCTTGCATCTGTTATAGTTTTGGAGAAAAATGTGTTCATTTCATGTATGTGCGAAATGCCTTAAAAATGGCTTTAAAATGGATTTGGAGCATGGAGACGATTATCTCGGGATTGGAAGATAACCAAACAAAACTTTTAGTGGATTTCTACTTATTTTATTAAATATCATCTCCACCAAACAGGACAAGCTTGCATGTGTTATAGTTTTGGAGAAAAATGTGTTCATTTCATGTATGCGCAAAATGCCTTTGAAATGGCTTTAAAATGGATTTGGAGCATGGAGACGATTATCTCAGGATGGCAATATAAACAAACGAAACTTTTAGTAGATTTCTACTTATTTTATTAAATATTATCTCCACCAAACAGGACAAGCTTGCATCTGTTATAGTTTTGGAGAAAAATGTGTTCATTTCATGTATGCGCGAAATGCCTTAAAAATGGCTTTAAAATGGATTTGGAGCATGGAGACGATTATCTCGGGATTGCAAGATAACCAAACAAAACTTTTAGTGGATTTCTACTTATTTTATTAAATATCATCTCCACCAAACAGGACAAGCTTGCATCTGTTATAGTTTTAGAGAAAAATGTGTTCATTTCATGTATGCGCGAAATGCCTTAAAAATAGCTTTAAAATGGATTTGGAGCATGGAGACGATTATCTCGGGAGTGCAAGATAACCAAACAAAACTTTTAGTGGATTTCTACTTATTTTATTAAATATCATCTCCACCAAACAGGACAAGCTTGCATGTGTTATAGTTTTGGAGAAATATGTGTTCATTTCATGTATGCGCAAAATGCCTTTGAAATGGCTTTAAAATGGATTTGGAGCATGGAGACGATTATCTCAGGATGGAAATATAAACAAACGAAACTTTTAGTAGATTTCTACTTATTTTATTAAATATTATCTCCACCAAACAGGACAAGCTTGCATCTGTTATAGTTTTGGAGAAAAATGTGTTCATTTCATGTATGCGCGAAATGCCTTAAAAATGGCTTTAAAATGGATTTGGAGCATGGAGACGATTATCTCGGGATTGCAAGATAACCAAACAAAACTTTTAGTGGATTTCTACTTATTTTATTAAATATCATCTCCACCAAACAGGACAAGCTTGCATCTGTTATAGTTTTGGAGAAAAATGTGTTCATTTCATGTATGCGCGAAATGCCTTAAAAATGGCTTTAAAATGGATTTGGAGCATGGAGACGATTATCTCGGGATTGCAAGATAACCAAACAAAACTTTTAGTGGATTTCTACTTATTTTATAAAATATCATCTCCACCAAACAGGACAAGCTTGCATGTGTTATAGTTTTGGAGAAAAATGTGTTCATTTCATGTATGCGCAAAATGCCTTTGAAATGGCTTTAAAATAGATTTGGAGCATGGAGACGATTATCTCAGGATGGCAATATAAACAAACGAAACTTTTAGTAGATTTCTACTTATTTTATTAAATATTATCTCCACCAAACAGGACAAGCTTGCATCTGTTATAGTTTTGGAGAAAAATGTGTTCATTTCATGTATGCGCGAAATGCCTTAAAAATGGCTTTAAAATGGATTTGGAGCATGGAGACGATTATCTCGGGATTGCAAGATAACCAAACAAAACTTTTAGTGGATTTCTACTTATTTTATTAAATATCATCTCCACCAAACAGGACAAGCTTGCATCTGTTATAGTTTTGGAGAAAAATGTGTTCATTTCATGTATGTGCGAAATGCCTTAAAAATGGCTTTAAAATGGATTTGGAGCATGGAGACGATTATCTCGGGATTGGAAGATAACCAAACAAAACTTTTAGTGGATTTCTACTTATTTTATTAAATATCATCTCCACCAAACAGGACAAGCTTGCATGTGTTATAGTTTTGTAGAAAAATGTGTTCATTTCATGTATGCGCAAAATGCCTTTGAAATGGCTTTAAAATGGATTTGGAGCATGGAGACGATTATCTCAGGATGGCAATATAAACAAACGAAACTTTTAGTAGATTTCTACTTATTTTATTAAATATTATCTCCACCAAACAGGACAAGCTTGCATCTGTTATAGTTTTGGAGAAAAATGTGTTCATTTCATGTATGCGCGAAATGCCTTAAAAATGGCTTTAAAATGGATTTGGAGCATGGAGACGATTATCTCGGGATTGCAAGATAACCAAACAAAACTTTTAGTGGATTTCTACTTATTTTATTAAATATCATCTCCACCAAACAGGACAAGCTTGCATCTGTTATAGTTTTAGAGAAAAATGTGTTCATTTCATGTATGCGCGAAATGCCTTAAAAATAGCTTTAAAATGGATTTGGAGCATGGAGACGATTATCTCGGGAGTGCAAGATAACCAAACAAAACTTTTAGTGGATTTCTACTTATTTTATTAAATATCATCTCCACCAAACAGGACAAGCTTGCATGTGTTATAGTTTTGGAGAAATATGTGTTCATTTCATGTATGCGCAAAATGCCTTTGAAATGGCTTTAAAATGGATTTGGAGCATGGAGACGATTATCTCAGGATGGCAATATAAACAAACGAAACTTTTAGTAGATTTCTACTTATTTTATTAAATATTATCTCCACCAAACAGGACAAGCTTGCATCTGTTATAGTTTTGGAGAAAAATGTGTTCATTTCATGTATGCGCGAAATGCCTTAAAAATGGCTTTAAAATGGATTTGGAGCATGGAGACGATTATCTCGGGATTGCAAGATAACCAAACAAAACTTTTAGTGGATTTCTACTTATTTTATTAAATATCATCTCCACCAAACAGGACAAGCTTGCATCTGTTATAGTTTTGGAGAAAAATGTGTTCATTTCATGTATGCGCGAAATGCCTTAAAAATGGCTTTAAAATGGATTTGGAGCATGGAGACGATTATCTCGGGATTGCAAGATAACCAAACAAAACTTTTAGTGGATTTCTACTTATTTTATTAAATATCATCTCCACCAAACAGGACAAGCTTGCATCTGTTATAGTTTTGGAGAAAAATGTGTTCATTTCATGTATGCGCGAAATGCCTTAAAAATGGCTTTAAAATGGATTTGGAGCATGGAGACGATTATCTCGGGATTGCAAGATAACCAAACAAAACTTTTAGTGGATTTCTACTTATTTTATTAAATATCATCTCCACTAAACAGGACAAGCTTGCATCTGTTATAGTTTTGGAGAAAAATGTGTTCATTTCATGTATGCGCGAAATGCCTTAAAAATGGCTTTAAAATGGATTTGGAGCATGGAGACGATTATCTCGGGATTGCAAGATAACCAAACAAAACTTTTAGTGGATTTCTACTTATTTTTTTAAATATCATCTCCACCAAACAGGACAAGCTTGCATCTGTTATAGTTTTGGAGAAAAATGTGTTCATTTCATGTATGCGCGAAATGCCTTAAAAATGGCTTTAAAATGGATTTGGAGCATGGAGACGATTATCTCGGGATTGCAAGATAACCAAACAAAACTTTTAGTGGATTTCTACTTATTTTATTAAATATCATCTCCACCAAACAGGACAAGCTTGCATGTGTTATAGTTTTGGAGAAAAATGTGTTCATTTCATGTATGCGCAAAATGCCTTTGAAATGGCTTTAAAATGGATTTGGAGCATGGAGACGATTATCTCGGGATTGCAAGATAACCAAACAAAACTTTTAGTGGATTTCTACTTATTTTATTAAATATCATCTCCACCAAACAGGACAAGCTTGCATCTGTTATAGTTTTGGAGAAAAATGTGTTCATTTCATGTATGCGCGAAATGCCTTAAAAATGGCTTTAAAATGGATTTGGAGCATGGAGACGATTATCTCGGGATTGCAAGATAACCAAACAAAACTTTTAGTGGATTTCTACTTATTTTATTAAATATCATCTCCACCAAACAGGACAAGCTTGCATCTGTTATAGTTTTGGAGAAAAATGTGTTCATTTCATGTATGCGCGAAATGCCTTAAAAATGGCTTTAAAATGGATTTGGAGCATGGAGACGATTATCTCGGGATTGCAAGATAACCAAACAAAACTTTTAGTGGATTTCTACTTATTTTATTAAATATCATCTCCACCAAACAGGACAAGCTTGCATCTGTTATAGTTTTGGAGAAAAATGTGTTCATTTCATGTATGCGCGAAATGCCTTAAAAATGGCTTTAAAATGGATTTGGAGCATGGAGACGATTATCTCGGGATTGCAAGATAACCAAACAAAACTTTTAGTGGATGTCTACTTATTTTATTAAATATCATCTCCACCAAACAGGACAAGCTTGCATGTGTTATAGTTTTGGAGAAAAATTTGTTCATTTCATGTATGCGCAAAATGCCTTTGAAATGGCTTTAAAATGGATTTGGAGCATGGAGACGATTATCTCAGGATGGCAATATAAACAAACGAAACTTTTAGTAGATTTCTACTTATTTTATTAAATATTATCTCCACCAAACAGGACAAGCTTGCATCTGTTATAGTTTTGGAGAAAAATGTGTTCATTTCATGTATGCGCGAAATGCCTTAAAAATGGCTTTAAAATGGATTTGGAGCATGGAGACGATTATCTCGGGATTGCAAGATAACCAAACAAAACTTTTAGTGGATTTCTACTTATTTTATTAAATATCATCTCCACCAAACAGGACAAGCTTGCATCTGTTATAGTTTTGGAGAAAAATGTGTTCATTTCATGTATGCGCGAAATGCCTTAAAAATGGCTTTAAAATGGATTTGGAGCATGGAGACGATTATCTCGGGATTGCAAGATAACCAAACAAAACTTTTAGTGGATTTCTACTTATTTTATTAAATATCATCTCCACCAAACAGGACAAGCTTGCATGTGTTATAGTTTTGGAGAAAAATGTGTTCATTTCATGTATGCGCAAAATGCCTTTGAAATGGCTTTAAAATGGATTTGGAGCATGGAGACGATTATCTCAGGATGGCAATATAAACAAACGAAACTTTTAGTAGATTTCTACTTATTTTATTAAATATTATCTCCACCAAACAGGACAAGCTTGCATCTGTTATAGTTTTGGAGAAAAATGTGTTCATTTCATGTATGCGCGAAATGCCTTAAAAATGGCTTTAAAATGGATTTGGAGCATGGAGACGATTATCTCGGGATTGCAAGATAACCAAACAAAACTTTTAGTGGATTTCTACTTATTTTATTAAATATCATCTCCACCAAACAGGACAAGCTTGCATCTGTTATAGTTTTGGAGAAAAATGTGTTCATTTCATGTATGCGCGAAATGCCTTAAAAATGGCTTTAAAATGGATTTGGAGCATGGAGACGATTATCTCGGGATTGCAAGATAACCAAACAAAACTTTTAGTGGATTTCTACTTATTTTATTAAATATCATCTCCACCAAACAGGACAAGCTTGCATCTGTTATAGTTTTGGAGAAAAATGTGTTCATTTCATGTATGCGCGAAATGCCTTAAAAATGGCTTTAAAATGGATTTAGAGCATGGAGACGATTATCTCGGGATTGCAAGATAACCAAACAAAACTTTTAGTGGATTTCTACTTATTTTATTAAATATCATCTCCACCAAACAGGACAAGCTTGCATGTGTTATAGTTTTGGAGAAAAATGTGTTCATTTCATGTATGCGCAAAATGCCTTTGAAATGGCTTTAAAATGGATTTGGAGCATGGAGACGATTATCTCAGGATGGCAATATAAACAAACGAAACTTTTAGTAGATTTCTACTTATTTTATTAAATATTATCTCCACCAAACAGGACAAGCTTGCATCTGTTATAGTTTTGGAGAAAAATGTGTTCATTTCATGTATGCGCGAAATGCCTTAAAAATGGCTTTAAAATGGATTTGGAGCATGGAGACGATTATCTCGGGATTGCAAGATAACCAAACAAAACTTTTAGTGGATTTCTACTTATTTTATTAAATATCATCTCCACCAAACAGGACAAGCTTGCATCTGTTATAGTTTTGGAGAAAAATGTGTTCATTTCATGTATGCGCGAAATGCCTTAAAAATGGCTTTAAAATGGATTTGGAGCATGGAGACGATTATCTCGGGATTGCAAGATAACCAAACAAAACTTTTAGTGGATTTCTACTTATTTTATTAAATATCATCTCCACCAAACAGGACAAGCTTGCATCTGTTATAGTTTTGGAGAAAAATGTGTTCATTTCATGTATGCGCGAAATGCCTTAAAAATGGCTTTAAAATGGATTTGGAGCATGGAGACGATTATCTCGGGATTGCAAGATAACCAAACAAAACTTTTAGTGGATTTCTACTTATTTTATTAAATATCATCTCCACCAAACAGGACAAGCTTGCATCTGTTATAGTTTTGGAGAAAAATGTGTTCATTTCATGTATGCGCGAAATGCCTTAAAAATGGCTTTAAAATGGATTTGGAGCATGGAGACGATTATCTCGGGATTGCAAGATAACCAAACAAAACTTTTAGTGGATTTCTACTTATTTTATTAAATATCATCTCCACCAAACAGGACAAGCTTGCATCTGTTATAGTTTTGGAGAAAAATGTGTTCATTTCATGTATGCGCGAAATGCCTTAAAAATGGCTTTAAAATGGATTTGGAGCATGGAGACGATTATCTCGGGATTGCAAGATAACCAAACAAAACTTTTAGTGGATTTCTACTTATTTTATTAAATATCATCTCCACCAAACAGGACAAGCTTGCATGTGTTATAGTTTTGGAGAAAAATGTGTTCATTTCATGTATGCGCAAAATGCCTTTGAAATGGCTTTAAAATGGATTTGGAGCATGGAGACGATTATCTCAGGATGGCAAGATAAACAAACGAAACTTTTAGTAGATTTCTACTTATTTTATTAAATATTATCTCCACCAAACAGGACAAGCTTGCATCTGTTATAGTTTTGGAGAAAAATGTGTTCATTTCATGTATGCGCGAAATGCCTTAAAAATGGCTTTAAAATGGATTTGGAGCATGGAGACGATTATCTCGGGATTGCAAGATAACCAAACAAAACTTTTAGTGGATTTCTACTTATTTTATTAAATATCATCTCCACCAAACAGGACAAGCTTGCATCTGTTATAGTTTTGGAGAAAAATGTGTTCATTTCATGTATGCGCGAAATGCCTTAAAAATGGCTTTAAAATGGATTTGGAGCATGGAGACGATTATCTCGGGATTGCAAGATAACCAAACAAAACTTTTAGTGGATTTCTACTTATTTTATTAAATATCATTTCCACCAAACAGGACAAGCTTGCATCTGTTATAGTTTTGGAGAAAAATGTGTTCATTTCATGTATGCGCGAAATGTCTTAAAAATGGCTTTAAAATGGATTTGGAGCATGGAGACGATTATCTCGGGATTGCAAGATAACCAAACAAAACTTTTAGTGGATTTCTACTTATTTTATTAAATATCATCTCCACCAAACAGGACAAGCTTGCATGTGTTATAGTTTTGGAGAAAAATGTGTTCATTTCATGTATGCGCAAAATGCCTTTGAAATGGCTTTAAAATGGATTTGGAGCATGGAGACGATTATCTCAGGATGGCAAGATAAACAAACGAAACTTTTAGTAGATTTCTACTTATTTTATTAAATATTATCTCCACCAAACAGGACAAGCTTGCATCTGTTATAGTTTTGGAGAAAAATGTGTTCATTTCATGTATGCGCGAAATGCCTTAAAAATGGCTTTAAAATGGATTTGGAGCATGGAGACGATTATCTCGGGATTGCAAGATAACCAAACAAAACTTTTAGTGGATTTCTACTTATTTTATTAAATATCATCTCCACCAAACAGGACAAGCTTGCATCTGTTATAGTTTTGGAGAAAAATGTGTTCATTTCATGTATGCGCGAAATGCCTTAAAAATGGCTTTAAAATGGATTTGGAGCATGGAGACGATTATCTCGGGATTGCAAGATAACCAAACAAAACTTTTAGTGGATTTCTACTTATTTTATTAAATATCATTTCCACCAAACAGGACAAGCTTGCATCTGTTATAGTTTTGGAGAAAAATGTGTTCATTTCATGTATGCGCGAAATGCCTTAAAAATGGCTTTAAAATGGATTTGGAGCATGGAGACGATTATCTCGGGATTGCAAGATAACCAAACAAAACTTTTAGTGGATTTCTACTTATTTTATTAAATATCATCTCCACCAAACAGGACAAGCTTGCATGTGTTATAGTTTTGGAGAAAAATGTGTTCATTTCATGTATGCGCAAAATGCCTTTGAAATGGCTTTAAAATGGATTTGGAGCATGGAGACGATTATCTCAGGATGGCAATATAAACAAACGAAACTTTTAGTAGATTTCTACTTATTTTATTAAATATTATCTCCACCAAACAGGACAAGCTTGCATCTGTTATAGTTTTGGAGAAAAATGTGTTCATTTCATGTATGCGCGAAATGCCTTAAAAATGGCTTTAAAATGGATTTGGAGCATGGAGACGATTATCTCGGGATTGCAAGATAACCAAACAAAACTTTTAGTGGATTTCTACTTATTTTATTAAATATCATCTCCACCAAACAGGACAAGCTTGCATCTGTTATAGTTTTGGAGAAAAATGTGTTCATTTCATGTATGCGCGAAATGCCTTAAAAATGGCTTTAAAATGGATTTGGAGCATGGAGACGATTATCTCGGGATTGCAAGATAACCAAACAAAACTTTTAGTGGATTTCTACTTATTTTATTAAATATCATCTCCACCAAACAGGACAAGCTTGCATCTGTTATAGTTTTGGAGAAAAATGTGTTCATTTCATGTATGCGCGAAATGCCTTAAAAATGGCTTTAAAATGGATTTGGAGCATGGAGACGATTATCTCGGGATTGCAAGATAACCAAACAAAACTTTTAGTGGATTTCTACTTATTTTATTAAATATCATTTCCACCAAACAGGACAAGCTTGCATCTGTTATAGTTTTGGAGAAAAATGTGTTCATTTCATGTATGCGCGAAATGTCTTAAAAATGGCTTTAAAATGGATTTGGAGCATGGAGACGATTATCTCGGGATTGCAAGATAACCAAACAAAACTTTTAGTGGATTTCTACTTATTTTATTAAATATCATCTCCACCAAACAGGACAAGCTTGCATGTGTTATAGTTTTGGAGAAAAATGTGTTCATTTCATGTATGCGCAAAATGCCTTTGAAATGGCTTTAAAATGGATTTGGAGCATGGAGACGATTATCTCAGGATGGCAAGATAAACAAACGAAACTTTTAGTAGATTTCTACTTATTTTATTAAATATTATCTCCACCAAACAGGACAAGCTTGCATCTGTTATAGTTTTGGAGAAAAATGTGTTCATTTCATGTATGCGCGAAATGCCTTAAAAATGGCTTTAAAATGGATTTGGAGCATGGAGACGATTATCTCGGGATTGCAAGATAACCAAACAAAACTTTTAGTGGATTTCTACTTATTTTATTAAATATCATCTCCACCAAACAGGACAAGCTTGCATCTGTTATAGTTTTGGAGAAAAATGTGTTCATTTCATGTATGCGCGAAATGCCTTAAAAATGGCTTTAAAATGGATTTGGAGCATGGAGACGATTATCTCGGGATTGCAAGATAACCAAACAAAACTTTTAGTGGATTTCTACTTATTTTATTAAATATCATTTCCACCAAACAGGACAAGCTTGCATCTGTTATAGTTTTGGAGAAAAATGTGTTCATTTCATGTATGCGCGAAATGCCTTAAAAATGGCTTTAAAATGGATTTGGAGCATGGAGACGATTATCTCGGGATTGCAAGATAACCAAACAAAACTTTTAGTGGATTTCTACTTATTTTATTAAATATCATCTCCACCAAACAGGACAAGCTTGCATGTGTTATAGTTTTGGAGAAAAATGTGTTCATTTCATGTATGCGCAAAATGCCTTTGAAATGGCTTTAAAATGGATTTGGAGCATGGAGACGATTATCTCAGGATGGCAATATAAACAAACGAAACTTTTAGTAGATTTCTACTTATTTTATTAAATATTATCTCCACCAAACAGGACAAGCTTGCATCTGTTATAGTTTTGGAGAAAAATGTGTTCATTTCATGTATGCGCGAAATGCCTTAAAAATGGCTTTAAAATGGATTTGGAGCATGGAGACGATTATCTCGGGATTGCAAGATAACCAAACAAAACTTTTAGTGGATTTCTACTTATTTTATTAAATATCATCTCCACCAAACAGGACAAGCTTGCATCTGTTATAGTTTTGGAGAAAAATGTGTTCATTTCATGTATGCGCGAAATGCCTTAAAAATGGCTTTAAAATGGATTTGGAGCATGGAGACGATTATCTCGGGATTGCAAGATAACCAAACAAAACTTTTAGTGGATTTCTACTTATTTTATTAAATATCATCTCCACCAAACAGGACAAGCTTGCATCTGTTATAGTTTTGGAGAAAAATGTGTTCATTTCATGTATGCGCGAAATGCCTTAAAAATGGCTTTAAAATGGATTTGGAGCATGGAGACGATTATCTCGGGATTGCAAGATAACCAAACAAAACTTTTAGTGGATTTCTACTTATTTTATTAAATATCATCTCCACCAAACAGGACAAGCTTGCATCTGTTATAGTTTTGGAGAAAAATGTGTTCATTTCATGTATGCGCGAAATGCCTTAAAAATGGCTTTAAAATGGATTTGGAGCATGGAGACGATTATCTCGGGATTGCAAGATAACCAAACAAAACTTTTAGTGGATTTCTACTTATTTTATTAAATATCATCTCCACCAAACAGGACAAGCTTGCATCTGTTATAGTTTTGGAGAAAAATGTGTTCATTTCATGTATGCGCGAAATGCCTTAAAAATGGCTTTAAAATGGATTTGGAGCATGGAGACGATTATCTCGGGATTGCAAGATAACCAAACAAAACCTTTAGTGGATTTCTACTTATTTTATTAAATATCATCTCCACCAAACAGGACAAGCTTGCATGTGTTATAGTTTTGGAGAAAAATGTGTTCATTTCATGTATGCGCAAAATGCCTTTGAAATGGCTTTAAAATGGATTTGGAGCATGGAGACGATTATCTCAGGATGGCAATATAAACAAACGAAACTTTTAGTAGATTTCTACTTATTTTATTAAATATTATCTCCACCAAACAGGACAAGCTTGCATCTGTTATAGTTTTGGAGAAAAATGTGTTCATTTCATGTATGCGCGAAATGCCTTAAAAATGGCTTTAAAATGGATTTGGAGCATGGAGACGATTATCTCGGGATTGCAAGATAACCAAACAAAACTTTTAGTGGATTTCTACTTATTTTATTAAATATCATCTCCACCAAACAGGACAAGCTTGCATCTGTTATAGTTTTGGAGAAAAATGTGTTCATTTCATGTATGCGCGAAATGCCTTAAAAATGGCTTTAAAATGGATTTGGAGCATGGAGACGATTATCTCGGGATTGCAAGATAACCAAACAAAACTTTTAGTGGATTTCTACTTATTTTATTAAATATCATCTCCACAAAACAGGACAAGCTTGCATCTGTTATAGTTTTGGAGAAAAATGTGTTCATTTCATGTATGCGCGAAATGCCTTAAAAATGGCTTTAAAATGGATTTGGAGCATGGAGACGATTATCTCGGGATTGCAAGATAACCAAACAAAACTTTTAGTGGATTTCTACTTATTTTATTAAATATCATCTCCACCAAACAGGACAAGCTTGCATCTGTTATAGTTTTGGAGAAAAATGTGTTCATTTCATGTATGCGCGAAATGCCTTAAAAATGGCTTTAAAATGGATTTGGAGCATGGAGACGATTATCTCGGGATAGCAATATAACCAAACAAAACTTTTAGTGGATTTCTACTTATTTTATTAAATATCATCTCCACCAAACAGGACAAGCTTGCATCTGTTATAGTTTTGGAGAAAAATGTGTTCATTTCATGTATGCGCGAAATGCCTTAAAAATGGCTTTAAAATGGATTTGGAGCATGGAGACGATTATCTCGGGATTGCAAGATAACCAAACAAAACTTTTAGTGGATTTCTACTTATTTTATTAAATATCATCTCCACCAAACAGGACAAGCTTGCATCTGTTATAGTTTTGGAGAAAAATGTGTTCATTTCATGTATGCGCGAAATGCCTTAAAAATGGCTTTAAAATGGATTTGGAGCATGGAGACGATTATCTCGGGATTGCAAGATAACCAAACAAAACTTTTAGTGGATTTCTACTTATTTTATTAAATATCATCTCCACCAAACAGGACAAGCTTGCATCTGTTATAGTTTTGGAGAAAAATGTGTTCATTTCATGTATGCGCGAAATGCCTTAAAAATGGCTTTAAAATGGATTTGGAGCATGGAGACGATTATCTCGGGATTGCAAGATAACCAAACAAAACTTTTAGTGGATTTCTACTTATTTTATTAAATATCATCTCCACCAAACAGGACAAGCTTGCATCTGTTATAGTTTTGGAGAAAAATGTGTTCATTTCATGTATGCGCGAAATGCCTTAAAAATGGCTTTAAAATGGATTTGGAGCATGGAGACGATTATCTCGGGATTGCAAGATAACCAAACAAAACTTTTAGTGGATTTCTACTTATTTTATTAAATATCATCTCCACCAAACAGGACAAGCTTGCATGTGTTATAGTTTTGGAGAAAAATGTGTTCATTTCATGTATGCGCAAAATGCCTTTGAAATGGCTTTAAAATGGATTTGGAGCATGGAGACGATTATCTCAGGATGGCAATATAAACAAACGAAACTTTTAGTAGATTTCTACTTATTTTATTAAATATTATCTCCACCAAACAGGACAAGCTTGCATCTGTTATAGTTTTGGAGAAAAATGTGTTCATTTCATGTATGCGCGAAATGCCTTAAAAATGGCTTTAAAATGGATTTGGAGCATGGAGACGATTATCTCGGGATTGCAAGATAACCAAACAAAACTTTTAGTGGATTTCTACTTATTTTATTAAATATCATCTCCACCAAACAGGACAAGCTTGCATCTGTTATAGTTTTGGAGAAAAATGTGTTCATTTCATGTATGCGCGAAATGCCTTAAAAATGGCTTTAAAATGGATTTGGAGCATGGAGACGATTATCTCGGGATTGCAAGATAACCAAACAAAACTTTTAGTGGATTTCTACTTATTTTATTAAATATCATCTCCACCAAACAGGACAAGCTTGCATCTGTTATAGTTTTGGAGAAAAATGTGTTCATTTCATGTATGCGCGAAATGCCTTAAAAATGGCTTTAAAATGGATTTGGAGCATGGAGACGATTATCTAGGGATTGCAAGATAACCAAACAAAACTTTTAGTGGATTTCTACTTATTTTATTAAATATCATCTCCACCAAACAGGACAAGCTTGCATGTGTTATAGTTTTGGAGAAAAATGTGTTCATTTCATGTATGCGCAAAATGCCTTTGAAATGGCTTTAAAATGGATTTGGAGCATGGAGACGATTATCTCAGGATGGCAATATAAACAAACGAAACTTTTAGTAGATTTCTACTTATTTTATTAAATATTATCTCCACCAAACAGGACAAGCTTGCATCTGTTATAGTTTTGGAGAAAAATGTGTTCATTTCATGTATGCGCGAAATGCCTTAAAAATGGCTTTAAAATGGATTTGGAGCATGGAGACGATTATCTCGGGATTGCAAGATAACCAAACAAAACTTTTAGTGGATTTCTACTTATTTTATTAAATATCATCTCCACCAAACAGGACAAGCTTGCATCTGTTATAGTTTTGGAGAAAAATGTGTTCATTTCATGTATGCGCGAAATGCCTTAAAAATGGCTTTAAAATGGATTTGGAGCATGGAGACGATTATCTCGGGATTGCAAGATAACCAAACAAAACTTTTAGTGGATTTCTACTTATTTTATTAAATATCATCTCCACCAAACAGGACAAGCTTGCATCTGTTATAGTTTTGGAGAAAAATGTGTTCATTTCATGTATGCGCGAAATGCCTTAAAAATGGCTTTAAAATGGATTTGGAGCATGGAGACGATTATCTCGGGATTGCAAGATAACCAAACAAAACTTTTAGTGGATTTCTACTTATTTTATTAAATATCATCTCCACCAAACAGGACAAGCTTGCATCTGTTATAGTTTTGGAGAAAAATGTGTTCATTTCATGTATGCGCGAAATGCCTTAAAAATGGCTTTAAAATGGATTTGGAGCATGGAGACGATTATCTCGGGATTGCAAGATAACCAAACAAAACTTTTAGTGGATTTCTACTTATTTTATTAAATATCATCTCCACCAAACAGGACAAGCTTGCATCTGTTATAGTTTTGGAGAAAAATGTGTTCATTTCATGTATGCGCGAAATGCCTTAAAAATGGCTTTAAAATGGATTTGGAGCATGGAGACGATTATCTCGGGATTGCAAGATAACCAAACAAAACTTTTAGTGGATTTCTACTTATTTTATTAAATATCATCTCCACCAAACAGGACAAGCTTGCATCTGTTATAGTTTTGGAGAAAAATGTGTTCATTTCATGTATGCGCGAAATGCCTTAAAAATGGCTTTAAAATGGATTTGGAGCATGGAGACGATTATCTCGGGATTGCAAGATAACCAAACAAAACTTTTAGTGGATTTCTACTTATTTTATTAAATATCATCTCCACCAAACAGGACAAGCTTGCATGTGTTATAGTTTTGGAGAAAAATGTGTTCATTTCATGTATGCGCAAAATGCCTTTGAAATGGCTTTAAAATGGATTTGGAGCATGGAGACGATTATCTCAGGATGGCAATATAAACAAACGAAACTTTTAGTAGATTTCTACTTATTTTATTAAATATTATCTCCACCAAACAGGACAAGCTTGCATCTGTTATAGTTTTGGAGAAAAATGTGTTCATTTCATGTATGCGCGAAATGCCTTAAAAATGGCTTTAAAATGGATTTGGAGCATGGAGACGATTATCTCGGGATTGCAAGATAACCAAACAAAACTTTTAGTGGATTTCTACTTATTTTATTAAATATCATCTCCACCAAACAGGACAAGCTTGCATCTGTTATAGTTTTGGAGAAAAATGTGTTCATTTCATGTATGCGCGAAATGCCTTAAAAATGGCTTTAAAATGGATTTGGAGCATGGAGACGATTATCTCGGGATTGCAAGATAACCAAACAAAACTTTTAGTGGATTTCTACTTATTTTATTAAATATCATCTCCACCAAACAGGACAAGCTTGCATCTGTTATAGTTTTGGAGAAAAATGTGTTCATTTCATGTATGCGCGAAATGCCTTAAAAATGGCTTTAAAATGGATTTGGAGCATGGAGACGATTATCTCGGGATTGCAAGATAACCAAACAAAACTTTTAGTGGATTTCTACTTATTTTATTAAATATCATCTCCACCAAACAGGACAAGCTTGCATCTGTTATAGTTTTGGAGAAAAATGTGTTCATTTCATGTATGCGCGAAATGCCTTAAAAATGGCTTTAAAATGGATTTGGAGCATGGAGACGATTATCTCGGGATTGCAAGATAACCAAACAAAACTTTTAGTGGATTTCTACTTATTTTATTAAATATCATCTCCATCAAACAGGACAAGCTTGCATCTGTTATAGTTTTGGAGAAAAATGTGTTCATTTCATGTATGCGCAAAATGCCTTTGAAATGGCTTTAAAATGGATTTGGAGCATGGAGACGATTATCTCAGGATGGCAATATAAACAAACGAAACTTTTAGTAGATTTCTACTTATTTTATTAAATATTATCTCCACCAAACAGGACAAGCTTGCATCTGTTATAGTTTTGGAGAAAAATGTGTTCATTTCATGTATGCGCGAAATGCCTTAAAAATGGCTTTAAAATGGATTTGGAGCATGGAGACGATTATCTCGGGATTGCAAGATAACCAAACAAAACTTTTAGTGGATTTCTACTTATTTTATTAAATATCATCTCCACCAAACAGGACAAGCTTGCATCTGTTATAGTTTTGGAGAAAAATGTGTTCATTTCATGTATGCGCGAAATGCCTTAAAAATGGCTTTAAAATGGATTTGGAGCATGGAGACGATTATCTCGGGATTGCAAGATAACCAAACAAAACTTTTAGTGGATTTCTACTTATTTTATTAAATATCATCTCCACCAAACAGGACAAGCTTGCATCTGTTATAGTTTTGGAGAAAAATGTGTTCATTTCATGTATGCGCGAAATGCCTTAAAAATGGCTTTAAAATGGATTTGGAGCATGGAGACGATTATCTCGGGATTGCAAGATAACCAAACAAAACTTTTAGTGGATTTCTACTTATTTTATTAAATATCATCTCCACCAAACAGGACAAGCTTGCATGTGTTATAGTTTTGGAGAAAAATGTGTTCATTTCATGTATGCGCAAAATGCCTTTGAAATGGCTTTAAAATGGATTTGGAGCATGGAGACGATTATCTCAGGATGGCAATATAAACAAACGAAACTTTTAGTAGATTTCTACTTATTTTATTAATTATTATCTCCACCAAACAGGACAAGCTTGCATCTGTTATAGTTTTGGAGAAAAATGTGTTCATTTCATGTATGCGCGAAATGCCTTAAAAATGGCTTTAAAATGGATTTGGAGCATGGAGACGATTATCTCGGGATTGCAAGATAACCAAACAAAACTTTTAGTGGATTTCTACTTATTTTATTAAATATCATCTCCACCAAACAGGACAAGCTTGCATCTGTTATAGTTTTGGAGAAAAATGTGTTCATTTCATGTATGCGCGAAATGCCTTAAAAATGGCTTTAAAATGGATTTGGAGCATGGAGACGATTATCTCGGGATTGCAAGATAACCAAACAAAACTTTTAGTGGATTTCTACTTATTTTATTAAATATCATCTCCACCAAACAGGACAAGCTTGCATCTGTTATAGTTTTGGAGAAAAATGTGTTCATTTCATGTATGCGCGAAATGCCTTAAAAATGGCTTTAAAATGGATTTGGAGCATGGAGACGATTATCTCGGGATTGCAAGATAACCAAACAAAACTTTTAGTGGATTTCTACTTATTTTATTAAATATCATCTCCACCAAACAGGACAAGCTTGCATGTGTTATAGTTTTGGAGAAAAATGTGTTCATTTCATGTATGCGCAAAATGCCTTTGAAATGGCTTTAAAATGGATTTGGAGCATGGAGACGATTATCTCAGGATGGCAATATAAACAAACGAAACTTTTAGTAGATTTCTACTTATTTTATTAATTATTATCTCCACCAAACAGGACAAGCTTGCATCTGTTATAGTTTTGGAGAAAAATGTGTTCATTTCATGTATGCGCGAAATGCCTTAAAAATGGCTTTAAAATGGATTTGGAGCATGGAGACGATTATCTCGGGATTGCAAGATAACCAAACAAAACTTTTAGTGGATTTCTACTTATTTTATTAAATATCATCTCCACCAAACAGGACAAGCTTGCATCTGTTATAGTTTTGGAGAAAAATGTGTTCATTTCATGTATGCGCGAAATGCCTTAAAAATGGCTTTAAAATGGATTTGGAGCATGGAGACGATTATCTCGGGATTGCAAGATAACCAAACAAAACTTTTAGTGGATTTCTACTTATTTTATTAAATATCATCTCCACCAAACAGGACAAGCTTGCATCTGTTATAGTTTTGGAGAAAAATGTGTTCATTTCATGTATGCGCGAAATGCCTTAAAAATGGCTTTAAAATGGATTTGGAGCATGGAGACGATTATCTCGGGATTGCAAGATAACCAAACAAAACTTTTAGTGGATTTCTACTTATTTTATTAAATATCATCTCCACCAAACAGGACAAGCTTGCATCTGTTATAGTTTTGGAGAAAAATGTGTTCATTTCATGTATGCGCGAAATGCCTTAAAAATGGCTTTAAAATGGATTTGGAGCATGGAGACGATTATCTCGGGATTGCAAGATAACCAAACAAAACTTTTAGTGGATTTCTACTTATTTTATTAAATATCATCTCCACCAAACAGGACAAGCTTGCATCTGTTATAGTTTTGGAGAAAAATGTGTTCATTTCATGTATGCGCGAAATGCCTTAAAAATGGCTTTAAAATGGATTTGGAGCATGGAGACGATTATCTCGGGATTGCAAGATAACCAAACAAAACTTTTAGTGGATTTCTACTTATTTTATTAAATATCATCTCCACCAAACAGGACAAGCTTGCATCTGTTATAGTTTTGGAGAAAAATGTGTTCATTTCATGTATGCGCGAAATGCCTTAAAAATGGCTTTAAAATGGATTTGGAGCATGGAGACGATTATCTCGGGATTGCAAGATAACCAAACAAAACTTTTAGTGGATTTCTACTTATTTTATTAAATATCATCTCCACCAAACAGGACAAGCTTGCATGTGTTATAGTTTTGGAGAAAAATGTGTTCATTTCATGTATGCGCAAAATGCCTTTGAAATGGCTTTAAAATGGATTTGGAGCATGGAGACGATTATCTCAGGATGGCAATATAAACAAACGAAACTTTTAGTAGATTTCTACTTATTTTATTAAATATTATCTCCACCAAACAGGACAAGCTTGCATCTGTTATAGTTTTGGAGAAAAATGTGTTCATTTCATGTATGCGCGAAATGCCTTAAAAATGGCTTTAAAATGGATTTGGAGCATGGAGACGATTATCTCGGGATTGCAAGATAACCAAACAAAACTTTTAGTGGATTTCTACTTATTTTATTAAATATCATCTCCACCAAACAGGACAAGCTTGCATCTGTTATAGTTTTGGAGAAAAATGTATTCATTTCATGTATGCGCGAAATGCCTTAAAAATGGCTTTAAAATGGATTTGGAGCATGGAGACGATTATCTCGGGATTGCAAGATAACCAAACAAAACTTTTAGTGGATTTCTACTTATTTTATTAAATATCATCTCCACCAAACAGGACAAGCTTGCATCTGTTATAGTTTTGGAGAAAAATGTGTTCATTTCATGTATGCGCGAAATGCCTTAAAAATGGCTTTAAAATGGATTTGGAGCATGGAGACGATTATCTCGGGATTGCAAGATAACCAAACAAAACTTTTAGTGGATTTCTACTTATTTTATTAAATATCATCTCCACCAAACAGGACAAGCTTGCATCTGTTATAGTTTTGGAGAAAAATGTGTTCATTTCATGTATGCGCGAAATGCCTTAAAAATGGCTTTAAAATGGATTTGGAGCATGGAGACGATTATCTCGGGATTGCAAGATAACCAAACAAAACTTTTAGTGGATTTCTACTTATTTTATTAAATATCATCTCCATCAAACAGGACAAGCTTGCATCTGTTATAGTTTTGGAGAAAAATGTGTTCATTTCATGTATGCTCGAAATGCCTTAAAAATGGCTTTAAAATGGATTTGGAGCATGGAGACGATTATCTCGGGATTGCAATATAACCAAACAAAACTTTTAGTGGATTTCTACTTATTTTATTAAATATCATCTCCACCAAACAGGACAAGCTTGCATCTGTTATAGTTTTGGAGAAAAATGTGTTCATTTCATGTATGCGCGAAATGCCTTAAAAATGGCTTTAAAATGGATTTGGAGCATGGAGACGATTATCTCGGGATTGCAAGATAACCAAACAAAACTTTTAGTGGATTTCTACTTATTTTATTAAATATCATCTCCACCAAACAGGACAAGCTTGCATCTGTTATAGTTTTGGAGAAAAATGTGTTCATTTCATGTATGCGCGAAATGCCTTAAAAATGGCTTTAAAATGGATTTGGAGCATGGAGACGATTATCTCGGGATTGCAAGATAACCAAACAAAACTTTTAGTGGATTTCTACTTATTTTATTAAATATCATCTCCACCAAACAGGACAAGCTTGCATCTGTTATAGTTTTGGAGAAAAATGTGTTCATTTCATGTATGCGCGAAATGCCTTAAAAATGGCTTTAAAATGGATTTGGAGCATGGAGACGATTATCTCGGGATTGCAAGATAACCAAACAAAACTTTTAGTGGATTTCTACTTATTTTATTAAATATCATCTCCACCAAACAGGACAAGCTTGCATCTGTTATAGTTTTGGAGAAAAATGTGTTCATTTCATGTATGCGCGAAATGCCTTAAAAATGGCTTTAAAATGGATTTGGAGCATGGAGACGATTATCTCGGGATTGCAAGATAACCAAACAAAACTTTTAGTGGATTTCTACTTATTTTATTAAATATCATCTCCACCAAACAGGACAAGCTTGCATGTGTTATAGTTTTGGAGAAAAATGTGTTCATTTCATGTATGCGCAAAATGCCTTTGAAATGGCTTTAAAATGGATTTGGAGCATGGAGACGATTATCTCAGGATGGCAATATAAACAAACGAAACTTTTAGTAGATTTCTACTTATTTTATTAAATATTATCTCCACCAAACAGGACAAGCTTGCATCTGTTATAGTTTTGGAGAAAAATGTGTTCATTTCATGTATGCGCGAAATGCCTTAAAAATGGCTTTAAAATGGATTTGGAGCATGGAGACGATTATCTCGGGATTGCAAGATAACCAAACAAAACTTTTAGTGGATTTCTACTTATTTTATTAAATATCATCTCCACCAAACAGGACAAGCTTGCATCTGTTATAGTTTTGGAGAAAAATGTGTTCATTTCATGTATGCGCGAAATGCCTTAAAAATGGCTTTAAAATGGATTTGGAGCATGGAGACGATTATCTCGGGATTGCAAGATAACCAAACAAAACTTTTAGTGGATTTCTACTTATTTTATTAAATATCATCTCCACCAAACAGGACAAGCTTGCATCTGTTATAGTTTTGGAGAAAAATGTGTTCATTTCATGTATGCGCGAAATGCCTTAAAAATGGCTTTAAAATGGATTTGGAGCATGGAGACGATTATCTCGGGATTGCAAGATAACCAAACAAAACTTTTAGTGGATTTCTACTTATTTTATTAAATATCATCTCCACCAAACAGGACAAGCTTGCATCTGTTATAGTTTTGGAGAAAAATGTGTTCATTTCATGTATGCGCGAAATGCCTTAAAAATGGCTTTAAAATGGATTTGGAGCATGGAGACGATTATCTCGGGATTGCAAGATAACCAAACAAAACTTTTAGTGGATTTCTACTTATTTTATTAAATATCATCTCCACCAAACAGGACAAGCTTGCATCTGTTATAGTTTTGGAGAAAAATGTGTTCATTTCATGTATGCGCGAAATGCCTTAAAAATGGCTTTAAAATGGATTTGGAGCATGGAGACGATTATCTCGGGATTGCAATATAACCAAACAAAACTTTTAGTGGATTTCTACTTATTTTATTAAATATCATCTCCACCAAACAGGACAAGCTTGCATCTGTTATAGTTTTGGAGAAAAATGTGTTCATTTCATGTATGCGCGAAATGCCTTAAAAATGGCTTTAAAATGGATTTGGAGCATGGAGACGATTATCTCGGGATTGCAAGATAACCAAACAAAACTTTTAGTGGATTTCTACTTATTTTATTAAATATCATCTCCACCAAACAGGACAAGCTTGCATCTGTTATAGTTTTGGAGAAAAATGTGTTCATTTCATGTATGCGCGAAATGCCTTAAAAATGGCTTTAAAATGGATTTGGAGCATGGAGACGATTATCTCAGGATTGCAAGATAACCAAACAAAACTTTTAGTGGATTTCTACTTATTTTATTAAATATCATCTCCACCAAACAGGACAAGCTTGCATCTGTTATAGTTTTGGAGAAAAATGTGTTCATTTCATGTATGCGCGAAATGCCTTAAAAATGGCTTTAAAATGGATTTGGAGCATGGAGACGATTATCTCGGGATTGCAAGATAACCAAACAAAACTTTTAGTGGATTTCTACTTATTTTATTAAATATCATCTCCACCAAACAGGACAAGCTTGCATGTGTTATAGTTTTGGAGAAAAATGTGTTCATTTCATGTATGCGCAAAATGCCTTTGAAATGGCTTTAAAATGGATTTGGAGCATGGAGACGATTATCTCGGGATTGCAAGATAACCAAACAAAACTTTTAGTGGATTTCTACTTATTTTATTAAATATCATCTCCACCAAACAGGACAAGCTTGCATCTGTTATAGTTTTGGAGAAAAATGTGTTCATTTCATGTATGCGCGAAATGCCTTAAAAATGGCTTTAAAATGGATTTGGAGCATGGAGACGATTATCTCGGGATTGCAAGATAACCAAACAAAACTTTTAGTGGATTTCTACTTATTTTATTAAATATCATCTCCACCAAACAGGACAAGCTTGCATCTGTTATAGTTTTGGAGAAAAATGTGTTCATTTCATGTATGCGCGAAATGCCTTAAAAATGGCTTTAAAATGGATTTGGAGCATGGAGACGATTATCTCGGGATTGCAAGATAACCAAACAAAACTTTTAGTGGATTTCTACTTATTTTATTAAATATCATCTCCACCAAACAGGACAAGCTTGCATCTGTTATAGTTTTGGAGAAAAATGTGTTCATTTCATGTATGCGCGAAATGCCTTAAAAATGGCTTTAAAATGGATTTGGAGCATGGAGACGATTATCTCGGGATTGCAAGATAACCAAACAAAACTTTTAGTGGATTTCTACTTATTTTATTAAATATCATCTCCACCAAACAGGACAAGCTTGCATCTGTTATAGTTTTGGAGAAAAATGTGTTCATTTCATGTATGCGCGAAATGCCTTAAAAATGGCTTTAAAATGGATTTGGAGCATGGAGACGATTATCTCGGGATTGCAAGATAACCAATCAAAACTTTTAGTGGATTTCTACTTATTTTATTAAATATCATCTCCACCAAACAGGACAAGCTTGCATCTGTTATAGTTTTGGAGAAAAATGTGTTCATTTCATGTATGCGCGAAATGCCTTAAAAATGGCTTTAAAATGGATTTGGAGCATGGAGACGATTATCTCGGGATTGCAAGATAACCAAACAAAACTTTTAGTGGATTTCTACTTATTTTATTAAATATCATCTCCACCAAACAGGACAAGCTTGCATCTGTTATAGTTTTGGAGAAAAATGTGTTCATTTCATGTATGCGCGAAATGCCTTAAAAATGGCTTTAAAATGGATTTGGAGCATGGAGACGATTATCTCGGGATTGCAAGATAACCAAACAAAACTTTTAGTGGATTTCTACTTATTTTATTAAATATCATCTCCACCAAACAGGACAAGCTTGCATCTGTTATAGTTTTGGAGAAAAATGTGTTCATTTCATGTATGCGCGAAATGCCTTAAAAATGGCTTTAAAATGGATTTGGAGCATGGAGACGATTATCTCGGGATTGCAATATAACCAAACAAAACTTTTAGTGGATTTCTACTTATTTTATTAAATATCATCTCCACCAAACAGGACAAGCTTGCATCTGTTATAGTTTTGGAGAAAAATGTGTTCATTTCATGTATGCGCGAAATGCCTTAAAAATGGCTTTAAAATGGATTTGGAGCATGGAGACGATTATCTCGGGATTGCAAGATAACCAAACAAAACTTTTAGTGGATTTCTACTTATTTTATTAAATATCATCTCCACCAAACAGGACAAGCTTGCATCTGTTATAGTTTTGGAGAAAAATGTGTTCATTTCATGTATGCGCGAAATGCCTTAAAAATGGCTTTAAAATGGATTTGGAGCATGGAGACGATTATCTCAGGATTGCAAGATAACCAAACAAAACTTTTAGTGGATTTCTACTTATTTTATTAAATATCATCTCCACCAAACAGGACAAGCTTGCATCTGTTATAGTTTTGGAGAAAAATGTGTTCATTTCATGTATGCGCGAAATGCCTTAAAAATGGCTTTAAAATGGATTTGGAGCATGGAGACGATTATCTCGGGATTGCAAGATAACCAAACAAAACTTTTAGTGGATTTCTACTTATTTTATTAAATATCATCTCCACCAAACAGGACAAGCTTGCATGTGTTATAGTTTTGGAGAAAAATGTGTTCATTTCATGTATGCGCAAAATGCCTTTGAAATGGCTTTAAAATGGATTTGGAGCATGGAGACGATTATCTCGGGATTGCAAGATAACCAAACAAAACTTTTAGTGGATTTCTACTTATTTTATTAAATATCATCTCCACCAAACAGGACAAGCTTGCATCTGTTATAGTTTTGGAGAAAAATGTGTTCATTTCATGTATGCGCGAAATGCCTTAAAAATGGCTTTAAAATGGATTTGGAGCATGGAGACGATTATCTCGGGATTGCAAGATAACCAAACAAAACTTTTAGTGGATTTCTACTTATTTTATTAAATATCATCTCCACCAAACAGGACAAGCTTGCATCTGTTATAGTTTTGGAGAAAAATGTGTTCATTTCATGTATGCGCGAAATGCCTTAAAAATGGCTTTAAAATGGATTTGGAGCATGGAGACGATTATCTCGGGATTGCAAGATAACCAAACAAAACTTTTAGTGGATTTCTACTTATTTTATTAAATATCATCTCCACCAAACAGGACAAGCTTGCATCTGTTATAGTTTTGGAGAAAAATGTGTTCATTTCATGTATGCGCGAAATGCCTTAAAAATGGCTTTAAAATGGATTTGGAGCATGGAGACGATTATCTCGGGATTGCAAGATAACCAAACAAAACTTTTAGTGGATTTCTACTTATTTTATTAAATATCATCTCCACCAAACAGGACAAGCTTGCATGTGTTATAGTTTTGGAGAAAAATGTGTTCATTTCATGTATGCGCAAAATGCCTTTGAAATGGCTTTAAAATGGATTTGGAGCATGGAGACGATTATCTCAGGATGGCAATATAAACAAACGAAACTTTTAGTAGATTTCTACTTATTTTATTAAATATTATCTCCACCAAACAGGACAAGCTTGCATCTGTTATAGTTTTGGAGAAAAATGTGTTCATTTCATGTATGCGCGAAATGCCTTAAAAATGGCTTTAAAATGGATTTGGAGCATGGAGACGATTATCTCGGGATTGCAAGATAACCAAACAAAACTTTTAGTGGATTTCTACTTATTTTATTAAATATCATCTCCACCAAACAGGACAAGCTTGCATCTGTTATAGTTTTGGAGAAAAATGTGTTCATTTCATGTATGCGCGAAATGCCTTAAAAATGGCTTTAAAATGGATTTGGAGCATGGAGACGATTATCTCGGGATTGCAAGATAACCAAACAAAACTTTTAGTGGATTTCTACTTATTTTATTAAATATCATCTCCAACAAACAGGACAAGCTTGCATCTGTTATAGTTTTGGAGAAAAATGTGTTCATTTCATGTATGCGCGAAATGCCTTAAAAATGGCTTTAAAATGGATTTGGAGCATGGAGACGATTATCTCGGGATTGCAAGATAACCAAACAAAACTTTTAGTGGATTTCTACTTATTTTATTAAATATCATCTCCACCAAACAGGACAAGCTTGCATGTGTTATAGTTTTGGAGAAAAATGTGTTCATTTCATGTATGCGCAAAATGCCTTTGAAATGGCTTTAAAATGGATTTGGAGCATGGAGACGATTATCTCAGGATGGCAATATAAACAAACGAAACTTTTAGTAGATTTCTACTTATTTTATTAAATATTATCTCCACCAAACAGGACAAGCTTGCATCTGTTATAGTTTTGGAGAAAAATGTGTTCATTTCATGTATGCGCGAAATGCCTTAAAAATGGCTTTAAAATGGATTTGGAGCATGGAGACGATTATCTCGGGATTGCAAGATAACCAAACAAAACTTTTAGTGGATTTCTACTTATTTTATTAAATATCATCTCCACCAAACAGGACAAGCTTGCATCTGTTATAGTTTTGGAGAAAAATGTGTTCATTTCATGTATGCGCGAAATGCCTTAAAAATGGCTTTAAAATGGATTTGGAGCATGGAGACGATTATCTCGGGATTGCAAGATAACCAAACAAAACTTTTAGTGGATTTCTACTTATTTTATTAAATATCATCTCCACCAAACAGGACAAGCTTGCATCTGTTATAGTTTTGGAGAAAAATGTGTTCATTTCATGTATGCGCGAAATGCCTTAAAAATGGCTTTAAAATGGATTTGGAGCATGGAGACGATTATCTCGGGATTGCAAGATAACCAAACAAAACTTTTAGTGGATTTCTACTTATTTTATTAAATATCATCTCCACCAAACAGGACAAGCTTGCATCTGTTATAGTTTTGGAGAAAAATGTGTTCATTTCATGTATGCGCGAAATGCCTTAAAAATGGCTTTAAAATGGATTTGGAGCATGGAGACGATTATCTCGGGATTGCAAGATAACCAAACAAAACTTTTAGTGGATTTCTACTTATTTTATTAAATATCATCTCCACCAAACAGGACAAGCTTGCATCTGTTATAGTTTTGGAGAAAAATGTGTTCATTTCATGTATGCGCGAAATGCCTTAAAAATGGCTTTAAAATGGATTTGGAGCATGGAGACGATTATCTCGGGATTGCAATATAACCAAACAAAACTTTTAGTGGATTTCTACTTATTTTATTAAATATCATCTCCACCAAACAGGACAAGCTTGCATCTGTTATAGTTTTGGAGAAAAATGTGTTCATTTCATGTATGCGCGAAATGCCTTAAAAATGGCTTTAAAATGGATTTGGAGCATGGAGACGATTATCTCGGGATTGCAAGATAACCAAACAAAACTTTTAGTGGATTTCTACTTATTTTATTAAATATCATCTCCACCAAACAGGACAAGCTTGCATGTGTTATAGTTTTGGAGAAAAATGTGTTCATTTCATGTATGCGCAAAATGCCTTTGAAATGGCTTTAAAATGGATTTGGAGCATGGAGACGATTATCTCGGGATTGCAAGATAACCAAACAAAACTTTTAGTGGATTTCTACTTATTTTATTAAATATCATCTCCACCAAACAGGACAAGCTTGCATCTGTTATAGTTTTGGAGAAAAATGTGTTCATTTCATGTATGCGCGAAATGCCTTAAAAATGGCTTTAAAATGGATTTGGAGCATGGAGACGATTATCTCGGGATTGCAAGATAACCAAACAAAACTTTTAGTGGATTTCTACTTAATTTATTAAATATCATCTCCACCAAACAGGACAAGCTTGCATCTGTTATAGTTTTGGAGAAAAATGTGTTCATTTCATGTATGCGCGAAATGCCTTAAAAATGGCTTTAAAATGGATTTGGAGCATGGAGACGATTATCTCGGGATTGCAAGATAACCAAACAAAACTTTTAGTGGATTTCTACTTATTTTATTAAATATCATCTCCACCAAACAGGACAAGCTTGCATCTGTTATAGTTTTGGAGAAAAATGTGTTCATTTCATGTATGCGCGAAATGCCTTAAAAATGGCTTTAAAATGGATTTGGAGCATGGAGACGATTATCTCGGGATTGCAAGATAACCAAACAAAACTTTTAGTGGATTTCTACTTATTTTATTAAATATCATCTCCACCAAACAGGACAAGCTTGCTTGTGTTATAGTTTTGGAGAAAAATGTGTTCATTTCATGTATGCGCAAAATGCCTTTGAAATGGCTTTAAAATGGATTTGGAGCATGGAGACGATTATCTCAGGATGGCAATATAAACAAACGAAACTTTTAGTAGATTTCTACTTATTTTATTAAATATTATCTCCACCAAACAGGACAAGCTTGCATCTGTTATAGTTTTGGAGAAAAATGTGTTCATTTCATGTATGCGCGAAATGCCTTAAAAATGGCTTTAAAATGGATTTGGAGCATGGAGACGATTATCTCGGGATTGCAAGATAACCAAACAAAACTTTTAGTGGATTTCTACTTATTTTATTAAATATCATCTCCACCAAACAGGACAAGCTTGCATCTGTTATAGTTTTGGAGAAAAATGTGTTCATTTCATGTATGCGCGAAATGCCTTAAAAATGGCTTTAAAATGGATTTGGAGCATGGAGACGATTATCTCGGGATTGCAAGATAACCAAACAAAACTTTTAGTGGATTTCTACTTATTTTATTAAATATCATCTCCACCAAACAGGACAAGCTTGAATCTGTTATAGTTTTGGAGAAAAATGTGTTCATTTCATGTATGCGCGAAATGCCTTAAAAATGGCTTTAAAATGGATTTGGAGCATGGAGACGATTATCTCGGGATTGCAAGATAACCAAACAAAACTTTTAGTGGATTTCTACTTATTTTATTAAATATCATCTCCACCAAACAGGACAAGCTTGCATCTGTTATAGTTTTGGAGAAAAATGTGTTCATTTCATGTATGCGCGAAATGCCTTAAAAATGGCTTTAAAATGGATTTGGAGCATGGAGACGATTATCTCGGGATTGCAAGATAACCAAACAAAACTTTTAGTGGATTTCTACTTATTTTATTAAATATCATCTCCACCAAACAGGACAAGCTTGCATCTGTTATAGTTTTGGAGAAAAATGTGTTCATTTCATGTATGCGCGAAATGCCTTAAAAATGGCTTTAAAATGGATTTGGAGCATGGAGACGATTATCTCGGGATTGCAATATAACCAAACAAAACTTTTAGTGGATTTCTACTTATTTTATTAAATATCATCTCCACCAAACAGGACAAGCTTGCATCTGTTATAGTTTTGGAGAAAAATGTGTTCATTTCATGTATGCGCGAAATGCCTTAAAAATGGCTTTAAAATGGATTTGGAGCATGGAGACGATTATCTCGGGATTGCAAACAAAACTTTTAGTGGATTTCTACTTATTTTATTAAATATCATCTCCACCAAACAGGACAAGCTTGCATCTGTTATAGTTTTGGAGAAAAATGTGTTCATTTCATGTATGCGCGAAATGCCTTAAAAATGGCTTTAAAATGGATTTGGAGCATGGAGACGATTATCTCGGGATTGCAAGATAACCAAACAAAACTTTTAGTGGATTTCTACTTATTTTATTAAATATCATCTCCACCAAACAGGACAAGCTTGCATGTGTTATAGTTTTGGAGAAAAATGTGTTCATTTCATGTATGCGCGAAATGCCTTAAAAATGGCTTTAAAATGGATTTGGAGCATGGAGACGATTATCTCGGGATTGCAAGATAACCAAACAAAACTTTTAGTGGATTTCTACTTATTTTATTAAATATCATCTCCACCAAACAGGACAAGCTTGCATCTGTTATAGTTTTGGAGAAAAATGTGTTCATTTCATGTATGCGCGAAATGCCTTAAAAATGGCTTTAAAATGGATTTGGAGCATGGAGACGATTATCTCGGGATTGCAATATAACCAAACAAAACTTTTAGTGGATTTCTACTTATTTTATTAAATATCATCTCCACCAAACAGGACAAGCTTGCATCTGTTATAGTTTTGGAGAAAAATGTGTTCATTTCATGTATGCGCGAAATGCCTTAAAAATGGCTTTAAAATGGATTTGGAGCATGGAGACGATTATCTCGGGATTGCAAGATAACCAAACAAAACTTTTAGTGGATTTCTACTTATTTTATTAAATATCATCTCCACCAAACAGGACAAGCTTGCATCTGTTATAGTTTTGGAGAAAAATGTGTTTATTTCATGTATGCGCGAAATGCCTTAAAAATGGCTTTAAAATGGATTTGGAGCATGGAGACGATTATCTCGGGATTGCAAGATAACCAAACAAAACTTTTAGTGGATTTCTACTTATTTTATTAAATATCATCTCCACCAAACAGGACAAGCTTGCATCTGTTATAGTTTTGGAGAAAAATGTGTTCATTTCATGTATGCGCAAAATGCCTTAAAAATGGCTTTAAAATGGATTTGGAGCATGGAGACGATTATCTCGGGATTGCAAGATAACCAAACAAAACTTTTAGTGGATTTCTACTTATTTTATTAAATATCATCTCCACAAAACAGGACAAGCTTGCATCTGTTATAGTATTGGAGAAAAATGTGTTCATTTCATGTATGCGCGAAATGCCTTAAAAATGGCTTTAAAATGGATTTGGAGCATGGAGACGATTATCTCGGGATTGCAAGATAACCAAACAAAACTTTTAGTGGATTTCTACTTATTTTATTAAATATCATCTCCACCAAACAGGACAAGCTTGCATGTGTTATAGTTTTGGAGAAAAATGTGTTCATTTCATGTATGCGCGAAATGCCTTAAAAATGGCTTTAAAATGGATTTGGAGCATGGAGACGATTATCTCGGGATTGCAAGATAACCAAACAAAACTGTTAGTGGATTTCTACTTATTTTATTAAATATCATCTCCACCAAACAGGACAAGCTTGCATGTGTTATAGTTTTGGAGAAAAATGTGTTCATTTCATGTATGCGCAAAATGCCTTTGAAATGGCTTTAAAATGGATTTGGAGCATGGAGACGATTATCTCGGGATTGCAAGATAACCAAACAAAACTTTTAGTGGATTTCTACTTATTTTATTAAATATCATCTCCACCAAACAGGACAAGCTTGCATCTGTTATAGTTTTGGAGAAAAATGTGTTCATTTCATGTATGCGCGAAATGCCTTAAAAATGGCTTTAAAATGGATTTGGAGCATGGAGACGATTATCTCGGGATTGCAAGATAACCAAACAAAACTTTTAGTGGATTTCTACTTATTTTATTAAATATCATCTCCACCAAACAGGACAAGCTTGCATGTGTTATAGTTTTGGAGAAAAATGTGTTCATTTCATGTATGCGCAAAATGCCTTTGAAATGGCTTTAAAATGGATTTGGAGCATGGAGACGATTATCTCAGGATGGCAATATAAACAAACGAAACTTTTAGTAGATTTCTACTTATTTTATTAAATATTATCTCCACCAAACAGGACAAGCTTGCATCTGTTATAGTTTTGGAGAAAAATGTGTTCATTTCTTGTATGCGCGAAATGCCTTAAAAATGGCTTTAAAATGGATTTGGAGCATGGAGACGATTATCTCGGGATTGCAAGATAACCAAACAAAACTTTAGTGGATTTCTACTTATTTTATTAAATATCATCTCCACCAAACAGGACAAGCTTGCATCTGTTATAGTTTTGGAGAAAAATGTGTTCATTTCATGTATGCGCGAAATGCCTTAAAAATGGCTTTAAAATGGATTTGGAGCATGGAGACGATTATCTCGGGATTGCAAGATAACCAAACAAAACTTTTAGTGGATTTCTACTTATTTTATTAAATATCATCTCCACCAAACAGGACAAGCTTGCATGTGTTATAGTTTTGGAGAAAAATGTGTTCATTTCATGTATGCGCAAAATGCCTTTGAAATGGCTTTAAAATGGATTTGGAGCATGGAGACGATTATCTTAGGATGGCAATATAAACAAACGAAACTTTTAGTAGAATTCTACTTATTTTATTAAATATTATCTCCACCAAACAGGACAAGCTTGCATCTGTTATAGTTTTGGAGAAAAATGTGTTCATTTCATGTATGCGCGAAATGCCTTAAAAATGGCTGTAAAATGGATTTGGAGCATGGAGACGATTATCTCGGGATTGCAAGATAACCAAACAAAACTTTTAGTGGATTTCTACTTATTTTATTAAATATCATCTCCACAAAACAGGACAAGCTTGCATCTGTTATAGTTTTGGAGAAAAATGTGTTCATTTCATGTATGCGCGAAATGCCTTAAAAATGGCTTTAAAATGGATTTGGAGCATGGAGACGATTATCTCGGGATTGCAAGATAACCAAACAAAACTTTTAGTGGATTTCTACTTATTTTATTAAATATCATCTCCACCAAACAGGACAAGCTTGCATGTGTTATAGTTTTGGAGAAAAATGTGTTCATTTCATGTATGCGCGAAATGCCTTAAAAATGGCTTTAAAATGGATTTGGAGCATGGAGACGATTATCTCGGGATTGCAAGATAACCAAACAAAACATTTAGTGGATTTCTACTTATTTTATTAAATATCATCTCCACCAAACAGGACAAGCTTGCATGTGTTATAGTTTTGGAGAAAAATGTGTTCATTTCATGTATGCGCAAAATGCCTTTGAAATGGCTTTAAAATGGATTTGGAGCATGGAGACGATTATATCAGGATGGCAATATAAACAAACGAAACTTTTAGTAGATTTCTACTTATTTTATTAAATATTATCTCCACCAAACAGGACAAGCTTGCATCTGTTATAGTTTTGGAGCAAAATGTGTTCATTTCATGTATGCGCGAAATGCCTTAAAAATGGCTTTAAAATGGATTTGGAGCATGGAGACGATTATCTCGGGATTGCAAGATAACCAAACAAAACTTTTAGTGGATTTCTACTTATTTTATTAAATATCATCTCCACCAAACAGGACAAGCTTGCATGTGTTATAGTTTTGGAGAAAAATGTGTTCATTTCATGTATGCGCAAAATGCCTTTGAAATGGCTTTAAAATGGATTTGGAGCATGGAGACGATTATCTCAGGATGGCAATATAAACAAACGAAATTCTTAGTAGATTTCTACTTATTTTATTAAATATTATCTCCACCAAACAGGACAAGCTTGCATCTGTTATAGTTTTGGAGAAAAATGTGTTCATTTCATGTATGCGCGAAATGCCTTAAAAATGGCTTTAAAATGGATTTGGAGCATGGAGACGATTATCTCGGGATTGCAAGATAACCAAACAAAACTTTTAGTGGATTTCTACTTATTTTATTAAATATCATCTCCACCAAACAGGACAAGCTTGCATCTGTTATAGTTTTGGAGAAAAATGTGTTCATTTCATGTATGCGCGAAATGCCTTAAAAATGGCTTTAAAATGGATTTGGAGCATGGAGACGATTATCTCGGGATTGCAAGATAACCAAACAAAACTTTTAGTGGATTTCTACTTATTTTATTAAATATCATCTCCACCAAACAGGACAAGCTTGCATCTGTTATAGTTTTGGAGAAAAATGTGTTCATTTCATGTATGCGCGAAATGCCTTAAAAATGGCTTTAAAATGGATTTGGAGCGAGGAGACGATTATCTCGGGATTGCAAGATAACCAAACAAAACTTTTAGTGGATTTCTACTTATTTTATTAAATATCATCTCCACCAAACAGGACAAGCTTGCATCTGTTATAGTTTTGGAGAAAAATGTGTTCATTTCATGTATGCGCGAAATGCCTTAAAAATGGCTTTAAAATGGATTTGGAGCATGGAGACGATTATCTCGGGATTGCAAGATAACCAAACAAAACTTTTAGTGGATTTCTACTTATTTTATTAAATATCATCTCCACCAAACAGGACAAGCTTGCATCTGTTATAGTTTTGGAGAAAAATGTGTTCATTTCATGTATGCGCGAAATGCCTTAAAAATGGCTTTAAAATGGATTTGGAGCATGGAGACGATTATCTCGGGATTGCAAGATAACCAAACAAAACATTTAGTGGATTTCTACTTATTTTATTAAATATCATCTCCACCAAACAGGACAAGCTTGCATGTGTTATAGTTTTGGAGAAAAATGTGTTCATTTCATGTATGCGCAAAATGCCTTTGAAATGGCTTTAAAATGGATTTGGAGCATGGAGACGATTATCTCGGGATTGCAAGATAACCAAACAAAACTTTTAGTGGATTTCTACTTATTTTATTAAATATCATCTCCACTAAACAGGACAAGCTTGCATCTGTTATAGTTTTGGAGAAAAATGTGTTCATTTCATGTATGCGCGAAATGCCTTTGAAATGGCTTTAAAATGGATTTGGAGCATGGAGACGATTATCTCGGGATTGCAAGATAACCAAACAAAACTTTTAGTGGATTTCTACTTATTTTATTAAATATCATCTCCACCAAACAGGACAAGCTTGCATGTGTTATAGTTTTGGAGAAAAATGTGTTCATTTCATGTATGCGCAAAATGCCTTTGAAATGGCTTTAAAATGGATTTGGAGCATGGAGACGATTATCTCAGGATGGCAATATAAACAAACGAAACTTTTAGTAGATTTCTACTTATTTTATTAAATATTATCTCCACCAAACAGGACAAGCTTGCATCTGTTATAGTTTTGGAGAAAAATGTGTTCATTTCATGTATGCGCGAAATGCCTTAAAAATGGCTTTAAAATGGATTTGGAGCATGGAGACGATTATCTCGGGATTGCAAGATAACCAAACAAAACATTTAGTGGATTTCTACTTATTTTATTAAATATCATCTCCACCAAACAGGACAAGCTTGCATGTGTTATAGTTTTGGAGAAAAATGTGTTCATTTCATGTATGCGCAAAATGCCTTTGAAATGGCTTTAAAATGGATTTGGAGCATGGAGACGATTATATCAGGATGGCAATATAAACAAACGAAACTTTTAGTAGATTTCTACTTATTTTATTAAATATTATCTCCACCAAACAGGACAAGCTTGCATCTGTTATAGTTTTGGAGCAAAATGTGTTCATTTCATGTATGCGCGAAATGCCTTAAAAATGGCTTTAAAATGGATTTGGAGCATGGAGACGATTATCTCGGGATTGCAAGATAACCAAACAAAACTTTTAGTGGATTTCTACTTATTTTATTAAATATCATCTCCACCAAACAGGACAAGCTTGCATGTGTTATAGTTTTGGAGAAAAATGTGTTCATTTCATGTATGCGCAAAATGCCTTTGAAATGGCTTTAAAATGGATTTGGAGCATGGAGACGATTATCTCAGGATGGCAATATAAACAAACGAAATTCTTAGTAGATTTCTACTTATTTTATTAAATATTATCTCCACCAAACAGGACAAGCTTGCATCTGTTATAGTTTTGGAGAAAAATGTGTTCATTTCATGTATGCGCGAAATGCCTTAAAAATGGCTTTAAAATGGATTTGGAGCATGGAGACGATTATCTCGGGATTGCAAGATAACCAAACAAAACTTTTAGTGGATTTCTACTTATTTTATTAAATATCATCTCCACCAAACAGGACAAGCTTGCATCTGTTATAGTTTTGGAGAAAAATGTGTTCATTTCATGTATGCGCGAAATGCCTTAAAAATGGCTTTAAAATGGATTTGGAGCATGGAGACGATTATCTCGGGATTGCAAGATAACCAAACAAAACTTTTAGTGGATTTCTACTTATTTTATTAAATATCATCTCCACCAAACAGGACAAGCTTGCATCTGTTATAGTTTTGGAGAAAAATGTGTTCATTTCATGTATGCGCGAAATGCCTTAAAAATGGCTTTAAAATGGATTTGGAGCGAGGAGACGATTATCTCGGGATTGCAAGATAACCAAACAAAACTTTTAGTGGATTTCTACTTATTTTATTAAATATCATCTCCACCAAACAGGACAAGCTTGCATCTGTTATAGTTTTGGAGAAAAATGTGTTCATTTCATGTATGCGCGAAATGCCTTAAAAATGGCTTTAAAATGGATTTGGAGCATGGAGACGATTATCTCGGGATTGCAAGATAACCAAACAAAACTTTTAGTGGATTTCTACTTATTTTATTAAATATCATCTCCACCAAACAGGACAAGCTTGCATCTGTTATAGTTTTGGAGAAAAATGTGTTCATTTCATGTATGCGCGAAATGCCTTAAAAATGGCTTTAAAATGGATTTGGAGCATGGAGACGATTATCTCGGGATTGCAAGATAACCAAACAAAACATTTAGTGGATTTCTACTTATTTTATTAAATATCATCTCCACCAAACAGGACAAGCTTGCATGTGTTATAGTTTTGGAGAAAAATGTGTTCATTTCATGTATGCGCAAAATGCCTTTGAAATGGCTTTAAAATGGATTTGGAGCATGGAGACGATTATCTCGGGATTGCAAGATAACCAAACAAAACTTTTAGTGGATTTCTACTTATTTTATTAAATATCATCTCCACTAAACAGGACAAGCTTGCATCTGTTATAGTTTTGGAGAAAAATGTGTTCATTTCATGTATGCGCGAAATGCCTTTGAAATGGCTTTAAAATGGATTTGGAGCATGGAGACGATTATCTCGGGATTGCAAGATAACCAAACAAAACTTTTAGTGGATTTCTACTTATTTTATTAAATATCATCTCCACCAAACAGGACAAGCTTGCATGTGTTATAGTTTTGGAGAAAAATGTGTTCATTTCATGTATGCGCAAAATGCCTTTGAAATGGCTTTAAAATGGATTTGGAGCATGGAGACGATTATCTCAGGATGGCAATATAAACAAACGAAACTTTTAGTAGATTTCTACTTATTTTATTAAATATTATCTCCACCAAACAGGACAAGCTTGCATCTGTTATAGTTTTGGAGAAAAATGTGTTCATTTCATGTATGCGCGAAATGCCTTAAAAATGGCTTTAAAATGGATTTGGAGCATGGAGACGATTATCTCGGGATTGCAAGATAACCAAACAAAACTTTTAGTGGATTTCTACTTATTTTATTAAATATCATCTCCACCAAACAGGACAAGCTTGCATCTGTTATAGTTTTGGAGAAAAATGTGTTCATTTCATGTATGCGCGAAATGCCTTAAAAATGGCTTTAAAATGAATTTGGAGCATGGAGACGATTATCTCGGGATTGCAATATAACCAAACAAAACTTTTAGTGGATTTCTACTTATTTTATTAAATATCATCTCCACCAAACAGGACAAGCTTGCATCTGTTATAGTTTTGGAGAAAAATGTGTTCATTTCATGTATGCGCGAAATGCCTTAAAAATGGCTTTAAAATGGATTTGGAGCATGGAGACGATTATCTCGGGATTGCAAGATAACCAAACAAAACTTTTAGTGGATTTCTACTTATTTTATTAAATATCATCTCCACCAAACAGGACAAGCTTGCATCTGTTATAGTTTTGGAGAAAAATGTGTTCATTTCATGTATGCGCGAAATGCCTTAAAAATGGCTTTAAAATGGATTTGGAGCATGGAGACGATTATCTCGGGATTGCAAGATAACCAAACAAAACTTTTAGTGGATTTCTACTTATTTTATTAAATATCATCTCCACCAAACAGGACAAGCTTGCATCTGTTATAGTTTTGGAGAAAAATGTGTTCATTTCATGTATGCGCGAAATGCCTTAAAAATGGCTTTAAAATGGATTTGGAGCATGGAGACGATTATCTCGGGATTGCAAGATAACCAAACAAAACTTTTAGTGGATTTCTACTTATTTTATTAAATATCATCTCCACCAAACAGGACAAGCTTGCATCTGTTATAGTTTTGGAGAAAAATGTGTTCATTTCATGTATGCGCGAAATGCCTTAAAAATGGCTTTAAAATGGATTTGGAGCATGGAGACGATTATCTCGGGATTGCAAGATAACCAAACAAAACTTTTAGTGGATTTCTACTTATTTTATTAAATATCATCTCCACCAAACAGGACAAGCTTGCATCTGTTATAGTTTTGGAGAAAAATGTGTTCATTTCATGTATGCGCGAAATGCCTTAAAAATGGCTTTAAAATGGATTTGGAGCATGGAGACGATTATCTCGGGATTGCAAGATAACCAAACAAAACTTTTAGTGGATTTCTACTTATTTTATTAAATATCATCTCCACCAAACAGGACAAGCTTGCATCTGTTATAGTTTTGGAGAAAAATGTGTTCATTTCATGTATGCGCGAAATGCCTTAAAAATAACTTTAAAATGGATTTGGAGCATGGAGACGATTATCTCGGGATTGCAAGATAACCAAACAAAACTTTTAGTGGATTTCTACTTATTTTATTAAATATCATCTCCACCAAACAGGACAAGCTTGCATGTGTTATAGTTTTGGAGAAAAATGTGTTCATTTCATGTATGCGCAAAATGCCTTTGAAATGGCTTTAAAATGGATTTGGAGCATGGAGACGATTATCTCAGGATGGCAATATAAACAAACGAAACTTTTAGTAGATTTCTACTTATTTTATTAAATATTATCTCGACCAAACAGGACAAGCTTGCATCTGTTATAGTTTTGGAGAAAAATGTGTTCATTTCATGTATGCGCGAAATGCCTTAAAAATGGCTTTAAAATGGATTTGGAGCATGGAGACGATTATCTCGGAATGGCAAGATAACCAAACAAAACTTTTAGTGGATTTCTACTTATTTTATTAAATATCATCTCCACCAAACAGGACAAGCTTGCATCTGTTATAGTTTTGGAGAAAAATGTGTTCATTTCATGTATGCGCGAAATGCCTTAAAAATGGCTTTAAAATGGATTTGGAGCATGGAGACGATTATCTCGGGATTGCAATATAACCAAACAAAACTTTTAGTGGATTTCTACTTATTTTATTAAATATCATCTCCACCAAACAGGACAAGCTTGCATCTGTTATAGTTTTGGAGAAAAATGTGTTCATTTCATGTATGCGCGAAATGCCTTAAAAATGGCTTTAAAATGGATTTGGAGCATGGAGACGATTATCTCGGGATTGCAAGATAACCAAACAAAACTTTTAGTGGATTTCTACTTATTTTATTAAATATCATCTCCACCAAACAGGACAAGCTTGCATCTGTTATAGTTTTGGAGAAAAATGTGTTCATTTCATGTATGCGCGAAATGCCTTAAAAATGGCTTTAAAATGGATTTGGAGCATGGAGACGATTATCTCGGGATTGCAAGATAACCAAACAAATCTTTTAGTGGATTTCTACTTATTTTATTAAATATCATCTCCACCAAACAGGACAAGCTTGCATCTGTTATAGTTTTGGAGAAAAATGTGTTCATTTCATGTATGCGCGAAATGCCTTAAAAATGGCTTTAAAATGGATTTGGAGCATGGAGACGATTATCTCGGGATTGCAAGATAACCAAACAAAACTTTTAGTGGATTTCTACTTATTTTATTAAATATCATCTCCACCAAACAGGACAAGCTTGCATCTGTTATAGTTTTGGAGAAAAATGTGTTCATTTCATGTATGCGCGAAATGCCTTAAAAATGGCTTTAAAATGGATTTGGAGCATGGAGACGATTATCTCGGGATTGCAAGATAACCAAACAAAACTTTTAGTGGATTTCTACTTATTTTATTAAATATCATCTCCACCAAACAGGACAAGCTTGCATCTGTTATAGTTTTGGAGAAAAATGTGTTCATTTCATGTATGCGCGAAATGCCTTAAAAATGGCTTTAAAATGGATTTGGAGCATGGAGACGATTATCTCGGGATTGCAAGATAACCAAACAAAACTTTTAGTGGATTTCTACTTATTTTATTAAATATCATCTCCACCAAACAGGACAAGCTTGCATCTGTTATAGTTTTGGAGAAAAATGTGTTCATTTCATGTATGCGCGAAATGCCTTAAAAATGGCTTTAAAATGGATTTGGAGCATGGAGACGATTATCTCGGGATTGCAAGATAACCAAACAAAACTTTTAGTGGATTTCTACTTATTTTATTAAATATCATCTCCACCAAACAGGACAAGCTTGCATCTGTTATAGTTTTGGAGAAAAATGTGTTCATTTCATGTATGCGCGAAATGCCTTAAAAATAACTTTAAAATGGATTTGGAGCATGGAGACGATTATCTCGGGATTGCAAGATAACCAAACAAAACTTTTAGTGGATTTCTACTTATTTTATTAAATATCATCTCCACCAAACAGGACAAGCTTGCATGTGTTATAGTTTTGGAGAAAAATGTGTTCATTTCATGTATGCGCAAAATGCCTTTGAAATGGCTTTAAAATGGATTTGGAGCATGGAGACGATTATCTCAGGATGGCAATATAAACAAACGAAACTTTTAGTAGATTTCTACTTATTTTATTAAATATTATCTCGACCAAACAGGACAAGCTTGCATCTGTTATAGTTTTGGAGAAAAATGTGTTCATTTCATGTATGCGCGAAATGCCTTAAAAATGGCTTTAAAATGGATTTGGAGCATGGAGACGATTATCTCGGAATGGCAAGATAACCAAACAAAACTTTTAGTGGATTTCTACTTATTTTATTAAATATCATCTCCACCAAACAGGACAAGCTTGCATCTGTTATAGTTTTGGAGAAAAATGTGTTCATTTCATGTATGCGCGAAATGCCTTAAAAATGGCTTTAAAATGGATTTGGAGCATGGAGACGATTATCTCGGGATTGCAATATAACCAAACAAAACTTTTAGTGGATTTCTACTTATTTTATTAAATATCATCTCCACCAAACAGGACAAGCTTGCATCTGTTATAGTTTTGGAGAAAAATGTGTTCATTTCATGTATGCGCGAAATGCCTTAAAAATGGCTTTAAAATGGATTTGGAGCATGGAGACGATTATCTCGGGATTGCAAGATAACCAAACAAAACTTTTAGTGGATTTCTACTTATTTTATTAAATATCATCTCCACCAAACAGGACAAGCTTGCATCTGTTATAGTTTTGGAGAAAAATGTGTTCATTTCATGTATGCGCGAAATGCCTTAAAAATGGCTTTAAAATGGATTTGGAGCATGGAGACGATTATCTCGGGATTGCAAGATAACCAAACAAATCTTTTAGTGGATTTCTACTTATTTTATTAAATATCATCTCCACCAAACAGGACAAGCTTGCATCTGTTATAGTTTTGGAGAAAAATGTGTTCATTTCATGTATGCGCGAAATGCCTTAAAAATGGCTTTAAAATGGATTTGGAGCATGGAGACGATTATCTCGGGATTGCAAGATAACCAAACAAAACTTTTAGTGGATTTCTACTTATTTTATTAAATATCATCTCCACCAAACAGGACAAGCTTGCATCTGTTATAGTTTTGGAGAAAAATGTGTTCATTTCATGTATGCGCGAAATGCCTTAAAAATGGCTTTAAAATGGATTTGGAGCATGGAGACGATTATCTCGGGATTGCAATATAACCAAACAAAACTTTTAGTGGATTTCTACTTATTTTATTAAATATCATCTCCACCAAACAGGACAAGCTTGCATCTGTTATAGTTTTGGAGAAAAATGTGTTCATTTCATGTATGCGCGAAATGCCTTAAAAATGGCTTTAAAATGGATTTGGAGCATGGAGACGATTATCTCGGGATTGCAAGATAACCAAACAAAACTTTTAGTGGATTTCTACTTATTTTATTAAATATCATCTCCACCAAACAGGACAAGCTTGCATCTGTTATAGTTTTGGAGAAAAATGTGTTCATTTCATGTATGCGCGAAATGCCTTAAAAATGGCTTTAAAATGGATTTGGAGCATGGAGACGATTATCTCGGGATTGCAAGATAACCAAACAAATCTTTTAGTGGATTTCTACTTATTTTATTAAATATCATCTCCACCAAACAGGACAAGCTTGCATCTGTTATAGTTTTGGAGAAAAATGTGTTCATTTCATGTATGCGCGAAATGCCTTAAAAATGGCTTTAAAATGGATTTGGAGCATGGAGACGATTATCTCGGGATTGCAAGATAACCAAACAAAACTTTTAGTGGATTTCTACTTATTTTATTAAATATCATCTCCACCAAACAGGACAAGCTTGCATCTGTTATAGTTTTGGAGAAAAATGTGTTCATTTCATGTATGCGCGAAATGCCTTAAAAATGGCTTTAAAATGGATTTGGAGCATGGAGACGATTATCTCGGGATTGCAAGATAACCAAACAAAACTTTTAGTGGATTTCTACTTATTTTATTAAATATCATCTCCACCAAACAGGACAAGCTTGCATCTGTTATAGTTTTGGAGAAAAATGTGTTCATTTCATGTATGCGCGAAATGCCTTAAAAATGGCTTTAAAATGGATTTGGAGCATGGAGACGATTATCTCGGGATTGCAAGATAACCAAACAAAACTTTTAGTGGATTTCTACTTATTTTATTAAATATCATCTCCACCAAACAGGACAAGCTTGCATCTGTTATAGTTTTGGAGAAAAATGTGTTCATTTCATGTATGCGCGAAATGCCTTAAAAATGGCTTTAAAATGGATTTGGAGCATGGAGACGATTATCTCGGGTTTTTCAAGATAACCAAACAAAACTTTTAGTGGATTTCTACTTATTTTATTAAATATCATCTCCACCAAACAGGACAAGCTTGCATCTGTTATAGTTTTGGAGAAAAATGTGTTCATTTCATGTATGCGCGAAATGCCTTAAAAATGGCTTTAAAATGGATTTGGAGCATGGAGACGATTATCTCGGGATTGCAAGATAACCAAACAAAACTTTTAGTGGATTTCTACTTATTTTATTAAATATCATCTCCACCAAACAGGACAAGCTTGCATCTGTTATAGTTTTGGAGAAAAATGTGTTCATTTCATGTATGCGCGAAATGCCTTAAAAATAGCTTTAAAATGGATTTGGAGCATGGAGACGATTATCTCGGGATTGCAAGATAACCAAACAAAACTTTTAGTGGATTTCTACTTATTTTATTAAATATCATCTCCACCAAACAGGACAAGCTTGCATCTGTTATAGTTTTGGAGAAAAATGTGTTCATTTCATGTATGCGCGAAATGCCTTAAAAATGGCTTTAAAATGGATTTGGAGCATGGAGACGATTATCTCGGGATTGCAAGATAACCAAACAAAACTTTTAGTGGATTTCTACTTATTTTATTAAATATCATCTCCACCAAACAGGACAAGCTTGCATGTGTTATAGTTTTGGAGAAAAATGTGTTCATTTCATGTATGCGCAAAATGCCTTTGAAATGGCTTTAAAATGGATTTGGAGCATGGAGACGATTATCTCGGGATTGCAAGATAACCAAACAAAACTTTTAGTGGATTTCTACTTATTTTATTAAATATCATCTCCACCAAACAGGACAAGCTTGCATCTGTTATAGTTTTGGAGAAAAATGTGTTCATTTCATGTATGCGCGAAATGCTTTAAAAATGGCTTTAAAATGGATTTGGAGCATGGAGACGATTATCTCGGGATTGCAAGATAACCAAACAAAACTTTTAGTGGATTTCTACTTATTTTATTAAATATCATCTCCACCAAACAGGACAAGCTTGCATCTGTTATAGTTTTGGAGAAAAATGTGTTCATTTCATGTATGCGCGAAATGCCTTAAAAATGGCTTTAAAATGGATTTGGAGCATGGAGACGATTATCTCGGGATTGCAAGATAACCAAACAAAACTTTTAGTGGATTTCTACTTATTTTATTAAATATCATCTCCACCAAACAGGACAAGCTTGCATCTGTTATAGTTTTGGAGAAAAATGTGTTCATTTCATGTATGCGCGAAATGCCTTAAAAATGGCTTTAAAATGGATTTGGAGCATGGAGACGATTATCTCGGGATTGCAAGATAACCAAACAAAACATTTAGTGGATTTCTACTTATTTTATTAAATATCATCTCCACCAAACAGGACAAGCTTGCATGTGTTATAGTTTTGGAGAAAAATGTGTTCATTTCATGTATGCGCAAAATGCCTTTGAAATGGCTTTAAAATGGATTTGGAGCATGGAGACGATTATATCAGGATGGCAATATAAACAAACGAAACTTTTAGTAGATTTCTACTTATTTTATTAAATATTATCTCCACCAAACAGGACAAGCTTGCATCTGTTATAGTTTTGGAGCAAAATGTGTTCATTTCATGTATGCGCGAAATGCCTTAAAAATGGCTTTAAAATGGATTTGGAGCATGGAGACGATTATCTCGGGATTGCAAGATAACCAAACAAAACTTTTAGTGGATTTCTACTTATTTTATTAAATATCATCTCCACCAAACAGGACAAGCTTGCATGTGTTATAGTTTTGGAGAAAAATGTGTTCATTTCATGTATGCGCAAAATGCCTTTGAAATGGCTTTAAAATGGATTTGGAGCATGGAGACGATTATCTCAGGATGGCAATATAAACAAACGAAATTCTTAGTAGATTTCTACTTATTTTATTAAATATTATCTCCACCAAACAGGACAAGCTTGCATCTGTTATAGTTTTGGAGAAAAATGTGTTCATTTCATGTATGCGCGAAATGCCTTAAAAATGGCTTTAAAATGGATTTGGAGCATGGAGACGATTATCTCGGGATTGCAAGATAACCAAACAAAACTTTTAGTGGATTTCTACTTATTTTATTAAATATCATCTCCACCAAACAGGACAAGCTTGCATCTGTTATAGTTTTGGAGAAAAATGTGTTCATTTCATGTATGCGCGAAATGCCTTAAAAATGGCTTTAAAATGGATTTGGAGCATGGAGACGATTATCTCGGGATTGCAAGATAACCAAACAAAACTTTTAGTGGATTTCTACTTATTTTATTAAATATCATCTCCACCAAACAGGACAAGCTTGCATCTGTTATAGTTTTGGAGAAAAATGTGTTCATTTCATGTATGCGCGAAATGCCTTAAAAATGGCTTTAAAATGGATTTGGAGCATGGAGACGATTATCTCGGGATTGCAAGATAACCAAACAAAACTTTTAGTGGATTTCTACTTATTTTATTAAATATCATCTCCACCAAACAGGACAAGCTTGCATCTGTTATAGTTTTGGAGAAAAATGTGTTCATTTCATGTATGCGCGAAATGCCTTAAAAATGGCTTTAAAATGGATTTGGAGCATGGAGACGATTATCTCGGGATTGCAAGATAACCAAACAAAACTTTTAGTGGATTTCTACTTATTTTATTAAATATCATCTCCACCAAACAGGACAAGCTTGCATCTGTTATAGGTTTGGAGAAAAATGTGTTCATTTCAGGTATGCGCGAAATGCCTTAAAAATGGCTTTAAAATGGATTTGGAGCATGGAGACGATTATCTCGGGATTGCAAGATAACCAAACAAAACTTTTAGTGGATTTCTACTTATTTTATTAAATATCATCTCCACCAAACAGGACAAGCTTGCATGTGTTATAGTTTTGGAGAAAAATGTGTTCATTTCATGTATGCGCAAAATGCCTTTGAAATGGCTTTAAAATGGATTTGGAGCATGGAGACGATTATCTCGGGATTGCAAGATAACCAAACAAAACTTTTAGTGGATTTCTACTTATTTTATTAAATATCATCTCCACTAAACAGGACAAGCTTGCATCTGTTATAGTTTTGGAGAAAAATGTGTTCATTTCATGTATGCGCGAAATGCCTTTGAAATGGCTTTAAAATGGATTTGGAGCATGGAGACGATTATCTCGGGATTGCAAGATAACCAAACAAAACTTTTAGTGGATTTCTACTTATTTTATTAAATATCATCTCCACCAAACAGGACAAGCTTGCATGTGTTATAGTTTTGGAGAAAAATGTGTTCATTTCATGTATGCGCAAAATGCCTTTGAAATGGCTTTAAAATGGATTTGGAGCATGGAGACGATTATCTCAGGATGGCAATATAAACAAACGAAACTTTTAGTAGATTTCTACTTATTTTATTAAATATTATCTCCACCAAACAGGACAAGCTTGCATCTGTTATAGTTTTGGAGAAAAATGTGTTCATTTCATGTATGCGCGAAATGCCTTAAAAATGGCTTTAAAATGGATTTGGAGCATGGAGACGATTATCTCGGGATTGCAAGATAACCAAACAAAACTTTTAGTGGATTTCTACTTATTTTATTAAATATCATCTCCACCAAACAGGACAAGCTTGCATCTGTTATAGTTTTGGAGAAAAATGTGTTCATTTCATGTATGCGCGAAATGCCTTAAAAATGGCTTTAAAATGAATTTGGAGCATGGAGACGATTATCTCGGGATTGCAATATAACCAAACAAAACTTTTAGTGGATTTCTACTTATTTTATTAAATATCATCTCCACCAAACAGGACAAGCTTGCATCTGTTATAGTTTTGGAGAAAAATGTGTTCATTTCATGTATGCGCGAAATGCCTTAAAAATGGCTTTAAAATGGATTTGGAGCATGGAGACGATTATCTCGGGATTGCAAGATAACCAAACAAAACTTTTAGTGGATTTCTACTTATTTTATTAAATATCATCTCCACCAAACAGGACAAGCTTGCATCTGTTATAGTTTTGGAGAAAAATGTGTTCATTTCATGTATGCGCGAAATGCCTTAAAAATGGCTTTAAAATGGATTTGGAGCATGGAGACGATTATCTCGGGATTGCAAGATAACCAAACAAAACTTTTAGTGGATTACTACTTATTTTATTAAATATCATCTCCACCAAACAGGACAAGCTTGCATCTGTTATAGTTTTGGAGAAAAATGTGTTCATTTCATGTATGCGCGAAATGCCTTAAAAATGGCTTTAAAATGGATTTGGAGCATGGAGACGATTATCTCGGGATTGCAAGATAACCAAACAAAACTTTTAGTGGATTTCTACTTATTTTATTAAATATCATCTCCACCAAACAGGACAAGCTTGCATCTGTTATAGTTTTGGAGAAAAATGTGTTCATTTCATGTATGCGCGAAATGCCTTAAAAATGGCTTTAAAATGGATTTGGAGCATGGAGACGATTATCTCGGGATTGCAAGATAACCAAACAAAACTTTTAGTGGATTTCTACTTATTTTATTAAATATCATCTCCACCAAACAGGACAAGCTTGCATCTGTTATAGTTTTGGAGAAAAATGTGTTCATTTCATGTATGCGCGAAATGCCTTAAAAATAACTTTAAAATGGATTTGGAGCATGGAGACGATTATCTCGGGATTGCAAGATAACCAAACAAAACTTTTAGTGGATTTCTACTTATTTTATTAAATATCATCTCCACCAAACAGGACAAGCTTGCATGTGTTATAGTTTTGGAGAAAAATGTGTTCATTTCATGTATGCGCAAAATGCCTTTGAAATGGCTTTAAAATGGATTTGGAGCATGGAGACGATTATCTCAGGATGGCAATATAAACAAACTAAACTTTTAGTAGATTTCTACTTATTTTATTAAATATTATCTCGACCAAACAGGACAAGCTTGCATCTGTTATAGTTTTGGAGAAAAATGTGTTCATTTCATGTATGCGCGAAATGCCTTAAAAATGGCTTTAAAATGGATTTGGAGCATGGAGACGATTATCTCGGAATGGCAAGATAACCAAACAAAACTTTTAGTGGATTTCTACTTATTTTATTAAATATCATCTCCACCAAACAGGACAAGCTTGCATCTGTTATAGTTTTGGAGAAAAATGTGTTCATTTCATGTATGCGCGAAATGCCTTAAAAATGGCTTTAAAATGGATTTGGAGCATGGAGACGATTATCTCGGGATTGCAATATAACCAAACAAAACTTTTAGTGGATTTCTACTTATTTTATTAAATATCATCTCCACCAAACAGGACAAGCTTGCATCTGTTATAGTTTTGGAGAAAAATGTGTTCATTTCATGTATGCGCGAAATGCCTTAAAAATGGCTTTAAAATGGATTTGGAGCATGGAGACGATTATCTCGGGATTGCAAGATAACCAAACAAAACTTTTAGTGGATTTCTACTTATTTTATTAAATATCATCTCCACCAAACAGGACAAGCTTGCATCTGTTATAGTTTTGGAGAAAAATGTGTTCATTTCATGTATGCGCGAAATGCCTTAAAAATGGCTTTAAAATGGATTTGGAGCATGGAGACGATTATCTCGGGATTGCAAGATAACCAAACAAATCTTTTAGTGGATTTCTACTTATTTTATTAAATATCATCTCCACCAAACAGGACAAGCTTGCATCTGTTATAGTTTTGGAGAAAAATGTGTTCATTTCATGTATGCGCGAAATGCCTTAAAAATGGCTTTAAAATGGATTTGGAGCATGGAGACGATTATCTCGGGATTGCAAGATAACCAAACAAAACTTTTAGTGGATTTCTACTTATTTTATTAAATATCATCTCCACCAAACAGGACAAGCTTGCATCTGTTATAGTTTTGGAGAAAAATGTGTTCATTTCATGTATGCGCGAAATGCCTTAAAAATGGCTTTAAAATGGATTTGGAGCATGGAGACGATTATCTCGGGATTGCAATATAACCAAACAAAACTTTTAGTGGATTTCTACTTATTTTATTAAATATCATCTCCACCAAACAGGACAAGCTTGCATCTGTTATAGTTTTGGAGAAAAATGTGTTCATTTCATGTATGCGCGAAATGCCTTAAAAATGGCTTTAAAATGGATTTGGAGCATGGAGACGATTATCTCGGGATTGCAAGATAACCAAACAAAACTTTTAGTGGATTTCTACTTATTTTATTAAATATCATCTCCACCAAACAGGACAAGCTTGCATCTGTTATAGTTTTGGAGAAAAATGTGTTCATTTCATGTATGCGCGAAATGCCTTAAAAATGGCTTTAAAATGGATTTGGAGCATGGAGACGATTATCTCGGGATTGCAAGATAACCAAACAAATCTTTTAGTGGATTTCTACTTATTTTATTAAATATCATCTCCACCAAACAGGACAAGCTTGCATCTGTTATAGTTTTGGAGAAAAATGTGTTCATTTCATGTATGCGCGAAATGCCTTAAAAATGGCTTTAAAATGGATTTGGAGCATGGAGACGATTATCTCGGGATTGCAAGATAACCAAACAAAACTTTTAGTGGATTTCTACTTATTTTATTAAATATCATCTCCACCAAACAGGACAAGCTTGCATCTGTTATAGTTTTGGAGAAAAATGTGTTCATTTCATGTATGCGCGAAATGCCTTAAAAATGGCTTTAAAATGGATTTGGAGCATGGAGACGATTATCTCGGGATTGCAAGATAACCAAACAAAACTTTTAGTGGATTTCTACTTATTTTATTAAATATCATCTCCACCAAACAGGACAAGCTTGCATCTGTTATAGTTTTGGAGAAAAATGTGTTCATTTCATGTATGCGCGAAATGCCTTAAAAATGGCTTTAAAATGGATTTGGAGCATGGAGACGATTATCTCGGGATTGCAAGATAACCAAACAAAACTTTTAGTGGATTTCTACTTATTTTATTAAATATCATCTCCACCAAACAGGACAAGCTTGCATGTGTTATAGTTTTGGAGAAAAATGTGTTCATTTCATGTATGCGCAAAATGCCTTTGAAATGGCTTTAAAATGGATTTGGAGCATGGAGACGATTATCTCGGGATTGCAAGATAACCAAACAAAACTTTTAGTGGATTTCTACTTATTTTATTAAATATCATCTCCACCAAACAGGACAAGCTTGCATGTGTTATAGTTTTGGAGAAAAATGTGTTCATTTCATGTATGCGCAAAATGCCTTTGAAATGGCTTTAAAATGGATTTGGAGCATGGAGACGATTATCTCAGGATGGCAATATAAACAAACGAAACTTTTAGTAGATTTCTACTTATTTTATTAAATATTATCTCGACCAAACAGGACAAGCTTGCATCTGTTATAGTTTTGGAGAAAAATGTGTTCATTTCATGTATGCGCGAAATGCCTTAAAAATGGCTTTAAAATGGATTTGGAGCATGGAGACGATTATCTCGGGATTGCAAGATAACCAAACAAAACTTTTAGTGGATTTCTACTTATTTTATTAAATATCATCTCCACCAAACAGGACAAGCTTGCATCTGTTATAGTTTTGGAGAAAAATGTGTTCATTTCATGTATGCGCGAAATGCCTTAAAAATGGCTTTAAAATGGATTTGGAGCATGGAGACGATTATGTCGGGATTGCAAGATAACCAAACAAAACTTTTAGTGGATTTCTACTTATTTTATTAAATATCATCTCCACCAAACAGGACAAGCTTGCATGTGTTATAGTTTTGGAGAAAAATGTGTTCATTTCATGTATGCGCAAAATGCCTTTGAAATGGCTTTAAAATGGATTTGGAGCATGGAGACGATTATATCAGGATGGCAATATAAACAAACGAAACTTTTAGTAGATTTCTACTTATTTTATTAAATATTATCTCCACCAAACAGGACAAGCTTGCATCTGTTATAGTTTTGGAGCAAAATGTGTTCATTTCATGTATGCGCGAAATGCCTTAAAAATGGCTTTAAAATGGATTTGGAGCATGGAGACGATTATCTCGGGATTGCAAGATAACCAAACAAAACTTTTAGTGGATTTCTACTTATTTTATTAATATCATCTCCTCCAAACAGGACAAGCTTGCATCTGTTATAGTTTTGGAGAAAAATGTGTTCATTTCATGTATGCGCGAAATGCCTTAAAAATGGCTTTAAAATGGATTTGGAGCATGGAGACGATTATCTCGGGATTGCAAGATAACCAAACAAAACTTTTAGTGGATTTCTACTTATTTTATTAAATATCATCTCCACCAAACAGGACAAGCTTGCATGTGTTATAGTTTTGGAGAAAAATGTGTTCATTTCATGTATGCGCAAAATGCCTTTGAAATGGCTTTAAAATGGATTTGGAGCATGGAGACGATTATCTCAGGATGGCAATATAAACAAACGAAACTTTTAGTAGATTTCTACTTATTTTATTAAATATTATCTCCACCAAACAGGACAAGCTTGCATCTGTTATAGTTTTGGAGAAAAATGTGTTCATTTCATGTATGCGCGAAATGCCTTAAAAATGGCTTTAAAATGGATTTGGAGCATGGAGACGATTATCTCGGGATTGCAAGATAACCAAACAAAACTTTTAGTAGATTTCTACTTATTTTATTAAATATCCAAATATCCTCTCCACCAAACAGGACAAGCTTGCATCTGTTATAGTTTTGGAGAAAAATGTGTTCATTTCATGTATGCGCGAAATGCCTTAAAAATGGCTTTAAAATGGATTTGGAGCATGGAGACGATTATCTCGGGATTGCAAGATAACCAAACAAAACTTTTAGTGGATTTCTACTTATTTTATTAAATATCATCTCCACCAAACAGGACAAGCTTGCATCTGTTATAGTTTTGGAGAAAAATGTGTTCATTTCATGTATGCGCGAAATGCCTTAAAAATGGCTTTAAAATGGATTTGGAGCATGGAGACGATTATCTCGGGATTGCAAGATAACCAAACAAAACTTTTAGTGGATTTCTACTTATTTTATTAAATATCATCTCCACCAAACAGGACAAGCTTGCATCTGTTATAGTTTTGGAGAAAAATGTGTTCATTTCATGTATGCGCGAAATGCCTTAAAAATGGCTTTAAAATGGATTTGGAGCATGGAGACGATTATCTCGGGATTGCAAGATAACCAAACAAAACTTTTAGTGGATTTCTACTTATTTTATTAAATATCATCTCCACCAAACAGGACAAGCTTGCATCTGTTATAGTTTTGGAGAAAAATGTGTTCATTTCATGTATGCGCGAAATGCATTAAAAATGGCTTTAAAATGGATTTGGAGCATGGAGACGATTATCTCGGGATTGCAATATAACCAAACAAAACTTTTAGTGGATTTCTACTTATTTTATTAAATATCATCTCCACCAAACAGGACAAGCTTGCATCTGTTATAGTTTTGGAGAAAAATGTGTTCATTTCATGTATGCGCGAAATGCCTTAAAAATGGCTTTAAAATGGATTTGGAGCATGGAGACGATTATCTCGGGATTGCAAGATAACCAAACAAAACTTTTAGTGGATTTCTACTTATTTTATTAAATATCATCTCCACCAAACAGGACAAGCTTTGCATCTGTTATAGTTTTGGAGAAAAATGTGTTCATTTCATGTATGCGCGAAATGCCTTAAAAATGGCTTTAAAATGGATTTGGAGCATGGAGACGATTATCTCGGGATTGCAAGATAACCAAACAAAACTTTTATTAAATTTCTACTTATTTTATTAAATATCATCTCCACCAAACAGGACAAGCTTGCATCTGTTATAGTTTTGGAGAAAAATGTGTTCATTTCATGTATGCGCGAAATGCCTTAAAAATGGCTTTAAAATGGATTTGGAGCATGGAGACGATTATCTCGGGATTGCAAGATAACCAAACAAAACTTTTAGTGGATTTCTACTTATTTTATTAAATATCATCTCCACCAAACAGGACAAGCTTGCATGTGTTATAGTTTTGGAGAAAAATGTGTTCATTTCATGTATGCGCAAAATGCCTTTGAAATGGCTTTAAAATGGATTTGGAGCATGGAGACGATTATCTTGGGATTGCAAGATAACCAAACAAAACTTTTAGTGGATTTCTACTTATTTTATTAAATATCATCTCCACCAAACAGGACAAGCTTGCATCTGTTATAGTTTTGGAGAAAATTGTGTTCATTTCATGTATGCGCGAAATGCCTTAAAAATGGCTTTAAAATGGATTTGGAGCATGGAGACGATTATCTCGGGATTGCAAGATAACCAAACAAAACTTTTAGTGGATTTCTACTTATTTTATTAAATATCATCTCCACCAAACAGGACAAGCTTGCATCTGTTATAGTTTTGGAGAAAAATGTGTTTATTTCATGTATGCGCGAAATGCCTTAAAAATGGCTTTAAAATGGATTTGGAGCATGGAGACGATTATCTCGGGATTGCAAGATAACCAAACAAAACTTTTAGTGGATTTCTACTTATTTTATTAAATATCATCTCCACCAAACAGGACAAGCTTGCATGTGTTATAGTTTTGGAGAAAAATGTGTTCATTTCATGTATGCGCAAAATGCCTTTGAAATGGCTTTAAAATGGATTTGGAGCATGGAGACGATTATCTCAGGATGGCAATATAAACAAACGAAACTTTTAGTGGATTTCTACTTATTTTATTAAATATTATCTCCACCAAACAGGACAAGCTTGCATCTGTTATAGTTTTGGAGAAAAATGTGTTCATTTCATGTATGCGCGAAATGCCTTAAAAATGGCTTTAAAATGGATTTGGAGCATGGAGACGATTATCTCGGGATTGCAAGATAACCAAACAAAACTTTTAGTGGATTTCTACTTATTTTATTAAATATCATCTCCACCAAACAGGACAAGCTTGCATTTGTTATAGTTTTGGAGAAAAATGTGTTCATTTCATGTATGCGCGAAATGCCTTAAAAATGGCTTTAAAATGGATTTGGAGCATGGAGACGATTATCTCGGGATTGCAAGATAACCAAACAAAACTTTTAGTGGATTTCTACTTATTTTATTAAATATCATCTCCACCAAACAGGACAAGCTTGCATCTGTTATAGTTTTGGAGAAAAATGTGTTCATTTCATGTATGCGCGAAATGCCTTAAAAATGGCTTTAAAATGGATTTGGAGCATGGAGACGATTATCTCGGGATTGCAAGATAACCAAACAAAACTTTTAGTGGATTTCCAATTTTTTTTTTTTAAATATCATCTCCACCAAACAGGACAAGCTTGCATCTGTTATAGTTTTGGAGAAAAATGTGTTCATTTCATGTATGCGCGAAATGCCTTAAAAATGGCTTTAAAATGGATTTGGAGCATGGAGACGATTATCTCGGGATTGCAAGATAACCAAACAAAACTTTTAGTGGATTTCTACTTATTTTATTAAATATCATCTCCACCAAACAGGACAAGCTTGCATCTGTTAGTTTTGGAGAAAAATGTGTTCATTTCATGTATGCGCGAAATGCCTTAAAAATGGCTTTAAAATGGATTTGGAGCATGGAGACGATTATCTCGGGATTGCAAGATAACCAAACAAAACTTTTAGTGGATTTCTACTTATTTTATTAAATATCATCTCCACCAAACAGGACAAGCTTGCATCTGTTATAGTTTTGGAGAAAAATGTGTTCATTTCATGTATGCGCGAAATGCCTTAAAAATGGCTTTAAAATGGATTTGGAGCATGGAGACGATTATCTCGGGTTTTTCAAGATAACCAAACAAAACTTTTAGTGGATTTCTACTTATTTTATTAAATATCATCTCCACCAAACAGGACAAGCTTGCATCTGTTATAGTTTTGGAGAAAAATGTGTTCATTTCATGTATGCGCGAAATGCCTTAAAAATGGCTTTAAAATGGATTTGGAGCATGGAGACGATTATCTCGGGATTGCAAGATAACCAAACAAAACTTTTAGTGGATTTCTACTTATTTTATTAAATATCATCTCCACCAAACAGGACAAGCTTGCATCTGTTATAGTTTTGGAGAAAAATGTGTTCATTTCATGTATGCGCGAAATGCCTTAAAAATGGCTTTAAAATGGATTTGGAGCATGGAGACGATTATCTCGGGATTGCAAGATAACCAAACAAAACTTTTAGTGGATTTCTACTTATTTTATTAAATATCATCTCCACCAAACAGGACAAGCTTGCATCTGTTATAGTTTTGGAGAAAAATGTGTTCATTTCATGTATGCGCGAAATGCCTTAAAAATGGCTTTAAAATGGATTTGGAGCATGGAGACGATTATCTCGGGATTGCAAGATAACCAAACAAAACTTTTAGTGGATTTCTACTTATTTTATTAAATATCATCTCCACCAAACAGGACAAGCTTGCATGTGTTATAGTTTTGGAGAAAAATGTGTTCATTTCATGTATGCGCAAAATGCCTTTGAAATGGCTTTAAAATGGATTTGGAGCATGGAGACGATTATCTCGGGATTGCAAGATAACCAAACAAAACTTTTAGTGGATTTCTACTTATTTTATTAAATATCATCTCCACCAAACAGGACAAGCTTGCATGTGTTATAGTTTTGGAGAAAAATGTGTTCATTTCATGTATGCGCAAAATGCCTTTGAAATGGCTTTAAAATGGATTTGGAGCATGGAGACGATTATCTCAGGATGGCAATATAAACAAACGAAACTTTTAGTAGATTTCTACTTATTTTATTAAATATTATCTCCACCAAACAGGACAAGCTTGCATCTGTTATAGTTTTGGAGAAAAATGTGTTCATTTCATGTATGCGCGAAATGCCTTAAAAATGGCTTTAAAATGGATTTGGAGCATGGAGACGATTATCTCGGGATTGCAAGATAACCAAACAAAACTTTTAGTGGATTTCTACTTATTTTATTAAATATCATCTCCACCAAACAGGACAAGCTTGCATCTGTTATAGTTTTGGAGAAAAATGTGTTCATTTCATGTATGCGCGAAATGCCTTAAAAATGGCTTTAAAATGAATTTGGAGCATGGAGACGATTATCTCGGGATTGCAATATAACCAAACAAAACTTTTAGTGGATTTCTACTTATTTTATTAAATATCATCTCCACCAAACAGGACAAGCTTGCATCTGTTATAGTTTTGGAGAAAAATGTGTTCATTTCATGTATGCGCGAAATGCCTTAAAAATGGCTTTAAAATGGATTTGGAGCATGGAGACGATTATCTCGGGATTGCAAGATAACCAAACAAAACTTTCAGTGGATTTCTACTTATTTTATTAAATATCATCTCCACCAAACAGGACAAGCTTGCATCTGTTATAGTTTTGGAGAAAAATGTGTTCATTTCATGTATGCGCGAAATGCCTTAAAAATGGCTTTAAAATGGATTTGGAGCATGGAGACGATTATCTCGGGATTGCAAGATAACCAAACAAAACTTTTAGTGGATTTCTACTTATTTTATTAAATATCATCTCCACCAAACAGGACAAGCTTGCATCTGTTATAGTTTTGGAGAAAAATGTGTTCATTTCATGTATGCGCGAAATGCCTTAAAAATGGCTTTAAAATGGATTTGGAGCATGGAGACGATTATCTCGGGATTGCAAGATAACCAAACAAAACTTTTAGTGGATTTCTACTTATTTTATTAAATATCATCTCCACCAAACAGGACAAGCTTGCATCTGTTATAGTTTTGGAGAAAAATGTGTTCATTTCATGTATGCGCGAAATGCCTTAAAAATGGCTTTAAAATGGATTTGGAGCATGGAGACGATTATCTCGGGATTGCAAGATAACCAAACAAAACTTTTAGTGGATTTCTACTTATTTTATTAAATATCATCTCCACCAAACAGGACAAGCTTGCATCTGTTATAGTTTTGGAGAAAAATGTGTTCATTTCATGTATGCGCGAAATGCCTTAAAAATGGCTTTAAAATGGATTTGGAGCATGGAGACGATTATCTCGGGATTGCAAGATAACCAAACAAAACTTTTAGTGGATTTCTACTTATTTTATTAAATATCATCTCCACCAAACAGGACAAGCTTGCATGTGTTATAGTTTTGGAGAAAAATGTGTTCATTTCATGTATGCGCAAAATGCCTTTGAAATGGCTTTAAAATGGATTTGGAGCATGGAGACGATTATCTCAGGATGGCAATATAAACAAACGAAACTTTTAGTAGATTTCTACTTATTTTATTAAATATTATCTCGACCAAACAGGACAAGCTTGCATCTGTTATAGTTTTGGAGAAAAATGTGTTCATTTCATGTATGCGCGAAATGCCTTAAAAATGGCTTTAAAATGGATTTGGAGCATGGAGACGATTATCTCGGGATTGCAAGATAACCAAACAAAACTTTTAGTTGATTTCTACTTATTTTATTAAATATCATCTCCACCAAACAGGACAAGCTTGCATCTGTTATAGTTTTGGAGAAAAATGTGTTCATTTCATGTATGCGCGAAATGCCTTAAAAATGGCTTTAAAATGGATTTGGAGCATGGAGACGATTATCTCGGGATTGCAATATAACCAAACAAAACTTTTAGTGGATTTCTACTTATTTTATTAAATATCATCTCCACCAAACAGGACAAGCTTGCATCTGTTATAGTTTTGGAGAAAAATGTGTTCATTTCATGTATGCGCGAAATGCCTTAAAAATGGCTTTAAAATGGATTTGGAGCATGGAGACGATTATCTCGGGATTGCAAGATAACCAAACAAAACTTTTAGTGGATTTCTACTTATTTTATTAAATATCATCTCCACCAAACAGGACAAGCTTGCATCTGTTATAGTTTTGGAGAAAAATGTGTTCATTTCATGTATGCGCGAAATGCCTTAAAAATGGCTTTAAAATGGATTTGGAGCATGGAGACGATTATCTCGGGATTGCAAGATAACCAAACAAAACTTTTAGTGGATTTCTACTTATTTTATTAAATATCATCGCCACCAAACAGGACAAGCTTGCATCTGTTATAGTTTTGGAGAAAAATGTGTTCATTTCATGTATGCGCGAAATGCCTTAAAAATGGCTTTAAAATGGATTTGGAGCATGGAGACGATTATCTCGGGATTGCAAGATAACCAAACAAAACTTTTAGTGGATTTCTACTTATTTTATTAAATATCATCTCCACCAAACAGGACAAGCTTGCACCTGTTATAGTTTTGGAGAAAAATGTGTTCATTTCATGTATGCGCGAAATGCCTTAAAAATGGCTTTAAAATGGATTTGGAGCATGGAGACGATTATCTCGGAATTGCAAGATAACCAAACAAAACTTTTAGTGGATTTCTACTTATTTTATTAAATATCATCTCCACCAAACAGGACAAGCTTGCATCTGTTATAGTTTTGGAGAAAAATGTGTTCATTTCATGTATGCGCGAAATGCCTTAAAAATGGCTTTAAAATGGATTTGGAGCATGGAGACGATTATCTCGGGATTGCAAGATAACCAAACAAAACTTTTAGTGGATTTCTACTTATTTTATTAAATATCATCTCCACCAAACAGGACAAGCTAGCATCTGTTATAGTTTTGGAGAAAAATGTGTTCATTTCATGTATGCGCGAAATGCCTTAAAAATGGCTTTAAAATGGATTTGGAGCATGGAGACGATTATCTCGGGATTGCAAGATAACCAAACAAAACTTTTAGTGGATTTCTACTTATTTTATTAAATATCATCTCCACCAAACAGGACAAGCTTGCATCTGTTATAGTTTTGGAGAAAAATGTGTTCATTTCATGTATGCGCGAAATGCCTTAAAAATGGCTTTAAAATGGATTTGGAGCATGGAGACGATTATCTCGGGATTGCAAGATAACCAAACAAAACTTTTAGTGGATTTCTACTTATTTTATTAAATATCATCTCCACCAAACAGGACAAGCTTGCATCTGTTATAGTTTTGGAGAAAAATGTGTTTATTTCATGTATGCGCGAAATGCCTTAAAAATGGCTTTAAAATGGATTTGGAGCATGGAGACGATTATCTCGGGATTGCAAGATAACCAAACAAAACTTTTAGTGGATTTCTACTTATTTTATTAAATATCATCTCCACCAAACAGGACAAGCTTGCATGTGTTATAGTTTTGGAGAAAAATGTGTTCATTTCATGTATGCGCAAAATGCCTTTGAAATGGCTTTAAAATGGATTTGGAGCATGGAGACGATTATCTCAGGATGGCAATATAAACAAACGAAACTTTTAGTAGATTTCTACTTATTTTATTAAATATTATCTCCACCAAACAGGACAAGCTTGCATCTGTTATAGTTTTGGAGAAAAATGTGTTCATTTCATGTATGCGCGAAATGCCTTAAAAATGGCTTTAAAATGGATTTGGAGCATGGAGACGATTATCTCGGGATTGCAAGATAACCAAACAAAACTTTTAGTGGATTTCTACTTATTTTATTAAATATCATCTCCACCAAACAGGACAAGCTTGCATCTGTTATAGTTTTGGAGAAAAATGTGTTCATTTCATGTATGCGCGAAATGCCTTAAAAATGGCTTTAAAATGGATTTGGAGCATGGAGACGATTATCTCGGGATTGCAAGATAACCAAACAAAACTTTTAGTGGATTTCTACTTATTTTATTAAATATCATCTCCACCAAACAGGACAAGCTTGCATCTGTTATAGTTTTGGAGAAAAATGTGTTCATTTCATGTATGCGCGAAATGCCTTAAAAATGGCTTTAAAATGGATTTGGAGCATGGAGACGATTATCTCGGGTTTGCAAGATAACCAAACAAAACTTTTAGTGGATTTCTACTTATTTTATTAAATATCATCTCCACCAAACAGGACAAGCTTGCATCTGTTATAGTTTTGGAGAAAAATGTGTTCATTTCATGTATGCGCGAAATGCCTTAAAAATGGCTTTAAAATGGATTTGGAGCATGGAGACGATTATCTCGGGATTGCAAGATAACCAAACAAAACTTTTAGTGGATTTCTACTTATTTTATTAAATATCATCTCCACCAAACAGGACAAGCTTGCATCTGTTATAGTTTTGGAGAAAAATGTGTTCATTTCATGTATGCGCGAAATGCCTTAAAAATGGCTTTAAAATGGATTTGGAGCATGGAGACGATTATCTCGGGATTGCAAGATAACCAAACAAAACTTTTAGTGGATTTCTACTTATTTTATTAAATATCATCTCCACCAAACAGGACAAGCTTGCATCTGTTATAGTTTTGGAGAAAAATGTGTTTATTTCATGTATGCGCGAAATGCCTTAAAAATGGCTTTAAAATGGATTTGGAGCATGGAGACGATTATCTCGGGATTGCAAGATAACCAAACAAAACTTTTAGTGGATTTCTACTTATTTTATTAAATATCATCTCCACCGAACAGGACAAGCTTGCATGTGTTATAGTTTTGGAGAAAAATGTGTTCATTTCATGTATGCGCAAAATGCCTTTGAAATGGCTTTAAAATGGATTTGGAGCATGGAGACGATTATCTCAGGATGGCAATATAAACAAACGAAACTTTTAGTAGATTTCTACTTATTTTATTAAATATTATCTCCACCAAACAGGACAAGCTTGCATCTGTTATAGTTTTGGAGAAAAATGTGTTCATTTTATGTATGCGCGAAATGCCTTAAAAATGGCTTTAAAATGGATTTGGAGCATGGAGACGATTATCTCGGGATTGCAAGATAACCAAACAAAACTTTTAGTGGATTTCTACTTATTTTATTAAATATCATCTCCACCAAACAGGACAAGCTTGCATCTGTTATAGTTTTGGAGAAAAATGTGTTCATTTCATGTATGCGCGAAATGCCTTAAAAATGGCTTTAAAATGGATTTGGAGCATGGAGACGATAATCTCGGGATTGCAAGATAACCAAACAAAACTTTTAGTGGATTTCTACTTATTTTATTAAATATCATCTCCACCAAACAGGACAAGCTTGCATCTGTTATAGTTTTGGAGAAAAATGTGTTCATTTCATGTATGCGCGAAATGCCTTAAAAATGGCTTTAAAATGGATTTGGAGCATGGAGACGATTATCTCGGGATTGCAAGATAACCAAACAAAACTTTTAGTGGATTTCTACTTATTTTATTAAATATCATCTCCACCAAACAGGAGAAGCTTGCATCTGTTATAGTTTTGGAGAAAAATGTGTTCATTTCATGTATGCGCGAAATGCCTTAAAAATAACTTTAAAATGGATTTGGAGCATGGAGACGATTATCTCGGGATTGCAAGATAACCAAACAAAACTTTTAGTGGATTTCTACTTATTTTATTAAATATCATCTCCACCAAACAGGACAAGCTTGCATGTGTTATAGTTTTGGAGAAAAATGTGTTCATTTCATGTATGCGCAAAATGCCTTTGAAATGGCTTTAAAATGGATTTGGAGCATGGAGACGATTATCTCAGGATGGCAATATAAACAAACGAAACTTTTAGTAGATTTCTACTTATTTTATTAAATATTATCTCGACCAAACAGGACAAGCTTGCATCTGTTATAGTTTTGGAGAAAAATGTGTTCATTTCATGTATGCGCGAAATGCCTTAAAAATGGCTTTAAAATGGATTTGGAGCATGGAGACGATTATCTCGGGATTGCAAGATAACCAAACAAAACTTTTAGTGGATTTCTACTTATTTTATTAAATATCATCTCCACCAAACAGGACAAGCTTGCATCTGTTATAGTTTTGGAGAAAAATGTGTTCATTTCATGTATGCGCGAAATGCCTTAAAAATGGCTTTAAAATGGATTTGGAGCATGGAGACGATTATCTCGGGATTGCAAGATAACCAAACAAAACTTTTAGTGGATTTCTACTTATTTTATTAAATATCATCTCCACCAAACAGGACAAGCTTGCATCTGTTATAGTTTTGGAGAAAAATGTGTTCATTTCATGTATGCGCGAAATGCCTTAAAAATGGCTTTAAAATGGATTTGGAGCATGGAGACGATTATCTCGGGATTGCAAGATAACCAAACAAAACTTTTAGTGGATTTCTACTTATTTTATTAAATATCATCTCCACCAAACAGGACAAGCTTGCATCTGTTATAGTTTTGGAGAAAAATGTGTTCATTTCATGTATGCGCGAATTGCCTTAAAAATGGCTTTAAAATGGATTTGGAGCATGGAGACGATTATCTCGGGATTGCAAGATAACCAAACAAAACTTTTAGTGGATTTCTACTTATTTTATTAAATATCATCTCCACCAAACAGGACAAGCTTGCATCTGTTATAGTTTTGGAGAAAAATGTGTTCATTTCATGTATGCGCGAAATGCCTTAAAAATGGCTTTAAAATGGATTTGGAGCATGGAGACGATTATCTCGGGATTGCAAGATAACCAAACAAAACTTTTAGTGGATTTCTACTTATTTTATTAAATATCATCTCCACCAAACAGGACAAGCTTGCATCTGTTATAGTTTTGGAGAAAAATGTGTTCATTTCATGTATGCGCGAAATGCCTTAAAAATGGCTTTAAAATGGATTTGGAGCATGGAGACGATTATCTCGGGATTGCAAGATAACCAAACAAAACTTTTAGTGGATTTCTACTTATTTTATTAAATATCATCTCCACCAAACAGGACAAGCTTGCATCTGTTATAGTTTTGGAGAAAAATGTGTTCATTTCATGTATGCGCGAATTGCCTTAAAAATGGCTTTAAAATGGATTTGGAGCATGGAGACGATTATCTCGGGATTGCAAGATAACCAAACAAAACTTTTAGTGGATTTCTACTTATTTTATTAAATATCATCTCCACCAAACAGGACAAGCTTGCATCTGTTATAGTTTTGGAGAAAAATGTGTTCATTTCATGTATGCGCGAAATGCCTTAAAAATGGCTTTAAAATGGATTTGGAGCATGGAGACGATTATCTCGGGATTGCAAGATAACCAAACAAAACTTTTAGTGGATTTCTACTTATTTTATTAAATATCATCTCCACCAAACAGGACAAGCTTGCATCTGTTATAGTTTTGGAGAAAAATGTGTTCATTTCATGTATGCGCGAAATGCCTTAAAAATGGCTTTAAAATGGATTTGGAGCATGGAGACGATTATCTCGGGTTTTTCAAGATAACCAAACAAAACTTTTAGTGGATTTCTACTTATTTTATTAAATATCATCTCCACCAAACAGGACAAGCTTGCATCTGTTATAGTTTTGGAGAAAAATGTGTTCATTTCATGTATGCGCGAAATGCCTTAAAAATGGCTTTAAAATGGATTTGGAGCATGGAGACGATTATCTCGGGATTGCAAGATAACCAAACAAAACTTTTAGTGGATTTCTACTTATTTTATTAAATATCATCTCCACCAAACAGGACAAGCTTGCATGTGTTATAGTTTTGGAGAAAAATGTGTTCATTTCATGTATGCGCAAAATGCCTTTGAAATGGCTTTAAAATGGATTTGGAGCATGGAGACGATTATCTCGGGATTGCAAGATAACCAAACAAAACTTTTAGTGGATTTCTACTTATTTTATTAAATATCATCTCCACCAAACAGGACAAGCTTGCATCTGTTATAGTTTTGGAGAAAAATGTGTTCATTTCATGTATGCGCGAAATGCTTTAAAAATGGCTTTAAAATGGATTTGGAGCATGGAGACGATTATCTCGGGATTGCAAGATAACCAAACAAAACTTTTAGTGGATTTCTACTTATTTTATTAAATATCATCTCCACCAAACAGGACAAGCTTGCATCTGTTATAGTTTTGGAGAAAAATGTGTTCATTTCATGTATGAGCGAAATGCCTTAAAAATGGCTTTAAAATGGATTTGGAGCATGGAGACGATTATCTCGGGATTGCAAGATAACCAAACAAAACTTTTAGTGGATTTCTACTTATTTTATTAAATATCATCTCCACCAAACAGGACAAGCTTGCATCTGTTATAGTTTTGGAGAAAAATGTGTTCATTTCATGTATGCGCGAAATGCCTTAAAAATGGCTTTAAAATGGATTTGGAGCATGGAGACGATTATCTCGGGATTGCAAGATAACCAAACAAAACTTTTAGTGGATTTCTACTTATTTTATTAAATATCATCTCCACCAAACAGGACAAGCTTGCATCTGTTATAGTTTTGGAGAAAAATGTGTTCATTTCATGTATGCGCGAAATGCCTTAAAAAGGGCTTTAAAATGGATTTGGAGCATGGAGACGATTATCTCGGGATTGCAAGATAACCAAACAAAACTTTTAGTGGATTTCTACTTATTTTATTAAATATCATCTCCACCAAACAGGACAAGCTTGCATCTGTTATAGTTTTGGAGAAAAATGTGTTCATTTCATGTATGCGCGAAATGCCTTAAAAATGGCTTTAAAATGGATTTGGAGCATGGAGACGATTATCTCGGGATTGCAAGATAACCAAACAAAACTTTTAGTGGATTTCTACTTATTTTATTAAATATCATCTCCACCAAACAGGACAAGCTTGCATCTGTTATAGTTTTGGAGAAAAATGTGTTCATTTCATGTATGCGCGAAATGCCTTAAAAATGGCTTTAAAATGGATTTGGAGCATGGAGACGATTATCTCGGGATTGCAAGATAACCAAACAAAACTTTTAGTGGATTTCTACTTATTTTATTAAATATCATCTCCACCAAACAGGACAAGCTTGCATCTGTTATAGTTTTGGAGAAAAATGTGTTCATTTCATGTATGCGCGAAATGCCTTAAAAATGGCTTTAAAATGGATTTGGAGCATGGAGACGATTATCTCGGGTTTGCAAGATAATCAAACAAAACTTTTAGTGGATTTCTACTTATTTTATTAAATATCATCTCCACCAAACAGGACAAGCTTGCATGTGTTATAGTTTTGGAGAAAAATGTGTTCATTTCATGTATGCGCGAAATGCCTTAAAAATGGCTTTAAAATGGATTTGGAGCATGGAGACGATTATCTCGGGATTGCAAGAAAACCAAACAAAACTTTTAGTGGATTTCTACTTATTTTATTAAATATCATCTCCACCAAACAGGACAAGCTTGCATCTGTTATAGTTTTGGAGAAAAATGTGTTCATTTCATGTATGCGCGAAATGCCTTAAAAATGGCTTTAAAATGGATTTGGAGCATGGAGACGATTATCTCGGGATTGCAAGATAACCAAACAAAACTTTTAGTGGATTTCTACTTATTTTATTAAATATCATCTCCACCAAACAGGACAAGCTTGCATCTGTTATAGTTTTGGAGAAAAATGTGTTCATTTCATGTATGCGCGAAATGCCTTAAAAATGGCTTTAAAATGGATTTGGAGCATGGAGACGATTATCTCGGGATTGCAAGATAACCAAACAAAACTTTTAGTGGATTTCTACTTATTTTATTAAATATCATCTCCACCAAACAGGACAAGCTTGCATCTGTTATAGTTTTGGAGAAAAATGTGTTCATTTCATGTATGCGCGAAATGCCTTAAAAATGGCTTTAAAATGGATTTGGAGCATGGAGACGATTATCTCGGGATTGCAAGATAACCAAACAAAACTTTTAGTGGATTTCTACTTATTTTATTAAATATCATCTCCACCAAACAGGACAAGCTTGCATCTGTTATAGTTTTGGAGAAAAATGTGTTCATTTCATGTATGCGCGAAATGCCTTAAAAATGGCTTTAAAATGGATTTGGAGCATGGAGACGATTATCTCGGGATTGCAAGATAACCAAACAAAACTTTTAGTGGATTTCTACTTATTTTATTAAATATCATCTCCACCAAACAGGACAAGCTTGCATCTGTTATAGTTTTGGAGAAAAATGTGTTCATTTCATGTATGCGCGAAATGCCTTAAAAATGGCTTTAAAATGGATTTGGAGCATGGAGACGATTATCTCGGGATTGCAAGATAACCAAACAAAACTTTTAGTGGATTTCTACTTATTTTATTAAATATCATCTCCACCAAACAGGACAAGCTTGCATCTGTTATAGTTTTGGAGAAAAATGTGTTCATTTCATGTATGCGCGAAATGCCTTAAAAATGGCTTTAAAATGGATTTGGAGCATGGAGACGATTATCTCGGAATTGCAAGATAACCAAACAAAACGTTTAGTGGATTTCTACTTATTTTATTAAATATCATCTCCACCAAACAGGACAAGCTTGCATCTGTTATAGTTTTGGAGAAAAATGTGTTCATTTCATGTATGCGCGAAATGCCTTAAAAATGGCTTTAAAATGGATTTGGAGCATGGAGACGATTATCTCGGGATTGCAAGATAACCAAACAAAACTTTTAGTGGATTTCTACTTATTTTATTAAATATCATCTCCACCAAACAGGACAAGCTTGCATCTGTTATAGTTTTGGAGAAAAATGTGTTCATTTCATGTATGCGCGAAATGCCTTAAAAATGGCTTTAAAATGGATTTGGAGCATGGAGACGATTATCTCGGGATTGCAAGATAACCAAACAAAACTTTTAGTGGATTTCTACTTATTTTATTAAATATCATCTCCACCAAACAGGACAAGCTTGCATCTGTTATAGTTTTGGAGAAAAATGTGTTTATTTCATGTATGCGCGAAATGCCTTAAAAATGGCTTTAAAATGAATTTGGAGCATGGAGACGATTATCTCGGGATTGCAAGATAACCAAACAAAACTTTTAGTGGATTTCTACTTATTTTATTAAATATCATCTCCACCAAACAGGACAAGCTTGCATGTGTTATAGTTTTGGAGAAAAATGTGTTCATTTCATGTATGCGCAAAATGCCTTTGAAATGGCTTTAAAATGGATTTGGAGCATGGAGACGATTATCTCAGGATGGCAATATAAACAAACGAAACTTTTAGTAGATTTCTACTTATTTTATTAAATATTATCTCCACCAAACAGGACAAGCTTGCATCTGTTATAGTTTTGGAGAAAAATGTGTTCATTTCATGTATGCGCGAAATGCCTTAAAAATGGCTTTAAAATGGATTTGGAGCATGGAGACGATTATCTCGGGATTGCAAGATAACCAAACAAAACTTTTAGTGGATTTCTACTTATTTTATTAAATATCATCTCCACCAAACAGGACAAGCTTGCATCTGTTATAGTTTTGGAGAAAAATGTGTTCATTTCATGTATGCGCGAAATGCCTTAAAAATGGCTTTAAAATGGATTTGGAGCATGGAGACGATTATCTCGGGATTGCAAGATAACCAAACAAAACTTTTAGTGGATTTCTACTTATTTTATTAAATATCATCTCCACCAAACAGGACAAGCTTGCATCTGTTATAGTTTTGGAGAAAAATGTGTTCATTTCATGTATGCGCGAAATGCCTTAAAAATGGCTTTAAAATGGATTTGGAGCATGGAGACGATTATCTCGGGATTGCAAGATAACCAAACAAAACTTTTAGTGGATTTCTACTTATTTTATTAAATATCATCTCCACCAAACAGGACAAGCTTGCATGTGTTATAGTTTTGGAGAAAAATGTGTTCATTTCATGTATGCGCAAAATGCCTTTGAAATGGCTTTAAAATGAATTTGGAGCATGGAGACGATTATCTCAGGATGGCAATATAAACAAACGAAACTTTTAGTAGATTTCTACTTATTTTATTAAATATTATCTCCACCAAACAGGACAAGCTTGCATCTGTTATAGTTTTGGAGAAAAATGTGTTCATTTCATGTATGCGCGAAATGCCTTAAAAATGGCTTTAAAATGGATTTGGAGCATGGAGACGATTATCTCGGGATTGCAATATAACCAAACAAAACTTTTAGTGGATTTCTACCTATTTTATTAAATATCATCTCCACCAAACAGGACAAGCTTGCATCTGTTATAGTTTTGGAGAAAAATGTGTTCATTTCATGTATGCGCGAAATGCCTTAAAAATGGCTTTAAAATGGATTTGGAGCATGGAGACGATTATCTCGGGATTGCAAGATAACCAAACAAAACTTTTAGTGGATTTCTACTTATTTTATTAAATATCATCTCCACCAAACAGGACAAGCTTGCATCTGTTATAGTTTTGGAGAAAAATGTGTTCATTTCATGTATGCGCGAAATGCCTTAAAAATGGCTTTAAAATGGATTTGGAGCATGGAGACGATTATCTCGGGATTGCAAGATAACCAAACAAAACTTTTAGTGGATTTCTACTTATTTTATTAAATATCATCTCCACCAAACAGGACAAGCTTGCATCTGTTATAGTTTTGGAGCAAAATGTGTTCATTTCATGTATGCGCGAAATGCCTTAAAAATGGCTTTAAAATGGATTTGGAGCATGGAGACGATTATCTCGGGATTGCAAGATAACCAAACAAAACTTTTAGTGGATTTCTACTTATTTTATTAAATATCATCTCCACCAAACAGGACAAGCTTGCATCTGTTATAGTTTTGGAGAAAAATGTGTTCATTTCATGTATGCGCGAAATGCCTTAAAAATGGCTTTAAAATGGATTTGGAGCATGGAGACGATTATCTCGGGTTTGCAAGATAACCAAACAAAACTTTTAGTGGATTTCTACTTATTTTATTAAATATCATCTCCACCAAACAGGACAAGCTTGCATCTGTTATAGTTTTGGAGAAAAATGTGTTCATTTCATGTATGCGCGAAATGCCTTAAAAATGGCTTTAAAATGGATTTGGAGCATGGAGACGATTATCTCGGGATTGCAAGATAACCAAACAAAACTTTTAGTGGATTTCTACTTATTTTATTAAATATCATCTCCACCAAACAGGACAAGCTTGCATCTGTTATAGTTTTGGAGAAAAATGTGTTCATTTCATGTATGCGCGAAATGCCTTAAAAATGGCTTTAAAATGGATTTGGAGCATGGAGACGATTATCTCGGGATTGCAAGATAACCAAACAAAACTTTTAGTGGATTTCTACTTATTTTATTAAATATCATCTCCACCAAACAGGACAAGCTTGCATCTGTTATAGTTTTGGAGAAAAATGTGTTTATTTCATGTATGAGCGAAATGCCTTAAAAATGGCTTTAAAATGGATTTGGAGCATGGAGACGATTATCTCGGGATTGCAAGATAACCAAACAAAACTTTTAGTGGATTTCTACTTATTTTATTAAATATCATCTCCACCAAACAGGACAAGCTTGCATGTGTTATAGTTTTGGAGAAAAATGTGTTCATTTCATGTATGCGCAAAATGCCTTTGAAATGGCTTTAAAATGGATTTGGAGCATGGAGACGATTATCTCAGGATGGCAATATAAACAAACGAAACTTTTAGTAGATTTCTACTTATTTTATTAAATATTATCTCCACCAAACAGGACAAGCTTGCATCTGTTATAGTTTTGGAGAAAAATGTGTTCATTTTATGTATGCGCGAAATGCCTTAAAAATGGCTTTAAAATGGATTTGGAGCATGGAGACGATTATCTCGGGATTGCAAGATAACCAAACAAAACTTTTAGTGGATTTCTACTTATTTTATTAAATATCATCTCCACCAAACAGGACAAGCTTGCATCTGTTATAGTTTTGGAGAAAAATGTGTTCATTTCATGTATGCGCGAAATGCCTTAAAAATGGCTTTAAAATGGATTTGGAGCATGGAGACGATAATCTCGGGATTGCAAGATAACCAAACAAAACTTTTAGTGGATTTCTACTTATTTTATTAAATATCATCTCCACCAAACAGGACAAGCTTGCATCTGTTATAGTTTTGGAGAAAAATGTGTTCATTTCATGTATGCGCGAAATGCCTTAAAAATGGCTTTAAAATGGATTTGGAGCATGGAGACGATTATCTCGGGATTGCAAGATAACCAAACAAAACTTTTAGTGGATTTCTACTTATTTTATTAAATATCATCTCCACCAAACAGGAGAAGCTTGCATCTGTTATAGTTTTGGAGAAAAATGTGTTCATTTCATGTATGCGCGAAATGCCTTAAAAATAACTTTAAAATGGATTTGGAGCATGGAGACGATTATCTCGGGATTGCAAGATAACCAAACAAAACTTTTAGTGGATTTCTACTTATTTTATTAAATATCATCTCCACCAAACAGGACAAGCTTGCATGTGTTATAGTTTTGGAGAAAAATGTGTTCATTTCATGTATGCGCAAAATGCCTTTGAAATGGCTTTAAAATGGATTTGGAGCATGGAGACGATTATCTCAGGATGGCAATATAAACAAACGAAACTTTTAGTAGATTTCTACTTATTTTATTAAATATTATCTCGACCAAACAGGACAAGCTTGCATCTGTTATAGTTTTGGAGAAAAATGTGTTCATTTCATGTATGCGCGAAATGCCTTAAAAATGGCTTTAAAATGGATTTGGAGCATGGAGACGATTATCTCGGGATTGCAAGATAACCAAACAAAACTTTTAGTGGATTTCTACTTATTTTATTAAATATCATCTCCACCAAACAGGACAAGCTTGCATCTGTTATAGTTTTGGAGAAAAATGTGTTCATTTCATGTATGCGCGAAATGCCTTAAAAATGGCTTTAAAATGGATTTGGAGCATGGAGACGATTATCTCGGGATTGCAATATAACCAAACAAAACTTTTAGTGGATTTCTACTTATTTTATTAAATATCATCTCCACCAAACAGGACAAGCTTGCATCTGTTATAGTTTTGGAGAAAAATGTGTTCATTTCATGTATGCGCGAAATGCCTTAAAAATGGCTTTAAAATGGATTTGGAGCATGGAGACGATTATCTCGGGATTGCAAGATAACCAAACAAAACTTTTAGTGGATTTCTACTTATTTTATTAAATATCATCTCCACCAAACAGGACAAGCTTGCATCTGTTATAGTTTTGGAGAAAAATGTGTTCATTTCATGTATGCGCGAAATGCCTTAAAAATGGCTTTAAAATGGATTTGGAGCATGGAGACGATTATCTCGGGATTGCAAGATAACCAAACAAAACTTTTAGTGGATTTCTACTTATTTTATTAAATATCATCTCCACCAAACAGGACAAGCTTGCATCTGTTATAGTTTTGGAGAAAAATGTGTTCATTTCATGTATGCGCGAAATACCTTAAAAATGGCTTTAAAATGGATTTGGAGCATGGAGACGATTATCTCGGGATTGCAAGATAACCAAACAAAACTTTTAGTGGATTTCTACTTATTTTATTAAATATCATCTCCACCAAACAGGACAAGCTTGCATCTGTTATAGTTTTGGAGAAAAATGTGTTCATTTCATGTATGCGCGAAATGCCTTAAAAATGGCTTTAAAATGGATTTGGAGCATGGAGACGATTATCTCGGGATTGCAAGATAACCAAACAAAACTTTTAGTGGATTTCTACTTATTTTATTAAATATCATCTCCACCAAACAGGACAAGCTTGCATCTGTTATAGTTTTGGAGAAAAATGTGTTCATTTCATGTATGCGCGAAATGCCTTAAAAATGGCTTTAAAATGGATTTGGAGCATGGAGACGATTATCTCGGGATTGCAAGATAACCAAACAAAACTTTTAGTGGATTTCTACTTATTTTATTAAATATCATCTCCACCAAACAGGACAAGCTTGCATCTGTTATAGTTTTGGAGAAAAATGTGTTCATTTCATGTATGCGCGAATTGCCTTAAAAATGGCTTTAAAATGGATTTGGAGCATGGAGACGATTATCTCGGGATTGCAAGATAACCAAACAAAACTTTTAGTGGATTTCTACTTATTTTATTAAATATCATCTCCACCAAACAGGACAAGCTTGCATCTGTTATAGTTTTGGAGAAAAATGTGTTCATTTCATGTATGCGCGAAATGCCTTAAAAATGGCTTTAAAATGGATTTGGAGCATGGAGACGATTATCTCGGGATTGCAAGATAACCAAACAAAACTTTTAGTGGATTTCTACTTATTTTATTAAATATCATCTCCACCAAACAGGACAAGCTTGCATCTGTTATAGTTTTGGAGAAAAATGTGTTCATTTCATGTATGCGCGAAATGCCTTAAAAATGGCTTTAAAATGGATTTGGAGCATGGAGACGATTATCTCGGGTTTTTCAAGATAACCAAACAAAACTTTTAGTGGATTTCTACTTATTTTATTAAATATCATCTCCACCAAACAGGACAAGCTTGCATCTGTTATAGTTTTGGAGAAAAATGTGTTCATTTCATGTATGCGCGAAATGCCTTAAAAATGGCTTTAAAATGGATTTGGAGCATGGAGACGATTATCTCGGGATTGCAAGATAACCAAACAAAACTTTTAGTGGATTTCTACTTATTTTATTAAATATCATCTCCACCAAACAGGACAAGCTTGCATCTGTTATAGTTTTGGAGAAAAATGTGTTCATTTCATGTATGCGCGAAATGCTTTAAAAATGGCTTTAAAATGGATTTGGAGCATGGAGACGATTATCTCGGGATTGCAAGATAACTAAACAAAACTTTTAGTGGATTTCTACTTATTTTATTAAATATCATCTCCACCAAACAGGACAAGCTTGCATCTGTTATAGTTTTGGAGAAAAATGTGTTCATTTCATGTATGCGCGAAATGCCTTAAAAATGGCTTTAAAATGGATTTGGAGCATGGAGACGATTATCTCGGGATTGCAAGATAACCAAACAAAACTTTTAGTGGATTTCTACTTATTTTATTAAATATCATCTCCACCAAACAGGACAAGCTTGCATGTGTTATAGTTTTGGAGAAAAATGTGTTCATTTCATGTATGCGCAAAATGCCTTTGAAATGGCTTTAAAATGGATTTGGAGCATGGAGACGATTATCTCGGGATTGCAAGATAACCAAACAAAACTTTTAGTGGATTTCTACTTATTTTATTAAATATCATCTCCACCAAACAGGACAAGCTTGCATCTGTTATAGTTTTGGAGAAAAATGTGTTCATTTCATGTATGCGCGAAATGCTTTAAAAATGGCTTTAAAATGGATTTGGAGCATGGAGACGATTATCTCGGGATTGCAAGATAACCAAACAAAACTTTTAGTGGATTTCTACTTATTTTATTAAATATCATCTCCACCAAACAGGACAAGCTTGCATCTGTTATAGTTTTGGAGAAAAATGTGTTCATTTCATGTATGCGCGAAATGCCTTAAAAATGGCTTTAAAATGGATTTGGAGCATGGAGACGATTATCTCGGGATTGCAAGATAACCAAACAAAACTTTTAGTGGATTTCTACTTATTTTATTAAATATCATCTCCACCAAACAGGACAAGCTTGCATCTGTTATAGTTTTGGAGAAAAATGTGTTCATTTCATGTATGCGCGAAATGCCTTAAAAATGGCTTTAAAATGGATTTGGAGCATGGAGACGATTATCTCGGGATTGCAAGATAACCAAACAAAACTTTTAGTGGATTTCTACTTATTTTATTAAATATCATCTCCACCAAACAGGACAAGCTTGCATCTGTTATAGTTTTGGAGAAAAATGTGTTCATTTCATGTATGCGCGAAATGCTTTAAAAATGGCTTTAAAATGGATTTGGAGCATGGAGACGATTATCTCGGGATTGCAAGATAACCAAACAAAACTTTTAGTGGATTTCTACTTATTTTATTAAATATCATCTCCACCAAACAGGACAAGCTTGCATCTGTTATAGTTTTGGAGAAAAATGTGTTCATTTCATGTATGCGCGAAATGCCTTAAAAATGGCTTTAAAATGGATTTGGAGCATGGAGACGATTATCTCGGGATTGCAAGATAACCAAACAAAACTTTTAGTGGATTTCTACTTATTTTATTAAATATCATCTCCACCAAACAGGACAAGCTTGCATCTGTTATAGTTTTGGAGAAAAATGTGTTCATTTCATGTATGCGCGAAATGCCTTAAAAATGGCTTTAAAATGGATTTGGAGCATGGAGACGATTATCTCGGGATTGCAAGATAACCAAACAAAACTTTTAGTGGATTTCTACTTATTTTATTAAATATCATCTCCACCAAACAGGACAAGCTTGCATCTGTTATAGTTTTGGAGAAAAATGTGTTCATTTCATGTATGCGCGAAATGCCTTAAAAATGGCTTTAAAATGGATTTGGAGCATGGAGACGATTATCTCGGGATTGCAAGATAACCAAACAAAACTTTTAGTGGATTTCTACTTATTTTATTAAATATCATCTCCACCAAACAGGACAAGCTTGCATCTGTTATAGTTTTGGAGAAAAATGTGTTCATTTCATGTATGCGCGAAATGCCTTAAAAATGGCTTTAAAATGGATTTGGAGCATGGAGACGATTATCTCGGGATTGCAAGATAACCAAACAAAACTTTTAGTGGATTTCTACTTATTTTATTAAATATCATCTCCACCAAACAGGACAAGCTTGCATCTGTTATAGTTTTGGAGAAAAATGTGTTCATTTCATGTATGCGCGAATTGCCTTAAAAATGGCTTTAAAATGGATTTGGAGCATGGAGACGATTATCTCGGGATTGCAAGATAACCAAACAAAACTTTTAGTGGATTTCTACTTATTTTATTAAATATCATCTCCACCAAACAGGACAAGCTTGCATCTGTTATAGTTTTGGAGAAAAATGTGTTCATTTCATGTATGCGCGAAATGCCTTAAAAATGGCTTTAAAATGGATTTGGAGCATGGAGACGATTATCTCGGGATTGCAAGATAACCAAACAAAACTTTTAGTGGATTTCTACTTATTTTATTAAATATCATCTCCACCAAACAGGACAAGCTTGCATCTGTTATAGTTTTGGAGAAAAATGTGTTCATTTCATGTATGCGCGAAATGCCTTAAAAATGGCTTTAAAATGGATTTGGAGCATGGAGACGATTATCTCGGGTTTTTCAAGATAACCAAACAAAACTTTTAGTGGATTTCTACTTATTTTATTAAATATCATCTCCACCAAACAGGACAAGCTTGCATCTGTTATAGTTTTGGAGAAAAATGTGTTCATTTCATGTATGCGCGAAATGCCTTAAAAATGGCTTTAAAATGGATTTGGAGCATGGAGACGATTATCTCGGGATTGCAAGATAACCAAACAAAACTTTTAGTGGATTTCTACTTATTTTATTAAATATCATCTCCACCAAACAGGACAAGCTTGCATCTGTTATAGTTTTGGAGAAAAATGTGTTCATTTCATGTATGCGCGAAATGCCTTAAAAATGGCTTTAAAATGGATTTGGAGCATGGAGACGATTATCTCGGGATTGCAAGATAACCAAACAAAACTTTTAGTGGATTTCTACTTATTTTATTAAATATCATCTCCACCAAACAGGACAAGCTTGCATCTGTTATAGTTTTGGAGAAAAATGTGTTCATTTCATGTATGCGCGAAATGCTTTAAAAATGGCTTTAAAATGGATTTGGAGCATGGAGACGATTATCTCGGGATTGCAAGATAACCAAACAAAACTTTTAGTGGATTTCTACTTATTTTATTAAATATCATCTCCACCAAACAGGACAAGCTTGCATCTGTTATAGTTTTGGAGAAAAATGTGTTCATTTCATGTATGCGCGAAATGCCTTAAAAACGGCTTTAAAATGGATTTGGAGCATGGAGACGATTATCTCGGGATTGCAAGATAACCAAACAAAACTTTTAGTGGATTTCTACTTATTTTATTAAATATCATCTCCACCAAACAGGACAAGCTTGCATGTGTTATAGTTTTGGAGAAAAATGTGTTCATTTCATGTATGCGCAAAATGCCTTTGAAATGGCTTTAAAATGGATTTGGAGCATGGAGACGATTATCTCGGGATTGCAAGATAACCAAACAAAACTTTTAGTGGATTTCTACTTATTTTATTAAATATCATCTCCACCAAACAGGACAAGCTTGCATCTGTTATAGTTTTGGAGAAAAATGTGTTCATTTCATGTATGCGCGAAATGCCTTAAAAATGGCTTTAAAATGGATTTGGAGCATGGAGACGATTATCTCGGGATTGCAAGATAACCAAACAAAACTTTTAGTGGATTTCTACTTATTTTATTAAATATCATCTCCACCAAACAGGACAAGCTTGCATCTGTTATAGTTTTGGAGAAAAATGTGTTCATTTCATGTATGCGCGAAATGCTTTAAAAATGGCTTTAAAATGGATTTGGAGCATGGAGACGATTATCTCGGGATTGCAAGATAACCAAACAAAACTTTTAGTGGATTTCTACTTATTTTATTAAATATCATCTCCACCAAACAGGACAAGCTTGCATCTGTTATAGTTTTGGAGAAAAATGTGTTCATTTCATGTATGCGCGAAATGCCTTAAAAATGGCTTTAAAATGGATTTGGAGCATGGAGACGATTATCTCGGGATTGCAAGATAACCAAACAAAACTTTTAGTGGATTTCTACTTATTTTATTAAATATCATCTCCACCAAACAGGACAAGCTTGCATGTGTTATAGTTTTGGAGAAAAATGTGTTCATTTCATGTATGCGCAAAATGCCTTTGAAATGGCTTTAAAATGGATTTGGAGCATGGAGACGATTATCTCGGGATTGCAAGATAACCAAACAAAACTTTTAGTGGATTTCTACTTATTTTATTAAATATCATCTCCACCAAACAGGACAAGCTTGCATCTGTTATAGTTTTGGAGAAAAATGTGTTCATTTCATGTATGCGCGAAATGCTTTAAAAATGGCTTTAAAATGGATTTGGAGCATGGAGACGATTATCTCGGGATTGCAAGATAACCAAACAAAACTTTTAGTGGATTTCTACTTATTTTATTAAATATCATCTCCACCAAACAGGACAAGCTTGCATCTGTTATAGTTTTGGAGAAAAATGTGTTCATTTCATGTATGCGCGAAATGCCTTAAAAATGGCTTTAAAATGGATTTGGAGCATGGAGACGATTATCTCGGGATTGCAAGATAACCAAACAAAACTTTTAGTGGATTTCTACTTATTTTATTAAATATCATCTCCACCAAACAGGACAAGCTTGCATCTGTTATAGTTTTGGAGAAAAATGTGTTCATTTCATGTATGCGCGAAATGCCTTAAAAATGGCTTTAAAATGGATTTGGAGCATGGAGACGATTATCTCGGGATTGCAAGATAACCAAACAAAACTTTTAGTGGATTTCTACTTATTTTATTAAATATCATCTCCACCAAACAGGACAAGCTTGCATCTGTTATAGTTTTGGAGAAAAATGTGTTTATTTCATGTATGCGCGAAATGCCTTAAAAATGGCTTTAAAATGGATTTGGAGCATGGAGACGATTATCTCGGGATTGCAAGATAACCAAACAAAACTTTTAGTGGATTTCTACTTATTTTATTAAATATCATCTCCACCAAACAGGACAAGCTTGCATGTGTTATAGTTTTGGAGAAAAATGTGTTCATTTCATGTATGCGCAAAATGCCTTTGAAATGGCTTTAAAATGGATTTGGAGCATGGAGACGATTATCTCAGGATGGCAATATAAACAAACGAAACTTTTAGTAGATTTCTACTTATTTTATTAAATATTATCTCCACCAAACAGGACAAGCTTGCATCTGTTATAGTTTTGGAGAAAAATGTGTTCATTTCATGTATGCGCGAAATGCCTTAAAAATGGCTTTAAAATGGATTTGGAGCATGGAGACGATTATCTCGGGATTGCAAGATAACCAAACAAAACTTTTAGTGGATTTCTACTTATTTTATTAAATATCATCTCCACCAAACAGGACAAGCTTGCATCTGTTATAGTTTTGGAGAAAAATGTGTTCATTTCATGTATGCGCGAAATGCCTTAAAAATGGCTTTAAAATGGATTTGGAGCATGGAGACGATTATCTCGGGATTGCAAGATAACCAAACAAAACTTTTAGTGGATTTCTACTTATTTTATTAAATATCATCTCCACCAAACAGGACAAGCTTGCATCTGTTATAGTTTTGGAGAAAAATGTGTTCATTTCATGTATGCGCGAAATGCCTTAAAAATGGCTTTAAAATGGATTTGGAGCATGGAGACGATTATCTCGGGATTGCAAGATAACCAAACAAAACTTTTAGTGGATTTCTACTTATTTTATTAAATATCATCTCCACCAAACAGGACAAGCTTGCATCTGTTATAGTTTTGGAGAAAAATGTGTTCATTTCATGTATGCGCGAAATGCCTTAAAAATGGCTTTAAAATGGATTTGGAGCATGGAGACGATTATCTCGGGATTGCAAGATAACCAAACAAAACTTTTAGTGGATTTCTACTTATTTTATTAAATATCATCTCCACCAAACAGGACAAGCTTGCATCTGTTATAGTTTTGGAGAAAAATGTGTTCATTTCATGTATGCGCGAAATGCCTTAAAAATGGCTTTAAAATGGATTTGGAGCATGGAGACGATTATCTCGGGTTTGCAAGATAACCAAACAAAACTTTTAGTGGATTTCTACTTATTTTATTAAATATCATCTCCACCAAACAGGACAAGCTTGCATGTGTTATAGTTTTGGAGAAAAATGTGTTCATTTCATGTATGCGCGAAATGCCTTAAAAATGGCTTTAAAATGGATTTGGAGCATGGAGACGATTATCTCGGGATTGCAAGAAAACCAAACAAAACTTTTAGTGGATTTCTACTTATTTTATTAAATATCATCTCCACCAAACAGGACAAGCTTGCATCTGTTATAGTTTTGGAGAAAAATGTGTTCATTTCATGTATGCGCGAAATGCCTTAAAAATGGCTTTAAAATGGATTTGGAGCATGGAGACGATTATCTCGGGATTGCAAGAAAACCAAACAAAACTTTTAGTGGATTTCTACTTATTTTATTAAATATCATCTCCACCAAACAGGACAAGCTTGCATCTGTTATAGTTTTGGAGAAAAATGTGTTTATTTCATGTATGCGCGAAATGCCTTAAAAATGGCTTTAAAATGGATTTGGAGCATGGAGACGATTATCTCGGGATTGCAAGATAACCAAACAAAACTTTTAGTGGATTTCTACTTATTTTATTAAATATCATCTCCACCAAGCAGGACAAGCTTGCATGTGTTATAGTTTTGGAGAAAAATGTGTTCATTTCATGTTTGCGCAAAATGCCTTTGAAATGGCTTTAAAATGGATTTGGAGCATGGAGACGATTATCTCAGGATGGCAATATAAACAAACGAAACTTTTAGTAGATTTCTACTTATTTTATTAAATATTATCTCCACCAAACAGGACAAGCTTGCATCTGTTATAGTTTTGGAGAAAAATGTGTTCATTTTATGTATGCGAGAAATGCCTTAAAAATGGCTTTAAAATGGATTTGGAGCATGGAGACGATTATCTCGGGATTGCAAGATAACCAAACAAAACTTTTAGTGGATTTCTACTTATTTTATTAAATATCATCTCCACCAAACAGGACAAGCTTGCATCTGTTATAGTTTTGGAGAAAAATGTGTTCATTTCATGTATGCGCGAAATGCCTTAAAAATGGCTTTAAAATGGATTTGGAGCATGGAGACGATTATCTCGGGATTGCAAGATAACCAAACAAAACTTTTAGTGGATTTCTACTTATTTTATTAAATATCATCTCTACCAAACAGGACAAGCTTGCATCTGTTATAGTTTTGGAGAAAAATGTGTTCATTTCATGTATGCGCGAAATGCCTTAAAAATGGCTTTAAAATGGATTTGGAGCATGGAGACGATTATCTCGGGATTGCAAGATAACCAAACAAAACTTTTAGTGGATTTCTACTTATTTTATTAAATATCATCTCCACCAAACAGGACAAGCTTGCATCTGTTATAGTTTTGGAGAAAAATGTGTTCATTTCATGTATGCGCGAAATGCCTTAAAAATAACTTTAAAATGGATTTGGAGCATGGAGACGATTATCTCGGGATTGCAAGATAACCAAACAAAACTTTTAGTGGATTTCTACTTATTTTATTAAATATCATCTCCACCAAACAGGACAAGCTTGCATGTGTTATAGTTTTGGAGAAAAATGTGTTAATTTCATGTATGCGCAAAATGCCTTTGAAATGGCTTTAAAATGGATTTGGAGCATGGAGACGATTATCTCAGGATGGCAATATAAACAAACGAAACTTTTAGTAGATTTCTACTTATTTTATTAAATATTATCTCGACCAAACAGGACAAGCTTGCATCTGTTATAGTTTTGGAGAAAAATGTGTTCATTTCATGTATGCGCGAAATGCCTTAAAAATGGCTTTAAAATGGATTTGGAGCATGGAGACGATTATCTCGGGATTGCAAGATAACCAAACAAAACTTTTAGTGGATTTCTACTTATTTTATTAAATATCATCTCCACCAAACAGGACAAGCTTGCATCTGTTATAGTTTTGGAGAAAAATGTGTTCATTTCATGTATGCGCGAAATGCCTTAAAAATGGCTTTAAAATGGATTTGGAGCATGGAGACGATTATCTCGGGATTGCAATATAACCAAACAAAACTTTTAGTGGATTTCTACTTATTTTATTAAATATCATCTCCACCAAACAGGACAAGCTTGCATCTGTTATAGTTTTGGAGAAAAATGTGTTCATTTCATGTATGCGCGAAATGCCTTAAAAATGGCTTTAAAATGGATTTGGAGCATGGAGACGATTATCTCGGGATTGCAAGATAACCAAACAAAACTTTTAGTGGATTTCTACTTATTTTATTAAATATCATCTCCACCAAACAGGACAAGCTTGCATCTGTTATAGTTTTGGAGAAAAATGTGTTCATTTCATGTATGCGCGAAATGCCTTAAAAATGGCTTTAAAATGGATTTGGAGCATGGAGACGATTATCTCGGGATTGCAAGATAACCAAACAAAACTTTTAGTGGATTTCTACTTATTTTATTAAATATCATCTCCACCAAACAGGACAAGCTTGCATCTGTTATAGTTTTGGAGAAAAATGTGTTCATTTCATGTATGCGCGAAATGCCTTAAAAATGGCTTTAAAATGGATTTGGAGCATGGAGACGATTATCTCGGGATTGCAAGATAACCAAACAAAACTTTTAGTGGATTTCTACTTATTTTATTAAATATCATCTCCACCAAACAGGACAAGCTTGCATCTGTTATAGTTTTGGAGAAAAATGTGTTCATTTCATGTATGCGCGAAATGCCTTAAAAATGGCTTTAAAATGGATTTGGAGCATGGAGACGATTATCTCGGGATTGCAAGATAACCAAACAAAACTTTTAGTGGATTTCTACTTATTTTATTAAATATCATCTCCACCAAACAGGACAAGCTTGCATCTGTTATAGTTTTGGAGAAAAATGTGTTCATTTCATGTATGCGCGAAATGCCTTAAAAATGGCTTTAAAATGGATTTGGAGCATGGAGACGATTATCTCGGGATTGCAAGATAACCAAACAAAACTTTTAGTGGATTTCTACTTATTTTATTAAATATCATCTCCACCAAACAGGACAAGCTTGCATCTGTTATAGTTTTGGAGAAAAATGTGTTCATTTCATGTATGCGCGAATTGCCTTAAAAATGGCTTTAAAATGGATTTGGAGCATGGAGACGATTATCTCGGGATTGCAAGATAACCAAACAAAACTTTTAGTGGATTTCTACTTATTTTATTAAATATCATCTCCACCAAACAGGACAAGCTTGCATCTGTTATAGTTTTGGAGAAAAATGTGTTCATTTCATGTATGCGCGAAATGCCTTAAAAATGGCTTTAAAATGGATTTGGAGCATGGAGACGATTATCTCGGGATTGCAAGATAACCAAACAAAACTTTTAGTGGATTTCTACAAATTTTATTAAATATCATCTCCACCAAACAGGACAAGCTTGCATCTGTTATAGTTTTGGAGAAAAATGTGTTCATTTCATGTATGCGCGAAATGCCTTAAAAATGGCTTTAAAATGGATTTGGAGCATGGAGACGATTATCTCGGGTTTTTCAATATAACCAAACAAAACTTTTAGTGGATTTCTACTTATTTTATTAAATATCATCTCCACCAAACAGGACAAGCTTGCATCTGTTATAGTTTTGGAGAAAAATGTGTTCATTTCATGTATGCGCGAAATGCCTTAAAAATGGCTTTAAAATGGATTTGGAGCATGGAGACGATTATCTCGGGATTGCAAGATAACCAAACAAAACTTTTAGTGGATTTCTACTTATTTTATTAAATATCATCTCCACCAAACAGGACAAGCTTGCATCTGTTATAGTTTTGGAGAAAAATGTGTTCATTTCATGTATGCGCGAAATGCCTTAAAAATGGCTTTAAAATGGATTTGGAGCATGGAGACGATTATCTCGGGATTGCAAGATAACCAAACAAAACTTTTAGTGGATTTCTACTTATTTTATTAAATATCATCTCCACCAAACAGGACAAGCTTGCATCTGTTATAGTTTTGGAGAAAAATGTGTTCATTTCATGTATGCGCGAAATGCTTTAAAAATGGCTTTAAAATGGATTTGGAGCATGGAGACGATTATCTCGGGATTGCAAGATAACCAAACAAAACTTTTAGTGGATTTCTACTTATTTTATTAAATATCATCTCCACCAAACAGGACAAGCTTGCATCTGTTATAGTTTTGGAGAAAAATGTGTTCATTTCATGTATGCGCGAAATGCCTTAAAAATGGCTTTAAAATGGATTTGGAGCATGGAGACGATTATCTCGGGATTGCAAGATAACCAAACAAAACTTTTAGTGGATTTCTACTTATTTTATTAAATATCATCTCCACCAAACAGGACAAGCTTGCATGTGTTATAGTTTTGGAGAAAAATGTGTTCATTTCATGTATGCGCAAAATGCCTTTGAAATGGCTTTAAAATGGATTTGGAGCATGGAGACGATTATCTCGGGATTGCAAGATAACCAAACAAAACTTTTAGTGGATTTCTACTTATTTTATTAAATATCATCTCCACCAAACAGGACAAGCTTGCATCTGTTATAGTTTTGGAGAAAAATGTGTTCATTTCATGTATGCGCGAAATGCTTTAAAAATGGCTTTAAAATGGATTTGGAGCATGGAGACGATTATCTCGGGATTGCAAGATAACCAAACAAAACTTTTAGTGGATTTCTACTTATTTTATTAAATATCATCTCCACCAAACAGGACAAGCTTGCATCTGTTATAGTTTTGGAGAAAAATGTGTTCATTTCATGTATGCGCGAAATGCCTTAAAAATGGCTTTAAAATGGATTTGGAGCATGGAGACGATTATCTCGGGATTGCAAGATAACCAAACAAAACTTTTAGTGGATTTCTACTTATTTTATTAAATATCATCTCCACCAAACAGGACAAGCTTGCATCTGTTATAGTTTTGGAGAAAAATGTGTTCATTTCATGTATGCGCGAAATGCCTTAAAAATGGCTTTAAAATGGATTTGGAGCATGGAGACGATTATCTCGGGATTGCAAGATAACCAAACAAAACTTTTAGTGGATTTCTACTTATTTTATTAAATATCATCTCCACCAAACAGGACAAGCTTGCATGTGTTATAGTTTTGGAGAAAAATGTGTTCATTTCATGTATGCGCAAAATGCCTTTGAAATGGCTTTAAAATGGATTTGGAGCATGGAGACGATTATCTCAGGATGGCAATATAAACAAACGAAACTTTTAGTAGATTTCTACTTATTTTATTAAATATTATCTCCACCAAACAGGACAAGCTTGCATCTGTTATAGTTTTGGAGAAAAATGTGTTCATTTTATGTATGCGCGAAATGCCTTAAAAATGGCTTTAAAATGGATTTGGAGCATGGAGACGATTATCTCTGGATTGCAAGATAACCAAACAAAACTTTTAGTGGATTTCTACTTATTTTATTAAATATCATCTCCACCAAACAGGACAAGCTTGCATCTGTTATAGTTTTGGAGAAAAATGTGTTCATTTCATGTATGCGCGAAATGCCTTAAAAATGGCTTTAAAATGGATTTGGAGCATGGAGACGATTATCTCGGGATTGCAAGATAACCAAACAAAACTTTTAGTGGATTTCTACTTATTTTATTAAATATCATCTCCACCAAACAGGACAAGCTTGCATCTGTTATAGTTTTGGAGAAAAATGTGTTTATTTCATGTATGCGCGAAATGCCTTAAAAATGGCTTTAAAATGGATTTGGAGCATGGAGACGATTATCTCGGGATTGCAAGATAACCAAACAAAACTTTTAGTGGATTTCTACTTATTTTATTAAATATCATCTCCACCAAACAGGACAAGCTTGCATGTGTTATAGTTTTGGAGAAAAATGTGTTCATTTCATGTATGCGCAAAATGCCTTTGAAATGGCTTTAAAATGGATTTGGAGCATGGAGACGATTATCTCAGGATGGCAATATAAACAAACGAAACTTTTAGTAGATTTCTACTTATTTTATTAAATATTATCTCCACCAAACAGGACAAGCTTGCATCTGTTATAGTTTTGGAGAAAAATGTGTTCATTTCATGTATGCGCGAAATGCCTTAAAAATGGCTTTAAAATGGATTTGGAGCATGGAGACGATTATCTCGGGATTGCAAGATAACCAAACAAAACTTTTAGTGGATTTCTACTTATTTTATTAAATATCATCTCCACCAAACAGGACAAGCTTGCATCTGTTATAGTTTTGGAGAAAAATGTGTTCATTTCATGTATGCGCGAAATGCCTTAAAAAGGGCTTTAAAATGGATTTGGAGCATGGAGACGATTATCTCGGGATTGCAAGATAACCAAACAAAACTTTTAGTGGATTTCTACTTATTTTATTAAATATCATCTCCACCAAACAGGACAAGCTTGCATCTGTTATAGTTTTGGAGAAAAATGTGTTCATTTCATGTATGCGCGAAATGCCTTAAAAATGGCTTTAAAATGGATTTGGAGCATGGAGACGATTATCTCGGGATTGCAAGATAACCAAACAAAACTTTTAGTGGATTTCTACTTATTTTATATAATATCATCTCCACCAAACAGGACAAGCTTGCATCTGTTATAGTTTTGGAGAAAAATGTGTTCATTTCATGTATGCGCGAAATGCCTTAAAAATGGCTTTAAAATGGATTTGGAGCATGGAGACGATTATCTCGGGATTGCAAGATAACCAAACAAAACTTTTAGTGGATTTCTACTTATTTTATTAAATATCATCTCCACCAAACAGGACAAGCTTGCATCTGTTATAGTTTTGGAGAAAAATGTGTTCATTTCATGTATGCGCGAAATGCCTTAAAAATGGCTTTAAAATGGATTTGGAGCATGGAGACGATTATCTCGGGATTGCAAGATAACCAAACAAAACTTTTAGTGGATTTCTACTTATTTTATTAAATATCATCTCCACCAAACAGGACAAGCTTGCATCTGTTATAGTTTTGGAGAAAAATGTGTTCATTTCATGTATGCGCGAAATGCCTTAAAAATGGCTTTAAAATGGATTTGGAGCATGGAGACGATTATCTCGGGTTTTTCAAGATAACCAAACAAAACTTTTAGTGGATTTCTACTTATTTTATTAAATATCATCTCCACCAAACAGGACAAGCTTGCATCTGTTATAGTTTTGGAGAAAAATGTGTTCATTTCATGTATGCGCGAAATGCCTTAAAAATGGCTTTAAAATGGATTTGGAGCATGGAGACGATTATCTCGGGATTGCAAGATAACCAAACAAAACTTTTAGTGGATTTCTACTTATTTTATTAAATATCATCTCCACCAAACAGGACAAGCTTGCATCTGTTATAGTTTTGGAGAAAAATGTGTTCATTTCATGTATGCGCGAAATGCCTTAAAAATGGCTTTAAAATGGATTTGGAGCATGGAGACGATTATCTCGGGATTGCAAGATAACCAAACAAAACTTTTAGTGGATTTCTACTTATTTTATTAAATATCATCTCCACCAAACAGGACAAGCTTGCATCTGTTATAGTTTTGGAGAAAAATGTGTTCATTTCATGTATGCGCGAAATGCTTTAAAAATGGCTTTAAAATGGATTTGGAGCATGGAGACGATTATCTCGGGATTGCAAGATAACCAAACAAAACTTTTAGTGGATTTCTACTTATTTTATTAAATATCATCTCCACCAAACAGGACAAGCTTGCATCTGTTATAGTTTTGGAGAAAAATGTGTTCATTTCATGTATGCGCGAAATGCCTTAAAATGGCTTTAAAATGGATTTGGAGCATGGAGACGATTATCTCGGGATTGCAAGATAACCAAACAAAACTTTTAGTGGATTTCTACTTATTTTATTAAATATCATCTCCACCAAACAGGACAAGCTTGCATCTGTTATAGTTTTGGAGAAAAATGTGTTCATTTCATGTATGCGCGAAATGCCTTAAAAATGGCTTTAAAATGGATTTGGAGCATGGAGACGATTATCTCGGGATTGCAAGATAACCAAACAAAACTTTTAGTGGATTTCTACTTATTTTATATAATATCATCTCCACCAAACAGGACAAGCTTGCATCTGTTATAGTTTTGGAGAAAAATGTGTTCATTTCATGTATGCGCGAAATGCCTTAAAAATGGCTTTAAAATGGATTTGGAGCATGGAGACGATTATCTCGGGATTGCAAGATAACCAAACAAAACTTTTAGTGGATTTCTACTTATTTTATTAAATATCATCTCCACCAAACAGGACAAGCTTGCATCTGTTATAGTTTTGGAGAAAAATGTGTTCATTTCATGTATGCGCGAAATGCCTTAAAAATGGCTTTAAAATGGATTTGGAGCATGGAGACGATTATCTCGGGATTGCAAGATAACCAAACAAAACTTTTAGTGGATTTCTACTTATTTTATTAAATATCATCTCCACCAAACAGGACAAGCTTGCATCTGTTATAGTTTTGGAGAAAAATGTGTTTATTTCATGTATGCGCGAAATGCCTTTAAAATGGCTTTAAAATGGATTTGGAGCATGGAGACGATTATCTCGGGATTGCAAGATAACCAAACAAAACTTTTAGTGGATTTCTACTTATTTTATTAAATATCATCTCCACCAAACAGGACAAGCTTGCATGTGTTATAGTTTTGGAGAAAAATGTGTTCATTTCATGTATGCGCAAAATGCCTTTGAAATGGCTTTAAAATGGATTTGGAGCATGGAGACGATTATCTCAGGATGGCAATATAAACAAACGAAACTTTTAGTAGATTTCTACTTATTTTATTAAATATTATCTCCACCAAACAGGACAAGCTTGCATCTGTTATAGTTTTGGAGAAAAATGTGTTCATTTCATGTATGCGCGAAATGCCTTAAAAATGGCTTTAAAATGGATTTGGAGCATGGAGACGATTATCTCGGGATTGCAAGATAACCAAACAAAACTTTTAGTGGATTTCTACTTATTTTATTAAATATCATCTCCACCAAACAGGACAAGCTTGCATCTGTTATAGTTTTGGAGAAAAATGTGTTCATTTCATGTATGCGCGAAATGCCTTAAAAATGGCTTTAAAATGGATTTGGAGCATGGAGACGATTATCTCGGGATTGCAAGATAACCAAACAAAACTTTTAGTGGATTTCTACTTATTTTATTAAATATCATCTCCACCAAACAGGACAAGCTTGCATCTGTTATAGTTTTGGAGAAAAATGTGTTCATTTCATGTATGCGCGAAATGCCTTAAAAATGGCTTTAAAATGGATTTGGAGCATGGAGACGATTATCTCGGGATTGCAAGATAACCAAACAAAACTTTTAGTGGATTTCTACTTATTTTATATAATATCATCTCCACCAAACAGGACAAGCTTGCATCTGTTATAGTTTTGGAGAAAAATGTGTTCATTTCATGTATGCGCGAAATGCCTTAAAAATGGCTTTAAAATGGATTTGGAGCATGGAGACGATTATCTCGGGATTGCAAGATAACCAAACAAAACTTTTAGTGGATTTCTACTTATTTTATTAAATATCATCTCCACCAAACAGGACAAGCTTGCATCTGTTATAGTTTTGGAGAAAAATGTGTTCATTTCATGTATGCGCGAAATGCCTTAAAAATGGCTTTAAAATGGATTTGGAGCATGGAGACGATTATCTCGGGATTGCAAGATAACCAAACAAAACTTTTAGTGGATTTCTACTTATTTTATTAAATATCATCTCCACCAAACAGGACAAGCTTGCATCTGTTATAGTTTTGGAGAAAAATGTGTTCATTTCATGTATGCGCGAAATGCCTTAAAAATGGCTTTAAAATGGATTTGGAGCATGGAGACGATTATCTCGGGTTTTTCAAGATAACCAAACAAAACTTTTAGTGGATTTCTACTTATTTTATTAAATATCATCTCCACCAAACAGGACAAGCTTGCATCTGTTATAGTTTTGGAGAAAAATGTGTTCATTTCATGTATGCGCGAAATGCCTTAAAAATGGCTTTAAAATGGATTTGGAGCATGGAGACGATTATCTCGGGATTGCAAGATAACCAAACAAAACTTTTAGTGGATTTCTACTTATTTTATTAAATATCATCTCCACCAAACAGGACAAGCTTGCATCTGTTATAGTTTTGGAGAAAAATGTGTTCATTTCATGTATGCGCGAAATGCCTTAAAAAATGGCTTTAAAATGGATTTGGAGCATGGAGACGATTATCTCGGGATTGCAAGATAACCAAACAAAACTTTTAGTGGATTTCTACTTATTTTATTAAATATCATCTCCACCAAACAGGACAAGCTTGCATCTGTTATAGTTTTGGAGAAAAATGTGTTCATTTCATGTATGCGCGAAATGCTTTAAAAATGGCTTTAAAATGGATTTGGAGCATGGAGACGATTATCTCGGGATTGCAAGATAACCAAACAAAACTTTTAGTGGATTTCTACTTATTTTATTAAATATCATCTCCACCAAACAGGACAAGCTTGCATCTGTTATAGTTTTGGAGAAAAATGTGTTCATTTCATGTATGCGCGAAATGCCTTAAAAATGGCTTTAAAATGGATTTGGAGCATGGAGACGATTATCTCGGGATTGCAAGATAACCAAACAAAACTTTTAGTGGATTTCTACTTATTTTATTAAATATCATCTCCACCAAACAGGACAAGCTTGCATGTGTTATAGTTTTGGAGAAAAATGTGTTCATTTCATGTATGCGCAAAATGCCTTTGAAATGGCTTTAAAATGGATTTGGAGCATGGAGACGATTATCTCGGGATTGCAAGATAACCAAACAAAACTTTTAGTGGATTTCTACTTATTTTATTAAATATCATCTCCACCAAACAGGACAAGCTTGCATCTGTTATAGTTTTGGAGAAAAATGTGTTCATTTCATGTATGCGCGAAATGCTTTAAAAATGGCTTTAAAATGGATTTGGAGCATGGAGACGATTATCTCGGGATTGCAAGATAACCAAACAAAACTTTTAGTGGATTTCTACTTATTTTATTAAATATCATCTCCACCAAACAGGACAAGCTTGCATCTGTTATAGTTTTGGAGAAAAATGTGTTCATTTCATGTATGCGCGAAATGCCTTAAAAATGGCTTTAAAATGGATTTGGAGCATGGAGACGATTATCTCGGGATTGCAAGATAACCAAACAAAACTTTTAGTGGATTTCTACTTATTTTATTAAATATCATCTCCACCAAACAGGACAAGCTTGCATCTGTTATAGTTTTGGAGAAAAATGTGTTCATTTCATGTATGCGCGAAATGCCTTAAAAATGGCTTTAAAATGGATTTGGAGCATGGAGACGATTATCTCGGGATTGCAAGATAACCAAACAAAACTTTTAGTGGATTTCTACTTATTTTATTAAATATCATCTCCACCAAACAGGACAAGCTTGCATGTGTTATAGTTTTGGAGAAAAATGTGTTCATTTCATGTATGCGCAAAATGCCTTTGAAATGGCTTTAAAATGGATTTGGAGCATGGAGACGATTATCTCAGGATGGCAATATAAACAAACGAAACTTTTAGTAGATTTCTACTTATTTTATTAAATATTATCTCCACCAAACAGGACAAGCTTGCATCTGTTATAGTTTTGGAGAAAAATGTGTTCATTTTATGTATGCGCGAAATGCCTTAAAAATGGCTTTAAAATGGATTTGGAGCATGGAGACGATTATCTCGGGATTGCAAGATAACCAAACAAAACTTTTAGTGGATTTCTACTTATTTTATTAAATATCATCTCCACCAAACAGGACAAGCTTGCATCTGTTATAGTTTTGGAGAAAAATGTGTTCATTTTATGTATGCGCGAAAGGCCTTAAAAATGGCTTTAAAATGGATTTGGAGCATGGAGACGATTATCTCGGGATTGCAAGATAACCAAACAAAACTTTTAGTGGATTTCTACTTATTTTATTAAATATCATCTCCACCAAACAGGACAAGCTTGCATCTGTTATAGTTTTGGAGAAAAATGTGTTTATTTCATGTATGCGCGAAATGCCTTAAAAATGGCTTTAAAATGGATTTGGAGCATGGAGACGATTATCTCGGGATTGCAAGATAACCAAACAAAACTTTTAGTGGATTTCTACTTATTTTATTAAATATCATCTCCACCAAACAGGACAAGCTTGCATCTGTTATAGTTTTGGAGAAAAATGTGTTCATTTCATGTATGCGCAAAATGCCTTTGAAATGGCTTTAAAATGGATTTGGAGAATGGAGACGATTATCTCAGGATGGCAATATAAACAAACAAAACTTTTAGTAGATTTCTACTTATTTTATTAAATATTATCTCCACCAAACAGGACAAGCTTGCATCTGTTATAGTTTTGGAGAAAAATGTGTTCATTTCATGTATGCGCGAAATGCCTTAAAAATGGCTTTAAAATGGATTTGGAGCATGGAGACGATTATCTCGGGATTGCAAGATAACCAAACAAAACTTTTAGTGGATTTCTACTTATTTTATTAAATATCATCTCCACCAAACAGGACAAGCTTGCATCTGTTATAGTTTTGGAGAAAAATGTGTTCATTTCATGTATGCGCGAAATGCCTTAAAAATGGCTTTAAAATGGATTTGGAGCATGGAGACGATTATCTCGGGATTGCAAGATAACCAAACAAAACTTTTAGTGGATTTCTACTTATTTTATTAAATATCATCTCCACCAAACAGGACAAGCTTGCATCTGTTATAGTTTTGGAGAAAAATGTGTTCATTTCATGTATGCGCGAAATGCCTTAAAAATGGCTTTAAAATGGATTTGGAGCATGGAGACGATTATCTCGGGATTGCAAGATAACCAAACAAAACTTTTAGTGGATTTCTACTTATTTTATTAAATATCATCTCCACCAAACAGGACAAGCTTGCATGTGTTATAGTTTTGGAGAAAAATGTGTTCATTTCATGTATGCGCAAAATGCCTTTGAAATGGCTTTAAAATGAATTTGGAGCATGGAGACGATTATCTCAGGATGGCAATATAAACAAACGAAACTTTTAGTAGATTTCTACTTATTTTATTAAATATTATCTCCACCAAACAGGACAAGCTTGCATCTGTTATAGTTTTGGAGAAAAATGTGTTCATTTCATGTATGCGCGAAATGCCTTAAAAATGGCTTTAAAATGGATTTGGAGCATGGAGACGATTATCTCGGGATTGCAATATAACCAAACAAAACTTTTAGTGGATTTCTACCTATTTTATTAAATATCATCTCCACCAAACAGGACAAGCTTGCATCTGTTATAGTTTTGGAGAAAAATGTGTTCATTTCATGTATGCGCGAAATGCCTTAAAAATGGCTTTAAAATGGATTTGGAGCATGGAGACGATTATCTCGGGATTGCAAGATAACCAAACAAAACTTTTAGTGGATTTCTACTTATTTTATTAAATATCATCTCCACCAAACAGGACAAGCTTGCATCTGTTATAGTTTTGGAGAAAAATGTGTTCATTTCATGTATGCGCGAAATGCCTTAAAAATGGCTTTAAAATGGATTTGGAGCATGGAGACGATTATCTCGGGATTGCAAGATAACCAAACAAAACTTTTAGTGGATTTCTACTTATTTTATTAAATATCATCTCCACCAAACAGGACAAGCTTGCATCTGTTATAGTTTTGGAGAAAAATGTGTTCATTTCATGTATGCGCGAAATGCCTTAAAAATGGCTTTAAAATGGATTTGGAGCATGGAGACGATTATCTCGGGATTGCAAGATAACCAAACAAAACTTTTAGTGGATTTCTACTTATTTTATTAAATATCATCTCCACCAAACAGGACAAGCTTGCATCTGTTATAGTTTTGGAGAAAAATGTGTTCATTTCATGTATGCGCGAAATGCCTTAAAAATGGCTTTAAAATGGATTTGGAGCATGGAGACGATTATCTCGGGTTTGCAAGATAACCAAACAAAACTTTTAGTGGATTTCTACTTATTTTATTAAATATCATCTCCACCAAACAGGACAAGCTTGCATCTGTTATAGTTTTGGAGAAAAATGTGTTCATTTCATGTATGCGCGAAATGCCTTAAAAATGGCTTTAAAATGGATTTGGAGCATGGAGACGATTATCTCGGGATTGCAAGATAACCAAACAAAACTTTTAGTGGATTTCTACTTATTTTATTAAATATCATCTCCACCAAACAGGACAAGCTTGCATCTGTTATAGTTTTGGAGAAAAATGTGTTCATTTCATGTATGCGCGAAATGCCTTAAAAATGGCTTTAAAATGGATTTGGAGCATGGAGACGATTATCTCGGGATTGCAAGATAACCAAACAAAACTTTTAGTGGATTTCTACTTATTTTATTAAATATCATCTCCACCAAACAGGACAAGCTTGCATCTGTTATAGTTTTGGAGAAAAATGTGTTTATTTCATGTATGCGCGAAATGCCTTAAAAATGGCTTTAAAATGGATTTGGAGCATGGAGACGATTATCTCGGGATTGCAAGATAACCAAACAAAACTTTTAGTGGATTTCTACTTATTTTATTAAATATCATCTCCACCAAACAGGACAAGCTTGCATGTGTTATAGTTTTGGAGAAAAATGTGTTCATTTCATGTATGCGCAAAATGCCTTTGAAATGGCTTTAAAATGGATTTGGAGCATGGAGACGATTATCTCAGGATGGCAATATAAACAAACGAAACTTTTAGTAGATTTCTACTTATTTTATTAAATATTATCTCCACCAAACAGGACAAGCTTGCATCTGTTATAGTTTTGGAGAAAAATGTGTTCATTTTATGTATGCGCGAAATGCCTTAAAAATGGCTTTAAAATGGATTTGGAGCATGGAGACGATTATCTCGGGATTGCAAGATAACCAAACAAAACTTTCAGTGGATTTCTACTTATTTTATTAAATATCATCTCCACCAAACAGGACAAGCTTGCATCTGTTATAGTTTTGGAGAAAAATGTGTTCATTTCATGTATGCGCGAAATGCCTTAAAAATGGCTTTAAAATGGATTTGGAGCATGGAGACGATTATCTCGGGATTGCAAGATAACCAAACAAAACTTTTAGTGGATTTCTACTTATTTTATTAAATATCATCTCCACCAAACAGGACAAGCTTGCATGTGTTATAGTTTTGGAGAAAAATGTGTTCATTTCATGTATGCGCAAAATGCCTTTGAAATGGCTTTAAAATGGATTTGGAGCATGGAGACGATTATCTCGGGATTGCAAGATAACCAAACAAAAATTTTAGTGGATTTCTACTTATTTTATTAAATATCATCTCCACCAAACAGGACAAGCTTGCATCTGTTATAGTTTTGGAGAAAAATGTGTTCATTTCATGTATGCGCGAAATGCCTTAAAAATGGCTTTAAAATGGATTTGGAACATGGAGACGATTATCTCGGGATTGCAAGATAACCAAACAAAACTTTTAGTGGATTCTACTTATTTTATTAAATATCATCTCCACCAAACAGGACAAGCTTGCATGTGTTATAGTTTTGGAGAAAAATGTGTTCATTTCATGTATGCGCAAAATGCCTTTGAAATGGCTTTAAAATGGATTTGGAGCATGGAGACGATTATCTCGGGTTTGCAAGATAACCAAACAAAACTTTTAGTGGATTTCTACTTATTTTATTAAATATCATCTCCACCAAACAGGACAAGCTTGCATCTGTTATAGTTTTGGAGAAAAATGTGTTCATTTCATGTATGCGCGAAATGCCTTAAAAATGGCTTTAAAATGGATTTGGAGCATGGAGACGATTATCTCGGGATTGCAAGATAACCAAACAAAACTTTTAGTGGATTTCTACTTATTTTATTAAATATCATCTCCACCAAACAGGACAAGCTTGCATCTGTTATAGTTTTGGAGAAAAATGTGTTCATTTCATGTATGCGCGAAATGCCTTAAAAATGGCTTTAAAATGGATTTGGAGCATGGAGACGATTATCTCGGGATTGCAAGATAACCAAACAAAACTTTTAGTGGATTTCTACTTATTTTATTAAATATCATCTCCACCAAACAGGACAAGCTTGCATCTGTTATAGTTTTGGAGAAAAATGTGTTTATTTCATGTATGCGCGAAATGCCTTAAAAATGGCTTTAAAATGGATTTGGAGCATGGAGACGATTATCTCGGGATTGCAAGATAACCAAACAAAACTTTTAGTGGATTTCTACTTATTTTATTAAATATCATCTCCACCAAACAGGACAAGCTTGCATGTGTTATAGTTTTGGAGAAAAATGTGTTCATTTCATGTATGCGCAAAATGCCTTTGAAATGGCTTTAAAATGGATTTGGAGCATGGAGACGATTATCTCAGGATGGCAATATAAACAAACGAAACTTTTAGTAGATTTCTACTTATTTTATTAAATATTATCTCCACCAAACAGGACAAGCTTGCATCTGTTATAGTTTTGGAGAAAAATGTGTTCATTTTATGTATGCGCGAAATGCCTTAAAAATGGCTTTAAAATGGATTTGGAGCATGGAGACGATTATCTCGGGATTGCAAGATAACCAAACAAAACTTTCAGTGGATTTCTACTTATTTTATTAAATATCATCTCCACCAAACAGGACAAGCTTGCATCTGTTATAGTTTTGGAGAAAAATGTGTTCATTTCATGTATGCGCGAAATGCCTTAAAAATGGCTTTAAAATGGATTTGGAGCATGGAGACGATTATCTCGGGATTGCAAGATAACCAAACAAAACTTTTAGTGGATTTCTACTTATTTTATTAAATATCATCTCCACCAAACAGGACAAGCTTGCATGTGTTATAGTTTTGGAGAAAAATGTGTTCATTTCATGTATGCGCAAAATGCCTTTGAAATGGCTTTAAAATGGATTTGGAGCATGGAGACGATTATCTCGGGATTGCAAGATAACCAAACAAAAATTTTAGTGGATTTCTACTTATTTTATTAAATATCATCTCCACCAAACAGGACAAGCTTGCATCTGTTATAGTTTTGGAGAAAAATGTGTTCATTTCATGTATGCGCGAAATGCCTTAAAAATGGCTTTAAAATGGATTTGGAACATGGAGACGATTATCTCGGGATTGCAAGATAACCAAACAAAACTTTTAGTGGATTCTACTTATTTTATTAAATATCATCTCCACCAAACAGGACAAGCTTGCATCTGTTATAGTTTTGGAGAAAAATGTGTTCATTTCATGTATGCGCGAAATGCCTTAAAAATGGCTTTAAAATGGATTTGGAGCATGGAGACGATTATCTCGGGATTGCAAGATAACCAAACAAAACTTTTAGTGGATTTCTACTTATTTTATTAAATATCATCTCCACCAAACAGGACAAGCTTGCATCTGTTATAGTTTTGGAGAAAAATGTGTTCATTTCATGTATGCGCGAAATGCCTTAAAAATGGCTTTAAAATGGATTTGGAGCATGGAGACGATTATCTCGGGATTGCAAGATAACCAAACAAAACTTTTAGTGGATTTCTACTTATTTTATTAAATATCATCTCCACCAAACAGGACAAGCTTGCATCTGTTATAGTTTTGGAGAAAAATGTGTTCATTTCATGTATGCGCGAAATGCCTTAAAAATGGCTTTAAAATGGATTTGGAGCATGGAGACGATTATCTCGGGATTGCAAGATAACCAAACAAAACTTTTAGTGGATTTCTACTTATTTTATTAAATATCATCTCCACCAAACAGGACAAGCTTGCATATATTATAGTTTTGGAGAAAAATGTGTTCATTTCATGTATGCGCGAAATGCCTTAAAAATGGCTTTAAATTGGATTTGGAGCATGGAGACGATTATCTCGGGATTGCAAGATAACCAAACAAAACTTTTAGTGGATTTCTACTTATTTTATTAAATATCATCTCCACCAAACAGGACAAGCTTGCATCTGTTATAGTTTTGGAGAAAAATGTGTTAATTTCATGTATGCGCGAAATGCCTTAAAAATGGCTTTAAAATGGATTTGGAGCATGGAGACGATTATCTCGGGATTGCAAGATAACCAAACAAAACTTTTAGTGGATTTCTACTTATTTTATTAAATATTATCTCCACCAAACAGGACAAGCTTGCATCTGTTATAGTTTTGGAGAAAAATGTGTTCATTTTATGTATGCGCGAAATGCCTTAAAAATGGCTTTAAAATGGATTTGGAGCATGGAGACGATTATCTCGGGATTGCAAGATAACCAAACAAAACTTTTAGTGGATTTCTACTTATTTTATTAAATATCATCTCCACCAAACAGGACAAGCTTGCATCTGTTATAGTTTTGGAGAAAAATGTGTTCATTTCATGTATGCGCGAAATGCCTTAAAAATGGCTTTAAAATGGATTTGGAGCATGGAGACGATTATCTCGGGATTGCAAGATAACCAAACAAAACTTTTAGTGGATTTCTACTTATTTTATTAAATATCATCTCCACCAAACAGGACAAGCTTGCATGTGTTATAGTTTTGGAGAAAAATGTGTTCATTTCATGTATGCGCAGAATGCCTTTGAAATGGCTTTAAAATGGATTTGGAGCATGGAGACGATTATCTCAGGATGGCAATATAAACAAACGAAACTTTTAGTAGATTTCTACTTATTTTATTAAATATTATCTCCACCAAACAGGACAAGCTTGCATCTGTTATAGTTTTGGAGAAAAATGTGTTCATTTCATGTATGCGCGAAATGCCTTAAAAATGGCTTTAAAATGGATTTGGAGCATGGAGACGATTATCTCGGGATTGCAAGATAACCAAACTAAACTTTTAGTGGATTTCTACTTATTTTATGAAATATCATCTCCACCAAACAGGACAAGCTTGCATCTGTTATAGTTTTGGAGAAAAATGTGTTCATTTCATGTATGCGCGAAATGCCTTAAAAATGGCTTTAAAATGCATTTGGAGCATGGAGACGATTATCTCGGGATTGCAAGATAACCAAACAAAACTTTTAGTGGATTTCTACTTATTTTATTAAATATCATCTCCACCAAACAGGACAAGCTTGCATCTGTTATAGTTTTGGAGAAAAATGTGTTCATTTCATGTATGCGCGAAATGCCTTAAAAATGGCTTTAAAATGGATTTGGAGCATGGAGACGATTATCTCGGGATTGCAAGATAACCAAACAAAACTTTTAGTGGATTTCTACTTATTTTATTAAATATCATCTCCACCAAACAGGACAAGCTTGCATCTGTTATAGTTTTGGAGAAAAATGTGTTCATTTCATGTATGCGCGAAATGCCTTAAAAATGGCTTTAAAATGGATTTGGAGCATGGAGACGATTATCTCGGGATTGCAAGATAACCAAACAAAACTTTTAGTGGATTTCTACTTATTTTATTAAATATCATCTCCACCAAACAGGACAAGCTTGCATCTGTTATAGTTTTGGAGAAAAATGTGTTCATTTCATGTATGCGCGAAATGCCTTAAAAATGGCTTTAAAATGGATTTGGAGCATGGAGACGATTATCTCGGGATTGCAATATAACCAAACAAAACTTTTAGTGGATTTCTACCTATTTTATTAAATATCATCTCCACCAAACAGGACAAGCTTGCATCTGTTATAGTTTTGGAGAAAAATGTGTTCATTTCATGTATGCGCCAAATGCCTTAAAAATGGCTTTAAAATGGATTTGGAGCATGGAGACGATTATCTCGGGATTGCAAGATAACCAAACAAAGCTTTTAGTGGATTTCTACTTATTTTATTAAATATCATCTCCACCAAACAGGACAAGCTTGCATCTGTTATAGTTTTGGAGAAAAATGTGTTCATTTCATGTATGCGCGAAATGCCTTAAAAATGGCTTTAAAATGGATTTGGAGCATGGAGACGATTATCTCGGGATTGCAAGATAACCAAACAAAACTTTTAGTGGATTTCTACTTATTTTATTAAATATCATCTCCACCAAACAGGACAAGCTTGCATCTGTTATAGTTTTGGAGAAAAATGTGTTCATTTCATGTATGCGCGAAATGCCTTAAAAATGGCTTTAAAATGGATTTGGAGCATGGAGACGATTATCTCGGGATTGCAAGATAACCAAACAAAACTTTTAGTGGATTTCTACTTATTTTATTAAATATCATCTCCACCAAACAGGACAAGCTTGCATCTGTTATAGTTTTGGAGAAAAATGTGTTCATTTCATGTATGCGCGAAATGCCTTAAAAATGGCTTTAAAATGGATTTGGAGCATGGAGACGATTATCTCGGGATTGCAAGATAACCAAACAAAACTTTTAGTGGATTTCTACTTATTTTATTAAATATCATCTCCACCAAACAGGACAAGCTTGCATCTGTTATAGTTTTGGAGAAAAATGTGTTCATTTCATGTATGCGCGAAATGCCTTAAAAATGGCTTTAAAATGGATTTGGAGCATGGAGACGATTATCTCGGGATTGCAAGATAACCAAACAAAACTTTTAGTGGATTTCTACTTATTTTATTAAATATCATCTCCACCAAACAGGACAAGCTTGCATCTGTTATAGTTTTGGAGAAAAATGTGTTCATTTCATGTATGCGCGAAATGCCTTAAAAATGGCTTTAAAATGGATTTGGAGCATGGAGACGATTATCTCGGGATTGCAAGATAACCAAACAAAACTTTTAGTGGATTTCTACTTATTTTATTAAATATCATCTCCACCAAACAGGACAAGCTTGCATCTGTTATAGTTTTGGAGAAAAATGTGTTTATTTCATGTATGCGCGAAATGCCTTAAAAATGGCTTTAAAATGGATTTGGAGCATGGAGACGATTATCTCGGGATTGCAAGATAACCAAACAAAACTTTTAGTGGATTTCTACTTATTTTATTAAATATCATCTCCACCAAACAGGACAAGCTTGCATGTGTTATAGTTTTGGAGAAAAATGTGTTCATTTCATGTATGCGCAAAATGCCTTTGAAATGGCTTTAAAATGGATTTGGAGCATGGAGACGATTATCTCGGGATTGCAAGATAACCAAACAAAACTTTTAGTGGATTTCTACTTATTTTATTAAATATCATCTCCACCAAACAGGACAAGCTTGCATGTGTTATAGTTTTGAAGAAAAATGTGTTCATTTCATGTATGCGCAAAATGCCTTTGAAATGGCTTTAAAATGGATTTGGAGCATGGAGACGATTATCTCGGGATTGCAAGATAACCAAACAAAACTTTTAGTGGATTTCTACTTATTTTATTAAATATCATCTCCACCAAACAGGACAAGCTTGCATCTGTTATAGTTTTGGAGAAAAAGGTGTTCATTTCATGTATGCGCGAAATGCCTTAAAAATGGCTTTAAAATGGATTTGGAGCATGGAGACGATTATCTCGGGATTGCAAGATAACCAAACAAAACTTTTAGTGGATTTCTACTTATTTTATTAAATATCATCTCCACCAAACAGTACAAGCTTGCATCTGTTATAGTTTTGGAGAAAAATGTGTTCATTTTATGTATGCGCGAAATGCCTTAAAAATGGCTTTAAAATGGATTTGGAGCATGGAGACGATTATCTCGGGATTGCAAGATAACCAAACAAAACTTTTAGTGGATTTCTACTTATTTTATTAAATATCATCTCCACCAAACAGGACAAGCTTGCATGTGTTATAGTTTTGGAGAAAAATGTGTTCATTTCATGTATGCGCGAAATGCCTTAAAAATGGCTTTAAAATGGATTTGGAGCATGGAGACGATTATCTCGGGATTGCAAGATAACCAAACAAAACTTTTAGTGGATTTCTACTTATTTTATTAAATATCATCTCCACCAAACAGGACAAGCTTGCATGTGTTATAGTTTTGGAGAAAAATGTGTTCATTTCATGTATGCGCAAAATGCCTTTGAAATGGCTTTAAAATGGATTTGGAGCATGGAGACGATTATCTCGGGATTGCAAGATAACCAAACAAAACTTTTAGTGGATTTCTACTTATTTTATTAAATATCATCTCCACCAAACAGGACAAGCTTGCATGTGTTATAGTTTTGGAGAAAAATGTGTTCATTTCATGTATGCGCAAAATGCCTTTGAAATGGCTTTAAAATGGATTTGGAGCATGGAGACGATTATCTCGGGATTGCAAGATAACCAAACAAAACTTTTAGTGGATTTCTACTTATTTTATTAAATATCATCTCCACCAAACAGGACAAGCTTGCATCTGTTATAGTTTTGGAGAAAAATGTGTTCATTTCATGTATGCGCGAAATGCCTTAAAAATGGCTTTAAAATGGATTTGGAGCATGGAGACGATTATCTCGGGATTGCAAGATAACCAAACAAAACTTTTAGTGGATTTCTACTTATTTTATTAAATATCATCTCCACCAAACAGGACAAGCTTGCATCTGTTATAGTTTTGGAGAAAAATGTGTTCATTTCATGTATGCGCGAAATGCCTTAAAAATGGCTTTAAAATGGATTTGGAGCATGGAGACGATTATCTCGGGATTGCAAGATAACCAAACAAAACTTTTAGTGGATTTCTACTTATTTTATTAAATATCATCTCCACCAAACAGGACAAGCTTGCATCTGTTATAGTTTTGGAGAAAAATGTGTTCATTTCATGTATGCGCGAAATGCCTTAAAAATGGCTTTAAAATGGATTTGGAGCATGGAGACGATTATCTCGGGATTGCAAGATAACCAAACAAAACTTTTAGTGGATTTCTACTTATTTTATTAAATATCATCTCCACCAAACAGGACAAGCTTGCATCTGTTATAGTTTTGGAGAAAAATGTGTTCATTTCATGTATGCGCGAAATGCCCTAAAAATGGCTTTAAAATGGATTTGGAGCATGGAGACGATTATCTCGGGATTGCAAGATAACCAAACAAAACTTTTAGTGGATTTCTACTTATTTTATTAAATATCATCTCCACCAAACAGGACAAGCTTGCATCTGTTATAGTTTTGGAGAAAAATGTGTTCATTTCATGTATGCGCGAAATGCCTTAAAAATGGCTTTAAAATGGATTTGGAGCATGGAGACGATTATCTCGGGATTGCAAGATAACCAAACAAAACTTTTAGTGGATTTCTACTTATTTTATTAAATATTATCTCCACCAAACAGGACAAGCTTGCATCTGTTATAGTTTTGGAGAAAAATGTGTTCATTTCATGTATGCGCGAAATGCCTTAAAAATGGCTTTAAAATGGATTTGGAGCATGGAGACGATTATCTCGGGATTGCAAGATAACCAAACAAAACTTTTAGTGGATTTCTACTTATTTTATTAAATATCATCTCCACCAAACAGGACAAGCTTGCATCTGTTATAGTTTTGGAGAAAAATGTGTTCATTTCATGTATGCGCGAAATGCCTTAAAAATGGCTTTAAAATGGATTTGGAGCATGGAGACGATTATCTCGGGATTGCAAGATAACCAAACAAAACTTTTAGTGGATTTCTACTTATTTTATTAAATATCATCTCCACCAAACAGGACAAGCTTGCATGTGTTATAGTTTTGGAGAAAAATGTGTTCATTTCATGTATGCGCAGAATGCCTTTGAAATGGCTTTAAAATGGATTTGGAGCATGGAGACGATTATCTCAGGATGGCAATATAAACAAACGAAACTTTTAGTAGATTTCTACTTATTTTATTAAATATTATCTCCACCAAACAGGACAAGCTTGCATCTGTTATAGTTTTGGAGAAAAATGTGTTCATTTCATGTATGCGCGAAATGCCTTAAAAATGGCTTTAAAATGGATTTGGAGCATGGAGACGATTATCTCGGGATTGCAAGATAACCAAACAAAACTTTTAGTGGATTTCTACTTATTTTATTAAATATCATCTCCACCAAACAGGAAAAGCTTGCATCTGTTATAGTTTTGGAGAAAAATGTGTTCATTTCATGTATGCGCGAAATGCCTTAAAAATGGCTTTAAAATGGATTTGGAGCATGGAGACGATTATCTCGGGATTGCAAGATAACCAAACTAAACTTTTAGTGGATTTCTACTTATTTTATGAAATATCATCTCCACCAAACAGGACAAGCTTGCATCTGTTATAGTTTTGGAGAAAAATGTGTTCATTTCATGTATGCGCGAAATGCCTTAAAAATGGCTTTAAAATGCATTTGGAGCATGGAGACGATTATCTCGGGATTGCAAGATAACCAAACAAAACTTTTAGTGGATTTCTACTTATTTTATTAAATATCATCTCCACCAAACAGGACAAGCTTGCATCTGTTATAGTTTTGGAGAAAAATGTGTTCATTTCATGTATGCGCGAAATGCCTTAAAAATGGCTTTAAAATGGATTTGGAGCATGGAGACGATTATCTCGGGATTGCAAGATAACCAAACAAAACTTTTAGTGGATTTCTACTTATTTTATTAAATATCATCTCCACCAAACAGGACAAGCTTGCATCTGTTATAGTTTTGGAGAAAAATGTGTTCATTTCATGTATGCGCGAAATGCCTTAAAAATGGCTTTAAAATGGATTTGGAGCATGGAGACGATTATCTCGGGATTGCAAGATAACCAAACAAAACTTTTAGTGGATTTCTACTTATTTTATTAAATATCATCTCCACCAAACAGGACAAGCTTGCATCTGTTATAGTTTTGGAGAAAAATGTGTTCATTTCATGTATGCGCGAAATGCCTTAAAAATGGCTTTAAAATGGATTTGGAGCATGGAGACGATTATCTCGGGATTGCAATATAACCAAACAAAACTTTTAGTGGATTTCTACCTATTTTATTAAATATCATCTCCACCAAACAGGACAAGCTTGCATCTGTTATAGTTTTGGAGAAAAATGTGTTCATTTCATGTATGCGCCAAATGCCTTAAAAATGGCTTTAAAATGGATTTGGAGCATGGAGACGATTATCTCGGGATTGCAAGATAACCAAACAAAACTTTTAGTGGATTTCTACTTATTTTATTAAATATCATCTCCACCAAACAGGACAAGCTTGCATCTGTTATAGTTTTGGAGAAAAATGTGTTCATTTCATGTATGCGCGAAATGCCTTAAAAATGGCTTTAAAATGGATTTGGAGCATGGAGACGATTATCTCGGGATTGCAAGATAACCAAACAAAACTTTTAGTGGATTTCTACTTATTTTATTAAATATCATCTCCACCAAACAGGACAAGCTTGCATCTGTTATAGTTTTGGAGAAAAATGTGTTCATTTCATGTATGCGCGAAATGCCTTAAAAATGGCTTTAAAATGGATTTGGAGCATGGAGACGATTATCTCGGGATTGCAAGATAACCAAACAAAACTTTTAGTGGATTTCTACTTATTTTATTAAATATCATCTCCACCAAACAGGACAAGCTTGCATCTGTTATAGTTTTGGAGAAAAATGTGTTCATTTCATGTATGCGCGAAATGCCTTAAAAATGGCTTTAAAATGGATTTGGAGCATGGAGACGATTATCTCGGGATTGCAAGATAACCAAACAAAACTTTTAGTGGATTTCTACTTATTTTATTAAATATCATCTCCACCAAACAGGACAAGCTTGCATCTGTTATAGTTTTGGAGAAAAATGTGTTCATTTCATGTATGCGCGAAATGCCTTAAAAATGGCTTTAAAATGGATTTGGAGCATGGAGACGATTATCTCGGGATTGCAAGATAACCAAACAAAACTTTTAGTGGATTTCTACTTATTTTATTAAATATCATCTCCACCAAACAGGACAAGCTTGCATCTGTTATAGTTTTGGAGAAAAATGTGTTCATTTCATGTATGCGCGAAATGCCTTAAAAATGGCTTTAAAATGGATTTGGAGCATGGAGACGATTATCTCGGGATTGCAAGATAACCAAACAAAACTTTTAGTGGATTTCTACTTATTTTATTAAATATCATCTCCACCAAACAGGACAAGCTTGCATCTGTTATAGTTTTGGAGAAAAATGTGTTTATTTCATGTATGCGCGAAATGCCTTAAAAATGGCTTTAAAATGGATTTGGAGCATGGAGACGATTATCTCGGGATTGCAAGATAACCAAACAAAACTTTTAGTGGATTTCTACTTATTTTATTAAATATCATCTCCACCAAACAGGACAAGCTTGCATGTGTTATAGTTTTGGAGAAAAATGTGTTCATTTCATGTATGCGCAAAATGCCTTTGAAATGGCTTTAAAATGGATTTGGAGCATGGAGACGATTATCTCGGGATTGCAAGATAACCAAACAAAACTTTTAGTGGATTTCTACTTATTTTATTAAATATCATCTCCACCAAACAGGACAAGCTTGCATGTGTTATAGTTTTGGAGAAAAATGTGTTCATTTCATGTATGCGCAAAATGCCTTTGAAATGGCTTTAAAATGGATTTGGAGCATGGAGACGATTATCTCGGGATTGCAAGATAACCAAACAAAACTTTTAGTGGATTTCTACTTATTTTATTAAATATCATCTCCACCAAACAGGACAAGCTTGCATCTGTTATAGTTTTGGAGAAAAATGTGTTCATTTCATGTATGCGCGAAATGCCTTAAAAATGGCTTTAAAATGGATTTGGAGCATGGAGACGATTATCTCGGGATTGCAAGATAACCAAACAAAACGTTTAGTGGATTTCTACTTATTTTATTAAATATCATCTCCACCAAACAGGACAAGCTTGCATCTGTTATAGTTTTGGAGAAAAATGTGTTCATTTCATGTATGCGCGAAATGCCTTAAAAATGGCTTTAAAATGGATTTGGAGCATGGAGACGATTATCTCGGGATTGCAAGATAACCAAACAAAACTTTTAGTGGATTTCTACTTATTTTATTAAATATCATCTCCACCAAACAGGACAAGCTTGCATCTGTTATAGTTTTGGAGAAAAATGTGTTCATTTCATGTATGCGCGAAATGCCTTAAAAATGGCTTTAAAATGGATTTGGAGCATGGAGACGATTATCTCGGGATTGCAAGATAACCAAACAAAACTTTTAGTGGATTTCTACTTATTTTATTAAATATCATCTCCACCAAACAGGACAAGCTTGCATCTGTTATAGTTTTGGAGAAAAATGTGTTCATTTCATGTATGCGCGAAATGCCCTAAAAATGGCTTTAAAATGGATTTGGAGCATGGAGACGATTATCTCGGGATTGCAAGATAACCAAACAAAACTTTTAGTGGATTTCTACTTATTTTATTAAATATCATCTCCACCAAACAGGACAAGCTTGCATCTGTTATAGTTTTGGAGAAAAATGTGTTCATTTCATGTATGCGCGAAATGCCTTAAAAATGGCTTTAAAATGGATTTGGAGCATGGAGACGATTATCTCGGGATTGCAAGATAACCAAACAAAACTTTTAGTGGATTTCTACTTATTTTATTAAATATCATCTCCACCAAACAGGACAAGCTTGCATGTGTTATAGTTTTGGAGAAAAATGTGTTCATTTCATGTATGCGCAGAATGCCTTTGAAATGGCTTTAAAATGGATTTGGAGCATGGAGACGATTATCTCAGGATGGCAATATAAACAAACGAAACTTTTAGTAGATTTCTACTTATTTTATTAAATATCATCTCCACCAAACAGGACAAGCTTGCATCTGTTATAGTTTTGGAGAAAAATGTGTTCATTTCATGTATGCGCGAAATGCCTTAAAAATGGCTTTAAAATGGATTTGGAGCATGGAGACGATTATCTCGGGATTGCAAGATAACCAAACAAAACTTTTAGTGGATTTCTACTTATTTTATTAAATATCATCTCCACCAAACAGGACAAGCTTGCATCTGTTATAGTTTTGGAGAAAAATGTGTTCATTTCATGTATGCGCGAAATGCCTTAAAAATGGCTTTAAAATGGATTTGGAGCATGGAGACGATTATCTCGGGATTGCAAGATAACCAAACAAAACTTAGTGGATTTCTACTTATTTTATTAAATATCATCTCCACCAAACAGGACAAGCTTGCATCTGTTATAGTTTTGGAGAAAAATGTGTTCATTTCATGTATGCGCAAAATGCCTTAAAAATGGCTTTAAAATGGATTTGGAGCATGGAGACGATTATCTCGGGATTGCAATATAACCAAACAAAACTTTTAGTGGATTTCTACCTATTTTATTAAATATCATCTCCACCAAACAGGACAAGCTTGCATCTGTTATAGTTTTGGAGAAAAATGTGTTCATTTCATGTATGCGCCAAATGCCTTAAAAATGGCTTTAAAATGGATTTGGAGCATGGAGACGATTATCTCGGGATTGCAAGATAACCAAACAAAACTTTTAGTGGATTTCTACTTATTTTATTAAATATCATCTCCACCAAACAGGACAAGCTTGCATCTGTTATAGTTTTGGAGAAAAATGTGTTCATTTCATGTATGCGCGAAATGCCTTAAAAATGGCTTTAAAATGGATTTGGAGCATGGAGACGATTATCTCGGGATTGCAAGATAACCAAACAAAACTTTTAGTGGATTTCTACTTATTTTATTAAATATCATCTCCACCAAACAGGACAAGCTTGCATCTGTTATAGTTTTGGAGAAAAATGTGTTCATTTCATGTATGCGCGAAATGCCTTAAAAATGGCTTTAAAATGGATTTGGAGCATGGAGACGATTATCTCGGGATTGCAAGATAACCAAACAAAACTTTTAGTGGATTTCTACTTATTTTATTAAATATCATCTCCACCAAACAGGACAAGCTTGCATCTGTTATAGTTTTGGAGAAAAATGTGTTCATTTCATGTATGCGCGAAATGCCTTAAAAATGGCTTTAAAATGGATTTGGAGCATGGAGACGATTATCTCGGGATTGCAAGATAACCAAACAAAACTTTTAGTGGATTTCTACTTATTTTATTAAATATCATCTCCACCAAACAGGACAAGCTTGCATCTGTTATAGTTTTGGAGAAAAATGTGTTCATTTCATGTATGCGCGAAATGCCTTAAAAATGGCTTTAAAATGGATTTGGAGCATGGAGACGATTATCTCGGGATTGCAAGATAACCAAACAAAACTTTTAGTGGATTTCTACTTATTTTATTAAATATCATCTCCACCAAACAGGACAAGCTTGCATCTGTTATAGTTTTGGAGAAAAATGTGTTCATTTCATGTATGCGCGAAATGCCTTAAAAATGGCTTTAAAATGGATTTGGAGCATGGAGACGATTATCTCGGGATTGCAAGATAACCAAACAAAACTTTTAGTGGATTTCTACTTATTTTATTAAATATCATCTCCACCAAACAGGACAAGCATGCATGTGTTATAGTTTTGGAGAAAAATGTGTTCATTTCATGTATGCGCAAAATGCCTTTGAAATGGCTTTAAAATGGATTTGGAGCATGGAGACGATTATCTCGGGATTGCAAGATAACCAAACAAAACTTTTAGTGGATTTCTACTTATTTTATTAAATATCATCTCCACCAAACAGGACAAGCTTGCATCTGTTATAGTTTTGGAGAAAAATGTGTTCATTTCATGTATGCGCGAAATGCCTTAAAAATGGCTTTAAAATGGATTTGGAGCATGGAGACGATTATCTCGGGATTGCAAGATAACCAAACAAAACTTTTAGTGGATTTCTACTTATTTTATTAAATATCATCTCCACCAAACAGGACAAGCTTGCATCTGTTATAGTTTTGGAGAAAAATGTGTTCATTTCATGTATGCGCGAAATGCCTTAAAAATGGCTTTAAAATGGATTTGGAGCATGGAGACGATTATCTCGGGATTGCAAGATAACCAAACAAAACTTTTAGTGGATTTCTACTTATTTTATTAAATATCATCTCCACCAAACAGGACAAGCTTGCATCTGTTATAGTTTTGGAGAAAAATGTGTTCATTTCATGTATGCGCGAAATGCCTTAAAAATGGCTTTAAAATGGATTTGGAGCATGGAGACGATTATCTCGGGATTGCAAGATAACCAAACAAAACTTTTAGTGGATTTCTACTTATTTTATTAAATATCATCTCCACCAAACAGGACAAGCTTGCATCTGTTATAGTTTTGGAGAAAAATGTGTTCATTTCATGTATGCGCGAAATGCCTTAAAAATGGCTTTAAAATGGATTTGGAGCATGGAGACGATTATCTCGGGATTGCAAGATAACCAAACAAAACTTTTAGTGGATTTCTACTTATTTTATTAAATATCATCTCCACCAAACAGGACAAGCTTGCATCTGTTATAGTTTTGGAGAAAAATGTGTTCATTTCATGTATGCGCGAAATGCCTTAAAAATGGCTTTAAAATGGATTTGGAGCATGGAGACGATTATCTCGGGATTGCAAGATAACCAAACAAAACTTTTAGTGGATTTCTACTTATTTTATTAATTATCATCTCCACCAAACAGGACAAGCTTGCATCTGTTATAGTTTTGGAGAAAAATGTGTTTATTTCATGTATGCGCGAAATGCCTTAAAAATGGCTTTAAAATGGATTTGGAGCATGGAGACGATTATCTCGGGATTGCAAGATAACCAAACAAAAATTTTAGTGGATTTCTACTTATTTTATTAAATATCATCTCCACCAAACAGGACAAGCTTGCATGTGTTATAGTTTTGGAGAAAAATGTGTTCATTTCATGTATGCGCAAAATGCCTTTGAAATGGCTTTAAAATGGATTTGGAGCATGGAGACGATTATCTCGGGATTGCAAGATAACCAAACAAAACTTTTAGTGGATTTCTACTTATTTTATTAAATATCATCTCCACCAAACAGGACAAGCTTGCATGTGTTATAGTTTTGGAGAAAAATGTGTTCATTTCATGTATGCGCAAAATGCCTTTGAAATGGCTTTAAAATGGATTTGGAGCATGGAGACGATTATCTCGGGATTGCAAGATAACCAAACAAAACTTTTAGTGGATTTCTACTTATTTTATTAAATATCATCTCCACCAAACAGGACAAGCTTGCATCTGTTATAGTTTTGGAGAAAAATGTGTTCATTTCATGTATGCGCGAAATGCCTTAAAAATGGCTTTAAAATGGATTTGGAGCATGGAGACGATTATCTCGGGATTGCAAGATAACCAAACAAAACTTTTAGTGGATTTTTACTTATTTTATTAAATATCATCTCCACCAAACAGGACAAGCTTGCATCTGTTATAGTTTTTGAGAAAAATGTGTTCATTTCATGTATGCGCGAAATGCCTTAAAAATGGCTTTAAAATGGATTTGGAGCATGGAGACGATTATCTCGGGATTGCAAGATAACCAAACAAAACTTTTAGTGGATTTCTACTTATTTTATTAAATATCATCTCCACCAAACAGGACAAGCTTGCATCTGTTATAGTTTTGGAGAAAAATGTGTTCATTTCATGTATGCGCGAAATGCCTTAAAAATGGCTTTAAAATGGATTTGGAGCATGGAGACGATTATCTCGGGATTGCAAGATAACCAAACAAAACTTTTAGTGGATTTCTACTTATTTTATTAAATATCATCTCCACCAAACAGGACAAGCTTGCATCTGTTATAGTTTTGGAGAAAAATGTGTTCATTTCATGTATGCGCGAAATGCCTTAAAAATGGCTTTAAAATGGATTTGGAGCATGGAGACGATTATCTCGGGATTGCAAGATAACCAAACAAAACTTTTAGTGGATTTCTACTTATTTTATTAAATATCATCTCCACCAAACAGGACAAGCTTGCATGTGTTATAGTTTTGGAGAAAAATGTGTTCATTTCATGTATGCGCAAAATGCCTTTGAAATGGCTTTAAAATGGATTTGGAGCATGGAGACGATTATCTCGGGATTGCAAGATAACCAAACAAAACTTATTTTATTAAATATCATCTCCACCAAACAGGACAAGCTTGCATGTGTTATAGTTTTGGAGAAAAATGTGTTCATTTCATGTATGCGCAAAATGCCTTTGAAATGGCTTTAAAATGGATTTGGAGCATGGAGACGATTATCTCGGGATTGCAAGATAACCAAACAAAACTTTTAGTGGATTTCTACTTATTTTATTAAATATCATCTCCACCAAACAGGACAAGCTTGCATCTGTTATAGTTTTGGAGAAAAATGTGTTCATTTCATGTATGCGCGAAATGCCTTAAAAATGGCTTTAAAATGGATTTGGAGCATGGAGACGATTATCTCGGGATTGCAAGATAACCAAACAAAACTTTTAGTGGATTTCTACTTATTTTATTAAATATCATCTCCACCAAACAGGACAAGCTTGCATCTGTTATAGTTTTGGAGAAAAATGTGTTCATTTCATGTATGCGCGAAATGCCTTAAAAATGGCTTTAAAATGGATTTGGAGCATGGAGACGATTATCTCGGGATTGCAAGATAACCAAACAAAACTTTTAGTGGATTTCTACTTATTTTATTAAATATCATCTCCACCAAACAGGACAAGCTTGCATCTGTTATAGTTTTGGAGAAAAATGTGTTCATTTCATGTATGCGCGAAATGCCTTAAAAATGGCTTTAAAATGGATTTGGAGCATGGAGACGATTATCTCGGGATTGCAAGATAACCAAACAAAACTTTTAGTGGATTTCTACTTATTTTATTAAATATCATCTCCACCAAACAGGACAAGCTTGCATCTGTTATAGTTTTGGAGAAAAATGTGTTCATTTCATGTAAGCGCGAAATGCCTTAAAAATGGCTTTAAAATGGATTTGGAGCATGGAGACGATTATCTCGGGATTGCAAGATAACCAAACAAAACTTTTAGTGGATTTCTACTTATTTTATTAAATATCATCTCCACCAAACAGGACAAGCTTGCATGTGTTATAGTTTTGGAGAAAAATGTGTTCATTTCATGTATGCGCAGAATGCCTTTGAAATGGCTTTAAAATGGATTTGGAGCATGGAGACGATTATCTCAGGATGGCAATATAAACAAACGAAACTTTTAGTAGATTTCTACTTATTTTATTAAATATTATCTCCACCAAACAGGACAAGCTTGCATCTGTTATAGTTTTGGAGAAAAATGTGTTCATTTCATGTATGCGCGAAATGCCTTAAAAATGGCTTTAAAATGGATTTGGAGCATGGAGACGATTATCTCGGGATTGCAAGATAACCAAACAAAACTTTTAGTGGATTTCTACTTATTTTATTAAATATCATCTCCACCAAACAGGACAAGCTTGCATCTGTTATAGTTTTGGAGAAAAATGTGTTCATTTCATGTATGCGCGAAATGCCTTAAAAATGGCTTTAAAATGGATTTGGAGCATGGAGACGATTATCTCGGGATTGCAAGATAACCAAAGAAAACTTTTAGTGGATTTCTACTTATTTTATGAAATATCATCTCCACCAAACAGGACAAGCGTGCATCTGTTATAGTTTTGGAGAAAAATGTGTTCATTTCATGTATGCGCGAAATGCCTTAAAAATGGCTTTAAAATGGATTTGGAGCATGGAGACGATTATCTCGGGATTGCAAGATAACCAAACAAAACTTTTAGTGGATTTCTACTTATTTTATTAAATATCATCTCCACCAAACAGGACAAGCTTGCATCTGTTATAGTTTTGGAGAAAAATGTGTTCATTTCATGTATGCGCGAAATGCCTTAAAAATGGCTTTAAAATGGATTTGGAGCATGGAGACGATTATCTCGGGATTGCAAGATAACCAAACAAAACTTTTAGTGGATTTCTACTTATTTTATTAAATATCATCTCCACCAAACAGGACAAGCTTGCATCTGTTATAGTTTTGGAGAAAAATGTGTTCATTTCATGTATGCGCGATATGCCTTAAAAATGGCTTTAAAATGGATTTGGAGCATGGAGACGATTATCTCGGGATTGCAAGATAACCAAACAAAACTTAGTGGATTTCTACTTATTTTATTAAATATCATCTCCACCAAACAGGACAAGCTTGCATCTGTTATAGTTTTGGAGAAAAATGTGTTCATTTCATGTATGCGCGAAATGCCTTAAAAATGGCTTTAAAATGGATTTGGAGCATGGAGACGATTATCTCGGGATTGCAATATAACCAAACAAAACTTTTAGTGGATTTCTACCTATTTTATTAAATATCATCTCCACCAAACAGGACAAGCTTGCATCTGTTATAGTTTTGGAGAAAAATGTGTTCATTTCATGTATGCGCCAAATGCCTTAAAAATGGCTTTAAAATGGATTTGGAGCATGGAGACGATTATCTCGGGATTGCAAGATAACCAAACAAAACTTTTAGTGGATTTCTACTTATTTTATTAAATATCATCTCCACCAAACAGGACAAGCTTGCATCTGTTATAGTTTTGGAGAAAAATGTGTTCATTTCATGTATGCGCGAAATGCCTTAAAAATGGCTTTAAAATGGATTTGGAGCATGGAGACGATTATCTCGGGATTGCAAGATAACCAAACAAAACTTTTAGTGGATTTCTACTTATTTTATTAAATATCATCTCCACCAAACAGGACAAGCTTGCATCTGTTATAGTTTTGGAGAAAAATGTGTTCATTTCATGTATGCGCGAAATGCCTTAAAAATGGCTTTAAAATGGATTTGGAGCATGGAGACGATTATCTCGGGATTGCAAGATAACCAAACAAAACTTTTAGTGGATTTCTACTTATTTTATTAAATATCATCTCCACCAAACAGGACAAGCTTGCATCTGTTATAGTTTTGGAGAAAAATGTGTTCATTTCATGTATGCGCGAAATGCCTTAAAAATGGCTTTAAAATGGATTTGGAGCATGGAGACGATTATCTCGGGATTGCAAGATAACCAAACAAAACTTTTAGTGGATTTCTACTTATTTTATTAAATATCATCTCCACCAAACAGGACAAGCTTGCATCTGTTATAGTTTTGGAGAAAAATGTGTTCATTTCATGTATGCGCGAAATGCCTTAAAAATGGCTTTAAAATGGATTTGGAGCATGGAGACGATTATCTCGGGATTGCAAGATAACCAAACAAAACTTTTAGTGGATTTCTACTTATTTTATTAAATATCATCTCCACCAAACAGGACAAGCTTGCATCTGTTATAGTTTTGGAGAAAAATGTGTTCATTTCATGTATGCGCGAAATGCCTTAAAAATGGCTTTAAAATGGATTTGGAGCATGGAGACGATTATCTCGGGATTGCAAGATAACCAAACAAAACTTTTAGTGGATTTCTACTTATTTTATTAAATATCATCTCCACCAAACAGGACAAGCTTGCATGTGTTATAGTTTTGGAGAAAAATGTGTTCATTTCATGTATGCGCAAAATGCCTTTGAAATGGCTTTAAAATGGATTTGGAGCATGGAGACGATTATCTCGGGATTGCAAGATAACCAAACAAAACTTTTAGTGGATTTCTACTTATTTTATTAAATATCATCTCCACCAAACAGGACAAGCTTGCATGTGTTATAGTTTTGGAGAAAAATGTGTTCATTTCATGTATGCGCAAAATGCCTTTGAAATGGCTTTAAAATGGATTTGGAGCATGGAGACGATTATCTCGGGATTGCAAGATAACCAAACAAAACTTTTAGTGGATTTCTACTTATTTTATTAAATATCATCTCCACCAAACAGGACAAGCTTGCATCTGTTATAGTTTTGGAGAAAAATGTGTTCATTTCATGTATGCGCGAAATGCCTTAAAAATGGCTTTAAAATGGATTTGGAGCATGGAGACGATTATCTCGGGATTGCAAGATAACCAAACAAAACTTTTAGTGGATTTCTACTTATTTTATTAAATATCATCTCCACCAAACAGGACAAGCTTGCATCTGTTATAGTTTTGGAGAAAAATGTGTTCATTTCATGTATGCGCGAAATGCCTTAAAAATGGCTTTAAAATGGATTTGGAGCATGGAGACGATTATCTCGGGATTGCAAGATAACCAAACAAAACTTTTAGTGGATTTCTACTTATTTTATTAAATATCATCTCCACCAAAGAGGACAAGCTTGCATCTGTTATAGTTTTGGAGAAAAATGTGTTCATTTCATGTATGCGCGAAATGCCTTAAAAATGGCTTTAAAATGGATTTGGAGCATGGAGACGATTATCTCGGGATTGCAAGATAACCAAACAAAACTTTTAGTGGATTTCTACTTATTTTATTAAATATCATCTCCACCAAACAGGACAAGCTTGCATCTGTTATAGTTTTGGAGAAAAATGTGTTCATTTCATGTATGCGCGAAATGCCTTAAAAATGGCTTTAAAATGGATTTGGAGCATGGAGACGATTATCTCGGGATTGCAAGATAACCAAACAAAACTTTTAGTGGATTTCTACTTATTTTATTAAATATCATCTCCACCAAACAGGACAAGCTTGCATATGTTATAGTTTTGGAGAAAAATGTGTTCATTTCATGTATGCGCGAAATGCCTTAAAAATGGCTTTAAAATGGATTTGGAGCATGGAGACGATTATCTCGGGATTGCAAGATAACCAAACAAAACTTTTAGTGGATTTCTACTTATTTTATTAAATATCATCTCCACCAAACAGGACAAGCTTGCATCTGTTATAGTTTTGGAGAAAAATGTGTTTATTTCATGTATGCGCGAAATGCCTTAAAAATGGCTTTAAAATGGATTTGGAGCATGGAGACGATTATCTCGGGATTGCAAGATAACCAAACAAAACTTTTAGTGGATTTCTACTTATTTTATTAAATATCATCTCCACCAAACAGGACAAGCTTGCATGTGTTATAGTTTTGGAGAAAAATGTGTTCATTTCATGTATGCGCAAAATGCCTTTGAAATGGCTTTAAAATGGATTTGGAGCATGGAGACGATTATCTCGGGATTGCAAGATAACCAAACAAAACTTTTAGTGGATTTCTACTTATTTTATTAAATATCATCTCCACCAAACAGGACAAGCTTGCATGTGTTATAGTTTTGGAGAAAAATGTGTTCATTTCATGTATGCGCAAAATGCCTTTGAAATGGCTTTAAAATGGATTTGGAGCATGGAGACGATTATCTCGGGATTGCAAGATAAACAAACAAAACTTTTAGTGGATTTCTACTTATTTTATTAAATATCATCTCCACCAAACAGGACAAGCTTGCATCTGTTATAGTTTTGGAGAAAAATGTGTTCATTTCATGTATGCGCGAAATGCCTTAAAAATGGCTTTAAAATGGATTTGGAGCATGGAGACGATTATCTCGGGATTGCAAGATAACCAAACAAAACTTTTAGTGGATTTCTACTTATTTTAATAAATATCATCTCCACCAAACAGGACAAGCTTGCATCTGTTATAGTTTTGGAGAAAAATGTGTTCATTTCATGTATGCGCGAAATGCCTTAAAAATGGCTTTAAAATGGATTTGGAGCATGGAGACGATTATCTCGGGATTGCAAGATAACCAAACAAAACTTTTAGTGGATTTCTACTTATTTTATTAAATATCATCTCCACCAAACAGGACAAGCTTGCATATGTTATAGTTTTGGAGAAAAATGTGTTCATTTCATGTATGCGCAAAATGCCTTTGAAATGGCTTTAAAATGGATTTGGAGCATGGAGACGATTATCTCAGGATGGCAATATAAACAAACGAAACTTTTAGTAGATTTCTACTTATTTTATTAAATATCATCTCCACCAAACAGGACAAGCTTGCATCTGTTATAGTTTTGGAGAAAAATGTGTTCATTTCATGTATGCGCGAAATGCCTTAAAAATGGCTTTAAAATGGATTTGGAGCATGGAGACGATTATCTCGGGATTGCAAGATAACCAAACAAAACTTTTAGTGGATTTCTACTTATTTTATTAAATATCATCTCCACCAAACAGGACAAGCTTGCATCTGTTATAGTTTTGGAGAAAAATGTGTTCATTTCATGTATGCGCGAAATGCCTTAAAAATGGCTTTAAAATGGATTTGGAGCATGGAGACGATTATCTCGGGATTGCAAGATAACCAAACAAAACTTTTAGTGGATTTCTACTTATTTTATTAAATATCATCTCCACCAAACAGGACAAGCTTGCATCTGTTATAGTTTTGGAGAAAAATGTGTTCATTTCATGTATGCGCGAAATGCCTTAAAAATGGCTTTAAAATGGATTTGGAGCATGGAGACGATTATCTCGGGATTGCAAGATAACCAAACAAAACTTTTAGTGGATTTCTACTTATTTTATTAAATATCATCTCCACCAAACAGGACAAGCTTGCATCTGTTATAGTTTTGGAGAAAAATGTGTTCATTTCATGTATGCGCGAAATGCCTTAAAAATGGCTTTAAAATGGATTTGGAGCATGGAGACGATTATCTCGGGATTGCAAGATAACCAAACAAAACTTTTAGTGGATTTCTACTTATTTTATTAAATATCATCTCCACCAAACAGGACAAGCTTGCATGTGTTATAGTTTTGGAGAAAAATGTGTTCATTTCATGTATGCGCAAAATGCCTTTGAAATGGCTTTAAAATGGATTTGGAGCATGGAGACGATTATCTCAGGATGGCAATATAAACAAACGAAACTTTTAGTAGATTTCTACTTATTTTATTAAATATCATCTCCACCAAACAGGACAAGCTTGCATCTGTTATAGTTTTGGAGAAAAATGTGTTCATTTCATGTATGCGCGAAATGCCTTAAAAATGGCTTTAAAATGGATTTGGAGCATGGAGACGATTATCTCGGGATTGCAAGATAACCAAACAAAACTTTTAGTGGATTTCTACTTATTTTATTAAATATCATCTCCACCAAACAGGACAATCTTGCATCTGTTATAGTTTTGGAGAAAAATGTGTTCATTTCATGTATGCGCGAAATGCCTTAAAAATGGCTTTAAAATGGATTTGGAGCATGGAGACGATTATCTCGGGATTGCAAGATAACCAAACAAAACTTTTAGTGGATTTCTACTTATTTTATTAAATATCATCTCCACCAAACAGGACAAGCTTGCATCTGTTATAGTTTTGGAGAAAAATGTGTTCATTTCATGTATGCGCAAAATGCCTTTGAAATGGCTTTAAAATGGATTTGGAGCATGGAGACGATTATCTCGGGATTGCAAGATAACCAAACAAAACTTTTAGTGGATTTCTACTTATTTTATTAAATATCATCTCCACCAAACAGGACAAGCTTGCATCTGTTATAGTTTTGGAGAAAAATGTGTTCATTTCATGTATGCGCGAAATGCCTTAAAAATGGCTTTAAAATTGATTTGGAGCATGGAGACGATTATCTCGGGATTGCAAGATAACCAAACAAAACTTTTAGTGGATTTCTACTTATTTTATTAAATATCATCTCCACCAAACAGGACAAGCTTGCATCTGTTATAGTTTTGGAGAAAAATGTGTTCATTTCATGTATGCGCGAAATGCCTTAAAAATGGCTTTAAAATGGATTTGGAGCATGGAGACGATTATCTCGGGATTGCAAGATAACCAAACAAAACTTTTAGTGGATTTCTACTTATTTTATTAAATATCATCTCCACCAAACAGGACAAGCTTGCATGTGTTATAGTTTTGGAGAAAAATGTGTTCATTTCATGTATGCGCAAAATGCCTTTGAAATGGCTTTAAAATGGATTTGGAGCATGGAGACGATTATCTCGGGATTGCAAGATAACCAAACAAAACTTTTAGTGGATTTCTACTTATTTTATTAAATATCATCTCCACCAAACAGGACAAGCTTGCATCTGTTATAGTTTTGGAGAAAAATGTGTTCATTTCATGTATGCGCGAAATGCCTTAAAAATGGCTTTAAAATGGATTTGGAGCATGGAGACGATTATCTCGGGATTGCAAGATAACCAAACAAAACTTTTAGTGGATTTCTACTTATTTTATTAAATATCATCTCCACCAAACAGGACAAGCTTGCATGTGTTATAGTTTTGGAAAAAAATGTGTTCATTTCATGTATGCGCAAAATGCCTTTAAAATGGCTTTAAAATGGATTTGGAGCATGGAGACGATTATCTCAGGATGGCAATATAAACAAACGAAACTTTTAGTAGATTTCTACTTATTTTATTAAATATTATCTCCACCAAACAGGACAAGCTTGCATCTGTTATAGTTTTGGAGAAAAATGTGTTCATTTCATGTATGCGCGAAATGCCTTAAAAATGGCTTTAAAATGGATTTGGAGCATGGAGACGATTATCTCGGGATTGCAAGATAACCAAACAAAACTTTTAGTGGATTTCTACTTATTTTATTAAATATCATCTCCACCAAACAGGACAAGCTTGCATCTGTTATAGTTTTGGAGAAAAATGTGTTCATTTTATGTATGCGCGAAATGCCTTAAAAATGGCTTTAAAATGGATTTGGAGCATGGAGACGATTATCTCGGGATTGCAAGATAACCAAACAAAACATTTAGTGGATTTCTACTTATTTTATTAAATATCATCTCCACCAAATAGGACAAGCTTGCATCTGTTATAGTTTTGGAGAAAAATGTGTTCATTTCATGTATGCGCAAAATGCCTTTGAAATGGCTTTAAAATGGATTTGGAGCATGGAGACGATTATCTCAGGATGGCAATATAAACAAACGAAACTTTTAGTAGATTTCTACTTATTTTATTAAATATCATCTCCACCAAACAGGACAAGCTTGCATCTGTTATAGTTTTGGAGAAAAATGTGTTCATTTCATGTATGCGCGAAATGCCTTAAAAATGGCTTTAAAATGGATTTGGAGCATGGAGACGATTATCTCGGGATTGCAAGATAACCAAACAAAACTTTTAGTGGATTTCTACTTATTTTATTAAATATCATCTCCACCAAACAGGACAATCTTGCATCTGTTATAGTTTTGGAGAAAAATGTGTTCATTTCATGTATGCGCGAAATGCCTTAAAAATGGCTTTAAAATGGATTTGGAGCATGGAGACGATTATCTCGGGATTGCAAGATAACCAAACAAAACTTTTAGTGGATTTCTACTTATTTTATTAAATATCATCTCCACCAAACAGGACAAGCTTGCATCTGTTATAGTTTTGGAGAAAAATGTGTTCATTTCATGTATGCGCAAAATGCCTTTGAAATGGCTTTAAAATGGATTTGGAGCATGGAGACGATTATCTCGGGATTGCAAGATAACCAAACAAAACTTTTAGTGGATTTCTACTTATTTTATTAAATATCATCTCCACCAAACAGGACAAGCTTGCATCTGTTATAGTTTTGGAGAAAAATGTGTTCATTTCATGTATGCGCGAAATGCCTTAAAAATGGCTTTAAAATTGATTTGGAGCATGGAGACGATTATCTCGGGATTGCAAGATAACCAAACAAAACTTTTAGTGGATTTCTACTTATTTTATTAAATATCATCTCCACCAAACAGGACAAGCTTGCATCTGTTATAGTTTTGGAGAAAAATGTGTTCATTTCATGTATGCGCGAAATGCCTTAAAAATGGCTTTAAAATGGATTTGGAGCATGGAGACGATTATCTCGGGATTGCAAGATAACCAAACAAAACTTTTAGTGGATTTCTACTTATTTTATTAAATATCATCTCCACCAAACAGGACAAGCTTGCATGTGTTATAGTTTTGGAGAAAAATGTGTTCATTTCATGTATGCGCAAAATGCCTTTGAAATGGCTTTAAAATGGATTTGGAGCATGGAGACGATTATCTCGGGATTGCAAGATAACCAAACAAAACTTTTAGTGGATTTCTACTTATTTTATTAAATATCATCTCCACCAAACAGGACAAGCTTGCATCTGTTATAGTTTTGGAGAAAAATGTGTTCATTTCATGTATGCGCGAAATGCCTTAAAAATGGCTTTAAAATGGATTTGGAGCATGGAGACGATTATCTCGGGATTGCAAGATAACCAAACAAAACTTTTAGTGGATTTCTACTTATTTTATTAAATATCATCTCCACCAAACAGGACAAGCTTGCATGTGTTATAGTTTTGGAAAAAAATGTGTTCATTTCATGTATGCGCAAAATGCCTTTAAAATGGCTTTAAAATGGATTTGGAGCATGGAGACGATTATCTCAGGATGGCAATATAAACAAACGAAACTTTTAGTAGATTTCTACTTATTTTATTAAATATTATCTCCACCAAACAGGACAAGCTTGCATCTGTTATAGTTTTGGAGAAAAATGTGTTCATTTCATGTATGCGCGAAATGCCTTAAAAATGGCTTTAAAATGGATTTGGAGCATGGAGACGATTATCTCGGGATTGCAAGATAACCAAACAAAACTTTTAGTGGATTTCTACTTATTTTATTAAATATCATCTCCACCAAACAGGACAAGCTTGCATCTGTTATAGTTTTGGAGAAAAATGTGTTCATTTTATGTATGCGCGAAATGCCTTAAAAATGGCTTTAAAATGGATTTGGAGCATGGAGACGATTATCTCGGGATTGCAAGATAACCAAACAAAACTTTTAGTGGATTTCTACTTATTTTATTAAATATCATCTCCACCAAATAGGACAAGCTTGCATCTGTTATAGTTTTGGAGAAAAATGTGTTCATTTCATGTATGCGCGAAATGCCTTAAAAATGGCTTTAAAATGGATTTGGAGCATGGAGACGATTATCTCGGGATTGCAAGATAACCAAACAAAACTTTTAGTGGATTTCTACTTATTTTATTAAATATCATCTCCACCAAACAGGACAAGCTTGCATGTGTTATAGTTTTGGAGAAAAATGTGTTCATTTCATGTATGCGCAAAATGCCTTTGAAATGGCTTTAAAATGGATTTGGAGCATGGAGACGATTATCTCAGGATGGCAATATAAACAAACGAAACTTTTAGTAGATTTCTACTTATTTTATTAAATATTATCTCCACCAAACAGGACAAGCTTGCATCTTAGTTTTGGAGAAAAATGTGTTCATTTCATGTATGCGCGAAATGCCTTAAAAATGGCTTTAAAATGGATTTGGAGCATGGAGACGATTATCTCGGGATTGCAAGATAACCAAACAAAACTTTTAGTGGATTTCTACTTATTTTATTAAATATCATCTCCACCAAACAGGACAAGCTTGTATCTGTTATAGTTTTGGAGAAAAATGTGTTCATTTCATGTATGCGCGAAATGCCTTAAAAATGGCTTTAAAATGGATTTGGAGCATGGAGACGATTATCTCGGGATTGCAAGATAACCAAACAAAACTTTTAGTGGATTTCTACTTATTTTATTAAATATCATCTCCACCAAACAGGACAAGCTTGCATCTGTTATAGTTTTGGAGAAAAATGTGTTCATTTCATGTATGCGCGAAATGCCTTTGAAATGGCTTTAAAATGGATTTGGAGCATGGAGACGATTATCTCGGGATTGCAAGATAACCAAACAAAACTTTTAGTGGATTTCTACTTATTTTATTAAATATCATCTCCACCAAACAGGACAAGCTTGCATCTGTTATAGTTTTGGAGAAAAATGTGTTCATTTCATGTATGCGCGAAATGCCTTAAAAATGGCTTTAAAATGGATTTGGAGCATGGAGACGATTATCTCGGGATTGCAAGATAACCAAACAAAACTTTTAGTGGATTTCTACTTATTTTATTAAATATCATCTCCACCAAACAGGACAAGCTTGCATCTGTTATAGTTTTGGAGAAAAATGTGTTCATTTCATGTATGCGCGAAATGCCTTAAAAATGGCTTTAAAATGGATTTGGAGCATGGAGACGATTATCTCGGGATTGCAAGATAACCAAACAAAACTTTTAGTGGATTTCTACTTATTTTATTAAATATCATCTCCACCAAACAGGACAAGCTTGCATCTGTTATAGTTTTGGAGAAAAATGTGTTTATTTCATGTATGCGCGAAATGCCTTAAAAATGGCTTTAAAATGGATTTGGAGCATGGAGACGATTATCTCGGGATTGCAAGATAACCAAACAAAACTTTTAGTGGATTTCTACTTATTTTATTAAATATCATCTCCACCAAACAGGACAAGCTTGCATGTGTTATAGTTTTGGAGAAAAATGTGTTCATTTCATGTATGCGCAAAATGCCTTTGAAATGGCTTTAAAATGGATTTGGAGCATGGAGACGATTATCTCAGGATGGCAATATAAACAAACGAAACTTTTAGTAGATTTCTACTTATTTTATTAAATATTATCTCCACCAAACAGGACAAGCTTGCATCTGTTATAGTTTTGGAGAAAAATGTGTTCATTTCATGTATGCGCGAAATGCCTTAAAAATGGCTTTAAAATGGATTTGGAGCATGGAGACGATTATCTCGGGATTGCAAGATAACCAAACAAAACTTTTAGTGGATTTCTACTTATTTTATTAAATATCATCTCCACCAAACAGGACAAGCTTGCATCTGTTATAGTTTTGGAGAAAAATGTGTTCATTTCATGTATGCGCGAAATGCCTTAAAAATGGCTTTAAAATGGATTTGGAGCATGGAGACGATTATCTCGGGATTGCAAGATAACCAAACAAAACTTTTAGTGGATTTCTACTTATTTTATTAAATATCATCTCCACCAAACAGGACAAGCTTGCATCTGTTATAGTTTTGGAGAAAAATGTGTTCATTTCATGTATGCGCGAAATGCCTTAAAAATGGCTTTAAAATGGATTTGGAGCATGGAGACGATTATCTCGGGATTGCAAGATAACCAAACAAAACTTTTAGTGGATTTCTACTTATTTTATTAAATATCATCTCCACCAAACAGGACAAGCTTGCATGTGTTATAGTTTTGGAGAAAAATGTGTTCATTTCATGTATGCGCAAAATGCCTTTGAAATGGCTTTAAAATGAATTTGGAGCATGGAGACGATTATCTCAGGATGGCAATATAAACAAACGAAACTTTTAGTAGATTTCTACTTATTTTATTAAATATTATCTCCACCAAACAGGACAAGCTTGCATCTGTTATAGTTTTGGAGAAAAATGTGTTCATTTCATGTATGCGCGAAATGCCTTAAAAATGGCTTTAAAATGGATTTGGAGCATGGAGACGATTATCTCGGGATTGCAATATAACCAAACAAAACTTTTAGTGGATTTCTACCTATTTTATTAAATATCATCTCCACCAAACAGGACAAGCTTGCATCTGTTATAGTTTTGGAGAAAAATGTGTTCATTTCATGTATGCGCGAAATGCCTTAAAAATGGCTTTAAAATGGATTTGGAGCATGGAGACGATTATCTCGGGATTGCAAGATAACCAAACAAAACTTTTAATGGATTTCTACTTATTTTATTAAATATCATCTCCACCAAACAGGACAAGCTTGCATCTGTTATAGTTTTGGAGAAAAATGTGTTCATTTCATGTATGCGCGAAATGCCTTAAAAATGGCTTTAAAATGGATTTGGAGCATGGAGACGATTATCTCGGGATTGCAAGATAACCAAACAAAACTTTTAGTGGATTTCTACTTATTTTATTAAATATCATCTCCACCAAACAGGACAAGCTTGCATCTGTTATAGTTTTGGAGAAAAATGTGTTCATTTCATGTATGCGCGAAATGCCTTAAAAATGGCTTTAAAATGGATTTGGAGCATGGAGACGATTATCTCGGGATTGCAAGATAACCAAGCAAAACTTTTAGTGGATTTCTACTTATTTTATTAAATATCATCTCCACCAAACAGGACAAGCTTGCATCTGTTATAGTTTTGGAGAAAAATGTGTTCATTTCATGTATGCGCGAAATGCCTTAAAAATGGCTTTAAAATGGATTTGGAGCATGGAGACGATTATCTCGGGTTTGCAAGATAACCAAACAAAACTTTTAGTGGATTTCTACTTATTTTATTAAATATAATCTCCACCAAACAGGACAAGCTTGCATCTGTTATAGTTTTGGAGAAAAATGTGTTCATTTCATGTATGCGCGAAATGCCTTAAAAATGGCTTTAAAATGGATTTGGAGCATGGAGACGATTATCTCGGGATTGCAAGATAACCAAACAAAACTTTTAGTGGATTTCTACTTATTTTATTAAATATCATCTCCACCAAACAGGACAAGCTTGCATCTGTTATAGTTTTGGAGAAAAATGTGTTCATTTCATGTATGCGCGAAATGCCTTAAAAATGGCTTTAAAATGGATTTGGAGCATGGAGACGATTATCTCGGGATTGCAAGATAACCAAACAAAACTTTTAGTGGATTTCTACTTATTTTATTAAATATCATCTCCACCAAACAGGACAAGCTTGCATGTGTTATAGTTTTGGAGAAAAATGTGTTCATTTCATGTATGCGCAAAATGCCTTTGAAATGGCTTTAAAATGGATTTGGAGCATGGAGACGATTATCTCAGGATGGCAATATAAACAAACGAAACTTTTAGTAGATTTCTACTTATTTTATTAAATATTATCTCGACCAAACAGGACAAGCTTGCATCTGTTATAGTTTTGGAGAAAAATGTGTTCATTTCATGTATGCGCGAAATGCCTTAAAAATGGCTTTAAAATGGATTTGGAGCATGGAGACGATTATCTCGGGATTGCAAGATAACCAAACAAAACTTTTAGTGGATTTCTACTTATTTTATTAAATATCATCTCCACCAAACAGGACAAGCTTGCATCTGTTATAGTTTTGGAGAAAAATGTGTTCATTTCATGTATGCGCGAAATGCCTTAAAAATGTCTTTAAAATGGATTTGGAGCATGGAGACGATTATCTCGGGATTGCAAGATAACCAAACAAAACTTTTAGTGGATTTCTACTTATTTTATTAAATATCATCTCCACCAAACAGGACAAGCTTGCATCTGTTATAGTTTTGGAGAAAAATGTGTTCATTTCATGTATGCGCGAAATGCCTTAAAAATGGCTTTAAAATGGATTTGGAGCATGGAGACGATTATCTCGGGATTGCAAGATAACCAAACAAAACTTTTAGTGGATTTCTACTTATTTTATTAAATATCATCTCCACCAAACAGGACAAGCTTGCATCTGTTATAGTTTTGGAGAAAAATGTGTTCATTTCATGTATGCGCGAAATGCCTTAAAAATGGCTTTAAAATGGATTTGGAGCATGGAGACGATTATCTCGGGATTGCAAGATAACCAAACAAAACTTTTAGTGGATTTCTACTTATTTTATTAAATATCATCTCCACCAAACAGGACAAGCTTGCATCTGTTATAGTTTTGGAGAAAAATGTGTTCATTTCATGTATGCTCGAAATGCCTTAAAAATGGCTTTAAAATGGATTTGGAGCATGGAGACGATTATCTCGGGATTGCAAGATAACCAAACAAAACTTTTAGTGGATTTCTACTTATTTTATTAAATATCATCTCCACCAAACAGGACAAGCTTGCATCTGTTATAGTTTTGGAGAAAAATGTGTTCATTTCATGTATGCGCGAAATGCCTTAAAAATGGCTTTAAAATGGATTTGGAGCATGGAGACGATTATCTCGGGATTGCAAGATAACCAAACAAAACTTTTAGTGGATTTCTACTTATTTTATTAAATATCATCTCCACCAAACAGGACAAGCTTGCATCTGTTATAGTTTTGGAGAAAAATGTGTTCATTTCATGTATGCGCGAATTGCCTTAAAAATGGCTTTAAAATGGATTTGGAGCATGGAGACGATTATCTCGGGATTGCAAGATAACCAAACAAAACTTTTAGTGGATTTCTACTTATTTTATTAAATATCATCTCCACCAAACAGGACAAGCTTGCATCTGTTATAGTTTTGGAGAAAAATGTGTTCATTTCATGTATGCTCGAAATGCCTTAAAAATGGCTTTAAAATGGATTTGGAGCATGGAGACGATTATCTCGGGATTGCAAGATAACCAAACAAAACTTTTAGTGGATTTCTACTTATTTTATTAAATATCATCTCCACCAAACAGGACAAGCTTGCATCTGTTATAGTTTTGGAGAAAAATGTGTTCATTTCATGTATGCGCGAAATGCCTTAAAAATGGCTTTAAAATGGATTTGGAGCATGGAGACGATTATCTCGGGATTGCAAGATAACCAAACAAAACTTTTAGTGGATTTCTACTTATTTTATTAAATATCATCTCCACCAAACAGGACAAGCTTGCATCTGTTATAGTTTTGGAGAAAAATGTGTTCATTTCATGTATGCGCGAATTGCCTTAAAAATGGCTTTAAAATGGATTTGGAGCATGGAGACGATTATCTCGGGATTGCAAGATAACCAAACAAAACTTTTAGTGGATTTCTACTTATTTTATTAAATATCATCTCCACCAAACAGGACAAGCTTGCATCTGTTATAGTTTTGGAGAAAAATGTGTTCATTTCATGTATGCGCGAAATGCCTTAAAAATGGCTTTAAAATGGATTTGGAGCATGGAGACGATTATCTCGGGATTGCAAGATAACCAAACAAAACCTTTAGTGGATTTCTACTTATTTTATTAAATATCATCTCCACCAAACAGGACAAGCTTGCATCTGTTATAGTTTTGGAGAAAAATGTGTTCATTTCATGTATGCGCGAAATGCCTTAAAAATGGCTTTAAAATGGATTTGGAGCATGGAGACGATTATCTCGGGATTGCAAGATAACCAAACAAAACTTTTAGTGGATTTCTACTTATTTTATTAAATATCATCTCCACCAAACAGGACAAGCTTGCATCTGTTATAGTTTTGGAGAAAAATGTGTTTATTTCATGTATGCGCGAAATGCCTTAAAAATGGCTTTAAAATGGATTTGGAGCATGGAGACGATTATCTCGGGATTGCAAGATAACCAAACAAAACTTTTAGTGGATTTCTACTTATTTTATTAAATATCATCTCCACCAAACAGGACAAGCTTGCATGTGTTATAGTTTTGGAGAAAAATGTGTTCATTTCATGTATGCGCAAAATGCCTTTGAAATGGCTTTAAAATGGATTTAGAGCATGGAGACGATTATCTCGGGATTGCAAGATAACCAAACAAAACTTTTAGTGGATTTCTACTTATTTTATTAAATATCATCTCCACCAAACAGGACAAGCTTGCATGTGTTATAGTTTTGGAGAAAAATGTGTTCATTTCATGTATGCGCAAAATGCCTTTGAAATGGCTTTAAAATGGATTTGGAGCATGGAGACGATTATCTCGGGATTGCAAGATAACCAAACAAAACTTTTAGTGGATTTCTACTTATTTTATTAAATATCATCTCCACCAAACAGGACAAGCTTGCATCTGTTATAGTTTTGGAGAAAAATGTGTTCATTTCATGTATGCGCGAAATGCCTTAAAAATGGCTTTAAAATGGATTTGGAGCATGGAGACGATTATCTCGGGATTGCAAGATAACCAAACAAAACTTTTAGTGGATTTCTACTTATTTTATTAAATATCATCTCCACCAAACAGGACAAGCTTGCATCTGTTATAGTTTTGGAGAAAAATGTGTTCATTTCATGTATGCGCGAAATGCCTTAAAAATGGCTTTAAAATGGATTTGGAGCATGGAGACGATTATCTCGGGATTGCAAGATAACCAAACAAAACCTTTAGTGGATTTCTACTTATTTTATTAAATATCATCTCCACCAAACAGGACAAGCTTGCATCTGTTATAGTTTTGGAGAAAAATGTGTTCATTTCATGTATGCGCGAAATGCCTTAAAAATGGCTTTAAAATGGATTTGGAGCATGGAGACGATTATCTCGGGATTGCAAGATAACCAAACAAAACTTTTAGTGGATTTCTACTTATTTTATTAAATATCATCTCCACCAAACAGGACAAGCTTGCATCTGTTATAGTTTTGGAGAAAAATGTGTTTATTTCATGTATGCGCGAAATGCCTTAAAAATGGCTTTAAAATGGATTTGGAGCATGGAGACGATTATCTCGGGATTGCAAGATAACCAAACAAAACTTTTAGTGGATTTCTACTTATTTTATTAAATATCATCTCCACCAAACAGGACAAGCTTGCATGTGTTATAGTTTTGGAGAAAAATGTGTTCATTTCATGTATGCGCAAAATGCCTTTGAAATGGCTTTAAAATGGATTTAGAGCATGGAGACGATTATCTCGGGATTGCAAGATAACCAAACAAAACTTTTAGTGGATTTCTACTTATTTTATTAAATATCATCTCCACCAAACAGGACAAGCTTGCATGTGTTATAGTTTTGGAGAAAAATGTGTTCATTTCATGTATGCGCAAAATGCCTTTGAAATGGCTTTAAAATGGATTTGGAGCATGGAGACGATTATCTCGGGATTGCAAGATAACCAAACAAAACTTTTAGTGGATTTCTACTTATTTTATTAAATATCATCTCCACCAAACAGGACAAGCTTGCATCTGTTATAGTTTTGGAGAAAAATGTGTTCATTTCATGTATGCGCGAAATGCCTTAAAAATGGCTTTAAAATGGATTTGGAGCATGGAGACGATTATCTCGGGATTGCAAGATAACCAAACAAAACTTTTAGTGGATTTCTACTTATTTTATTAAATATCATCTCCACCAAACAGGACAAGCTTGCATCTGTTATAGTTTTGGAGAAAAATGTGTTCATTTCATGTATGCGCGAAATGCCTTAAAAATGGCTTTAAAATGGATTTGGAGCATGGAGACGATTATCTCGGGATTGCAAGATAACCAAACAAAACTTTTAGTGGATTTCTACTTATTTTATTAAATATCATCTCCACCAAACAGGACAAGCTTGCATATGTTATAGTTTTGGAGAAAAATGTGTTCATTTCATGTATGCGCAAAATGCCTTTGAAATGGCTTTAAAATGGATTTGGAGCATGGAGACGATTATCTCAGGATGGCAATATAAACAAACGAAACTTTTAGTAGATTTCTACTTATTTTATTAAATATCATCTCCACCAAACAGGACAAGCTTGCATCTGTTATAGTTTTGGAGAAAAATGTGTTCATTTCATGTATGCGCGAAATGCCTTAAAAATGGCTTTAAAATGGATTTGGAGCATGGAGACGATTATCTCGGGATTGCAAGATAACCAAACAAAACTTTTAGTGGATTTCTACTTATTTTATTAAATATCATCTCCACCAAACAGGACAAGCTTGCATCTGTTATAGTTTTGGAGAAAAATGTGTTCATTTCATGTATGCGCGAAATGCCTTAAAAATGGCTTTAAAATGGATTTGGAGCATGGAGACGATTATCTCGGGATTGCAAGATAACCAAACAAAACTTTTAGTGGATTTCTACTTATTTTATTAAATATCATCTCCACCAAACAGGACAAGCTTGCATCTGTTATAGTTTTGGAGAAAAATGTGTTCATTTCATGTATGCGCGAAATGCCTTAAAAATGGCTTTAAAATGGATTTGGAGCATGGAGACGATTATCTCGGGATTGCAAGATAACCAAACAAAACTTTTAGTGGATTTCTACTTATTTTATTAAATATCATCTCCACCAAACAGGACAAGCTTGCATCTGTTATAGTTTTGGAGAAAAATGTGTTCATTTCATGTATGCGCGAAATGCCTTAAAAATGGCTTTAAAATGGATTTGGAGCATGGAGACGATTATCTCGGGATTGCAAGATAACCAAACAAAACTTTTAGTGGATTTCTACTTATTTTATTAAATATCATCTCCACCAAACAGGACAAGCTTGCATCTGTTATAGTTTTGGAGAAAAATGTGTTCATTTCATGTATGCGCGAAATGCCTTAAAAATGGCTTTAAAATGGATTTGGAGCATGGAGACGATTATCTCGGGATTGCAAGATAACCAAACAAAACTTTTAGTGGATTTCTACTTATTTTATTAAATATCATCTCCACCAAACAGGACAAGCTTGCATCTGTTATAGTTTTGGAGAAAAATGTGTTCATTTCATGTATGCGCGAAATGCCTTAAAAATGGCTTTAAAATGGATTTGGAGCATGGAGACGATTATCTCGGGATTGCAAGATAACCAAACAAAACTTTTAGTGGATTTCTACTTATTTTATTAAATATCATCTCCACCAAACAGGACAAGCTTGCATCTGTTATAGTTTTGGAGAAAAATGTGTTCATTTCATGTATGCGCGAAATGCCTTAAAAATGGCTTTAAAATGGATTTGGAGCATGGAGACGATTATCTCGGGATTGCAAGATAACCAAACAAAACTTTTAGTGGATTTCTACTTATTTTATTAAATATCATCTCCACCAAACAGGACAAGCTTGCATCTGTTATAGTTTTGGAGAAAAATGTGTTCATTTCTTGTATGCGCGAAATGCCTTAAAAATGGCTTTAAAATGGATTTGGAGCATGGAGACGATTATCTCGGGATTGCAAGATAACCAAACAAAACTTTTAGTGGATTTCTACTTATTTTATTAAATATCATCTCCACCAAACAGGACAAGCTTGCATATGTTATAGTTTTGGAGAAAAATGTGTTCATTTCATGTATGCGCAAAATGCCTTTGAAATGGCTTTAAAATGGATTTGGAGCATGGAGACGATTATCTCAGGATGGCAATATAAACAAACGAAACTTTTAGTAGATTTCTACTTATTTTATTAAATATCATCTCCACCAAACAGGACAAGCTTGCATCTGTTATAGTTTTGGAGAAAAATGTGTTCATTTCATGTATGCGCGAAATGCCTTAAAAATGGCTTTAAAATGGATTTGGAGCATGGAGACGATTATCTCGGGATTGCAAGATAACCAAACAAAACTTTTAGTGGATTTCTACTTATTTTATTAAATATCATCTCCACCAAACAGGACAAGCTTGCATCTGTTATAGTTTTGGAGAAAAATGTGTTCATTTCATGTATGCGCGAAATGCCTTAAAAATGGCTTTAAAATGGATTTGGAGCATGGAGACGATTATCTCGGGATTGCAAGATAACCAAACAAAACTTTTAGTGGATTTCTACTTATTTTATTAAATATCATCTCCACCAAACAGGACAAGCTTGCATCTGTTATAGTTTTGGAGAAAAATGTGTTCATTTCATGTATGCGCGAAATGCCTTAAAAATGGCTTTAAAATGGATTTGGAGCATGGAGACGATTATCTCGGGATTGCAAGATAACCAAACAAAACTTTTAGTGGATTTCTACTTATTTTATTAAATATCATCTCCACCAAACAGGACAAGCTTGCATCTGTTATAGTTTTGGAGAAAAATGTGTTCATTTCATGTATGCGCGAAATGCCTTAAAAATGGCTTTAAAATGGATTTGGAGCATGGAGACGATTATCTCGGGATTGCAAGATAACCAAACAAAACTTTTAGTGGATTTCTACTTATTTTATTAAATATCATCTCCACCAAACAGGACAAGCTTGCATCTGTTATAGTTTTGGAGAAAAATGTGTTCATTTCATGTATGCGCGAAATGCCTTAAAAATGGCTTTAAAATGGATTTGGAGCATGGAGACGATTATCTCGGGATTGCAAGATAACCAAACAAAACTTTTAGTGGATTTCTACTTATTTTATTAAATATCATCTCCACCAAACAGGACAAGCTTGCATGTGTTATAGTTTTGGAGAAAAATGTGTTCATTTCATGTATGCGCAAAATGCCTTTGAAATGGCTTTAAAATGGATTTGGAGCATGGAGACGATTATCTCAGGATGGCAATATAAACAAACGAAACTTTTAGTAGATTTCTACATATTTTATTAAATTTAATCTCCACCAAACAGGACAAGCTTGCATCTGTTATAGTTTTGGAGAAAAATGTGTTCATTTCATGTATGCGCGAAATGCCTTAAAAATGGCTTTAAAATGGATTTGGAGCATGGAGACGATTATCTCGGGATTGCAAGATAACCAAACAAAACTTTTAGTGGATTTCTACTTATTTTATTAAATATCATCTCCACCAAACAGGACAAGCTTGCATCTGTTATAGTTTTGGAGAAAAATGTGTTCATTTCATGTATGCGCGAAATGCCTTAAAAATGGCTTTAAAATGGATTTGGAGCATGGAGACGATTATCTCGGGATTGCAAGATAACCAAACAAAACTTTTAGTGGATTTCTACTTATTTTATTAAATATCATCTCCACCAAACAGGACAAGCTTGCATGTTATAGTTTTGGAGAAAAATGTGTTCATTTCATGTATGCGCGAAATGCCTTAAAAATGGCTTTAAAATGGATTTGGAGCATGGAGACGATTATCTCGGGATTGCAAGATAACCAAACAAAACTTTTAGTGGATTTCTACTTATTTTATTAAATATCATCTCCACCAAACAGGACAAGCTTGCATCTGTTATAGTTTTGGAGAAAAATGTGTTCATTTCATGTATGCGCAAAATGCCTTTGAAATGGCTTTAAAATGGATTTGGAGCATGGAGACGATTATCTCGGGATTGCAAGATAACCAAACAAAACTTTTAGTGGATTTCTACTTATTTTATTAAATATCATCTCCACCAAACAGGACAAGCTTGCATCTGTTATAGTTTTGGAGAAAAATGTGTTCATTTCATGTATGCGCGAAATGCCTTAAAAATGGCTTTAAAATGGATTTGGAGCATGGAGACGATTATCTCGGGATTGCAAGATAACCAAACAAAACTTTTAGTGGATTTCTACTTATTTTATTAAATATCATCTCCACCAAACAGGACAAGCTTGCATCTGTTATAGTTTTGGAGAAAAATGTGTTCATTTCATGTATGCGCGAAATGCCTTAAAAATGGCTTTAAAATGGATTTGGAGCATGGAGACGATTATCTCGGGATTGCAAGATAACCAAACAAAACTTTTAGTGGATTTCTACTTATTTTATTAAATATCATCTCCACCAAACAGGACAAGCTTGCATGTGTTATAGTTTTGGAGAAAAATGTGTTCATTTCATGTATGCGCAAAATGCCTTTGAAATGGCTTTAAAATGGATTTGGAGCATGGAGACGATTATCTCGGGATTGCAAGATAACCAAACAAAACTTTTAGTGGATTTCTACTTATTTTATTAAATATCATCTCCACCAAACAGGACAAGCTTGCATCTGTTATAGTTTTGGAGAAAAATGTGTTCATTTCATGTATGCGCGAAATGCCTTAAAAATGGCTTTAAAATGGATTTGGAGCATGGAGACGATTATCTCGGGATTGCAATATAACCAAACAAAACTTTTAGTGGATTTCTACTTATTTTATTAAATATCATCTCCACCAAACAGGACAAGCTTGCATGTGTTATAGTTTTGGAAAAAAATGTGTTCATTTCATGTATGCGCAAAATGCCTTTGAAATGGCTTTAAAATGGATTTGGAGCATGGAGACGATTATCTCAGGATGGCAATATAAACAAACGAAGCTTTTAGTAGATTTCTACTTATTTTATTAAATATTATCTCCACCAAACAGGACAAGCTTGCATCTGTTATAGTTTTGGAGAAAAATGTGTTCATTTCATGTATGCGCGAAATGCCTTAAAAATGGCTTTAAAATGGATTTGGAGCATGGAGACGATTATCTCGGGATTGCAAGATAACCAAACAAAACTTTTAGTGGATTTCTACTTATTTTATTAAATATCATCTCCACCAAACAGGAGAAGCTTGCATCTGTTATAGTTTTGGAGAAAAATGTGTTCATTTTATGTATGCGCGAAATGCCTTAAAAATGGCTTTAAAATGGATTTGGAGCATGGAGACGATTATCTCGGGATTGCAAGATAACCAAACAAAACTTTTAGTGGATTTCTACTTATTTTATTAAATATCATCTCCACCAAACAGGACAAGCTTGCATCTGTTATAGTTTTGGAGAAAAATGTGTTCATTTCATGTGTGCGCGAAATGCCTTAAAAATGGCTTTAAAATGGATTTGGAGCATGGAGACGATTATCTCGGGATTGCAAGATAACCAAACAAAACTTTTAGTGGATTTCTACTTATTTTATTAAATATCATCTCCACCAAACAGGACAAGCTTGCATGTGTTATAGTTTTGGAGAAAAATGTGTTCATTTCATGTATGCGCAAAATGCCTTTGAAATGGCTTTAAAATGGATTTGGAGCATGGAGACGATTATCTCAGGATGGCAATATAAACAAACGAAACTTTTAGTAGATTTCTACATATTTTATTAAATTTAATCTCCACCAAACAGGACAAGCTTGCATCTGTTATAGTTTTGGAGAAAAATGTGTTCATTTCATGTATGCGCGAAATGCCTTAAAAATGGCTTTAAAATGGATTTGGAGCATGGAGACGATTATCTCGGGATTGCAAGATAACCAAACAAAACTTTTAGTGGATTTCTACTTATTTTATTAAATATCATCTCCACCAAACAGGACAAGCTTGCATCTGTTATAGTTTTGGAGAAAAATGTGTTCATTTCATGTATGCGCGAAATGCCTTAAAAATGGCTTTAAAATGGATTTGGAGCATGGAGACGATTATCTCGGGATTGCAAGATAACCAAACAAAACTTTTAGTGGATTTCTACTTATTTTATTAAATATCATCTCCACCAAACAGGACAAGCTTGCATGTTATAGTTTTGGAGAAAAATGTGTTCATTTCATGTATGCGCGAAATGCCTTAAAAATGGCTTTAAAATGGATTTGGAGCATGGAGACGATTATCTCGGGATTGCAAGATAACCAAACAAAACTTTTAGTGGATTTCTACTTATTTTATTAAATATCATCTCCACCAAACAGGACAAGCTTGCATCTGTTATAGTTTTGGAGAAAAATGTGTTCATTTCATGTATGCGCAAAATGCCTTTGAAATGGCTTTAAAATGGATTTGGAGCATGGAGACGATTATCTCGGGATTGCAAGATAACCAAACAAAACTTTTAGTGGATTTCTACTTATTTTATTAAATATCATCTCCACCAAACAGGACAAGCTTGCATCTGTTATAGTTTTGGAGAAAAATGTGTTCATTTCATGTATGCGCGAAATGCCTTAAAAATGGCTTTAAAATGGATTTGGAGCATGGAGACGATTATCTCGGGATTGCAAGATAACCAAACAAAACTTTTAGTGGATTTCTACTTATTTTATTAAATATCATCTCCACCAAACAGGACAAGCTTGCATCTGTTATAGTTTTGGAGAAAAATGTGTTCATTTCATGTATGCGCGAAATGCCTTAAAAATGGCTTTAAAATGGATTTGGAGCATGGAGACGATTATCTCGGGATTGCAAGATAACCAAACAAAACTTTTAGTGGATTTCTACTTATTTTATTAAATATCATCTCCACCAAACAGGACAAGCTTGCATGTGTTATAGTTTTGGAGAAAAATGTGTTCATTTCATGTATGCGCAAAATGCCTTTGAAATGGCTTTAAAATGGATTTGGAGCATGGAGACGATTATCTCGGGATTGCAAGATAACCAAACAAAACTTTTAGTGGATTTCTACTTATTTTATTAAATATCATCTCCACCAAACAGGACAAGCTTGCATCTGTTATAGTTTTGGAGAAAAATGTGTTCATTTCATGTATGCGCGAAATGCCTTAAAAATGGCTTTAAAATGGATTTGGAGCATGGAGACGATTATCTCGGGATTGCAATATAACCAAACAAAACTTTTAGTGGATTTCTACTTATTTTATTAAATATCATCTCCACCAAACAGGACAAGCTTGCATGTGTTATAGTTTTGGAAAAAAATGTGTTCATTTCATGTATGCGCAAAATGCCTTTGAAATGGCTTTAAAATGGATTTGGAGCATGGAGACGATTATCTCAGGATGGCAATATAAACAAACGAAGCTTTTAGTAGATTTCTACTTATTTTATTAAATATTATCTCCACCAAACAGGACAAGCTTGCATCTGTTATAGTTTTGGAGAAAAATGTGTTCATTTCATGTATGCGCGAAATGCCTTAAAAATGGCTTTAAAATGGATTTGGAGCATGGAGACGATTATCTCGGGATTGCAAGATAACCAAACAAAACTTTTAGTGGATTTCTACTTATTTTATTAAATATCATCTCCACCAAACAGGAGAAGCTTGCATCTGTTATAGTTTTGGAGAAAAATGTGTTCATTTTATGTATGCGCGAAATGCCTTAAAAATGGCTTTAAAATGGATTTGGAGCATGGAGACGATTATCTCGGGATTGCAAGATAACCAAACAAAACTTTTAGTGGATTTCTACTTATTTTATTAAATATCATCTCCACCAAACAGGACAAGCTTGCATCTGTTATAGTTTTGGAGAAAAATGTGTTCATTTCATGTGTGCGCGAAATGCCTTAAAAATGGCTTTAAAATGGATTTGGAGCATGGAGACGATTATCTCGGGATTGCAAGATAACCAAACAAAACTTTTAGTGGATTTCTACTTATTTTATTAAATATCATCTCCACCAAACAGGACAAGCTTGCATGTGTTATAGTTTTGGAGAAAAATGTGTTCATTTCATGTATGCGCAAAATGCCTTTGAAATGGCTTTAAAATGGATTTGGAGCATGGAGACGATTATCTCAGGATGGCAATATAAACAAACGAAACTTTTAGTAGATTTCTACTTATTTTATTAAATCTTATCTCCACCAAACAGGACAAGCTTGCATCTTAGTTTTGGAGAAAAATGTGTTCATTTCATGTATGCGCGAAATGCCTTAAAAATGGCTTTAAAATGGATTTGGAGCATGGAGACGATTATCTCGGGATTGCAAGATAACCAAACAAAACTTTTAGTGGATTTCTACTTATTTTATTAAATATCATCTCCACCAAACAGGACAAGCTTGCATCTGTTATAGTTTTGGAGAAAAATGTGTTCATTTCATGTATGCGCGAAATGCCTTAAAAATGGCTTTAAAATGGATTTGGAGCATGGAGACGATTATCTCGGGATTGCAAGATAACCAAACAAAACTTTTAGTGGATTTCTACTTATTTTATTAAATATCATCTCCACCAAACAGGACAAGCTTGCATCTGTTATAGTTTTGGAGAAAAATGTGTTCATTTCATGTATGCGCGAAATGCCTTTGAAATGGCTTTAAAATGGATTTGGAGCATGGAGACGATTATCTCGGGATTGCAAGATAACCAAACAAAACTTTTAGTGGATTTCTACTTATTTTATTAAATATCATCTCCACCAAACAGGACAAGCTTGCATCTGTTATAGTTTTGGAGAAAAATGTGTTCATTTCATGTATGCGCGAAATGCCTTAAAAATGGCTTTAAAATGGATTTGGAGCATGGAGACGATTATCTCGGGATTGCAAGATAACCAAACAAAACGTTTAGTGGATTTCTACTTATTTTATTAAATATCATCTCCACCAAACAGGACAAGCTTGCATCTGTTATAGTTTTGGAGAAAAATGTGTTCATTTCATGTATGCGCGAAATGCCTTAAAAATGGCTTTAAAATGGATTTGGAGCATGGAGACGATTATCTCGGGATTGCAAGATAATCAAACAAAACTTTTAGTGGATTTCTACTTATTTTATTAAATATCATCTCCACCAAACAGGACAAGCTTGCATGTGTTATAGTTTTGGAGAAAAATGTGTTCATTTCATGTATGCGCAAAATGCCTTTGAAATGGCTTTAAAATGGATTTGGAGCATGGAGACGATTATCTCAGGATGGCAATATAAACAAACGAAACTTTTAGTAGATTTCTACTTATTTTATTAAATATTATCTCCACCAAACAGGACAAGCTTGCATCTGTTATAGTTTTGGAGAAAAATGTGTTCATTTCATGTATGCGCGAAATGCCTTAAAAATGGCTTTAAAATGGATTTGGAGCATGGAGACGATTATCTCGGGATTGCAAGATAACCAAACAAAACTTTTAGTGGATTTCTACTTATTTTATTAAATATCATCTCCACCAAACAGGACAAGCTTGCATCTGTTATAGTTTTGGAGAAAAATGTGTTCATTTCATGTATGCGCGAAATGCCTTAAAAATGGCTTTAAAATGGATTTGGAGCATGGAGACGGTTATCTCGGGATTGCAAGATAACCAAACAAAACTTTTAGTGGATTTCTACTTATTTTATTAAATATCATCTCCACCAAACAGGACAAGCTTGCATGTGTTATAGTTTTGGAGAAAAATGTGTTCATTTCATGTATGCGCAAAATGCCTTTGAAATGGCTTTAAAATGGATTTGGAGCATGGAGACGATTATCTCAGGATGGCAATATAAACAAACGAAACTTTTAGTAGATTTCTACTTATTTTATTAAATCTTATCTCCACCAAACAGGACAAGCTTGCATCTTAGTTTTGGAGAAAAATGTGTTCATTTCATGTATGCGCGAAATGCCTTAAAAATGGCTTTAAAATGGATTTGGAGCATGGAGACGATTATCTCGGGATTGCAAGATAACCAAACAAAACTTTTAGTGGATTTCTACTTATTTTATTAAATATTATCTCCACCAAACAGGACAAGCTTGCATCTGTTATAGTTTTGGAGAAAAATGTGTTCATTTCATGTATGCGCGAAATGCCTTAAAAATGGCTTTAAAATGGATTTGGAGCATGGAGACGATTATCTCGGGATTGCAAGATAACCAAACAAAACTTTTAGTGGATTTCTACTTATTTTATTAAATATCATCTCCACCAAACAGGACAAGCTTGCATCTGTTATAGTTTTGGAGAAAAATGTGTTCATTTCATGTATGCGCGAAATGCCTTTGAAATGGCTTTAAAATGGATTTGGAGCATGGAGACGATTATCTCGGGATTGCAAGATAACCAAACAAAACTTTTAGTGGATTTCTACTTATTTTATTAAATATCATCTCCACCAAACAGGACAAGCTTGCATCTGTTATAGTTTTGGAGAAAAATGTGTTCATTTCATGTATGCGCGAAATGCCTTAAAAATGGCTTTAAAATGGATTTGGAGCATGGAGACGATTATCTCGGGATTGCAAGATAACCAAACAAAACTTTTAGTGGATTTCTACTTATTTTATTAAATATCATCTCCACCAAACAGGACAAGCTTGCATCTGTTATAGTTTTGGAGAAAAATGTGTTCATTTCATGTATGCGCGAAATGCCTTAAAAATGGCTTTAAAATGGATTTGGAGCATGTAGACGATTATCTCGGGATTGCAAGATAACCAAACAAAACTTTTAGTGGATTTCTACTTATTTTATTAAACATCATCTCCACCAAACAGGACAAGCTTGCATCTGTTATAGTTTTGGAGAAAAATGTGTTTATTTCATGTATGCGCGAAATGCCTTAAAAATGGCTTTAAAATGGATTTGGAGCATGGAGACGATTATCTCGGGATTGCAAGATAACCAAACAAAACTTTTAGTGGATTTCTACTTATTTTATTAAATATCATCTCCACCAAACAGGACAAGCTTGCATGTGTTATAGTTTTGGAGAAAAATGTGTTCATTTCATGTATGCGCAAAATGCCTTTGAAATGGCTTTAAAATGGATTTGGAGCATGGAGACGATTATCTCAGGATGGCAATATAAACAAACGAAACTTTTAGTAGATTTCTACTTATTTTATTAAATATCATCTCCACCAAACAGGACAAGCTTGCATCTGTTATAGTTTTGGAGAAAAATGTGTTCATTTCATGTATGCGCGAAATGCCTTAAAAATGGCTTTAAAATGGATTTGGAGCATGGAGACGATTATCTCGGGATTGCAAGATAACCAAACAAAACTTTTAGTGGATTTCTACTTATTTTATTAAATATCATCTCCACCAAACAGGACAAGCTTGCATCTGTTATAGTTTTGGAGAAAAATGTGTTCATTTCATGTATGCGCGAAATGCCTTAAAAATGGCTTTAAAATGGATTTGGAGCATGTAGACGATTATCTCGGGATTGCAAGATAACCAAACAAAACTTTTAGTGGATTTCTACTTATTTTATTAAACATCATCTCCACCAAACAGGACAAGCTTGCATCTGTTATAGTTTTGGAGAAAAATGTGTTTATTTCATGTATGCGCGAAATGCCTTAAAAATGGCTTTAAAATGGATTTGGAGCATGGAGACGATTATCTCGGGATTGCAAGATAACCAAACAAAACTTTTAGTGGATTTCTACTTATTTTATTAAATATCATCTCCACCAAACAGGACAAGCTTGCATCTGTTATAGTTTTGGAGAAAAATGTGTTCATTTCATGTATGCGCGAAATGCCTTTGAAATGGCTTTAAAATGGATTTGGAGCATGGAGACGATTATCTCGGGATTGCAAGATAACCAAACAAAACTTTTAGTGGATTTCTACTTATTTTATTAAATATCATCTCCACCAAACAGGACAAGCTTGCATCTGTTATAGTTTTGGAGAAAAATGTGTTCATTTCATGTATGCGCGAAATGCCTTAAAAATGGCTTTAAAATGGATTTGGAGCATGGAGACGATTATCTCGGGATTGCAAGATAACCAAACAAAACTTTTAGTGGATTTCTACTTATTTTATTAAATATCATCTCCACCAAACAGGACAAGCTTGCATCTGTTATAGTTTTGGAGAAAAATGTGTTCATTTCATGTATGCGCGAAATGCCTTAAAAATGGCTTTAAAATGGATTTGGAGCATGTAGACGATTATCTCGGGATTGCAAGATAACCAAACAAAACTTTTAGTGGATTTCTACTTATTTTATTAAACATCATCTCCACCAAACAGGACAAGCTTGCATCTGTTATAGTTTTGGAGAAAAATGTGTTTATTTCATGTATGCGCGAAATGCCTTAAAAATGGCTTTAAAATGGATTTGGAGCATGGAGACGATTATCTCGGGATTGCAAGATAACCAAACAAAACTTTTAGTGGATTTCTACTTATTTTATTAAATATCATCTCCACCAAACAGGACAAGCTTGCATGTGTTATAGTTTTGGAGAAAAATGTGTTCATTTCATGTATGCGCAAAATGCCTTTGAAATGGCTTTAAAATGGATTTGGAGCATGGAGACGATTATCTCAGGATGGCAATATAAACAAACGAAACTTTTAGTAGATTTCTACTTATTTTATTAAATATCATCTCCACCAAACAGGACAAGCTTGCATCTGTTATAGTTTTGGAGAAAAATGTGTTCATTTCATGTATGCGCGAAATGCCTTAAAAATGGCTTTAAAATGGATTTGGAGCATGGAGACGATTATCTCGGGATTGCAAGATAACCAAACAAAACTTTTAGTGGATTTCTACTTATTTTATTAAATATCATCTCCACCAAACAGGACAAGCTTGCATCTGTTATAGTTTTGGAGAAAAATGTGTTCATTTCATGTATGCGCGAAATGCCTTAAAAATGGCTTTAAAATGGATTTGGAGCATGTAGACGATTATCTCGGGATTGCAAGATAACCAAACAAAACTTTTAGTGGATTTCTACTTATTTTATTAAACATCATCTCCACCAAACAGGACAAGCTTGCATCTGTTATAGTTTTGGAGAAAAATGTGTTTATTTCATGTATGCGCGAAATGCCTTAAAAATGGCTTTAAAATGGATTTGGAGCATGGAGACGATTATCTCGGGATTGCAAGATAACCAAACAAAACTTTTAGTGGATTTCTACTTATTTTATTAAATATCATCTCCACCAAACAGGACAAGCTTGCATGTGTTATAGTTTTGGAGAAAAATGTGTTCATTTCATGTATGCGCAAAATGCCTTTGAAATGGCTTTAAAATGGATTTGGAGCATGGAGACGATTATCTCAGGATGGCAATATAAACAAACGAAACTTTTAGTAGATTTCTACTTATTTTATTAAATATCATCTCCACCAAACAGGACAAGCTTGCATCTGTTATAGTTTTGGAGAAAAATGTGTTCATTTCATGTATGCGCGAAATGCCTTAAAAATGGCTTTAAAATGGATTTGGAGCATGGAGACGATTATCTCGGGATTGCAATATAACCAAACAAAACTTTTAGTGGATTTCTACCTATTTTATTAAATATCATCTCCACCAAACAGGACAAGCTTGCATCTGTTATAGTTTTGGAGAAAAATGTGTTCATTTCATGTATGCGCGAAATGCCTTAAAAATGGCTTTAAAATGGATTTGGAGCATGGAGACGATTATCTCGGGATTGCAAGATAACCAAACAAAACTTTTAGTGGATTTCTACTTATTTTATTAAATATCATCTCCACCAAACAGGACAAGCTTGCATCTGTTATAGTTTTGGAGAAAAATGTGTTCATTTCATGTATGCGCGAAATGCCTGAAAAATGGCTTTAAAATGGATTTGGAGCATGGAGACGATTATCTCGGGATTGCAAGATAACCAAACAAAACTTTTAGTGGATTTCTACTTATTTTATTAAATATCATCTCCACCAAACAGGACAAGCTTGCATCTGTTATAGTTTTGGAGAAAAATGTGTTCATTTCATGTATGCGCGAAATGCCTTAAAAATGGCTTTAAAATGGATTTGGAGCATGGAGACGATTATCTCGGGATTGCAAGATAACCAAACAAAACTTTTAGTGGATTTCTACTTATTTTATTAAATATCATCTCCACCAAACAGGACAAGCTTGCATCTGTTATAGTTTTGGAGAAAAATGTGTTCATTTCATGTATGCGCGAAATGCCTTAAAAATGGCTTTAAAATGGATTTGGAGCATGGAGACGATTATCTCGGGTTTGCAAGATAACCAAACAAAACTTTTAGTGGATTTCTACTTATTTTATTAAATATCATCTCCACCAAACAGGACAAGCTTGCATCTGTTATAGTTTTGGAGAAAAATGTGTTCATTTCATGTATGCGCGAAATGCCTTAAAAATGGCTTTAAAATGGATTTGGAGCATGGAGACGATTATCTCGGGATTGCAAGATAACCAAACAAAACTTTTAGTGGATTTCTACTTATTTTATTAAATATCATCTCCACCAAACAGGACAAGCTTGCATCTGTTATAGTTTTGGAGAAAAATGTGTTCATTTCATGTATGCGCGAAATGCCTTAAAAATGGCTTTAAAATGGATTTGGAGCATGGAGACGATTATCTCGGGATTGCAAGATAACCAAACAAAACTTTTAGTGGATTTCTACTTATTTTATTAAATATCATCTCCACCAAACAGGACAAGCTTGCATCTGTTATAGTTTTGGAGAAAAATGTGTTTATTTCATGTATGCGCGAAATGCCTTAAAAATGGCTTTAAAATGGATTTGGAGCATGGAGACGATTATCTCGGGATTGCAAGATAACCAAACAAAACTTTTAGTGGATTTCTACTTATTTTATTAAATATCATCTCCACCAAACAGGACAAGCTTGCATGTGTTATAGTTTTGGAGAAAAATGTGTTCATTTCATGTATGCGCAAAATGCCTTTGAAATGGCTTTAAAATGGATTTGGAGCATGGAGACGATTATCTCAGGATGGCAATATAAACAAACGAAACTTTTAGTAGTTTTCTACTTATTTTATTAAATATTATCTCCACCAAACAGGACAAGCTTGCATCTGTTATAGTTTTGGAGAAAAATGTGTTCATTTTATGTATGCGCGAAATGCCTTAAAAATGGCTTTAAAATGGATTTGGAGCATGGAGACGATTATCTCGGGATTGCAAGATAACCAAACAAAACTTTTAGTGGATTTCTACTTATTTTATTAAATATCATCTCCACCAAACAGGACAAGCTTGCATCTGTTATAGTTTTGGAGAAAAATGTGTTCATTTCATGTATGCGCGAAATGCCTTAAAAATGGCTTTAAAATGGATTTGGAGCATGGAGACGATTATGTCGGGATTGCAATATAACCAAACAAAACTTTTAGTGGATTTCTACTTATTTTATTAAATATCATCTCCACCAAACAGGACAAGCTTGCATCTGTTATAGTTTTGGAGAAAAATGTGTTCATTTCATGTATGCGCGAAATGCCTTAAAAATGGCTTTAAAATGGATTTGGAGCATGGAGACGATTATCTCGGGATTGCAAGATAACCAAACAAAACTTTTAGTGGATTTCTACTTATTTTATTAAATATCATCTCCACCAAACAGGACAAGCTTGCATCTGTTATAGTTTTGGAGAAAAATGTGTTCATTTCATGTATGCGCGAAATGCCTTAAAAATGGCTTTAAAATGGATTTGGAGCATGGAGACGATTATCTCGGGATTGCAAGATAACCAAACAAAACTTTTAGTGGATTTCTACTTATTTTATTAAATATCATCTCCACCAAACAGGACAAGCTTGCATCTGTTATAGTTTTGGAGAAAAATGTGTTCATTTCATGTATGCGCGAAATGCCTTAAAAATGGCTTTAAAATGGATTTGGAGCATGGAGACGATTATCTCGGGATTGCAAGATAACCAAACAAAACTTTTAGTGGATTTCTACTTATTTTATTAAATATCATCTCCACCAAACAGGACAAGCTTGCATCTGTTATAGTTTTGGAGAAAAATGTGTTCATTTCATGTATGCGCGAAATGCCTTAAAAATGGCTTTAAAATGGATTTGGAGCATGGAGACGATTATCTCGGGATTGCAAGATAACCAAACAAAACTTTTAGTGGATTTCTACTTATTTTATTAAATATCATCTCCACCAAACAGGACAAGCTTGCATCTGTTATAGTTTTGGAGAAAAATGTGTTCATTTCATGTATGCGCGAAATGCCTTAAAAATGGCTTTAAAATGGATTTGGAGCATGGAGACGATTATCTCGGGATTGCAAGATAACCAAACAAAACTTTTAGTGGATTTCTACTTATTTTATTAAATATCATCTCCACCAAACAGGACAAGCTTGCATCTGTTATAGTTTTGGAGAAAAATGTGTTCATTTCATGTATGCGCGAAATGCCTTAAAAATGGCTTTAAAATGGATTTGGAGCATGGAGACGATTATCTCGGGATTGCAAGATAACCAAACAAAACCTTTAGTGGATTTCTACTTATTTTATTAAATATCATCTCCACCAAACAGGACAAGCTTGCATCTGTTATAGTTTTGGAGAAAAATGTGTTCATTTCATGTATGCGCGAAATGCTTTAAAAATGGCTTTAAAATGGATTTGGAGCATGGAGACGATTATCTCGGGATTGCAAGATAACCAAACAAAACTTTTAGTGGATTTCTACTTATTTTATTAAATATCATCTCCACCAAACAGGACAAGCTTGCATCTGTTATAGTTTTGGAGAAAAATGTGTTCATTTCATGTATGCGCGAAATGCCTTAAAAATGGCTTTAAAATGGATTTGGAGCATGGAGACGATTATCTCGGGATTGCAAGATAACCAAACAAAACTTTTAGTGGATTTCTACTTATTTTATTAAATATCATCTCCACCAAACAGGACAAGCTTGCATGTGTTATAGTTTTGGAGAAAAATGTGTTCATTTCATGTATGCGCAAAATGCCTTTGAAATGGCTTTAAAATGGATTTGGAGCATGGAGACGATTATCTCGGGATTGCAAGATAACCAAACAAAACTTTTAGTGGATTTCTACTTATTTTATTAAATATCATCTCCACCAAACAGGACAAGCTTGCATCTGTTATAGTTTTGGAGAAAAATGTGTTCATTTCATGTATGCGCGAAATGCTTTAAAAATGGCTTTAAAATGGATTTGGAGCATGGAGACGATTATCTCGGGATTGCAAGATAACCAAACAAAACTTTTAGTGGATTTCTACTTATTTTATTAAATATCATCTCCACCAAACAGGACAAGCTTGCATCTGTTATAGTTTTGGAGAAAAATGTGTTCATTTCATGTATGCGCGAAATGCCTTAAAAATGGCTTTAAAATGGATTTGGAGCATGGAGACGATTATCTCGGGATTGCAAGATAACCAAACAAAACTTTTAGTGGATTTCTACTTATTTTATTAAATATCATCTCCACCAAACAGGACAAGCTTGCATCTGTTATAGTTTTGGAGAAAAATGTGTTCATTTCATGTATGCGCGAAATGCCTTAAAAATGGCTTTAAAATGGATTTGGAGCATGGAGACGATTATCTCGGGATTGCAATATAACCAAACAAAACTTTTAGTGGATTTCTACTTATTTTATTAAATATCATCTCCACCAAACAGGACAAGCTTGCATCTGTTATAGTTTTGGAGAAAAATGTGTTCATTTCATGTATGCGCGAAATGCCTTAAAAATGGCTTTAAAATGGATTTGGAGCATGGAGACGATTATCTCGGGATTGCAAGATAACCAAACAAAACTTTTAGTGGATTTCTACTTATTTTATTAAATATCATCTCCACCAAACAGGACAAGCTTGCATCTGTTATAGTTTTGGAGAAAAATGTGTTCATTTCATGTATGCGCGAAATGCCTTAAAAATGGCTTTAAAATGGATTTGGAGCATGGAGACGATTATCTCGGGATTGCAAGATAACCAAACAAAACTTTTAGTGGATTTCTACTTATTTTATTAAATATCATCTCCACCAAACAGGACAAGCTTGCATCTGTTATAGTTTTGGAGAAAAATGTGTTCATTTCATGTATGCGCGAAATGCCTTAAAAATGGCTTTAAAATGGATTTGGAGCATGGAGACGATTATCTCGGGATTGCAAGATAACCAAACAAAACTTTTAGTGGATTTCTACTTATTTTATTAAATATCATCTCCACCAAACAGGACAAGCTTGCATCTGTTATAGTTTTGGAGAAAAATGTGTTCATTTCATGTATGCGCGAAATGCCTTAAAAATGGCTTTAAAATGGATTTGGAGCATGGAGACGATTATCTCGGGATTGCAAGATAACCAAACAAAACTTTTAGTGGATTTCTACTTATTTTATTAAATATCATCTCCACCAAACAGGACAAGCTTGCATCTGTTATAGTTTTGGAGAAAAATGTGTTCATTTCATGTATGCGCGAAATGCCTTAAAAATGGCTTTAAAATGGATTTGGAGCATGGAGACGATTATCTCGGGATTGCAAGATAACCAAACAAAACTTTTAGTGGATTTCTACTTATTTTATTAAATATCATCTCCACCAAACAGGACAAGCTTGCATCTGTTATAGTTTTGGAGAAAAATGTGTTCATTTCATGTATGCGCGATTTGCTTTTAAAATGGCTTTAACCCCTTTACGACCGCCGATACGCCTTTTAACGGCGGTAAATAAGGGTACTTTTTCCGATCCGCCGCTTTTTAACGGCGGTCGGAAAAAAGGGTCTAGCGCCCCCCAGAGTCAGAAAATTTCCGGGGTCTCAGCTGCCGGGGGTAGCTGAGACCCTGGAGATCATGATTCGGGCCGGTTTTTCCGGTCCCCGCTCACCTGATGACCGGTATACACCGTATACCGATCATCAAGTTATAGTAAATGACCGCGCCGGTAAAAAATGATTTATCTCCCATCTGGCATGATCAAACATGCCAGATGGGAGATAAATCTTTTTCCCGGTTCCCTCCGGTCCCCCGGTGTCCCCAAAGTGCCCCCCCCGACCCCCAACCCCCTCCCGAAAATCCAAGATGGCCGCGCGCACCGGCGATCACAGCAGCGCGCCGGCCGCATTTACACTGTTCCTATGGTTTCTGTCGTATGTGCCATAACACATACGACAGAAACCTGCTCCCTAGGCCCCGCCGGGTCCCCCCCTACCCCCCCCTGGTGTCCCCCGGTGTCCCCCGGTGTCATACATACCTGTCGCAGCCCTGATCCCCCGCGGCCCCCTCCTCCGGCTCCTTCTCTGCAGACTCCGGTCACATGTGCAGAGCGCAGCTGTCAGCTTCCTGTGTTCAGAGAGCTGTGCTGGCTGCTCGCACTCTGCAGCTGTGACCCGGGGAGAGTGGGTGCAGATTCTTTGCACCCACTCTCCTCAAATGGAGGGTCTGCCCTCCTAGAAAATGGGGGATACGTTCCCTGAACGTGTCCCCCATATTCTAGAAGGTCCAGAGGCGACGTGGGACATCCAAATGGATTATTGTGGATTTTTTTTTTTCTTTTCAATAAATTGGTCAATCAGGGAATGTTTGGGGGAGTGTTTTTTCAAATAAATTTTTTTTTGTTGTCAATTTTTTTTTTATTACTGTCAATTAGTTATGTCGGGTATCTGATAGACGCCGTGACATAACTAATTGCTGGGCTTGATGCCAGGTGACATTACACACCTGGTATCAACCCCATTCATTACCCCGTTAGCCAACGCACCAGGGCGCGGGATGAGCTGGGGCGAAGCGCCAGAATTGGCGCATCTAATGGATGCGCCACTTCTGGGGCGGCTGCGGCCTGCTATTTTTAGGCTGGGAAGAGTCCAATAACCGTGGCTCTTCCCATCCTGAGAATACCAGACCCCAGCTGTCAGCTTCACCTTGGCTGGTGATCTAATTTGGGGGGACCCCACGTTTGTTTTTTTTTTTTAATTATTTATTTATAAATAATTAAAAAAAAAAAACAGCTTGGGGAGCCCTCCAAATTGATCACCAGACAAGATGAAGCTGTCAGCTGTGGTTTGCAGGCTACAGCTGTCTGCTTTACCCTAGCTGGCTATCAAAAATAGGGGGGACCCCACGTCATTTATTTTAATTCTTTTTTTTTTTTTTGGGCTAAATACAAGGCTAGGCATCCTTTAGTGTCACATGAAAGGCAGGTAAGGGGAGCTTCCTCGTTCCTGCGGCGTCACACATAGCGATGTGTGCTGCCGCAGGAGCGACGAACTACATCGTTACTGCTGCAGTAACGATAATCGAGAATGGACCCCCATGTCACCGATGAGCGATTTTGCACGTTTTTGCAACGATGCAAAATCGCTCATCGGTGTCACACGCAGCAACATCGCTAATGCGGCCGGATGTGCGTCACCAATTCCGTGACCCTAACGACTCCGCATTAGCGATGTCGCAGCGTGTAAAGCCCCCTTAACAGTGAGAAATTTTTTGATACAGCAACAGTTTTGTGAAGTACCTGTGGATTCAAAATGTTTACTATACTCTTGAATAAAATCCTTGAGGGGTCCAGTTTCCAAAATGAGGTCACTTGTGGGGGGTTTCTGATGTATAGGTGCCCAAGGGGCCCTGCTAATGTGACATGGTGCGCGCAATTTACTTCAACTTTTCCAAAATTCAAATGGTGCTCCTTCCATTCCAAGCCCTCCCATTTATCCAAACAAAGGTTTTTGGCCACATGTGTGGTATCCCTGCGCTCACAAGAAATTAGATAACAACCTGTGGGGTACACGTTTTGTTGTTGCCTCTTGAAAAAGTGAAAAATGTGTCGCTAAATCAACATTTTTGTGAAAAAAATGAAAATTTCAATATGGCAACCTAAGCTTATCAAATTCTGTGAAGTATTCGTGGATTCAAAATGCTCAATATACACCTAGATTAAAGCCTTGAGGGGTCTTATTTCCAGAATGGGGTCACTTGTGGGGGACCTCCACTGCTTAGGCACCTCAGGGGTTCTCCTAATGCAACATGGCGTCCGCTATTGATTCCAGCCAATTTTGCAGTCAAATTGCACTCCTTCTCTTCTGAGCCCTGTAGTGTGCCCAAACAGTTGATTTCCACCACATACAAGATATCAACAAACTCAGGAGAAATTGCGCAATAAATTTCATGGTGATTTTTTTCCTGTTACCCTTGTGAAAAAAAAAGCTACCTGGTTGAAGTAACAATTTTGTGGTAAAATTTTATTTTTTTATTTTCATGGCTCAACGTTATAAACTTCTGTAAAGCACCTGGGGGTTCAGGGTATTCACCAAACATCAAGATAAATTCCTTGAGGGGCCTAGTTTCCAATATGGGGTCACTTGTGGTGTTTTTTTGCTGTTTACGTACCTTAGGGGTCCTCCAAATGTGACATGGTGCCCGCAATCTTTTTCAGCCAAATTTCCTTTCCAAAATTCAAATATTGCTCCTTCCGTTCCAAGCCCTCCCATTTCTCCAAACAAAGGTTTCAGACCACAAGTGAGGTATCACCGCGCTCATAAAAAAGTGGGTAACAAACATTGGGGTCACATTTTTGGAATTACCTCTTGAAAAAGTGAAAAAATTGATGCTAAAGCAACATTTTTGAGAAAAAAATGAAAATTTTCAATGTGACAACATAACGTTATCAAAATCTGTGAAGTACCTGTGGATCCAAAATGCTCACTATACCCCTAGATAGAAGCCTTAAGGGGTCTAGTTTCCAAAATGGTGTCACTTGTAAGGGGTTTCTGCTGTTTAGGTACCTTGGCGGACATGTAAATGCAACATGGTGCCCGCAATCTATTTCAGCCAAATTTGCTTTCCAAAATTCAAATATTGCTCCTTCTGTTCCGAGCCCTCCCATTTGTCCAAACAAAGGTTTCTGACCACATGTGGGGTATCGGCGCGTTCATAAGAAAGTGGGTAACAAGTTTTGGGGTTCATTTTGTTGTGTTATTTCTTCTAAAAGTGAACACATTTGGGGTAGAGCAACATGTTAGGTAAAATTTTATTTTTTGCTTTTTTTCATTCCACTTTGCTTTAGTTCCTGTGAAGCACCTGAAGGGTTAATAAACTTCTTGGATGTGGTTTTGAGTACTTTGAGGCGTGCTGTTTTGAGAATGGTGTCACTTTTAGGTATTTTCTGTCACTTAGGCCTCTCAAAGTCACTTCAAATGTGATGTGGTCCCTAAAAAAATGGTTTTGTGAATTTTGTTGAAAAAATGGGAAATTGCTGATGAACTTTGACCCCTTCTAACTTCCTAACCCCAAAACATTTTGTTTCAGAAATTGCGCTAATGTAAAGTAGACATGTGGGAAATGTTATTTATTAACTGTTTTGTGTGACATAACTCTCTGGGTTAAGGGCATAAAAATTAAAAGTTTGAAAATTGCAAAATTTTCAAAATTTTCATCAAATTTCCGATTTTTTCACAAATAAAAGCAAAAAATATCGTTCTAAATTTATAACTATCATGAAGTACAATATGTCACGAAAAAACAATGTCAGAATCACCGGGATCCGTTGAAGCGTTCCAGAGTTATGACCTCATAAAGTGACACTGGTCAGAATTGCAAAAAATGGCCTGGTCATTAAGTACAAAACTGGCTTCGTCCTTAAGGGGTTAAAATGGATTTGGAGCATGGAGACGATTATCTCGGGATTGCAAGATAACCAAACAAAACTTTTAGTGGATTTCTACTTATTTTATTAAATATCATCTCCACCAAACAGGACAAGCTTGCATCTGTTATAGTTTTGGAGAAAAATGTGTTCATTTCATGTATGCGCGAAATGCCTTAAAAATGGCTTTAAAATGGATTTGGAGCATGGAGACGATTATCTCGGGATTGCAAGATAACCAAACAAAACTTTTAGTGGATTTCTACTTATTTTATTAAATATCATCTCCACCAAACAGGACAAGCTTGCATCTGTTATAGTTTTGGAGAAAAATGTGTTCATTTCATGTATGCGCGAAATGCCTTAAAAATGGCTTTAAAATGGATTTGGAGCATGGAGACGATTATCTCAGGTTTTTCAAGATAACCAAACAAAACTTTTAGTGGATTTCTACTTATTTTATTAAATATCATCTCCACCAAACAGGACAAGCTTGCATCTGTTATAGTTTTGGAGAAAAATGTGTTCATTTCATGTATGCGCGAAATGCCTTAAAAATGGCTTTAAAATGGATTTGGAGCATGGAGACGATTATCTCGGGATTGCAAGATAACCAAACAAAACTTTTAGTGGATTTCTACTTATTTTATTAAATATCATCTCCACCAAACAGGACAAGCTTGCATCTGTTATAGTTTTGGAGAAAAATGTGTTCATTTCATGTATGCGCAAAATGCCTTAAAAATGGCTTTAAAATGGATTTGGAGCATGGAGACGATTATCTCGGGATTGCAAGATAACCAAACAAAACTTTTAGTGGATTTCTACTTATTTTATTAAATATCATCTCCACCAAACAGGACAAGCTTGCATCTGTTATAGTTTTGGAGAAAAATGTGTTCATTTCATGTATGCGCGAAATGCTTTAAAAATGGCTTTAAAATGGATTTGGAGCATGGAGACGATTATCTCGGGATTGCAAGATAACCAAACAAAACTTTTAGTGGATTTCTACTTATTTTATTAAATATCATCTCCACCAAACAGGACAAGCTTGCATCTGTTATAGTTTTGGAGAAAAATGTGTTCATTTCATGTATGCGCGAAATGCCTTAAAAATGGCTTTAAAATGGATTTGGAGCATGGAGACGATTATCTCGGGATTGCAAGATAACCAAACAAAACTTTTAGTGGATTTCTACTTATTTTATTAAATATCATCTCCACCAAACAGGACAAGCTTGCATGTGTTATAGTTTTGGAGAAAAATGTGTTCATTTCATGTATGCGCAAAATGCCTTTGAAATGGCTTTAAAATGGATTTGGAGCATGGAGACGATTATCTCGGGATTGCAAGATAACCAAACAAAACTTTTAGTGGATTTCTACTTATTTTATTAAATATCATCTCCACCAAACAGGACAAGCTTGCATCTGTTATAGTTTTGGAGAAAAATGTGTTCATTTCATGTATGCGCGAAATGCTTTAAAAATGGCTTTAAAATGGATTTGGAGCATGGAGACGATTATCTCGGGATTGCAAGATAACCAAACAAAACTTTTAGTGGATTTCTACTTATTTTATTAAATATCATCTCCACCAAACAGGACAAGCTTGCATCTGTTATAGTTTTGGAGAAAAATGTGTTCATTTCATGTATGCGCGAAATGCCTTAAAAATGGCTTTAAAATGGATTTGGAGCATGGAGACGATTATCTCGGGATTGCAAGATAACCAAACAAAACTTTTAGTGGATTTCTACTTATTTTATTAAATATCATCTCCACCAAACAGGACAAGCTTGCATATGTTATAGTTTTGGAGAAAAATGTGTTCATTTCATGTATGCGCGAAATGCCTTAAAAATGGCTTTAAAATGGATTTGGAGCATGGAGACGATTATCTCGGGATTGCAAGATAACCAAACAAAACTTTTAGTGGATTTCTACTTATTTTATTAAATATCATCTCCACCAAACAGGACAAGCTTGCATGTGTTATAGTTTTGGAGAAAAATGTGTTCATTTCATGTATGCGCAAAATGCCTTTGAAATGGCTTTAAAATGGATTTGGAGCATGGAGACGATTATCTCGGGATTGCAAGATAACCAAACAAAAATTTTAGTGGATTTCTACTTATTTTATTAAATATCATCTCCACCAAACAGGACAAGCTTGCATCTGTTATAGTTTTGGAGAAAAATGTGTTCATTTCATGTATGCGCGAAATGCCTTAAAAATGGCTTTAAAATGGATTTGGAGCATGGAGACGATTATCTCGGGATTGCAAGATAACCAAACAAAACTTTTAGTGGATTTCTACTTATTTTATTAAATATCATCTCCACCAAACAGGACAAGCTTGCATCTGTTATAGTTTTGGAGAAAAATGTGTTCATTTCATGTATGCGCGAAATGCCTTAAAAATGGCTTTAAAATGGATTTGGAGCATGGAGACGATTATCTCGGGATTGCAAGATAACCAAACAAAACTTTTAGTGGATTTCTACTTATTTTATTAAATATCATCTCCACCAAACAGGACAAGCTTGCATCTGTTATAGTTTTGGAGAAAAATGTGTTCATTTCATGTATGCGCGAAATGCCTTAAAAATGGCTTTAAAATGGATTTGGAGCATGGAGACGATTATCTCGGGATTGCAAGATAACCAAACAAAACATTTAGTGGATTTCTACTTATTTTATTAAATATCATCTCCACCAAACAGGACAAGCTTGCATCTGTTATAGTTTTGGAGAAAAATGTGTTCATTTCATGTATGCGCGAAATGCCTTAAAAATGGCTTTAAAATGGATTTGGAGCATGGAGACGATTATCTCGGGATTGCAAGATAACCAAACAAAACTTTTAGTGGATTTCTACTTATTTTATTAAATATCATCTCCACCAAACAGGACAAGCTTGCATCTGTTATAGTTTTGGAGAAAAATGTGTTCATTTCATGTATGCGCGAAATGCCTTAAAAATGGCTTTAAAATGGATTTGGAGCATGGAGACGATTATCTCGGGATTGCAAGATAACCAAACAAAACTTTTAGTGGATTTCTACTTATTTTATTAAATATCATCTCCACCAAACAGGACAAGCTTGCATCTGTTATAGTTTTGGAGAAAAATGTGTTCATTTCATGTATGCGCGAAATGCCTTAAAAATGGCTTTAAAATGGATTTGGAGCATGGAGACGATTATCTCGGGATTGCAAGATAACCAAACAAAACTTTTAGTGGATTTCTACTTATTTTATTAAATATCATCTCCACCAAACAGGACAAGCTTGCATCTGTTATAGTTTTGGAGAAAAATGTGTTCATTTCATGTATGCGCGAAATGCCTTAAAAATGGCTTTAAAATGGATTTGGAGCATGGAGACGATTATCTCGGGATTGCAAGATAACCAAACAAAACTTTTAGTGGATTTCTACTTATTTTATTAAATATCATCTCCACCAAACAGGACAAGCTTGCATCTGTTATAGTTTTGGAGAAAAATGTGTTTATTTCATGTATGCGCGAAATGCCTTAAAAATGGCTTTAAAATGGATTTGGAGCATGGAGACGATTATCTCGGGATTGCAAGATAACCAAACAAAACTTTTAGTGGATTTCTACTTACTTTATTAAATATCATCTCCACCAAACAGGACAAGCTTGCATGTGTTATAGTTTTGGAGAAAAATGTGTTCATTTCATGTATGCGCGATTTGCTTTTAAAATGGCTTTAACCCCTTTACGACCGCCGATACGCCTTTTAACGGCGGTAAATAAGGGTACTTTTTCCGATCCGCCGCTTTTTAACGGCGGTCGGAAAAAAGGGTCTAGCGCCCCCCAGAGTCAGAAAATTTCCGGGGTCTCAGCTGCCGGGGGTAGCTGAGACCCTGGAGATCATGATTCGGGCCGGTTTTTCCGGTCCCCGCTCACCTGATGACCGGTATACACCGTATACCGATCATCAAGTTATAGTAAATGACCGCGCCGGTAAAAAATGATTTATCTCCCATCTGGCATGATCAAACATGCCAGATGGGAGATAAATCTTTTTCCCGGTTCCCTCCGGTCCCCCGGTGTCCCCAAAGTGCCCCCCCCGACCCCCAACCCCCTCCCGAAAATCCAAGATGGCCGCGCGCACCGGCGATCACAGCAGCGCGCCGGCCGCATTTACACTGTTCCTATGGTTTCTGTCGTATGTGCCATAACACATACGACAGAAACCTGCTCCCTAGGCCCCGCCGGGTCCCCCCCTACCCCCCCTGGTGTCCCCCGGTGTCCCCCGGTGTCATACATACCTGTCGCAGCCCTGATCCCCCGCGGCCCCCTCCTCCGGCTCCTTCTCTGCAGACTCCGGTCACATGTGCAGAGCGCAGCTGTCAGCTTCCTGTGTTCAGAGAGCTGTGCTGGCTGCTCGCACTCTGCAGCTGTGACCCGGGGAGAGTGGGTGCAGATTCTTTGCACCCACTCTCCTCAAATGGAGGGTCTGCCCTCCTAGAAAATGGGGGATACGTTCCCTGAACGTGTCCCCCATATTCTAGAAGGTCCAGAGGCGACGTGGGACATCCAAATGGATTATTGTGGATTTTTTTTTTTCTTTTCAATAAATTGGTCAATCAGGGAATGTTTGGGGGAGTGTTTTTTCAAATAAATTTTTTTTTGTTGTCAATTTTTTTTTTATTACTGTCAATTAGTTATGTCGGGTATCTGATAGACGCCGTGACATAACTAATTGCTGGGCTTGATGCCAGGTGACATTACACACCTGGTATCAACCCCATTCATTACCCCGTTAGCCAACGCACCAGGGCGCGGGATGAGCTGGGGCGAAGCGCCAGAATTGGCGCATCTAATGGATGCGCCACTTCTGGGGCGGCTGCGGCCTGCTATTTTTAGGCTGGGAAGAGTCCAATAACCGTGGCTCTTCCCATCCTGAGAATACCAGACCCCAGCTGTCAGCTTCACCTTGGCTGGTGATCTAATTTGGGGGGACCCCACGTTTGTTTTTCTTTTTTAATTATTTATTTATAAATAATTAAAAAAAAAAAACAGCTTGGGGAGCCCTCCAAATTGATCACCAGACAAGATGAAGCTGTCAGCTGTGGTTTGCAGGCTACAGCTGTCTGCTTTACCCTAGCTGGCTATCAAAAATAGGGGGGACCCCACGTCATTTATTTTAATTCTTTTTTTTTTTTTTGGGCTAAATACAAGGCTAGGCATCCTTTAGTGTCACATGAAAGGCAGGTAAGGGGAGCTTCCTCGTTCCTGCGGCGTCACACATAGCGATGTGTGCTGCCGCAGGAGCGACGAACTACATCGTTACTGCTGCAGTAACGATAATCGAGAATGGACCCCCATGTCACCGATGAGCGATTTTGCACGTTTTTGCAACGATGCAAAATCGCTCATCGGTGTCACACGCAGCAACATCGCTAATGCGGCCGGATGTGCGTCACCAATTCCGTGACCCTAACGACTCCGCATTAGCGATGTCGCAGCGTGTAAAGCCCCCTTAACAGTGAGAAATTTTTTGATACAGCAACAGTTTTGTGAAGTACCTGTGGATTCAAAATGTTTACTATACTCTTGAATAAAATCCTTGAGGGGTCCAGTTTCCAAAATGAGGTCACTTGTGGGGGGTTTCTGATGTATAGGTGCCCAAGGGGCCCTGCTAATGTGACATGGTGCGCGCAATTTACTTCAACTTTTCCAAAATTCAAATGGTGCTCCTTCCATTCCAAGCCCTCCCATTTATCCAAACAAAGGTTTTTGGCCACATGTGTGGTATCCCTGCGCTCACAAGAAATTAGATAACAACCTGTGGGGTACACGTTTTGTTGTTGCCTCTTGAAAAAGTGAAAAATGTGTCGCTAAATCAACATTTTTGTGAAAAAAATGAAAATTTCAATATGGCAACCTAAGCTTATCAAATTCTGTGAAGTATTCGTGGATTCAAAATGCTCAATATACACCTAGATTAAAGCCTTGAGGGGTCTTATTTCCAGAATGGGGTCACTTGTGGGGGACCTCCACTGCTTAGGCACCTCAGGGGTTCTCCTAATGCAACATGGCGTCCGCTATTGATTCCAGCCAATTTTGCAGTCAAATTGCACTCCTTCTCTTCTGAGCCCTGTAGTGTGCCCAAACAGTTGATTTCCACCACATACAAGATATCAACAAACTCAGGAGAAATTGCGCAATAAATTTCATGGTGATTTTTTTCCTGTTACCCTTGTGAAAAAAAAAGCTACCTGGTTGAAGTAACAATTTTGTGGTAAAATTTTATTTTTTTATTTTCATGGCTCAACGTTATAAACTTCTGTAAAGCACCTGGGGGTTCAGGGTATTCACCAAACATCAAGATAAATTCCTTGAGGGGCCTAGTTTCCAATATGGGGTCACTTGTGGTGTTTTTTTGCTGTTTACGTACCTTAGGGGTCCTCCAAATGTGACATGGTGCCCGCAATCTTTTTCAGCCAAATTTCCTTTCCAAAATTCAAATATTGCTCCTTCCGTTCCAAGCCCTCCCATTTCTCCAAACAAAGGTTTCAGACCACAAGTGAGGTATCACCGCGCTCATAAAAAAGTGGGTAACAAACATTGGGGTCACATTTTTGGAATTACCTCTTGAAAAAGTGAAAAAATTGATGCTAAAGCAACATTTTTGAGAAAAAAATGAAAATTTTCAATGTGACAACATAACGTTATCAAAATCTGTGAAGTACCTGTGGATCCAAAATGCTCACTATACCCCTAGATAGAAGCCTTAAGGGGTCTAGTTTCCAAAATGGTGTCACTTGTAAGGGGTTTCTGCTGTTTAGGTACCTTGGCGGACATGTAAATGCAACATGGTGCCCGCAATCTATTTCAGCCAAATTTGCTTTCCAAAATTCAAATATTGCTCCTTCTGTTCCGAGCCCTCCCATTTGTCCAAACAAAGGTTTCTGACCACATGTGGGGTATCGGCGCGTTCATAAGAAAGTGGGTAACAAGTTTTGGGGTTCATTTTGTTGTGTTATTTCTTCTAAAAGTGAACACATTTGGGGTAGAGCAACATTTTAGGTAAAATTTTATTTTTTGCTTTTTTTCATTCCACTTTGCTTTAGTTCCTGTGAAGCACCTGAAGGGTTAATAAACTTCTTGGATGTGGTTTTGAGTACTTTGAGGCGTGCTGTTTTGAGAATGGTGTCACTTTTAGGTATTTTCTGTCACTTAGGCCTCTCAAAGTCACTTCAAATGTGATGTGGTCCCTAAAAAAATGGTTTTGTGAATTTTGTTGAAAAAATGGGAAATTGCTGATGAACTTTGACCCCTTCTAACTTCCTAACCCCAAAACATTTTGTTTCAGAAATTGCGCTAATGTAAAGTAGACATGTGGGAAATGTTATTTATTAACTGTTTTGTGTGACATAACTCTCTGGGTTAAGGGCATAAAAATTAAAAGTTTGAAAATTGCAAAATTTTCAAAATTTTCATCAAATTTCCGATTTTTTCACAAATAAAAGCAAAAAATATCGTTCTAAATTTATAACTATCATGAAGTACAATATGTCACGAAAAAACAATGTCAGAATCACCGGGATCCGTTGAAGCGTTCCAGAGTTATGACCTCATAAAGTGACACTGGTCAGAATTGCAAAAAATGGCCTGGTCATTAAGTACAAAACTGGCTTCGTCCTTAAGGGGTTAAAATGGATTTGGAGCATGGAGACGATTATCTCGGGATTGCAAGATAACCAAACAAAACTTTTAGTGGATTTCTACTTATTTTATTAAATATCATCTCCACCAAACAGGACAAGCTTGCATCTGTTATAGTTTTGGAGAAAAATGTGTTCATTTCATGTATGCGCGAAATGCCTTAAAAATGGCTTTAAAATGGATTTGGAGCATGGAGACGATTATCTCGGGATTGCAAGATAACCAAACAAAACTTTTAGTGGATTTCTACTTATTTTATTAAATATCATCTCCACCAAACAGGACAAGCTTGCATCTGTTATAGTTTTGGAGAAAAATGTGTTCATTTCATGTATGCGCGAAATGCCTTAAAAATGGCTTTAAAATGGATTTGGAGCATGGAGACGATTATCTCAGGTTTTTCAAGATAACCAAACAAAACTTTTAGTGGATTTCTACTTATTTTATTAAATATCATCTCCACCAAACAGGACAAGCTTGCATCTGTTATAGTTTTGGAGAAAAATGTGTTCATTTCATGTATGCGCGAAATGCCTTAAAAATGGCTTTAAAATGGATTTGGAGCATGGAGACGATTATCTCGGGATTGCAAGATAACCAAACAAAACTTTTAGTGGATTTCTACTTATTTTATTAAATATCATCTCCACCAAACAGGACAAGCTTGCATCTGTTATAGTTTTGGAGAAAAATGTGTTCATTTCATGTATGCGCAAAATGCCTTAAAAATGGCTTTAAAATGGATTTGGAGCATGGAGACGATTATCTCGGGATTGCAAGATAACCAAACAAAACTTTTAGTGGATTTCTACTTATTTTATTAAATATCATCTCCACCAAACAGGACAAGCTTGCATCTGTTATAGTTTTGGAGAAAAATGTGTTCATTTCATGTATGCGCGAAATGCTTTAAAAATGGCTTTAAAATGGATTTGGAGCATGGAGACGATTATCTCGGGATTGCAAGATAACCAAACAAAACTTTTAGTGGATTTCTACTTATTTTATTAAATATCATCTCCACCAAACAGGACAAGCTTGCATCTGTTATAGTTTTGGAGAAAAATGTGTTCATTTCATGTATGCGCGAAATGCCTTAAAAATGGCTTTAAAATGGATTTGGAGCATGGAGACGATTATCTCGGGATTGCAAGATAACCAAACAAAACTTTTAGTGGATTTCTACTTATTTTATTAAATATCATCTCCACCAAACAGGACAAGCTTGCATGTGTTATAGTTTTGGAGAAAAATGTGTTCATTTCATGTATGCGCAAAATGCCTTTGAAATGGCTTTAAAATGGATTTGGAGCATGGAGACGATTATCTCGGGATTGCAAGATAACCAAACAAAACTTTTAGTGGATTTCTACTTATTTTATTAAATATCATCTCCACCAAACAGGACAAGCTTGCATCTGTTATAGTTTTGGAGAAAAATGTGTTCATTTCATGTATGCGCGAAATGCTTTAAAAATGGCTTTAAAATGGATTTGGAGCATGGAGACGATTATCTCGGGATTGCAAGATAACCAAACAAAACTTTTAGTGGATTTCTACTTATTTTATTAAATATCATCTCCACCAAACAGGACAAGCTTGCATCTGTTATAGTTTTGGAGAAAAATGTGTTCATTTCATGTATGCGCGAAATGCCTTAAAAATGGCTTTAAAATGGATTTGGAGCATGGAGACGATTATCTCGGGATTGCAAGATAACCAAACAAAACTTTTAGTGGATTTCTACTTATTTTATTAAATATCATCTCCACCAAACAGGACAAGCTTGCATATGTTATAGTTTTGGAGAAAAATGTGTTCATTTCATGTATGCGCGAAATGCCTTAAAAATGGCTTTAAAATGGATTTGGAGCATGGAGACGATTATCTCGGGATTGCAAGATAACCAAACAAAACTTTTAGTGGATTTCTACTTATTTTATTAAATATCATCTCCACCAAACAGGACAAGCTTGCATGTGTTATAGTTTTGGAGAAAAATGTGTTCATTTCATGTATGCGCAAAATGCCTTTGAAATGGCTTTAAAATGGATTTGGAGCATGGAGACGATTATCTCGGGATTGCAAGATAACCAAACAAAAATTTTAGTGGATTTCTACTTATTTTATTAAATATCATCTCCACCAAACAGGACAAGCTTGCATCTGTTATAGTTTTGGAGAAAAATGTGTTCATTTCATGTATGCGCGAAATGCCTTAAAAATGGCTTTAAAATGGATTTGGAGCATGGAGACGATTATCTCGGGATTGCAAGATAACCAAACAAAACTTTTAGTGGATTTCTACTTATTTTATTAAATATCATCTCCACCAAACAGGACAAGCTTGCATCTGTTATAGTTTTGGAGAAAAATGTGTTCATTTCATGTATGCGCGAAATGCCTTAAAAATGGCTTTAAAATGGATTTGGAGCATGGAGACGATTATCTCGGGATTGCAAGATAACCAAACAAAACTTTTAGTGGATTTCTACTTATTTTATTAAATATCATCTCCACCAAACAGGACAAGCTTGCATCTGTTATAGTTTTGGAGAAAAATGTGTTCATTTCATGTATGCGCGAAATGCCTTAAAAATGGCTTTAAAATGGATTTGGAGCATGGAGACGATTATCTCGGGATTGCAAGATAACCAAACAAAACATTTAGTGGATTTCTACTTATTTTATTAAATATCATCTCCACCAAACAGGACAAGCTTGCATCTGTTATAGTTTTGGAGAAAAATGTGTTCATTTCATGTATGCGCGAAATGCCTTAAAAATGGCTTTAAAATGGATTTGGAGCATGGAGACGATTATCTCGGGATTGCAAGATAACCAAACAAAACTTTTAGTGGATTTCTACTTATTTTATTAAATATCATCTCCACCAAACAGGACAAGCTTGCATCTGTTATAGTTTTGGAGAAAAATGTGTTCATTTCATGTATGCGCGAAATGCCTTAAAAATGGCTTTAAAATGGATTTGGAGCATGGAGACGATTATCTCGGGATTGCAAGATAACCAAACAAAACTTTTAGTGGATTTCTACTTATTTTATTAAATATCATCTCCACCAAACAGGACAAGCTTGCATCTGTTATAGTTTTGGAGAAAAATGTGTTCATTTCATGTATGCGCGAAATGCCTTAAAAATGGCTTTAAAATGGATTTGGAGCATGGAGACGATTATCTCGGGATTGCAAGATAACCAAACAAAACTTTTAGTGGATTTCTACTTATTTTATTAAATATCATCTCCACCAAACAGGACAAGCTTGCATCTGTTATAGTTTTGGAGAAAAATGTGTTCATTTCATGTATGCGCGAAATGCCTTAAAAATGGCTTTAAAATGGATTTGGAGCATGGAGACGATTATCTCGGGATTGCAAGATAACCAAACAAAACTTTTAGTGGATTTCTACTTATTTTATTAAATATCATCTCCACCAAACAGGACAAGCTTGCATCTGTTATAGTTTTGGAGAAAAATGTGTTTATTTCATGTATGCGCGAAATGCCTTAAAAATGGCTTTAAAATGGATTTGGAGCATGGAGACGATTATCTCGGGATTGCAAGATAACCAAACAAAACTTTTAGTGGATTTCTACTTACTTTATTAAATATCATCTCCACCAAACAGGACAAGCTTGCATGTGTTATAGTTTTGGAGAAAAATGTGTTCATTTCATGTATGCGCAAAATGCCTTTGAAATGGCTTTAAAATGGATTTGGAGCATGGAGACGATTATCTCAGGATGGCAATATAAACAAACGAAACTTTTAGTAGATTTCTACTTATTTTATTAAATATTATCTCCACCAAACAGGACAAGCTTGCATCTGTTATAGTTTTGGAGAAAAATGTGTTCATTTCATGTATGCGCGAAATGCCTTAAAAATGGCTTTAAAATGGATTTGGAGCATGGAGACGATTATCTCGGGATTGCAAGATAACCAAACAAAACTTTTAGTGGATTTCTACTTATTTTATTAAATATCATCTCCACCAAACAGGACAAGCTTGCATCTGTTATAGTTTTGGAGAAAAATGTGTTCATTTCATGTATGCGCGAAATGCCTTAAAAATGGCTTTAAAATGGATTTGGAGCATGGAGACGATTATCTCGGGATTGCAAGATAACCAAACAAAACTTTTAGTGGATTTCTACTTATTTTATTAAATATCATCTCCACCAAACAGGACAAGCTTGCATCTCTTATAGTTTTGGAGAAAAATGTGTTCATTTCATGTATGCGCGAAATGCCTTAAAAATGGCTTTAAAATGGATTTGGAGCATGGAGACGATTATCTCGGGATTGCAAGATAACAAAACAAAACTTTTAGTGGATTTCTACTTATTTTATTAAATATCATCTCCACCAAACAGGACAAGCTTGCATGTGTTATAGTTTTGGAGAAAAATGTGTTCATTTCATGTATGCGCAGAATGCCTTTGAAATGGCTTTAAAATGGATTTGGAGCATGGAGACGATTATCTCAGGATGGCAATATAAACAAACGAAACTTTTAGTAGATTTCTACTTATTGTATTAAATATTATCTCCACCAAACAGGACAAGCTTGCATCTGTTATAGTTTTGGAGAAAAATGTGTTCATTTCATGTATGCGCGAAATGCCTTAAAAATGGCTTTAAAATGGATTTGGAGCATGGAGACGATTATCTCGGGATTGCAAGATAACCAAACAAAACCTTTAGTGGATTTCTACTTATTTTATTAAATATCATCTCCACCAAACAGGACAAGCTTGCATCTGTTATAGTTTTGGAGAAAAATGTGTTCATTTCATGTATGCGCGAAATGCCTTAAAAATGGCTTTAAAATGGATTTGGAGCATGGAGACGATTATCTCGGGATTGCAAGATAACCAAACAAAACTTTTAGTGGATTTCTACTTATTTTATGAAATATCATCTCCACCAAACAGGACAAGCTTGCATCTGTTATAGTTTTGGAGAAAAATGTGTTCATTTCATGTATGCGCGAAATGCCTTAAAAATGGCTTTAAAATGGATTTGGAGCATGGAGACGATTATCTCGGGATTGCAAGATAACCAAACAAAACTTTTAGTGGATTTCTACTTATTTTATTAAATATCATCTCCACCAAACAGGACAAGCTTGCATCTGTTATAGTTTTGGAGAAAAATGTGTTCATTTCATGTATGCGCGAAATGCCTTAAAAATGGCTTTAGAATGGATTTGGAGCATGGAGACGATTATCTCGGGATTGCAAGATAACCAAACAAAACTTTTAGTGGATTTCTACTTATTTTATTAAATAACATCTCCACCAAACAGGACAAGCTTGCATCTGTTATAGTTTTGGAGAAAAATGTGTTCATTTCATGTATGCGCGAAATGCCTTAAAAATGGCTTTAAAATGGATTTGGAGCATGGAGACGATTATCTCGGGATTGCAAGATAACCAAACAAAACTTTTAGTGGATTTCTACTTATTTTATTAAATATCATCTCCACCAAACAGGACAAGCTTGCATCTGTTATAGTTTTTGAGAAAAATGTGTTCATTTCATGTATGCGCGAAATGCCTTAAAAATGGCTTTAAAATGGATTTGGAGCATGGAGACGATTATCTCGGGATTGCAATATAACCAAACAAAACTTTTAGTGGATTTCTACCTATTTTATTAAATATCATCTCCACCAAACAGGACAAGCTTGCATCTGTTATAGTTTTGGAGAAAAATGTGTTCATTTCATGTATGCGCGAAATGCCTTAAAAATGGCTTTAAAATGGATTTGGAGCATGGAGACGATTATCTCGGGATTGCAAGATAACCAAACAAAACTTTTAGTGGATTTCTACTTATTTTATTAAATATCATCTCCACCAAACAGGACAAGCTTGCATCTGTTATAGTTTTGGAGAAAAATGTGTTCATTTCATGTATGCGCGAAATGCCTTAAAAATGGCTTTAAAATGGATTTGGAGCATGGAGACGATTATCTCGGGATTGCAAGATAACCAAACAAAACTTTTAGTGGATTTCTACTTATTTTATTAAATATCATCTCCACCAAACAGGACAAGCTTGCATCTGTTATAGTTTTGGAGAAAAATGTGTTCATTTCATGTATGCGCGAAATGCCTTAAAAATGGCTTTAAAATGGATTTGGAGCATGGAGACGATTATCTCGGGATTGCAAGATAACCAAACAAAACTTTTAGTGGATTTCTACTTATTTTATTAAATATCATCTCCACCAAACAGGACAAGCTTGCATCTGTTATAGTTTTGGAGAAAAATGTGTTCATTTCATGTATGCGCGAAATGCCTTAAAAATGGCTTTAAAATGGATTTGGAGCATGGAGACGATTATCTCGGGATTGCAAGATAACCAAACAAAACTTTTAGTGGATTTCTACTTATTTTATTAAATATCATCTCCACCAAACAGGACAAGCTTGCATCTGTTATAGTTTTGGAGAAAAATGTGTTCATTTCATGTATGCGCGAAATGCCTTAAAAATGGCTTTAAAATGGATTTGGAGCATGGAGACGATTATCTCGGGATTGCAAGATAACCAAACAAAACTTTTAGTGGATTTCTACTTATTTTATTAAATATCATCTCCACCAAACAGGACAAGCTTGCATCTGTTATAGTTTTGGAGAAAAATGTGTTTATTTCATGTATGCGCGAAATGCCTTAAAAATGGCTTTAAAATGGATTTGGAGCATGGAGACGATTATCTCGGGATTGCAAGATAACCAAACAAAACTTTTAGTGGATTTCTACTTATTTTATTAAATATCATCTCCACCAAACAGGACAAGCTTGCATGTGTTATAGTTTTGGAGAAAAATGTGTTCATTTCATGTATTCGCAAAATGCCTTTGAAATGGCTTTAAAATGGATTTGGAGCATGGAGACGATTATCTCGGGATTGCAAGATAACCAAACAAAACTTTTAGTGGATTTCTACTTATTTTATTAAATATCATCTCCACCAAACAGGACAAGCTTGCATCTGTTATAGTTTTGGAGAAAAATGTGTTCATTTCATGTATGCGCGAAATGCCTTAAAAATGGCTTTAAAATGGATTTGGAGCATGGAGACGATTATCTCGGGATTGCAAGATAACCAAACAAAACTTTTAGTGGATTTCTACTTATTTTATTAAATATCATCTCCACCAAACAGGACAAGCTTGCATCTGTTATAGTTTTGGAGAAAAATGTGTTCATTTCATGTATGCGCGAAATGCCTTAAAAATGGCTTTAAAATGGATTTGGAGCATGGAGACGATTATCTCGGGATTGCAAGATAACCAAACAAAACTTTTAGTGGATTTCTACTTATTTTATTAAATATCATCTCCACCAAACAGGACAAGCTTGCATCTGTTATAGTTTTGGAGAAAAATGTGTTCATTTCATGTATGCGCGAAATGCCTTAAAAATGGCTTTAAAATGGATTTGGAGCATGGAAACGATTATCTCGGGATTGCAAGATAACCAAACAAAACTTTTAGTGGATTTCTACTTATTTTATTAAATATCATCTCCACCAAACAGGACAAGCTTGCATATGTTATAGTTTTGGAGAAAAATGTGTTCATTTCATGTATGCGCAAAATGCCTTTGAAATGGCTTTAAAATGGATTTGGAGCATGGAGACGATTATCTCAGGATGGCAATATAAACAAACGAAACTTTTAGTAGATTTCTACTTATTTTATTAAATATCATCTCCACCAAACAGGACAAGCTTTCATCTGTTATAGTTTTGGAGAAAAATGTGTTCATTTCATGTATGCGCGAAATGCCTTAAAAATGGCTTTAAAATGGATTAGGAGCATGGAGACGATTATCTCGGGATTGCAAGATAACCAAACAAAACTTTTAGTGGATTTCTACTTATTTTATTAAATATCATCTCCACCAAACAGGACAAGCTTGCATCTGTTATAGTTTTGGAGAAAAATGTGTTCATTTCATGTATGCGCGAAATGCCTTAAAAATGGCTTTAAAATGGATTTGGAGCATGGAGACGATTATCTCGGGATTGCAAGATAACCAAACAAAACTTTTAGTGGATTTCTACTTATTTTATTAAATATCATCTCCACCAAACAGGACAAGCTTGCATCTGTTATAGTTTTGGAGAAAAATGTGTTCATTTCATGTATGCGCGAAATGCCTTAAAAATGGCTTTAAAATGGATTTGGAGCATGGAGACGATTATCTCGGGATTGCAAGATAACCAAACAAAACTTTTAGTGGATTTCTACTTATTTTATTAAATATCATCTCCACCAAACAGGACAAGCTTGCATGTGTTATAGTTTTGGAGAAAAATGTGTTCATTTCATGTATGCGCAAAATGCCTTTGAAATGGCTTTAAAATGGATTTGGAGCATGGAGCCGATTATCTCAGGATGGCAATATAAACAAACGAAACTTTTAGTAGATTTCTACTTATTTTATTAAATATCATCTCCACCAAACAGGACAAGCTTGCATCTGTTATAGTTTTGGAGAAAAATGTGTTCATTTCATGTATGCGCGAAATGCCTTAAAAATGGCTTTAAAATGGATTTGGAGCATGGAGACGATTATCTCGGGATTGCAAGATAACCAAACAAAACTTTTAGTGGATTTCTACTTATTTTATTAAATATCATCTCCACCAAACAGGACAAGCTTGCATCTGTTATAGTTTTGGAGAAAAATGTGTTCATTTCATGTATGCGCGAAATGCCTTAAAAATGGCTTTAAAATGGATTTGGAGCATGGAGACGATTATCTCGGGATTGCAAGATAACCAAACAAAACTTTTAGTGGATTTCTACTTATTTTATTAAATATCATCTCCACCAAACAGGACAAGCTTGCATCTGTTATAGTTTTGGAGAAAAATGTGTTCATTTCATGTATGCGCGAAATGCCTTAAAAATGGCTTTAAAATGGATTTGGAGCATGGAGACGATTATCTCGGGATTGCAAGATAACCAAACAAAACTTTTAGTGGATTTCTACTTATTTTATTAAATATCATCTCCACCAAACAGGACAAGCTTGCATCTGTTATAGTTTTGGAGAAAAATGTGTTTATTTCATGTATGCGCGAAATGCCTTAAAAATGGCTTTAAAATGGATTTGGAGCATGGAGACGATTATCTCGGGATTGCAAGATAACCAAACAAAACTTTTAGTGGATTTCTACTTACTTTATTAAATATCATCTCCACCAAACAGGACAAGCTTGCATGTGTTATAGTTTTGGAGAAAAATGTGTTCATTTCATGTATGCGCAAAATGCCTTTGAAATGGCTTTAAAATGGATTTGGAGCATGGAGACGATTATCTCAGGATGGCAATATAAACAAACGAAACTTTTAGTAGATTTCTACTTATTTTATTAAATATTATCTCCACCAAACAGGACAAGCTTGCATCTGTTATAGTTTTGGAGAAAAATGTGTTCATTTCATGTATGCGCGAAATGCCTTAAAAATGGCTTTAAAATGGATTTGGAGCATGGAGACGATTATCTCGGGATTGCAAGATAACCAAACAAAACTTTTAGTGGATTTCTACTTATTTTATTAAATATCATCTCCACCAAACAGGACAAGCTTGCATCTGTTATAGTTTTGGAGAAAAATGTGTTCATTTCATGTATGCGCGAAATGCCTTAAAAATGGCTTTAAAATGGATTTGGAGCATGGAGACGATTATCTCGGGATTGCAAGATAACCAAACAAAACTTTTAGTGGATTTCTACTTATTTTATTAAATATCATCTCCACCAAACAGGACAAGCTTGCATCTCTTATAGTTTTGGAGAAAAATGTGTTCATTTCATGTATGCGCGAAATGCCTTAAAAATGGCTTTAAAATGGATTTGGAGCATGGAGACGATTATCTCGGGATTGCAAGATAACCAAACAAAACTTTTAGTGGATTTCTACTTATTTTATTAAATATCATCTCCACCAAACAGGACAAGCTTGCATGTGTTATAGTTTTGGAGAAAAATGTGTTCATTTCATGTATGCGCAGAATGCCTTTGAAATGGCTTTAAAATGGATTTGGAGCATGGAGACGATTATCTCAGGATGGCAATATAAACAAACGAAACTTTTAGTAGATTTCTACTTATTTTATTAAATATTATCTCCACCAAACAGGACAAGCTTGCATCTGTTATAGTTTTGGAGAAAAATGTGTTCATTTCATGTATGCGCGAAATGCCTTAAAAATGGCTTTAAAATGGATTTGGAGCATGGAGACGATTATCTCGGGATTGCAAGATAACCAAACAAAACTTTTAGTGGATTTCTACTTATTTTATTAAATATCATCTCCACCAAACAGGACAAGCTTGCATCTGTTATAGTTTTGGAGAAAAATGTGTTCATTTCATGTATGCGCGAAATGCCTTAAAAATGGCTTTAAAATGGATTTGGAGCATGGAGACGATTATCTCGGGATTGCAAGATAACCAAACAAAACTTTTAGTGGATTTCTACTTATTTTATGAAATATCATCTCCACCAAACAGGACAAGCTTGCATCTGTTATAGTTTTGGAGAAAAATGTGTTCATTTCATGTATGCGCGAAATGCCTTAAAAATGGCTTTAAAATGGATTTGGAGCATGGAGACGATTATCTCGGGATTGCAAGATAACCAAACAAAACTTTTAGTGGATTTCTACTTATTTTATTAAATATCATCTCCACCAAACAGGACAAGCTTGCATCTGTTATAGTTTTGGAGAAAAATGTGTTCATTTCATGTATGCGCGAAATGCCTTAAAAATGGCTTTAGAATGGATTTGGAGCATGGAGACGATTATCTCGGGATTGCAAGATAACCAAACAAAACTTTTAGTGGATTTCTACTTATTTTATTAAATAACATCTCCACCAAACAGGACAAGCTTGCATCTGTTATAGTTTTGGAGAAAAATGTGTTCATTTCATGTATGCGCGAAATGCCTTAAAAATGGCTTTAAAATGGATTTGGAGCATGGAGACGATTATCTCGGGATTGCAAGATAACCAAACAAAACTTTTAGTGGATTTCTACTTATTTTATTAAATATCATCTCCACCAAACAGGACAAGCTTGCATCTGTTATAGTTTTTGAGAAAAATGTGTTCATTTCATGTATGCGCGAAATGCCTTAAAAATGGCTTTAAATGGATTTGGAGCATGGAGACGATTATCTCGGGATTGCAATATAACCAAACAAAACTTTTAGTGGATTTCTACCTATTTTATTAAATATCATCTCCACCAAACAGGACAAGCTTGCATCTGTTATAGTTTTGGAGAAAAATGTGTTCATTTCATGTATGCGCGAAATGCCTTAAAAATGGCTTTAAAATGGATTTGGAGCATGGAGACGATTATCTCGGGATTGCAAGATAACCAAACAAAACTTTTAGTGGATTTCTACTTATTTTATTAAATATCATCTCCACCAAACAGGACAAGCTTGCATCTGTTATAGTTTTGGAGAAAAATGTGTTCATTTCATGTATGCGCGAAATGCCTTAAAAATGGCTTTAAAATGGATTTGGAGCATGGAGACGATTATCTCGGGATTGCAAGATAACCAAACAAAACTTTTAGTGGATTTCTACTTATTTTATTAAATATCATCTCCACCAAACAGGACAAGCTTGCATCTGTTATAGTTTTGGAGAAAAATGTGTTCATTTCATGTATGCGCGAAATGCCTTAAAAAGGGCTTTAAAATGGATTTGGAGCATGGAGACGATTATCTCGGGATTGCAAGATAACCAAACAAAACTTTTAGTGGATTTCTACTTATTTTATTAAATATCATCTCCACCAAACAGGACAAGCTTGCATCTGTTATAGTTTTGGAGAAAAATGTGTTCATTTCATGTATGCGCGAAATGCCTTAAAAATGGCTTTAAAATGGATTTGGAGCATGGAGACGATTATCTCGGGATTGCAAGATAACCAAACAAAACTTTTAGTGGATTTCTACTTATTTTATTAAATATCATCTCCACCAAACAGGACAAGCTTGCATCTGTTATAGTTTTGGAGAAAAATGTGTTCATTTCATGTATGCGCGAAATGCCTTAAAAATGGCTTTAAAATGGATTTGGAGCATGGAGACGATTATCTCGGGATTGCAAGATAACCAAACAAAACTTTTAGTGGATTTCTACTTATTTTATTAAATATCATCTCCACCAAACAGGACAAGCTTGCATCTGTTATAGTTTTGGAGAAAAATGTGTTCATTTCATGTATGCGCGAAATGCCTTAAAAATGGCTTTAAAATGGATTTGGAGCATGGAGACGATTATCTCGGGATTGCAAGATAACCAAACAAAACTTTTAGTGGATTTCTACTTATTTTATTAAATATCATCTCCACCAAACAGGACAAGCTTGCATCTGTTATAGTTTTGGAGAAAAATGTGTTTATTTCATGTATGCGCGAAATGCCTTAAAAATGACTTTAAAATGGATTTGGAGCATGGAGACGATTATCTCGGGATTGCAAGATAACCAAACAAAACTTTTAGTGGATTTCTACTTATTTTATTAAATATCATCTCCACCAAACAGGACAAGCTTGCATGTGTTATAGTTTTGGAGAAAAATGTGTTCATTTCATGTATGCGCAAAATGCCTTTGAAATGGCTTTAAAATGGATTTGGAGCATGGAGACGATTATCTCGGGATTGCAAGATAACCAAACAAAACTTTTAGTGGATTTCTACTTATTTTATTAAATATCATCTCCACCAAACAGGACAAGCTTGCATGTGTTATAGTTTTGGAGAAAAATGTGTTCATTTCATGTATTCGCAAAATGCCTTTGAAATGGCTTTAAAATGGATTTGGAGCATGGAGACGATTATCTCGGGATTGCAAGATAACCAAACAAAACTTTTAGTGGATTTCTACTTATTTTATTAAATATCATCTCCACCAAACAGGACAAGCTTGCATCTGTTATAGTTTTGGAGAAAAATGTGTTCATTTCATGTATGCGCGAAATGCCTTAAAAATGGCTTTAAAATGGATTTGGAGCATGGAGACGATTATCTCGGGATTGCAAGATAACCAAACAAAACTTTTAGTGGATTTCTACTTATTTTATTAAATATCATCTCCACCAAACAGGACAAGCTTGCATCTGTTATAGTTTTGGAGAAAAATGTGTTCATTTCATGTATGCGCGAAATGCCTTAAAAATGGCTTTAAAATGGATTTGGAGCATGGAGACGATTATCTCGGGATTGCAAGATAACCAAACAAAACTTTTAGTGGATTTCTACTTATTTTATTAAATATCATCTCCACCAAACAGGACAAGCTTGCATCTGTTATAGTTTTGGAGAAAAATGTGTTCATTTCATGTATGCGCGAAATGCCTTAAAAATGGCTTTAAAATGGATTTGGAGCATGGAAACGATTATCTCGGGATTGCAAGATAACCAAACAAAACTTTTAGTGGATTTCTACTTATTTTATTAAATATCATCTCCACCAAACAGGACAAGCTTGCATATGTTATAGTTTTGGAGAAAAATGTGTTCATTTCATGTATGCGCAAAATGCCTTTGAAATGGCTTTAAAATGGATTTGGAGCATGGAGACGATTATCTCAGGATGGCAATATAAACAAACGAAACTTTTAGTAGATTTCTACTTATTTTATTAAATATCATCTCCACCAAACAGGACAAGCTTTCATCTGTTATAGTTTTGGAGAAAAATGTGTTCATTTCATGTATGCGCGAAATGCCTTAAAAATGGCTTTAAAATGGATTTGGAGCATGGAGACGATTATCTCGGGATTGCAAGATAACCAAACAAAACTTTTAGTGGATTTCTACTTATTTTATTAAATATCATCTCCACCAAACAGGACAAGCTTGCATCTGTTATAGTTTTGGAGAAAAATGTGTTCATTTCATGTATGCGCGAAATGCCTTAAAAATGGCTTTAAAATGGATTTGGAGCATGGAGACGATTATCTCGGGATTGCAAGATAACCAAACAAAACTTTTAGTGGATTTCTACTTATTTTATTAAATATCATCTCCACCAAACAGGACAAGCTTGCATCTGTTATAGTTTTGGAGAAAAATGTGTTCATTTCATGTATGCGCGAAATGCCTTAAAAATGGCTTTAAAATGGATTTGGAGCATGGAGACGATTATCTCGGGATTGCAAGATAACCAAACAAAACTTTTAGTGGATTTCTACTTATTTTATTAAATATCATCTCCACCAAACAGGACAAGCTTGCATGTGTTATAGTTTTGGAGAAAAATGTGTTCATTTCATGTATGCGCAAAATGCCTTTGAAATGGCTTTAAAATGGATTTGGAGCATGGAGCCGATTATCTCAGGATGGCAATATAAACAAACGAAACTTTTAGTAGATTTCTACTTATTTTATTAAATATCATCTCCACCAAACAGGACAAGCTTGCATCTGTTATAGTTTTGGAGAAAAATGTGTTCATTTCATGTATGCGCGAAATGCCTTAAAAATGGCTTTAAAATGGATTTGGAGCATGGAGACGATTATCTCGGGATTGCAAGATAACCAAACAAAACTTTTAGTGGATTTCTACTTATTTTATTAAATATCATCTCCACCAAACAGGACAAGCTTGCATCTGTTATAGTTTTGGAGAAAAATGTGTTCATTTCATGTATGCGCGAAATGCCTTAAAAATGGCTTTAAAATGGATTTGGAGCATGGAGACGATTATCTCGGGATTGCAAGATAACCAAACAAAACTTTTAGTGGATTTCTACTTATTTTATTAAATATCATCTCCACCAAACAGGACAAGCTTGCATCTGTTATAGTTTTGGAGAAAAATGTGTTCATTTCATGTATGCGCAAAATGCCTTTGAAATGGCTTTAAAATGGATTTGGAGCATGGAGACGATTATCTCGGGATTGCAAGATAACCAAACAAAACTTTTAGTGGATTTCTACTTATTTTATTAAATATCATCTCCACCAAACAGGACAAGCTTGCATCTGTTATAGTTTTGGAGAAAAATGTGTTCATTTCATGTATGCGCGAAATGCCTTAAAAATGGCTTTAAAATGGATTTGGAGCATGGAGACGATTATCTCGGGATTGCAAGATAACCAAACAAAACTTTTAGTGGATTTCTACTTATTTTATTAAATATCATCTCCACCAAACAGGACAAGCTTGCATGTGTTATAGTTTTGGAGAAAAATGTGTTCATTTCATGTATGCGCAAAATGCCTTTGAAATGGCTTTAAAATGGATTTGGAGCATGGAGACGATTATCTCAGGATGGCAATATAAACAAACGAAACTTTTAGTAGATTTCTACTTATTTTACTAAATATCATCTCCACCAAACAGGACAAGCTTGCATCTGTTATAGTTTTGGAGAAAAATGTGTTCATTTCATGTATGCGCGAAATGCCTTAAAAATGGCTTTAAAATGGATTTGGAGCATGGAGACGATTATCTCGGGATTGCAAGATAACCAAACAAAACTTTTAGTGGATTTCTACTTATTTTATTAAATATCATCTCCACCAAACAGGACAAGCTTGCATCTGTTATAGTTTTGGAGAAAAATGTGTTCATTTCATGTATGCGCGAAATGCCTTAAAAATGGCTTTAAAATGGATTTGGAGCATGGAGACGATTATCTCGGGATTGCAAGATAACCAAACAAAACTTTTAGTGGATTTCTACTTATTTTATTAAATATCATCTCCACCAAACAGGACAAGCTTGCATCTGTTATAGTTTTGGAGAAAAATGTGTTCATTTCATGTATGCGCAAAATGCCTTTGAAATGGCTTTAAAATGGATTTGGAGCATGGAGACGATTATCTCGGGATTGCAAGATAACCAAACAAAACTTTTAGTGGATTTCTACTTATTTTATTAAATATCATCTCCACCAAACAGGACAAGCTTGCATCTGTTATAGTTTTGGAGAAAAATGTGTTCATTTCATGTATGCGCGAAATGCCTTAAAAATGGCTTTAAAATGGATTTGGAGCATGGAGACGATTATCTCGGGATTGCAAGATAACCAAACAAAACTTTTAGTGGATTTCTACTTATTTTATTAAATATCATCTTCACCAAACAGGACAAGCTTGCATCTGTTATAGTTTTGGAGAAAAATGTGTTCATTTCATGTATGCGCAAAATGCCTTTGAAATGGCTTTAAAATGGATTTGGAGCATGGAGACGATTATCTCGGGATTGCAAGATAACCAAACAAAACTTTTAGTGGATTTCTACTTATTTTATTAAATATCATCTCCACCAAACAGGACAAGCTTGCATCTGTTATAGTTTTGGAGAAAAATGTGTTCATTTCATGTATGCGCGAAATGCCTTAAAAATGGCTTTAAAATGGATTTGGAGCATGGAGACGATTATCTCGGGATTGCAAGATAACCAAACAAAACTTTTAGTGGATTTCTACTTATTTTATTAAATATCATCTCCACCAAACAGGACAAGCTTGCATCTGTTATAGTTTTGGAGAAAAATGTGTTCATTTCATGTATGCGCGAAATGCCTTAAAAATGGCTTTAAAATGGATTTGGAGCATGGAGACGATTATCTCGGGATTGCAAGATAACCAAACAAAACTTTTAGTGGATTTCTACTTATTTTATTAAATATCATCTCCACCAAACAGGACAAGCTTGCATCTGTTATAGTTTTGGAGAAAAATGTGTTCATTTCATGTATGCGCAAAATGCCTTTGAAATGGCTTTAAAATGGATTTGGAGCATGGAGACGATTATCTCGGGATTGCAAGATAACCAAACAAAACTTTTAGTGGATTTCTACTTATTTTATTAAATATCATCTCCACCAAACAGGACAAGCTTGCATCTGTTATAGTTTTGGAGAAAAATGTGTTCATTTCATGTATGCGCGAAATGCCTTAAAAATGGCTTTAAAATGGATTTGGAGCATGGAGACGATTATCTCGGGATTGCAAGATAACCAAACAAAACTTTTAGTGGATTTCTACTTATTTTATTAAATATCATCTCCACCAAACAGGACAAGCTTGCATCTGTTATAGTTTTGGAGAAAAATGTGTTCATTTCATGTATGCGCAAAATGCCTTTGAAATGGCTTTAAAATGGATTTGGAGCATGGAGACGATTATCTCGGGATTGCAAGATAACCAAACAAAACTTTTAGTGGATTTCTACTTATTTTATTAAATATCATCTCCACCAAACAGGACAAGCTTGCATCTGTTATAGTTTTGGAGAAAAATGTGTTCATTTCATGTATGCGCGAAATGCCTTAAAAATGGCTTTAAAATGGATTTGGAGCATGGAGACGATTATCTCGGGATTGCAAGATAACCAAACAAAACTTTTAGTGGATTTCTACTTATTTTATTAAATATCATCTCCACCAAACAGGACAAGCTTGCATGTGTTATAGTTTTGGAGAAAAATGTGTTCATTTCATGTATGCGCAAAATGCCTTTGAAATGGCTTTAAAATGGATTTGGAGCATGGAGACGATTATCTCAGGATGGCAATATAAACAAACGAAACTTTTAGTAGATTTCTACTTATTTTATTAAATATCATCTCCACCAAACAGGACAAGCTTGCATGTGTTATAGTTTTGGAGAAAAATGTGTTCATTTCATGTATGTGCGAAATGCCTTAAAAATGGCTTTAAAATGGATTTGGAGCATGGAGACGATTATCTCGGGATTGCAAGATAACCAAACAAAACTTTTAGTGGATTTCTACTTATTTTATTAAATATCATCTCCACCAAACAGGACAAGCTTGCATCTGTTATAGTTTTGGAGAAAAATGTGTTCATTTCATGTATGCGCGAAATGCCTTAAAAATGGCTTTAAAATGGATTTGGAGCATGGAGACGATTATCTCGGGATTGCAAGATAACCAAACAAAACTTTTAGTGGATTTCTACTTATTTTATTAAATATCATCTCCACCAAACAGGACAAGCTTGCATCTGTTATAGTTTTGGAGAAAAATGTGTTCATTTCATGTATGCGCGAAATGCCTTAAAAATGGCTTTAAAATGGATTTGGAGCATGGAGACGATTATCTCGGGATTGCAAGATAACCAAACAAAACTTTTAGTGGATTTCTACTTATTTTATTAAATATCATCTCCACCAAACAGGACAAGCTTGCATCTGTTATAGTTTTGGAGAAAAATGTGTTCATTTCATGTATGCGCAAAATGCCTTTGAAATGGCTTTAAAATGGATTTGGAGCATGGAGACGATTATCTCAGGATGGCAATATAAACAAACGAAACTTTTAGTAGATTTCTACTTATTTTATTAAATATCATCTCCACCAAACAGGACAAGCTTGCATCTGTTATAGTTTTGGAGAAAAATGTGTTCATTTCATGTATGCGCGAAATGCCTTAAAAATGGCTTTAAAATGGATTTGGAGCATGGAGACGATTATCTCGGGATTGCAAGATAACCAAACAAAACTTTTAGTGGATTTCTACTTATTTTATTAAATATCATCTCCATCAAACAGGACAAGCTTGCATCTGTTATAGTTTTGGAGAAAAATGTGTTCATTTCATGTATGCGCGAAATGCCTTAAAAATGGCTTTAAAATGGATTTGGAGCATGGAGACGATTATCTCGGGATTGCAAGATAACCAAACAAAACTTTTAGTGGATTTCTACTTATTTTATTAAATATCATCTCCACCAAACAGGACAAGCTTGCATCTGTTATAGTTTTGGAGAAAAATGTGTTCATTTCATGTATGCGCAAAATGCCTTTGAAATGGCTTTAAAATGGATTTGGAGCATGGAGACGATTATCTCGGGATTGCAAGATAACCAAACAAAACTTTTAGTGGATTTCTACTTATTTTATTAAATATCATCTCCACCAAACAGGACAAGCTTGCATCTGTTATAGTTTTGGAGAAAAATGTGTTCATTTCATGTATGCGCGAAATGCCTTAAAAATGGCTTTAAAATGGATTTGGAGCATGGAGACGATTATCTCGGGATTGCAAGATAACCAAACAAAACTTTTAGTGGATTTCTACTTATTTTATTAAATATCATCTCCACCAAACAGGACAAGCTTGCATCTGTTATAGTTTTGGAGAAAAATGTGTTCATTTCATGTATGCGCAAAATGCCTTTGAAATGGCTTTAAAATGGATTTGGAGCATGGAGACGATTATCTCGGGATTGCAAGATAACCAAACAAAACTTTTAGTGGATTTCTACTTATTTTATTAAATATCATCTCCACCAAACAGGACAAGCTTGCATCTGTTATAGTTTTGGAGAAAAATGTGTTCATTTCATGTATGCGCGAAATGCCTTAAAAATGGCTTTAAAATGGATTTGGAGCATGGAGACGATTATCTCGGGATTGCAAGATAACCAAACAAAACTTTTAGTGGATTTCTACTTATTTTATTAAATATCATCTCCACCAAACAGGACAAGCTTGCATGTGTTATAGTTTTGGAGAAAAATGTGTTCATTTCATGTATGCGCAAAATGCCTTTGAAATGGCTTTAAAATGGATTTGGAGCATGGAGACGATTATCTCAGGATGGCAATATAAACAAACGAAACTTTTAGTAGATTTCTACTTATTTTATTAAATATCATCTCCACCAAACAGGACAAGCTTGCATCTGTTATAGTTTTGGAGAAAAATGTGTTCATTTCATGTATGCGCGAAATGCCTTAAAAATGGCTTTAAAATGGATTTGGAGCATGGAGACGATTATCTCGGGATTGCAAGATAACCAAACAAAACTTTTAGTGGATTTCTACTTATTTTATTAAATATCATCTCCATCAAACAGGACAAGCTTGCATCTGTTATAGTTTTGGAGAAAAATGTGTTCATTTCATGTATGCGCGAAATGCCTTAAAAATGGCTTTAAAATGGATTTGGAGCATGGAGACGATTATCTCGGGATTGCAAGATAACCAAACAAAACTTTTAGTGGATTTCTACTTATTTTATTAAATATCATCTCCACCAAACAGGACAAGCTTGCATCTGTTATAGTTTTGGAGAAAAATGTGTTCATTTCATGTATGCGCAAAATGCCTTTGAAATGGCTTTAAAATGGATTTGGAGCATGGAGACGATTATCTCGGGATTGCAAGATAACCAAACAAAACTTTTAGTGGATTTCTACTTATTTTATTAAATATCATCTCCACCAAACAGGACAAGCTTGCATCTGTTATAGTTTTGGAGAAAAATGTGTTCATTTCATGTATGCGCGAAATGCCTTAAAAATGGCTTTAAAATGGATTTGGAGCATGGAGACGATTATCTCGGGATTGCAAGATAACCAAACAAAACTTTTAGTGGATTTCTACTTATTTTATTAAATATCATCTCCACCAAACAGGACAAGCTTGCATCTGTTATAGTTTTGGAGAAAAATGTGTTCATTTCATGTATGCGCAAAATGCCTTTGAAATGGCTTTAAAATGGATTTGGAGCATGGAGACGATTATCTCGGGATTGCAAGATAACCAAACAAAACTTTTAGTGGATTTCTACTTATTTTATTAAATATCATCTCCACCAAACAGGACAAGCTTGCATCTGTTATAGTTTTGGAGAAAAATGTGTTCATTTCATGTATGCGCGAAATGCCTTAAAAATGGCTTTAAAATGGATTTGGAGCATGGAGACGATTATCTCGGGATTGCAAGATAACCAAACAAAACTTTTAGTGGATTTCTACTTATTTTATTAAATATCATCTCCACCAAACAGGACAAGCTTGCATGTGTTATAGTTTTGGAGAAAAATGTGTTCATTTCATGTATGCGCAAAATGCCTTTGAAATGGCTTTAAAATGGATTTGGAGCATGGAGACGATTATCTCAGGATGGCAATATAAACAAACGAAACTTTTAGTAGATTTCTACTTATTTTATTAAATATCATCTCCACCAAACAGGACAAGCTTGCATCTGTTATAGTTTTGGAGAAAAATGTGTTCATTTCATGTATGCGCGAAATGCCTTAAAAATGGCTTTAAAATGGATTTGGAGCATGGAGACGATTATCTCGGGATTGCAAGATAACCAAACAAAACTTTTAGTGGATTTCTACTTATTTTATTAAATATCATCTCCACCAAACAGGACAAGCTTGCATCTGTTATAGTTTTGGAGAAAAATGTGTTCATTTCATGTATGCGCGAAATGCCTTAAAAATGGCTTTAAAATGGATTTGGAGCATGGAGACGATTATCTCGGGATTGCAAGATAACCAAACAAAACTTTTAGTGGATTTCTACTTATTTTATTAAATATCATCTCCACCAAACAGGACAAGCTTGCATCTGTTATAGTTTTGGAGAAAAATGTGTTCATTTCATGTATGCGCAAAATGCCTTTGAAATGGCTTTAAAATGGATTTGGAGCATGGAGACGATTATCTCGGGATTGCAAGATAACCAAACAAAACTTTTAGTGGATTTCTACTTATTTTATTAAATATCATCTCCACCAAACAGGACAAGCTTGCATCTGTTATAGTTTTGGAGAAAAATGTGTTCATTTCATGTATGCGCGAAATGCCTTAAAAATGGCTTTAAAATGGATTTGGAGCATGGAGACGATTATCTCGGGATTGCAAGATAACCAAACAAAACTTTTAGTGGATTTCTACTTATTTTATTAAATATCATCTCCACCAAACAGGACAAGCTTGCATCTGTTATAGTTTTGGAGAAAAATGTGTTCATTTCATGTATGCGCGAAATGCCTTAAAAATGGCTTTAAAATGGATTTGGAGCATGGAGACGATTATCTCGGGATTGCAAGATAACCAAACAAAACTTTTAGTGGATTTCTACTTATTTTATTAAATATCATCTCCACCAAACAGGACAAGCTTGCATGTGTTATAGTTTTGGAGAAAAATGTGTTCATTTCATGTATGCGCAAAATGCCTTTGAAATGGCTTTAAAATGGATTTGGAGCATGGAGACGATTATCTCGGGATTGCAAGATAACCAAACAAAACTTTTAGTGGATTTCTACTTATTTTATTAAATATCATCTCCACCAAACAGGACAAGCTTGCATCTGTTATAGTTTTGGAGAAAAATGTGTTCATTTCATGTATGCGCGAAATGCCTTAAAAATGGCTTTAAAATGGATTTGGAGCATGGAGACGATTATCTCGGGATTGCAATATAACCAAACAAAACTTTTAGTGGATTTCTACTTATTTTATTAAATATCATCTCCACCAAACAGGACAAGCTTGCATGTGTTATAGTTTTGGAAAAAAAATGTGTTCATTTCATGTATGCGCAAAATGCCTTTGAAATGGCTTTAAAATGGATTTGGAGCATGGAGACGATTATCTCAGGATGGCAATATAAACAAACGAAACTTTTAGTAGATTTCTACTTATTTTATTAAATATTATCTCCACCAAACAGGACAAGCTTGCATCTGTTATAGTTTTGGAGAAAAATGTGTTCATTTCATGTATGCGCGAAATGCCTTAAAAATGGCTTTAAAATGGATTTGGAGCATGGAGACGATTATCTCGGGATTGCAAAATAACCAAACAAAACTTTTAGTGGATTTCTACTTATTTTATTAAATATCATCTCCACCAAACAGGACAAGCTTACATCTGTTATAGTTTTGGAGAAAAATGTGTTCATTTCATGTATGCGCGAAATGCCTTAAAAATGGCTTTAAAATGGATTTGGAGCATGGAGACGATTATCTCGGGATTGCAAGATAACCAAACAAAACTTTTAGTGGATTTCTACTTATTTTATTAAATATCATCTCCACCAAACAGGACAAGCTTGCATCTCTTATAGTTTTGGAGAAAAATGTGTTCATTTCATGTATGCGCGAAATGCCTTAAAAATGGCTTTAAAATGGATTTGGAGCATGGAGACGATTATCTCGGGATTGCAAGATAACCAAACAAAACTTTTAGTGGATTTCTACTTATTTTATTAAATATCATCTCCACCAAACAGGACAAGCTTGCATGTGTTATAGTTTTGGAGAAAAATGTGTTCATTTCATGTATGCGCAGAATGCCTTTGAAATGGCTTTAAAATGGATTTGGAGCATGGAGACGATTATCTCAGGATGGCAATATAAACAAACGAAACTTTTAGTAGATTTCTACTTATTTTATTAAATATTATCTCCACCAAACAGGACAAGCTTGCATCTGTTATAGTTTTGGAGAAAAATGTGTTCATTTCATGTATGCGCGAAATGCCTTAAAAATGGCTTTAGAATGGATTTGGAGCATGGAGACGATTATCTCGGGATTGCAAGATAACCAAACAAAACTTTTAGTGGATTTCTACTTATTTTATTAAATAACATCTCCACCAAACAGGACAAGCTTGCATCTGTTATAGTTTTGGAGAAAAATGTGTTCATTTCATGTATGCGCGAAATGCCTTAAAAATGGCTTTAAAATGGATTTGGAGCATGGAGACGATTATCTCGGGATTGCAAGATAACCAAACAAAACTTTTAGTGGATTTCTACTTATTTTATTAAATATCATCTCCACCAAACAGGACAAGCTTGCATCTGTTATAGTTTTTGAGAAAAATGTGTTCATTTCATGTATGCGCGAAATGCCTTAAAAATGGCTTTAAAATGGATTTGGAGCATGGAGACGATTATCTCGGGATTGCAATATAACCAAACAAAACTTTTAGTGGATTTCTACCTATTTTATTAAATATCATCTCCACCAAACAGGACAAGCTTGCATCTGTTATAGTTTTGGAGAAAAATGTGTTCATTTCATGTATGCGCGAAATGCCTTAAAAATGGCTTTAAAATGGATTTGGAGCATGGAGACGATTATCTCGGGATTGCAAGATAACCAAACAAAACTTTTAGTGGATTTCTACTTATTTTATTAAATATCATCTCCACCAAACAGGACAAGCTTGCATCTGTTATAGTTTTGGAGAAAAATGTGTTCATTTCATGTATGCGCGAAATGCCTTAAAAATGGCTTTAAAATGGATTTGGAGCATGGAGACGATTATCTCGGGATTGCAAGATAACCAAACAAAACTTTTAGTGGATTTCTACTTATTTTATTAAATATCATCTCCACCAAACAGGACAAGCTTGCATCTGTTATAGTTTTGGAGAAAAATGTGTTCATTTCATGTATGCGCGAAATGCCTTAAAAATGGCTTTAAAATGGATTTGGAGCATGGAGACGATTATCTCGGGATTGCAAGATAACCAAACAAAACTTTTAGTGGATTTCTACTTATTTTATTAAATATCATCTCCACCAAACAGGACAAGCTTGCATCTGTTATAGTTTTGGAGAAAAATGTGTTCATTTCATGTATGCGCGAAATGCCTTAAAAATGGCTTTAAAATGGATTTGGAGCATGGAGACGATTATCTCGGGATTGCAAGATAACCAAACAAAACTTTTAGTGGATTTCTACTTATTTTATTAAATATCATCTCCACCAAACAGGACAAGCTTGCATCTGTTATAGTTTTGGAGAAAAATGTGTTCATTTCATGTATGCGCGAAATGCCTTAAAAATGGCTTTAAAATGGATTTGGAGCATGGAGACGATTATCTCGGGATTGCAAGATAACCAAACAAAACTTTTAGTGGATTTCTACTTATTTTATTAAATATCATCTCCACCAAACAGGACAAGCTTGCATCTGTTATAGTTTTGGAGAAAAATGTGTTCATTTCATGTATGCGCGAAATGCCTTAAAAATGGCTTTAAAATGGATTTGGAGCATGGAGACGATTATCTCGGGATTGCAAGATAACCAAACAAAACTTTTAGTGGATTTCTACTTATTTTATTAAATATCATCTCCACCAAACAGGACAAGCTTGCATCTGTTATAGTTTTGGAGAAAAATGTGTTTATTTCATGTATGCGCGAAATGCCTTAAAAATGACTTTAAAATGGATTTGGAGCATGGAGACGATTATCTCGGGATTGCAAGATAACCAAACAAAACTTTTAGTGGATTTCTACTTATTTTATTAAATATCATCTCCACCAAACAGGACAAGCTTGCATGTGTTATAGTTTTGGAGAAAAATGTGTTCATTTCATGTATGCGCAAAATGCCTTTGAAATGGCTTTAAAATGGATTTGGAGCATGGAGACGATTATCTCGGGATTGCAAGATAACCAAACAAAACTTTTAGTGGATTTCTACTTATTTTATTAAATATCATCTCCACCAAACAGGACAAGCTTGCATGTGTTATAGTTTTGGAGAAAAATGTGTTCATTTCATGTATTCGCAAAATGCCTTTGAAATGGCTTTAAAATGGATTTGGAGCATGGAGACGATTATCTCGGGATTGCAAGATAACCAAACAAAACTTTTAGTGGATTTCTACTTATTTTATTAAATATCATTTCCACCAAACAGGACAAGCTTGCATCTGTTATAGTTTTGGAGAAAAATGTGTTCATTTCATGTATGCGCGAAATGCCTTAAAAATGGCTTTAAAATGGATTTGGAGCATGGAGACGATTATCTCGGGATTGCAAGATAACCAAACAAAACTTTTAGTGGATTTCTACTTATTTTATTAAATATCATCTCCACCAAACAGGACAAGCTTGCATCTGTTATAGTTTTGGAGAAAAATGTGTTCATTTCATGTATGCGCGAAATGCCTTAAAAATGGCTTTAAAATGGATTTGGAGCATGGAGACGATTATCTCGGGATTGCAAGATAACCAAACAAAACTTTTAGTGGATTTCTACTTATTTTATTAAATATCATCTCCACCAAACAGGACAAGCTTGCATCTGTTATAGTTTTGGAGAAAAATGTGTTCATTTCATGTATGCGCGAAATGCCTTAAAAATGGCTTTAAAATGGATTTGGAGCATGGAAACGATTATCTCGGGATTGCAAGATAACCAAACAAAACTTTTAGTGGATTTCTACTTATTTTATTAAATATCATCTCCACCAAACAGGACAAGCTTGCATATGTTATAGTTTTGGAGAAAAATGTGTTCATTTCATGTATGCGCAAAATGCCTTTGAAATGGCTTTAAAATGGATTTGGAGCATGGAGACGATTATCTCAGGATGGCAATATAAACAAACGAAACTTTTAGTAGATTTCTACTTATTTTATTAAATATCATCTCCACCAAACAGGACAAGCTTTCATCTGTTATAGTTTTGGAGAAAAATGTGTTCATTTCATGTATGCGCGAAATGCCTTAAAAATGGCTTTAAAATGGATTTGGAGCATGGAGACGATTATCTCGGGATTGCAAGATAACCAAACAAAACTTTTAGTGGATTTCTACTTATTTTATTAAATATCATCTCCACCAAACAGGACAAGCTTGCATCTGTTATAGTTTTGGAGAAAAATGTGTTCATTTCATGTATGCGCGAAATGCCTTAAAAATGGCTTTAAAATGGATTTGGAGCATGGAGACGATTATCTCGGGATTGCAAGATAACCAAACAAAACTTTTAGTGGATTTCTACTTATTTTATTAAATATCATCTCCACCAAACAGGACAAGCTTGCATCTGTTATAGTTTTGGAGAAAAATGTGTTCATTTCATGTATGCGCGAAATGCCTTAAAAATGGCTTTAAAATGGATTTGGAGCATGGAGACGATTATCTCGGGATTGCAAGATAACCAAACAAAACTTTTAGTGGATTTCTACTTATTTTATTAAATATCATCTCCACCAAACAGGACAAGCTTGCATGTGTTATAGTTTTGGAGAAAAATGTGTTCATTTCATGTATGCGCAAAATGCCTTTGAAATGGCTTTAAAATGGATTTGGAGCATGGAGCCGATTATCTCAGGATGGCAATATAAACAAACGAAACTTTTAGTAGATTTCTACTTATTTTATTAAATATCATCTCCACCAAACAGGACAAGCTTGCATCTGTTATAGTTTTGGAGAAAAATGTGTTCATTTCATGTATGCGCGAAATGCCTTAAAAATGGCTTTAAAATGGATTTGGAGCATGGAGACGATTATCTCGGGATTGCAAGATAACCAAACAAAACTTTTAGTGGATTTCTACTTATTTTATTAAATATCATCTCCACCAAACAGGACAAGCTTGCATCTGTTATAGTTTTGGAGAAAAATGTGTTCATTTCATGTATGCGCGAAATGCCTTAAAAATGGCTTTAAAATGGATTTGGAGCATGGAGACGATTATCTCGGGATTGCAAGATAACCAAACAAAACTTTTAGTGGATTTCTACTTATTTTATTAAATATCATCTCCACCAAACAGGACAAGCTTGCATCTGTTATAGTTTTGGAGAAAAATGTGTTCATTTCATGTATGCGCAAAATGCCTTTGAAATGGCTTTAAAATGGATTTGGAGCATGGAGACGATTATCTCGGGATTGCAAGATAACCAAACAAAACTTTTAGTGGATTTCTACTTATTTTATTAAATATCATCTCCACCAAACAGGACAAGCTTGCATCTGTTATAGTTTTGGAGAAAAATGTGTTCATTTCATGTATGCGCGAAATGCCTTAAAAATGGCTTTAAAATGGATTTGGAGCATGGAGACGATTATCTCGGGATTGCAAGATAACCAAACAAAACTTTTAGTGGATTTCTACTTATTTTATTAAATATCATCTCCACCAAACAGGACAAGCTTGCATGTGTTATAGTTTTGGAGAAAAATGTGTTCATTTCATGTATGCGCAAAATGCCTTTGAAATGGCTTTAAAATGGATTTGGAGCATGGAGACGATTATCTCAGGATGGCAATATAAACAAACGAAACTTTTAGTAGATTTCTACTTATTTTACTAAATATCATCTCCACCAAACAGGACAAGCTTGCATCTGTTATAGTTTTGGAGAAAAATGTGTTCATTTCATGTATGCGCGAAATGCCTTAAAAATGGCTTTAAAATGGATTTGGAGCATGGAGACGATTATCTCGGGATTGCAAGATAACCAAACAAAACTTTTAGTGGATTTCTACTTATTTTATTAAATATCATCTCCACCAAACAGGACAAGCTTGCATCTGTTATAGTTTTGGAGAAAAATGTGTTCATTTCATGTATGCGCGAAATGCCTTAAAAATGGCTTTAAAATGGATTTGGAGCATGGAGACGATTATCTCGGGATTGCAAGATAACCAAACAAAACTTTTAGTGGATTTCTACTTATTTTATTAAATATCATCTCCACCAAACAGGACAAGCTTGCATCTGTTATAGTTTTGGAGAAAAATGTGTTCATTTCATGTATGCGCAAAATGCCTTTGAAATGGCTTTAAAATGGATTTGGAGCATGGAGACGATTATCTCGGGATTGCAAGATAACCAAACAAAACTTTTAGTGGATTTCTACTTATTTTATTAAATATCATCTCCACCAAACAGGACAAGCTTGCATCTGTTATAGTTTTGGAGAAAAATGTGTTCATTTCATGTATGCGCGAAATGCCTTAAAAATGGCTTTAAAATGGATTTGGAGCATGGAGACGATTATCTCGGGATTGCAAGATAACCAAACAAAACTTTTAGTGGATTTCTACTTATTTTATTAAATATCATCTCCACCAAACAGGACAAGCTTGCATCTGTTATAGTTTTGGAGAAAAATGTGTTCATTTCATGTATGCGCAAAATGCCTTTGAAATGGCTTTAAAATGGATTTGGAGCATGGAGACGATTATCTCGGGATTGCAAGATAACCAAACAAAACTTTTAGTGGATTTCTACTTATTTTATTAAATATCATCTCCACCAAACAGGACAAGCTTGCATCTGTTATAGTTTTGGAGAAAAATGTGTTCATTTCATGTATGCGCGAAATGCCTTAAAAATGGCTTTAAAATGGATTTGGAGCATGGAGACGATTATCTCGGGATTGCAAGATAACCAAACAAAACTTTTAGTGGATTTCTACTTATTTTATTAAATATCATCTCCACCAAACAGGACAAGCTTGCATCTGTTATAGTTTTGGAGAAAAATGTGTTCATTTCATGTATGCGCGAAATGCCTTAAAAATGGCTTTAAAATGGATTTGGAGCATGGAGACGATTATCTCGGGATTGCAAGATAACCAAACAAAACTTTTAGTGGATTTCTACTTATTTTATTAAATATCATCTCCACCAAACAGGACAAGCTTGCATCTGTTATAGTTTTGGAGAAAAATGTGTTCATTTCATGTATGCGCAAAATGCCTTTGAAATGGCTTTAAAATGGATTTGGAGCATGGAGACGATTATCTCGGGATTGCAAGATAACCAAACAAAACTTTTAGTGGATTTCTACTTATTTTATTAAATATCATCTCCACCAAACAGGACAAGCTTGCATCTGTTATAGTTTTGGAGAAAAATGTGTTCATTTCATGTATGCGCGAAATGCCTTAAAAATGGCTTTAAAATGGATTTGGAGCATGGAGACGATTATCTCGGGATTGCAAGATAACCAAACAAAACTTTTAGTGGATTTCTACTTATTTTATTAAATATCATCTCCACCAAACAGGACAAGCTTGCATCTGTTATAGTTTTGGAGAAAAATGTGTTCATTTCATGTATGCGCAAAATGCCTTTGAAATGGCTTTAAAATGGATTTGGAGCATGGAGACGATTATCTCGGGATTGCAAGATAACCAAACAAAACTTTTAGTGGATTTCTACTTATTTTATTAAATATCATCTCCACCAAACAGGACAAGCTTGCATCTGTTATAGTTTTGGAGAAAAATGTGTTCATTTCATGTATGCGCGAAATGCCTTAAAAATGGCTTTAAAATGGATTTGGAGCATGGAGACGATTATCTCGGGATTGCAAGATAACCAAACAAAACTTTTAGTGGATTTCTACTTATTTTATTAAATATCATCTCCACCAAACAGGACAAGCTTGCATGTGTTATAGTTTTGGAGAAAAATGTGTTCATTTCATGTATGCGCAAAATGCCTTTGAAATGGCTTTAAAATGGATTTGGAGCATGGAGACGATTATCTCAGGATGGCAATATAAACAAACGAAACTTTTAGTAGATTTCTACTTATTTTATTAAATATCATCTCCACCAAACAGGACAAGCTTGCATCTGTTATAGTTTTGGAGAAAAATGTGTTCATTTCATGTATGTGCGAAATGCCTTAAAAATGGCTTTAAAATGGATTTGGAGCATGGAGACGATTATCTCGGGATTGCAAGATAACCAAACAAAACTTTTAGTGGATTTCTACTTATTTTATTAAATATCATCTCCACCAAACAGGACAAGCTTGCATCTGTTATAGTTTTGGAGAAAAATGTGTTCATTTCATGTATGCGCGAAATGCCTTAAAAATGGCTTTAAAATGGATTTGGAGCATGGAGACGATTATCTCGGGATTGCAAGATAACCAAACAAAACTTTTAGTGGATTTCTACTTATTTTATTAAATATCATCTCCACCAAACAGGACAAGCTTGCATCTGTTATAGTTTTGGAGAAAAATGTGTTCATTTCATGTATGCGCGAAATGCCTTAAAAATGGCTTTAAAATGGATTTGGAGCATGGAGACGATTATCTCGGGATTGCAAGATAACCAAACAAAACTTTTAGTGGATTTCTACTTATTTTATTAAATATCATCTCCACCAAACAGGACAAGCTTGCATCTGTTATAGTTTTGGAGAAAAATGTGTTCATTTCATGTATGCGCAAAATGCCTTTGAAATGGCTTTAAAATGGATTTGGAGCATGGAGACGATTATCTCAGGATGGCAATATAAACAAACGAAACTTTTAGTAGATTTCTACTTATTTTATTAAATATCATCTCCACCAAACAGGACAAGCTTGCATCTGTTATAGTTTTGGAGAAAAATGTGTTCATTTCATGTATGCGCGAAATGCCTTAAAAATGGCTTTAAAATGGATTTGGAGCATGGAGACGATTATCTCGGGATTGCAAGATAACCAAACAAAACTTTTAGTGGATTTCTACTTATTTTATTAAATATCATCTCCATCAAACAGGACAAGCTTGCATCTGTTATAGTTTTGGAGAAAAATGTGTTCATTTCATGTATGCGCGAAATGCCTTAAAAATGGCTTTAAAATGGATTTGGAGCATGGAGACGATTATCTCGGGATTGCAAGATAACCAAACAAAACTTTTAGTGGATTTCTACTTATTTTATTAAATATCATCTCCACCAAACAGGACAAGCTTGCATCTGTTATAGTTTTGGAGAAAAATGTGTTCATTTCATGTATGCGCAAAATGCCTTTGAAATGGCTTTAAAATGGATTTGGAGCATGGAGACGATTATCTCGGGATTGCAAGATAACCAAACAAAACTTTTAGTGGATTTCTACTTATTTTATTAAATATCATCTCCACCAAACAGGACAAGCTTGCATCTGTTATAGTTTTGGAGAAAAATGTGTTCATTTCATGTATGCGCGAAATGCCTTAAAAATGGCTTTAAAATGGATTTGGAGCATGGAGACGATTATCTCGGGATTGCAAGATAACCAAACAAAACTTTTAGTGGATTTCTACTTATTTTATTAAATATCATCTCCACCAAACAGGACAAGCTTGCATCTGTTATAGTTTTGGAGAAAAATGTGTTCATTTCATGTATGCGCAAAATGCCTTTGAAATGGCTTTAAAATGGATTTGGAGCATGGAGACGATTATCTCGGGATTGCAAGATAACCAAACAAAACTTTTAGTGGATTTCTACTTATTTTATTAAATATCATCTCCACCAAACAGGACAAGCTTGCATCTGTTATAGTTTTGGAGAAAAATGTGTTCATTTCATGTATGCGCGAAATGCCTTAAAAATGGCTTTAAAATGGATTTGGAGCATGGAGACGATTATCTCGGGATTGCAAGATAACCAAACAAAACTTTTAGTGGATTTCTACTTATTTTATTAAATATCATCTCCACCAAACAGGACAAGCTTGCATGTGTTATAGTTTTGGAGAAAAATGTGTTCATTTCATGTATGCGCAAAATGCCTTTGAAATGGCTTTAAAATGGATTTGGAGCATGGAGACGATTATCTCAGGATGGCAATATAAACAAACGAAACTTTTAGTAGATTTCTACTTATTTTATTAAATATCATCTCCACCAAACAGGACAAGCTTGCATCTGTTATAGTTTTGGAGAAAAATGTGTTCATTTCATGTATGCGCGAAATGCCTTAAAAATGGCTTTAAAATGGATTTGGAGCATGGAGACGATTATCTCGGGATTGCAAGATAACCAAACAAAACTTTTAGTGGATTTCTACTTATTTTATTAAATATCATCTCCACCAAACAGGACAAGCTTGCATGTGTTATAGTTTTGGAGAAAAATGTGTTCATTTCATGTATGCGCAAAATGCCTTTGAAATGGCTTTAAAATGGATTTGGAGCATGGAGACGATTATCTCAGGATGGCAATATAAACAAACGAAACTTTTAGTAGATTTCTACTTATTTTATTAAATATCATCTCCACCAAACAGGACAAGCTTGCATCTGTTATAGTTTTGGAGAAAAATGTGTTCATTTCATGTATGCGCGAAATGCCTTAAAAATGGCTTTAAAATGGATTTGGAGCATGGAGACGATTATCTCGGGATTGCAAGATAACCAAACAAAACTTTTAGTGGATTTCTACTTATTTTATTAAATATCATCTCCACCAAACAGGACAAGCTTGCATGTGTTATAGTTTTGGAGAAAAATGTGTTCATTTCATGTATGCGCAAAATGCCTTTGAAATGGCTTTAAAATGGATTTGGAGCATGGAGACGATTATCTCAGGATGGCAATATAAACAAACGAAACTTTTAGTAGATTTCTACTTATTTTATTAAATATCATCTCCACCAAACAGGACAAGCTTGCATCTGTTATAGTTTTGGAGAAAAATGTGTTCATTTCATGTATGCGCGAAATGCCTTAAAAATGGCTTTAAAATGGATTTGGAGCATGGAGACGATTATCTCGGGATTGCAAGATAACCAAACAAAACTTTTAGTGGATTTCTACTTATTTTATTAAATATCATCTCCACCAAACAGGACAAGCTTGCATGTGTTATAGTTTTGGAGAAAAATGTGTTCATTTCATGTATGCGCAAAATGCCTTTGAAATGGCTTTAAAATGGATTTGGAGCATGGAGACGATTATCTCAGGATGGCAATATAAACAAACGAAACTTTTAGTAGATTTCTACTTATTTTATTAAATATCATCTCCACCAAACAGGACAAGCTTGCATCTGTTATAGTTTTGGAGAAAAATGTGTTCATTTCATGTATGCGCGAAATGCCTTAAAAATGGCTTTAAAATGGATTTGGAGCATGGAGACGATTATCTCGGGATTGCAAGATAACCAAACAAAACTTTTAGTGGATTTCTACTTATTTTATTAAATATCATCTCCACCAAACAGGACAAGCTTGCATCTGTTATAGTTTTGGAGAAAAATGTGTTCATTTCATGTATGCGCAAAATGCCTTTGAAATGGCTTTAAAATGGATTTGGAGCATGGAGACGATTATCTCGGGATTGCAAGATAACCAAACAAAACTTTTAGTGGATTTCTACTTATTTTATTAAATATCATCTCCACCAAACAGGACAAGCTTGCATCTGTTATAGTTTTGGAGAAAAATGTGTTCATTTCATGTATGCGCGAAATGCCTTAAAAATGGCTTTAAAATGGATTTGGAGCATGGAGACGATTATCTCGGGATTGCAAGATAACCAAACAAAACTTTTAGTGGATTTCTACTTATTTTATTAAATATCATCTCCACCAAACAGGACAAGCTTGCATCTGTTATAGTTTTGGAGAAAAATGTGTTCATTTCATGTATGCGCGAAATGCCTTAAAAATGGCTTTAAAATGGATTTGGAGCATGGAGACGATTATCTCGGGATTGCAAGATAACCAAACAAAACTTTTAGTGGATTTCTACTTATTTTATTAAATATCATCTCCACCAAACAGGACAAGCTTGCATGTGTTATAGTTTTGGAGAAAAATGTGTTCATTTCATGTATGCGCAAAATGCCTTTGAAATGGCTTTAAAATGGATTTGGAGCATGGAGACGATTATCTCGGGATTGCAAGATAACCAAACAAAACTTTTAGTGGATTTCTACTTATTTTATTAAATATCATCTCCACCAAACAGGACAAGCTTGCATCTGTTATAGTTTTGGAGAAAAATGTGTTCATTTCATGTATGCGCGAAATGCCTTAAAAATGGCTTTAAAATGGATTTGGAGCATGGAGACGATTATCTCGGGATTGCAATATAACCAAACAAAACTTTTAGTGGATTTCTACTTATTTTATTAAATATCATCTCCACCAAACAGGACAAGCTTGCATGTGTTATAGTTTTGGAAAAAAAATGTGTTCATTTCATGTATGCGCAAAATGCCTTTGAAATGGCTTTAAAATGGATTTGGAGCATGGAGACGATTATCTCAGGATGGCAATATAAACAAACGAAACTTTTAGTAGATTTCTACTTATTTTATTAAATATTATCTCCACCAAACAGGACAAGCTTGCATCTGTTATAGTTTTGGAGAAAAATGTGTTCATTTCATGTATGCGCGAAATGCCTTAAAAATGGCTTTAAAATGGATTTGGAGCATGGAGACGATTATCTCGGGATTGCAAAATAACCAAACAAAACTTTTAGTGGATTTCTACTTATTTTATTAAATATCATCTCCACCAAACAGGACAAGCTTACATCTGTTATAGTTTTGGAGAAAAATGTGTTCATTTCATGTATGCGCGAAATGCCTTAAAAATGGCTTTAAAATGGATTTGGAGCATGGAGACGATTATCTCGGGATTGCAAGATAACCAAACAAAACTTTTAGTGGATTTCTACTTATTTTATTAAATATCATCTCCACCAAACAGGACAAGCTTGCATGTGTTATAGTTTTGGAGAAAAATGTATTCATTTCATGTATGCGCAAAATGCCTTTGAAATGGCTTTAAAATGGATTTGGAGCATGGAGACGATTATCTCAGGATGGCAATATAAACAAACGAAACTTTTAGTAGATTTCTACTTATTTTATTAAATATTATCTCCACCAAACAGGACAAGCTTGCATCTTAGTTTTGGAGAAAAATGTGTTCATTTCATGTATGCGCGAAATGCCTTAAAAATGGCTTTAAAATGGATTTGGAGCATGGAGACGATTATCTCGGGATTGCAAGATAACCAAACAAAACTTTTAGTGGACTTCTACTTATTTTATTAAATATCATCTCCACCAAACAGGACAAGCTTGCATCTGTTATAGTTTTGGAGAAAAATGTGTTCATTTCATGTATGCGCGAAATGCCTTTGAAATGGCTTTAAAATGGATTTGGAGCATGGAGACGATTATCTCGGGATTGCAAGATAACCAAACAAAACTTTTAGTGGATTTCTACTTATTTTATTAAATATCATCTCCACCAAACAGGACAAGCTTGCATCTGTTATAGTTTTGGAGAAAAATGTGTTCATTTCATGTATGCGCGAAATGCCTTAAAAATGGCTTTAAAATGGATTTGGAGCATGGAGACGATTATCTCGGGATTGCAAGATAACCAAACAAAACTTTTAGTGGATTTCTACTTATTTTATTAAATATCATCTCCACCAAACAGGACAAGCTTGCATGTGTTATAGTTTTGGAAAAAAAATGTGTTCATTTCATGTATGCGCAAAATGCCTTTGAAATGGCTTTAAAATGGATTTGGAGCATGGAGACGATTATCTCAGGATGGCAATATAAACAAACGAAACTTTTAGTAGATTTCTACTTATTTTATTAAATATTATCTCCACCAAACAGGACAAGCTTGCATCTGTTATAGTTTTGGAGAAAAATGTGTTCATTTCATGTATGCGCGAAATGCCTTAAAAATGGCTTTAAAATGGATTTGGAGCATGGAGACGATTATCTCGGGATTGCAAAATAACCAAACAAAACTTTTAGTGGATTTCTACTTATTTTATTAAATATCATCTCCACCAAACAGGACAAGCTTACATCTGTTATAGTTTTGGAGAAAAATGTGTTCATTTCATGTATGCGCGAAATGCCTTAAAAATGGCTTTAAAATGGATTTGGAGCATGGAGACGATTATCTCGGGATTGCAAGATAACCAAACAAAACTTTTAGTGGATTTCTACTTATTTTATTAAATATCATCTCCACCAAACAGGACAAGCTTGCATGTGTTATAGTTTTGGAGAAAAATGTGTTCATTTCATGTATGCGCAAAATGCCTTTGAAATGGCTTTAAAATGGATTTGGAGCATGGAGACGATTATCTCAGGATGGCAATATAAACAAACGAAACTTTTAGTAGATTTCTACTTATTTTATTAAATATTATCTCCACCAAACAGGACAAGCTTGCATCTTAGTTTTGGAGAAAAATGTGTTCATTTCATGTATGCGCGAAATGCCTTAAAAATGGCTTTAAAATGGATTTGGAGCATGGAGACGATTATCTCGGGATTGCAAGATAACCAAACAAAACTTTTAGTGGACTTCTACTTATTTTATTAAATATCATCTCCACCAAACAGGACAAGCTTGCATCTGTTATAGTTTTGGAGAAAAATGTGTTCATTTCATGTATGCGCGAAATGCCTTTGAAATGGCTTTAAAATGGATTTGGAGCATGGAGACGATTATCTCGGGATTGCAAGATAACCAAACAAAACTTTTAGTGGATTTCTACTTATTTTATTAAATATCATCTCCACCAAACAGGACAAGCTTGCATCTGTTATAGTTTTGGAGAAAAATGTGTTCATTTCATGTATGCGCGAAATGCCTTAAAAATGGCTTTAAAATGGATTTGGAGCATGGAGACGATTATCTCGGGATTGCAAGATAACCAAACAAAACTTTTAGTGGATTTCTACTTATTTTATTAAATATCATCTCCACCAAACAGGACAAGCTTGCATCTGTTATAGTTTTGGAGAAAAATGTGTTCATTTCATGTATGCGCAAAATGCCTTTGAAATGGCTTTAAAATGGATTTGGAGCATGGAGACGATTATCTCAGGATGGCAATATAAACAAACGAAACTTTTAGTAGATTTCTACTTATTTTATTAAATATCATCTCCACCAAACAGGACAAGCTTGCATCTGTTATAGTTTTGGAGAAAAATGTGTTCATTTCATGTATGCGCGAAATGCCTTAAAAATGGCTTTAAAATGGATTTGGAGCATGGAGACGATTATCTCGGGATTGCAAGATAACCAAACAAAACTTTTAGTGGATTTCTACTTATTTTATTAAATATCATCTCCACCAAACAGGACAAGCTTGCATCTGTTATAGTTTTGGAGAAAAATGTGTTCATTTCATGTATGCGCGAAATGCCTTAAAAATGGCTTTAAAATGGATTTGGAGCATGGAGACGATTATCTCGGGATTGCAAGATAACCAAACAAAACTTTTAGTGGATTTCTACTTATTTTATTAAATATCATCTCCACCAAACAGGACAAGCTTGCATCTGTTATAGTTTTGGAGAAAAATGTGTTCATTTCATGTATGCGCAAAATGCCTTTGAAATGGCTTTAAAATGGATTTGGAGCATGGAGACGATTATCTCGGGATTGCAAGATAACCAAACAAAACTTTTAGTGGATTTCTACTTATTTTATTAAATATCATCTCCACCAAACAGGACAAGCTTGCATCTGTTATAGTTTTGGAGAAAAATGTGTTCATTTCATGTATGCGCGAAATGCCTTAAAAATGGCTTTAAAATGGATTTGGAGCATGGAGACGATTATCTCGGGATTGCAAGATAACCAAACAAAACTTTTAGTGGATTTCTACTTATTTTATTAAATATCATCTCCACCAAACAGGACAAGCTTGCATCTGTTATAGTTTTGGAGAAAAATGTGTTCATTTCATGTATGCGCAAAATGCCTTTGAAATGGCTTTAAAATGGATTTGGAGCATGGAGACGATTATCTCGGGATTGCAAGATAACCAAACAAAACTTTTAGTGGATTTCTACTTATTTTATTAAATATCATCTCCACCAAACAGGACAAGCTTGCATCTGTTATAGTTTTGGAGAAAAATGTGTTCATTTCATGTATGCGCGAAATGCCTTAAAAATGGCTTTAAAATGGATTTGGAGCATGGAGACGATTATCTCGGGATTGCAAGATAACCAAACAAAACTTTTAGTGGATTTCTACTTATTTTATTAAATATCATCTCCACCAAACAGGACAAGCTTGCATGTGTTATAGTTTTGGAGAAAAATGTGTTCATTTCATGTATGCGCAAAATGCCTTTGAAATGGCTTTAAAATGGATTTGGAGCATGGAGACGATTATCTCAGGATGGCAATATAAACAAACGAAACTTTTAGTAGATTTCTACTTATTTTATTAAATATCATCTCCACCAAACAGGACAAGCTTGCATCTGTTATAGTTTTGGAGAAAAATGTGTTCATTTCATGTATGCGCGAAATGCCTTAAAAATGGCTTTAAAATGGATTTGGAGCATGGAGACGATTATCTCGGGATTGCAAGATAACCAAACAAAACTTTTAGTGGATTTCTACTTATTTTATTAAATATCATCTCCACCAAACAGGACAAGCTTGCATCTGTTATAGTTTTGGAGAAAAATGTGTTCATTTCATGTATGCGCGAAATGCCTTAAAAATGGCTTTAAAATGGATTTGGAGCATGGAGACGATTATCTCGGGATTGCAAGATAACCAAACAAAACTTTTAGTGGATTTCTACTTATTTTATTAAATATCATCTCCACCAAACAGGACAAGCTTGCATCTGTTATAGTTTTGGAGAAAAATGTGTTCATTTCATGTATGCGCAAAATGCCTTTGAAATGGCTTTAAAATGGATTTGGAGCATGGAGACGATTATCTCGGGATTGCAAGATAACCAAACAAAACTTTTAGTGGATTTCTACTTATTTTATTAAATATCATCTCCACCAAACAGGACAAGCTTGCATCTGTTATAGTTTTGGAGAAAAATGTGTTCATTTCATGTATGCGCGAAATGCCTTAAAAATGGCTTTAAAATGGATTTGGAGCATGGAGACGATTATCTCGGGATTGCAAGATAACCAAACAAAACTTTTAGTGGATTTCTACTTATTTTATTAAATATCATCTCCACCAAACAGGACAAGCTTGCATCTGTTATAGTTTTGGAGAAAAATGTGTTCATTTCATGTATGCGCGAAATGCCTTAAAAATGGCTTTAAAATGGATTTGGAGCATGGAGACGATTATCTCGGGATTGCAAGATAACCAAACAAAACTTTTAGTGGATTTCTACTTATTTTATTAAATATCATCTCCACCAAACAGGACAAGCTTGCATGTGTTATAGTTTTGGAGAAAAATGTGTTCATTTCATGTATGCGCAAAATGCCTTTGAAATGGCTTTAAAATGGATTTGGAGCATGGAGACGATTATCTCGGGATTGCAAGATAACCAAACAAAACTTTTAGTGGATTTCTACTTATTTTATTAAATATCATCTCCACCAAACAGGACAAGCTTGCATCTGTTATAGTTTTGGAGAAAAATGTGTTCATTTCATGTATGCGCGAAATGCCTTAAAAATGGCTTTAAAATGGATTTGGAGCATGGAGACGATTATCTCGGGATTGCAATATAACCAAACAAAACTTTTAGTGGATTTCTACTTATTTTATTAAATATCATCTCCACCAAACAGGACAAGCTTGCATGTGTTATAGTTTTGGAAAAAAAATGTGTTCATTTCATGTATGCGCAAAATGCCTTTGAAATGGCTTTAAAATGGATTTGGAGCATGGAGACGATTATCTCAGGATGGCAATATAAACAAACGAAACTTTTAGTAGATTTCTACTTATTTTATTAAATATTATCTCCACCAAACAGGACAAGCTTGCATCTGTTATAGTTTTGGAGAAAAATGTGTTCATTTCATGTATGCGCGAAATGCCTTAAAAATGGCTTTAAAATGGATTTGGAGCATGGAGACGATTATCTCGGGATTGCAAAATAACCAAACAAAACTTTTAGTGGATTTCTACTTATTTTATTAAATATCATCTCCACCAAACAGGACAAGCTTGCATCTGTTATAGTTTTGGAGAAAAATGTGTTCATTTCATGTATGCGCGAAATGCCTTAAAAATGGCTTTAAAATGGATTTGGAGCATGGAGACGATTATCTCGGGATTGCAAGATAACCAAACAAAACTTTTAGTGGATTTCTACTTATTTTATTAAATATCATCTCCACCAAACAGGACAAGCTTGCATGTGTTATAGTTTTGGAGAAAAATGTGTTCATTTCATGTATGCGCAAAATGCCTTTGAAATGGCTTTAAAATGGATTTGGAGCATGGAGACGATTATCTCAGGATGGCAATATAAACAAACGAAACTTTTAGTAGATTTCTACTTATTTTATTAAATATTATCTCCACCAAACAGGACAAGCTTGCATCTTAGTTTTGGAGAAAAATGTGTTCATTTCATGTATGCGCGAAATGCCTTAAAAATGGCTTTAAAATGGATTTGGAGCATGGAGACGATTATCTCGGGATTGCAAGATAACCAAACAAAACTTTTAGTGGACTTCTACTTATTTTATTAAATATCATCTCCACCAAACAGGACAAGCTTGCATCTGTTATAGTTTTGGAGAAAAATGTGTTCATTTCATGTATGCGCGAAATGCCTTTGAAATGGCTTTAAAATGGATTTGGAGCATGGAGACGATTATCTCGGGATTGCAAGATAACCAAACAAAACTTTTAGTGGATTTCTACTTATTTTATTAAATATCATCTCCACCAAACAGGACAAGCTTGCATCTGTTATAGTTTTGGAGAAAAATGTGTTCATTTCATGTATGCGCGAAATGCCTTAAAAATGGCTTTAAAATGGATTTGGAGCATGGAGACGATTATCTCGGGATTGCAAGATAACCAAACAAAACTTTTAGTGGATTTCTACTTATTTTATTAAATATCATCTCCACCAAACAGGACAAGCTTGCATCTGTTATAGTTTTGGAGAAAAATGTGTTCATTTCATGTATGCGCGAAATGCCTTAAAAATGGCTTTAAAATGGATTTGGAGCATGGAGACGATTATCTCGGGATTGCAAGATAACCAAACAAAACTTTTAGTGGATTTCTACTTATTTTATTAAATATCATCTCCACCAAACAGGACAAGCTTGCATGTGTTATAGTTTTGGAGAAAAATGTGTTCATTTCATGTATGCGCGAAATGCCTTTGAAATGGCTTTAAAATGGATTTGGAGCATGGAGACGATTATCTCGGGATTGCAAGATAACCAAACAAAACTTTTGGTGGATTTCTACTTATTTTATTAAATATCATCTCCACCAAACAGGACAAGCTTGCATCTGTTATAGTTTTGGAGAAAAATGTGTTCATTTCATGTATGCGCGAAATGCCTTAAAAATGGCTTTAAAATGGATTTGGAGCATGGAGACGATTATCTCGGGATTGCAATATAACCAAACAAAACTTTTAGTGGATTTCTACTTATTTTATTAAATATCATCTCCACCAAACAGGACAAGCTTGCATGTGTTATAGTTTTGGAAAAAAATGTGTTCATTTCATGTATGCGCAAAATGCCTTTGAAATGGCTTTAAAATGGATTTGGAGCATGGAGACGATTATCTCAGGATGGCAATATAAACAAACGAAACTTTTAGTAGATTTCTACTTATTTTATTAAATATCATCTCCACCAAACAGGACAAGCTTGCATGTGTTATAGTTTTGGAGAAAAATGTGTTCATTTCATGTATGCGCGAAATGCCTTAGAAATGGCTTTAAAATGGATTTGGAGCATGGAGACGATTATCTCGGGATTGCAAGATAACCAAACGAAACTTTTAGTAGATTTCTACTTATTTTATTAAATATTATCTCCACCAAACAGGACAAGCTTGCATCTTAGTTTTGGAGAAAAATGTGTTCATTTCATGTATGCGCGAAATGCCTTAAAAATAGCTTTAAAATGGATTTGGAGCATGGAGACGATTATCTCGGGATTGCAAGATAACCAAACAAAAATTTTAGTGGATTTCTACTTATTTTATTAAATATCATCTCCACCAAACAGGACAAGCTTGCATCTGTTATAGTTTTGGAGAAAAATGTGTTCATTTCATGTATGCGCGAAATGCCTTAAAAATGGCTTTAAAATGGATTTGGAGCATGGAGACGATTATCTCGGGATTGCAATAAAACCAAACAAAACTTTTAGTGGATTTCTACTTATTTTATTAAATATCATCTCCACCAAACAGGACAAGCTTGCATCTGTTATAGTTTTGGAGAAAAATGTGTTCATTTCATGTATGCGCGAAATGCCTTAAAAATGGCTTTAAAATGGATTTGGAGCATGGAGACGATTATCTCGGGATTGCAAGATAACCAAACAAAACTTTTAGTGGATTTCTACTTATTTTATTAAATATCATCTCCACCAAACAGGACAAGCTTGCATCTGTTATAGTTTTGGAGAAAAAATGTGTTCATTTCATGTATGCGCGAAATGCCTTAAAAATGGCTTTAAAATGGATTTGGAGCATGGAGACGATTATCTCGGGATTGCAATATAACCAAACAAAACTTTTAGTGGATTTCTACTTATTTTATTAAATATCATCTCCACCAAACAGGACAAGCTTGCATCTGTTATAGTTTTGGAGAAAAATGTGTTCATTTCATGTATGCGCGAAATGCCTTAAAAATGGCTTTAAAATGGATTTGGAGCATGGAGACGATTATCTCGGGATTGCAAGATAACCAAACAAAAATTTTAGTGGATTTCTACTTATTTCATTAAATATCATCTCCACCAAACAGGACAAGCTTGCATCTGTTATAGTTTTGGAGAAAAATGTGTTCATTTCATGTATGCGCGAAATGCCTTAAAAATGGCTTTAAAATGGATTTGGAGCATGGAGACGATTATCTCGGGATTGCAAGATAACCAAACAAAACTTTTAGTAAATTTCTACTTATTTTATTAAATATCATCTCCACCAAACAAGACAAGCTTGCATCTGTTATAGTTTTGGAGAAAAATGTGTTCATTTCATGTATGCGCGAAATGCCTTAAAAATGGCTTTAAAATGGATTTGGAGCATGGAGACGATTATCTCGGGATTGCAAGATAACCAAACAAAACTTTTAGTGGATTTCTACTTATTTTATTAAATATCATCTCCACCAAACAGGACAAGCTTGCATGTGTTATAGTTTTGGAGAAAAATGTGTTCATTTCATGTATGCGCAAAATGCCTTTGAAATGGCTTTAAAATGGATTTGGAGCATGGAGACGATTATCTCGGGATTGCAAGATAACCAAACAAAACTTTTAGTGGATTTCTACTTATTTTATTAAATATCATCTCCACCAAACAGGACAAGCTTGCATCTGTTATAGTTTTGGAGAAAAATGTGTTCATTTCATGTATGCGCGAATTGCCTTAAAAATGGCTTTAAAATGGATTTGGAGCATGGAGACGATAATCTCGGGATTGCAAGATAACCAAACAAAACTTTTAGTGGATTTCTACTTATTTTATTAAATATCATCTCCACCAAACAGGACAAGCTTGCATCTGTTATAGTTTTGGAGAAAAATGTGTTCATTTCATGTATGCGCGAAATGCCTTAAAAATGGCTTTAAAATGGATTTGGAGCATGGAGACGATTATCTCGGGATTGCAAGATAACCAAACAAAACTTTTAGTGGATTTCTACTTATTTTATTAAATATCATCTCCACCAAACAGGACCAGCTTGCATCTGTTATAGTTTTGGAGAAAAATGTGTTCATTTCATGTATGCGCGAAATGCCTTAAAAATGGCTTTAAAATGGATTTGGAGCATGGAGACGATTATCTCGGGATTGCAAGATAACCAAACAAAAATTTTAGTGGATTTCTACTTATTTTATTAAATATCATCTCCACCAAACAGGACAAGCTTGCATCTGTTATAGTTTTGGAGAAAAATGTGTTCATTTCATGTATGCGCGAAATGCCTTAAAAATGGCTTTAAAATGGATTTGGAGCATGGAGACGATTATCTCGGGATTGCAAGATAACCAAACAAAAATTTTAGTGGATTTCTACTTATTTTATTAAATATCATCTCCACCAAACAGGACAAGCTTGCATCTGTTATAGTTTTGGAGAAAAATGTGTTCATTTCATGTATGCGCGAAATGCCTTAAAAATGGCTTTAAAATGGATTTGGAGCATGGAGACGATTATCTCGGGATTGCAAGATAACCAAACAAAAATTTTAGTGGATTTCTACTTACTTTATTAAATATCATCTCCACCAAACAGGACAAGCTTGCATCTGTTATAGTTTTGGAGAAAAATGTGTTAATTTCATGTATGCGCGAAATGCCTTAAAAATGGCTTTAAAATGGATTTGGAGCATGGAGACGATTATCTCGGGATTGCAAGATAACCAAACAAAACTTTTAGTGGATTTCTACTTATTTTATTAAATATCATCTCCACCAAACAAGACAAGCTTGCATCTGTTATAGTTTTGGAGAAAAATATGTTCATTTCATGTATGCGCGAAATGCCTTAAAAATGGCTTTAAAATGGATTTGGAGCATGGAGACGATTATCTCGGGATTGCAAGATAACCAAACAAAACTTTTAGTGGATTTCTACTTATTTTATTAAATATCATCTCCACCAAACAGGACAAGCTTGCATCTGTTATAGTTTTGGAGAAAAATGTGTTCATTTCATGTATGCGCGAAATGCCTTAAAAATGGCTTTAAAATGGATTTGGAGCATAAAGACGATTATCTCGGGATTGCAAGATAACCAAACAAAACTTTTAGTGGATTTCTACTTATTTTATTAAATATCATCTCCACCAAACAGGACAAGCTTGCATCTGTTATAGTTTTGGAGAAAAATGTGTTCATTTCATGTATGCGCGAAATGCCTTAAAAATGGCTTTAAAATGGATTTGGAGCATGGAGACGATTATCTCGGGATTGCAAGATAACCAAACAAAACTTTTAGTGGATTTCTACTTATTTTATTAAATATCATCTCCACCAAACAGGACAAGCTTGCATCTGTTATAGTTTTGGAGAAAAATGTGTTCATTTCATGTATGCGCGAAATGCCTTAAAAATGGCTTTAAAATGGATTTGGAGCATGGAGACGATTATCTCGGGATTGCAAGATAACCAAACAAAACTTTTAGTGGATTTCTACTTATTTTATTAAATATCATCTCCACCAAACAGGACAAGCTTGCATGTGTTATAGTTTTGGAGAAAAATGTGTTCATTTCATGTATGCGCGAAATGCCTTTGAAATGGCTTTAAAATGGATTTGGAGCATGGAGACGATTATCTCGGGATTGCAAGATAACCAAACAAAACTTTTGGTGGATTTCTACTTATTTTATTAAATATCATCTCCACCAAACAGGACAAGCTTGCATCTGTTATAGTTTTGGAGAAAAATGTGTTCATTTCATGTATGCGCGAAATGCCTTAAAAATGGCTTTAAAATGGATTTGGAGCATGGAGACGATTATCTCGGGATTGCAATATAACCAAACAAAACTTTTAGTGGATTTCTACTTATTTTATTAAATATCATCTCCACCAAACAGGACAAGCTTGCATGTGTTATAGTTTTGGAAAAAAATGTGTTCATTTCATGTATGCGCAAAATGCCTTTGAAATGGCTTTAAAATGGATTTGGAGCATGGAGACGATTATCTCAGGATGGCAATATAAACAAACGAAACTTTTAGTAGATTTCTACTTATTTTATTAAATATCATCTCCACCAAACAGGACAAGCTTGCATGTGTTATAGTTTTGGAGAAAAATGTGTTCATTTCATGTATGCGCGAAATGCCTTAGAAATGGCTTTAAAATGGATTTGGAGCATGGAGACGATTATCTCGGGATTGCAAGATAACCAAACGAAACTTTTAGTAGATTTCTACTTATTTTATTAAATATTATCTCCACCAAACAGGACAAGCTTGCATCTTAGTTTTGGAGAAAAATGTGTTCATTTCATGTATGCGCGAAATGCCTTAAAAATAGCTTTAAAATGGATTTGGAGCATGGAGACGATTATCTCGGGATTGCAAGATAACCAAACAAAAATTTTAGTGGATTTCTACTTATTTTATTAAATATCATCTCCACCAAACAGGACAAGCTTGCATCTGTTATAGTTTTGGAGAAAAATGTGTTCATTTCATGTATGCGCGAAATGCCTTAAAAATGGCTTTAAAATGGATTTGGAGCATGGAGACGATTATCTCGGGATTGCAATAAAACCAAACAAAACTTTTAGTGGATTTCTACTTATTTTATTAAATATCATCTCCACCAAACAGGACAAGCTTGCATCTGTTATAGTTTTGGAGAAAAATGTGTTCATTTCATGTATGCGCGAAATGCCTTAAAAATGGCTTTAAAATGGATTTGGAGCATGGAGACGATTATCTCGGGATTGCAAGATAACCAAACAAAACTTTTAGTGGATTTCTACTTATTTTATTAAATATCATCTCCACCAAACAGGACAAGCTTGCATCTGTTATAGTTTTGGAGAAAAAATGTGTTCATTTCATGTATGCGCGAAATGCCTTAAAAATGGCTTTAAAATGGATTTGGAGCATGGAGACGATTATCTCGGGATTGCAATATAACCAAACAAAACTTTTAGTGGATTTCTACTTATTTTATTAAATATCATCTCCACCAAACAGGACAAGCTTGCATCTGTTATAGTTTTGGAGAAAAATGTGTTCATTTCATGTATGCGCGAAATGCCTTAAAAATGGCTTTAAAATGGATTTGGAGCATGGAGACGATTATCTCGGGATTGCAAGATAACCAAACAAAAATTTTAGTGGATTTCTACTTATTTCATTAAATATCATCTCCACCAAACAGGACAAGCTTGCATCTGTTATAGTTTTGGAGAAAAATGTGTTCATTTCATGTATGCGCGAAATGCCTTAAAAATGGCTTTAAAATGGATTTGGAGCATGGAGACGATTATCTCGGGATTGCAAGATAACCAAACAAAACTTTTAGTAAATTTCTACTTATTTTATTAAATATCATCTCCACCAAACAAGACAAGCTTGCATCTGTTATAGTTTTGGAGAAAAATGTGTTCATTTCATGTATGCGCGAAATGCCTTAAAAATGGCTTTAAAATGGATTTGGAGCATGGAGACGATTATCTCGGGATTGCAAGATAACCAAACAAAACTTTTAGTGGATTTCTACTTATTTTATTAAATATCATCTCCACCAAACAGGACAAGCTTGCATGTGTTATAGTTTTGGAGAAAAATGTGTTCATTTCATGTATGCGCAAAATGCCTTTGAAATGGCTTTAAAATGGATTTGGAGCATGGAGACGATTATCTCGGGATTGCAAGATAACCAAACAAAACTTTTAGTGGATTTCTACTTATTTTATTAAATATCATCTCCACCAAACAGGACAAGCTTGCATCTGTTATAGTTTTGGAGAAAAATGTGTTCATTTCATGTATGCGCGAATTGCCTTAAAAATGGCTTTAAAATGGATTTGGAGCATGGAGACGATAATCTCGGGATTGCAAGATAACCAAACAAAACTTTTAGTGGATTTCTACTTATTTTATTAAATATCATCTCCACCAAACAGGACAAGCTTGCATCTGTTATAGTTTTGGAGAAAAATGTGTTCATTTCATGTATGCGCGAAATGCCTTAAAAATGGCTTTAAAATGGATTTGGAGCATGGAGACGATTATCTCGGGATTGCAAGATAACCAAACAAAACTTTTAGTGGATTTCTACTTATTTTATTAAATATCATCTCCACCAAACAGGACCAGCTTGCATCTGTTATAGTTTTGGAGAAAAATGTGTTCATTTCATGTATGCGCGAAATGCCTTAAAAATGGCTTTAAAATGGATTTGGAGCATGGAGACGATTATCTCGGGATTGCAAGATAACCAAACAAAAATTTTAGTGGATTTCTACTTATTTTATTAAATATCATCTCCACCAAACAGGACAAGCTTGCATCTGTTATAGTTTTGGAGAAAAATGTGTTCATTTCATGTATGCGCGAAATGCCTTAAAAATGGCTTTAAAATGGATTTGGAGCATGGAGACGATTATCTCGGGATTGCAAGATAACCAAACAAAAATTTTAGTGGATTTCTACTTATTTTATTAAATATCATCTCCACCAAACAGGACAAGCTTGCATCTGTTATAGTTTTGGAGAAAAATGTGTTCATTTCATGTATGCGCGAAATGCCTTAAAAATGGCTTTAAAATGGATTTGGAGCATGGAGACGATTATCTCGGGATTGCAAGATAACCAAACAAAAATTTTAGTGGATTTCTACTTACTTTATTAAATATCATCTCCACCAAACAGGACAAGCTTGCATCTGTTATAGTTTTGGAGAAAAATGTGTTAATTTCATGTATGCGCGAAATGCCTTAAAAATGGCTTTAAAATGGATTTGGAGCATGGAGACGATTATCTCGGGATTGCAAGATAACCAAACAAAACTTTTAGTGGATTTCTACTTATTTTATTAAATATCATCTCCACCAAACAAGACAAGCTTGCATCTGTTATAGTTTTGGAGAAAAATATGTTCATTTCATGTATGCGCGAAATGCCTTAAAAATGGCTTTAAAATGGATTTGGAGCATGGAGACGATTATCTCGGGATTGCAAGATAACCAAACAAAACTTTTAGTGGATTTCTACTTATTTTATTAAATATCATCTCCACCAAACAGGACAAGCTTGCATCTGTTATAGTTTTGGAGAAAAATGTGTTCATTTCATGTATGCGCGAAATGCCTTAAAAATGGCTTTAAAATGGATTTGGAGCATGGAGACGATTATCTCGGGATTGCAAGATAACCAAACAAAACTTTTAGTGGATTTCTACTTATTTTATTAAATATCATCTCCACCAAACAGGACAAGCTTGCATCTGTTATAGTTTTGGAGAAAAATGTGTTCATTTCATGTATGCGCGAAATGCCTTAAAAATGGCTTTAAAATGGATTTGGAGCATGGAGACGATTATCTCGGGATTGCAAGATAACCAAACAAAACTTTTAGTGGATTTCTACTTATTTTATTAAATATCATCTCCACCAAACAGGACAAGCTTGCATCTGTTATAGTTTTGGAGAAAAATGTGTTCATTTCATGTTTCATGTATGCGCGAAATGCCTTAAAAATGGCTTTAAAATGGATTTGGAGCATGGAGACGATTATCTCGGGATTGCAAGATAACCAAACAAAACTTTTAGTGGATTTCTACTTATTTTATTAAATATCATCTCCACCAAACAGGACAAGCTTGCATCTGTTATAGTTTTGGAGAAAAATGTGTTCATTTCATGTATGCGCGAAATGCCTTAAAAATGGCTTTAAAATGGATTTGGAGCATGGAGACGATTATCTCGGGATTGCAAGATAACCAAACAAAACTTTTAGTGGATTTCTACTTATTTTATTAAATATCATCTCCACCAAACAGGACAAGCTTGCATCTGTTATAGTTTTGGAGAAAAATGTGTTCATTTCATGTATGCGCAAAATGCCTTTGAAATGGCTTTAAAATGGATTTGGAGCATGGAGACGATTATCTCGGGATTGCAAGATAACCAAACAAAACTTTTAGTGGATTTCTACTTATTTTATTAAATATCATCTCCACCAAACAGGACAAGATTGCAAGTGTTATAGTTTTGGAGAAAAATGTGTTCATTTCATGTATGCGCAAAATGCCTTTGAAATGGCTTTAAAATGGATTTGGAGCATGGAGACGATTATCTCAGGATGGCAATATAAACAAACGAAACTTTTAGTAGATTTCTACTTATTTTATTAAATATTATCTCCACCAAACAGGACAAGCTTGCATCTGTTATAGTTTTGGAGAAAAATGTGTTCATTTCATGTATGCGCGAAATGCCTTAAAAATGGCTTTAAAATGGATTTGGAGCATGGAGACGATTATCTCGGGATTGCAAGATAACCAAACAAAACTTTTAGTGGATTTCTACTTATTTTATTAAATATCATCTCCACCAAACAGGACAAGCTTGCATCTGTTATAGTTTTGGAGAAAAATGTGTTCATTTCATGTATGCGCGAAATGCCTTAAAAATGGCTTTAAAATGGATTTGGAGCATGGAGACGATTATCTCGGGATTGCAAGATAACCAAACAAAACTTTTAGTGGATTTCTACTTATTTTATTAAATATCATCTCCACCAAACAGGACAAGCTTGCATCTGTTATAGTTTTGGAGAAAAATGTGTTCATTTCATGTATGCGCGAAATGCCTTAAAAATGGCTTTAAAATGGATTTGGAGCATGGAGACGATTATCTCGGGATTGCAATATAACCAAACAAAACTTTTAGTGGATTTCTACTTATTTTATTAAATATCATCTCCACCAAACAGGACAAGCTTGCATCTGTTATAGTTTTGGAGAAAAATGTGTTCATTTCATGTATGCGCGAAATGCCTTAAAAATGGCTTTAAAATGGATTTGGAGCATGGAGACGATTATCTCGGGATTGCAAGATAACCAAACAAAACTTTTAGTGGATTTCTATTTATTTTATTAAATATCATCTCCACCAAACAGGACAAGCTTGCATGTGTTATAGTTTTTGAGAAAAATGTGTTCATTTCATGTATGCGCAAAATGCCTTTGAAATGGCTTTAAAATGGATTTGGAGGATGAAGACGATTATCTCAGGATGGCAATATAAACAAACGAAACTTTTAGTAGATTTCTACTTATTTTATTAAATATCATCTCCACCAAACAGGACAAGCTTGCATCTGTTATAGTTTTGGAGAAAAATGTGTTCATTTCATGTATGCGCGAAATGCCTTAAAAATGGCTTTAAAATGGATCTGGAGCATGGAGACGATTATCTCGGGATTGCAAGATAACCAAACAAAACTTTTAGTGGATTTCTACTTATTTTATTAAATATCATCTCCACCAAACAGGACAAGCTTGCATCTGTTATAGTTTTGGAGAAAAATGTGTTCATTTCATGTATGCGCGAAATGCCTTAAAAATGGCTTTAAAATGGATTTGGAGCATGGAGACGATTATCTCGGGATTGCAATATAACCAAACAAAACTTTTAGTGGATTTCTACTTATTTTATTAAATATCATCTCCACCAAACAGGACAAGCTTGCATCTGTTATAGTTTTGGAGAAAAATGTGTTCATTTCATGTATGCGCGAAATGCCTTAAAAATGGCTTTAAAATGGATTTGGAGCATGGAGACGATTATCTCGGGATTGCAAGATAACCAAACAAAACTTTTAGTGGATTTCTATTTATTTTATTAAATATCATCTCCACCAAACAGGACAAGCTTGCATGTGTTATAGTTTTTGAGAAAAATGTGTTCATTTCATGTATGCGCAAAATGCCTTTGAAATGGCTTTAAAATGGATTTGGAGGATGAAGACGATTATCTCAGGATGGCAATATAAACAAACGAAACTTTTAGTAGATTTCTACTTATTTTATTAAATATCATCTCCACCAAACAGGACAAGCTTGCATCTGTTATAGTTTTGGAGAAAAATGTGTTCATTTCATGTATGCGCGAAATGCCTTAAAAATGGCTTTAAAATGGATCTGGAGCATGGAGACGATTATCTCGGGATTGCAAGATAACCAAACAAAACTTTTAGTGGATTTCTACTTATTTTATTAAATATCATCTCCACCAAACAGGACAAGCTTGCATCTGTTATAGTTTTGGAGAAAAATGTGTTCATTTCATGTATGCGCGAAATGCCTTAAAAATGGCTTTAAAATGGATTTGGAGCATGGAGACGATTATCTCGGGATTGCAAGATAACCAAACAAAACTTTTAGTGGATTTCTACTTATTTTATTAAATATCATCTCCACCAAACAGGACAAGCTTGCATCTGTTATAGTTTTGGAGAAAAATGTGTTCATTTCATGTATGCGCGAAATGCCTTAAAAATGGCTTTAAAATGGATTTGGAGCATGGAGACGATTATCTCGGGATTGCAATATAACCAAACAAAACTTTTAGTGGATTTCTACTTATTTTATTAAATATCATCTCCACCAAACAGGACAAGCTTGCATCTGTTATAGTTTTGGAGAAAAATGTGTTCATTTCATGTATGCGCGAAATGCCTTAAAAATGGCTTTAAAATGGATTTGGAGCATGGAGACGATTATCTCGGGATTGCAAGATAACCAAACAAAACTTTTAGTGGATTTCTATTTATTTTATTAAATATCATCTCCACCAAACAGGACAAGCTTGCATGTGTTATAGTTTTTGAGAAAAATGTGTTCATTTCATGTATGCGCAAAATGCCTTTGAAATGGCTTTAAAATGGATTTGGAGGATGGAGACGATTATCTCAGGATGGCAATATAAACAAACGAAACTTTTAGTAGATTTCTACTTATTTTATTAAATATCATCTCCACCAAACAGGACAAGCTTGCATCTGTTATAGTTTTGGAGAAAAATGTGTTCATTTCATGTATGCGCGAAATGCCTTAAAAATGGCTTTAAAATGGATTTGGAGCATGGAGACGATTATCTCGGGATTGCAAGATAACCAAACAAAACTTTTAGTGGATTTCTACTTATTTTATTAAATATCATCTCCACCAAACAGGACAAGCTTGCATCTGTTATAGTTTTGGAGAAAAATGTGTTCATTTCATGTATGCGCGAAATGCCTTAAAAATGGCTTTAAAATGGATTTGGAGCATGGAGACGATTATCTCGGGATTGCAAGATAACCAAACAAAACTTTTAGTGGATTTCTACTTATTTTATTAAATATCATCTCCACCAAACAGGACAAGCTTGCATCTGTTATAGTTTTGGAGAAAAATGTGTTCATTTCATGTATGCGCGAAATGCCTTAGAAATGGCTTTAAAATGGATTTGGAGCATGGAGACGATTATCTCAGGATGGCAATATAAACAAACGAAACTTTTAGTAGATTTCTACTTATTTTATTAAATATTATCTCCACCAAACAGGACAAGCTTGCATCTGTTATAGTTTTGGAGAAAAATGTGTTCATTTCATGTATGCGCGAAATGCCTTAAAAATGGCTTTAAAATGGATTTGGAGCATGGAGACGATTATCTCGGGATTGCAAGATAACCAAACAAAACTTTTAGTGGATTTCTACTTATTTTATTAAATATCATCTCCACCAAACAGGACAAGCTTGCATCTGTTATAGTTTTGGAGAAAAATGTGTTCATTTCATGTATGCGCGAAATGCCTTAAAAATGGCTTTAAAACGGATTTGGAGCATGGAGACGATTATCTCGGGATTGCAAGATAACCAAACAAAACTTTTAGTGGATTTCTACTTATTTTATTAAATATCATCTCCACCAAACAGGACAAGCTTGCATCTGTTATAGTTTTGGAGAAAAATGTGTTCATTTCATGTATGCGCGAAATGCCTTAAAAATGGCTTTAAAATGGATTTGGAGCATGGAGACGATTATCTCGGGATTGCAATATAACCAAACAAAACTTTTAGTGGATTTCTACTTATTTTATTAAATATCATCTCCACCAAACAGGACAAGCTTGCATCTGTTATAGTTTTGGAGAAAAATGTGTTCATTTCATGTATGCGCGAAATGCCTTAAAAATGGCTTTAAAATGGATTTGGAGCATGGAGACGATTATCTCGGGATTGCAAGATAACCAAACAAAAATTTTAGTGGATTTCTACTTATTTTATTAAATATCATCTCCACCAAACAGGACAAGCTTGCATCTGTTATAGTTTTGGAGAAAAATGTGTTCATTTCATGTATGCGCGAAATGCCTTAAAAATGGCTTTAAAATGGATTTGGAGCATGGAGACGATTATCTCGGGATTGCAAGATAACCAAACAAAACTTTTAGTGGATTTCTACTTATTTTATTAAATATCATCTCCACCAAACAGGACAAGCTTGCATGTGTTATAGTTTTGGAGAAAAATGTGTTCATTTCATGTATGCGCAAAATGCCTTTGAAATGGCTTTAAAATGGATTTGGAGCATGGAGACGATTATCTCGGGATTGCAAGATAACCAAACAAAACTTTTAGTGGATTTCTACTTATTTTATTAAATATCATCTCCACCAAACAGGACAAGCTTGCATGTGTTATAGTTTTGGAGAAAAATGTGTTCATTTCATGTATGCGCAAAATGCCTTTGAAATGGCTTTAAAATGGATTTGGAGGATGGAGACGATTATCTCAGGATGGCAATATAAACAAACGAAACTTTTAGTAGATTTCTACTTATTTTATTAAATATCATCTCCACCAAACAGGACAAGCTTGCATCTGTTATAGTTTTGGAGAAAAATGTGTTCATTTCATGTATGCGCGAAATGCCTTAAAAATGGCTTTAAAATGGATTTGGAGCATGGAGACGATTATCTCGGGATTGCAAGATAACCAAACAAAACTTTTAGTGGATTTCTACTTATTTTATTAAATATCATCTCCACCAAACAGGACAAGCTTGCATCTGTTATAGTTTTGGAGAAAAATGTGTTCATTTCATGTATGCGCGAAATGCCTTAAAAATGGCTTTAAAATGGATTTGGAGCATGGAGACGATTATCTCGGGATTGCAAGATAACCAAACAAAACTTTTAGTGGATTTCTACTTATTTTATTAAATATCATCTCCACCAAACAGGACAAGCTTGCATCTGTTATAGTTTTGGAGAAAAATGTGTTCATTTCATGTATGCGCGAAATGCCTTAGAAATGGCTTTAAAATGGATTTGGAGCATGGAGACGATTATCTCAGGATGGCAATATAAACAAACGAAACTTTTAGTAGATTTCTACTTATTTTATTAAATATTATCTCCACCAAACAGGACAAGCTTGCATCTGTTATAGTTTTGGAGAAAAATGTGTTCATTTCATGTATGCGCGAAATGCCTTAAAAATGGCTTTAAAATGGATTTGGAGCATGGAGACGATTATCTCGGGATTGCAAGATAACCAAACAAAACTTTTAGTGGATTTCTACTTATTTTATTAAATATCATCTCCACCAAACAGGACAAGCTTGCATCTGTTATAGTTTTGGAGAAAAATGTGTTCATTTCATGTATGCGCGAAATGCCTTAAAAATGGCTTTAAAACGGATTTGGAGCATGGAGACGATTATCTCGGGATTGCAAGATAACCAAACAAAACTTTTAGTGGATTTCTACTTATTTTATTAAATATCATCTCCACCAAACAGGACAAGCTTGCATCTGTTATAGTTTTGGAGAAAAATGTGTTCATTTCATGTATGCGCGAAATGCCTTAAAAATGGCTTTAAAATGGATTTGGAGCATGGAGACGATTATCTCGGGATTGCAATATAACCAAACAAAACTTTTAGTGGATTTCTACTTATTTTATTAAATATCATCTCCACCAAACAGGACAAGCTTGCATCTGTTATAGTTTTGGAGAAAAATGTGTTCATTTCATGTATGCGCGAAATGCCTTAAAAATGGCTTTAAAATGGATTTGGAGCATGGAGACGATTATCTCGGGATTGCAAGATAACCAAACAAAAATTTTAGTGGATTTCTACTTATTTTATTAAATATCATCTCCACCAAACAGGACAAGCTTGCATCTGTTATAGTTTTGGAGAAAAATGTGTTCATTTCATGTATGCGCGAAATGCCTTAAAAATGGCTTTAAAATGGATTTGGAGCATGGAGACGATTATCTCGGGATTGCAAGATAACCAAACAAAACTTTTAGTGGATTTCTACTTATTTTATTAAATATCATCTCCACCAAACAGGACAAGCTTGCATGTGTTATAGTTTTGGAGAAAAATGTGTTCATTTCATGTATGCGCAAAATGCCTTTGAAATGGCTTTAAAATGGATTTGGAGCATGGAGACGATTATCTCGGGATTGCAAGATAACCAAACAAAACTTTTAGTGGATTTCTACTTATTTAATTAAATATCATCTCCACCAAACAGGACAAGCTTGCATCTGTTATAGTTTTGGAGAAAAATGTGTTCATTTCATGTATGCGCGAAATGCCTTAAAAATGGCTTTAAAATGGATTTGGAGCATGGAGACGATTATCTCGGGATTGCAAGATAACCAAACAAAACTTTTAGTGGATTTCTACTTATTTTATTAAATATCATCTCCACCAAACAGGACAAGCTTGCATCTGTTATAGTTTTGGAGAAAAATGTGTTCATTTCATGTATGCGCGAAATGCCTTAAAAATGGCTTTAAAATGGATTTGGAGCATGGAGACGATTATCTCGGGATTGCAAGATAACCAAACAAAACTTTTAGTGGATTTCTACTTATTTTATGAAATATCATCTCCACCAAACAGGACAAGCTTGCATCTGTTATAGTTTTGGAGAAAAATGTGTTCATTTCATGTATGCGCGAAATGCCTTAAAAATGGCTTTAAAATGGATTTGGAGCATGGAGACGATTATCTCGGGATTGCAAGATAACCAAACAAAACTTTTAGTGGATTTCTACTTATTTTATTAAATATCATCTCCACCAAACAGGACAAGCTTGCATCTGTTATAGTTTTGGAGAAAAATGTGTTCATTTCATGTATGCGCGAAATGCCTTAAAAATGGCTTTAAAATGGATTTGGAGCATGGAGACGATTATCTCGGGATTGCAAGATAACCAAACAAAACTTTTAGTGGATTTCTACTTATTTTATTAAATATCATCTCCACCAAACAGGACAAGCTTGCATCTGTTATAGTTTTGGAGAAAAATGTGTTCATTTCATGTATGCGCGAAATGCCTTAAAAATGGCTTTAAAATGGATTTGGAGCATGGAGACGATTATCTCGGGATTGCAAGATAACCAAACAAAACTTTTAGTGGATTTCTACTTATTTTATTAAATATCATCTCCACCAAACAGGACAAGCTTGCATCTGTTATAGTTTTGGAGAAAAATGTGTTCATTTCATGTATGCGCGAAATGCCTTAAAAATGGCTTTAAAATGGATTTGGAGCATGGAGACGATTATCTCGGGATTGCAAGATAACCAAACAAAACTTTTAGTGGATTTCTACTTATTTTATGAAATATCATCTCCACCAAACAGGACAAGCTTGCATCTGTTATTGTTTTGGAGAAAAATGTGTTCATTTCATGTATGCGCGAAATGCCTTAAAAATGGCTTTAAAATGGATTTGGAGCATGGAGACGATTATCTCGGGATTGCAAGATAACCAAACAAAACTTTTAGTGGATTTCTACTTATTTTATTAAATATCATCTCCACCAAACAGGACAAGCTTGCATCTGTTATAGTTTTGGAGAAAAATGTGTTCATTTCATGTATGCGCGAAATGCCTTAAAAATGGCTTTAAAATGGATTTGGAGCATGGAGACGATTATCTCAAGATTGCAAGATAACCAAACAAAACTTTTAGTGGATTTCTACTTATTTTATTAAATAACATCTCCACCAAACAGGACAAGCTTGCATCTGTTATAGTTTTGGAGAAAAATGTGTTCATTTCATGTATGCGCGAAATGCCTTAAAAATGGCTTTAAAATGGATTTGGAGCATGGAGACGATTATCTCGGGATTGCAAGATAACCAAACAAAACTTTTAGTGGATTTCTACTTATTTTATTAAATATCATCTCCACCAAACAGGACAAGCTTGCATCTGTTATAGTTTTGGAGAAAAATGTGTTCATTTCATGTTTCATGTATGAGCGAAATGCCTTAAAAATGGCTTTAAAATGGATTTGGAGCATGGAGACGATTATCTCGGGATTGCAAGATAACCAAACAAAACTTTTAGTGGATTTCTACTTATTTTATTAAATATCATCTCCACCAAACAGGACAAGCTTGCATCTGTTATAGTTTTGGAGAAAAATGTGTTCATTTCATGTATGCGCGAAATGCCTTAAAAATGGCTTTAAAATGGATTTGGAGCATGGAGACGATTATCTCGGGATTGCAAGATAACCAAACAAAACTTTTAGTGGATTTCTACTTATTTTATTAAATATCATCTCCACCAAACAGGACAAGCTTGCATCTGTTATAGTTTTGGAGAAAAATGTGTTCATTTCATGTATGCGCAAAATGCCTTTGAAATGGCTTTAAAATGGATTTGGAGCATGGAGACGATTATCTCGGGATTGCAAGATAACCAAACAAAACTTTTAGTGGATTTCTACTTATTTTATTAAATATCATCTCCACCAAACAGGACAAGATTGCAAGTGTTATAGTTTTGGAGAAAAATGTGTTCATTTCATGTATGCGCAAAATGCCTTTGAAATGGCTTTAAAATGGATTTGGAGCATGGAGACGATTATCTCAGGATGGCAATATAAACAAACGAAACTTTTAGTAGATTTCTACTTATTTTATTAAATATTATCTCCACCAAACAGGACAAGCTTGCATCTGTTATAGTTTTGGAGAAAAATGTGTTCATTTCATGTATGCGCGAAATGCCTTAAAAATGGCTTTAAAATGGATTTGGAGCATGGAGACGATTATCTCGGGATTGCAAGATAACCAAACAAAACTTTTAGTGGATTTCTACTTATTTTATTAAATATCATCTCCACCAAACAGGACAAGCTTGCATCTGTTATAGTTTTGGAGAAAAATGTGTTCATTTCATGTATGCGCGAAATGCCTTAAAAATGGCTTTAAAATGGATTTGGAGCATGGAGACGATTATCTCGGGATTGCAAGATAACCAAACAAAACTTTTAGTGGATTTCTACTTATTTTATTAAATATCATCTCCACCAAACAGGACAAGCTTGCATCTGTTATAGTTTTGGAGAAAAATGTGTTCATTTCATGTATGCGCGAAATGCCTTAAAAATGGCTTTAAAATGGATTTGGAGCATGGAGACGATTATCTCGGGATTGCAAGATAACCAAACAAAACTTTTAGTGGATTTCTACTTATTTTATTAAATATCATCTCCACCAAACAGGACAAGCTTGCATCTGTTATAGTTTTGGAGAAAAATGTGTTCATTTCATGTATGCGCGAAATGCCTTAAAAATGGCTTTAAAATGGATTTGGAGCATGGAGACGATTATCTCGGGATTGCAATATAACCAAACAAAACTTTTAGTGGATTTCTACTTATTTTATTAAATATCATCTCCACCAAACAGGACAAGCTTGCATCTTTTATAGTTTTGGAGAAAAATGTGTTCATTTCATGTATGCGCGAAATGCCTTAAAAATGGCTTTAAAATGGATTTGGAGCATGGAGACGATTATCTCGGGATTGCAAGATAACCAAACAAAACTTTTAGTGGATTTCTATTTATTTTATTAAATATCATCTCCACCAAACAGGACAAGCTTGCATGTGTTATAGTTTTTGAGAAAAATGTGTTCATTTCATGTATGCGCAAAATGCCTTTGAAATGGCTTTAAAATGGATTTGGAGGATGAAGACGATTATCTCAGGATGGCAATATAAACAAACGAAACTTTTAGTAGATTTCTACTTATTTTATTAAATATCATCTCCACCAAACAGGACAAGCTTGCATCTGTTATAGTTTTGGAGAAAAATGTGTTCATTTCATGTATGCGCGAAATGCCTTAAAAATGGCTTTAAAATGGATTTGGAGCATGGAGACGATTATCTCGGGATTGCAAGATAACCAAACAAAACTTTTAGTGGATTTCTACTTATTTTATTAAATATCATCTCCACCAAACAGGACAAGCTTGCATCTGTTATAGTTTTGGAGAAAAATGTGTTCATTTCATGTATGCGCGAAATGCCTTAAAAATGGCTTTAAAATGGATTTGGAGCATGGAGACGATTATCTCGGGATTGCAAGATAACCAAACAAAACTTTTAGTGGATTTCTACTTATTTTATTAAATATCATCTCCACCAAACAGGACAAGCTTGCATCTGTTATAGTTTTGGAGAAAAATGTGTTCATTTCATGTATGCGCGAAATGCCTTAAAAATGGCTTTAAAATGGATTTGGAGCATGGAGACGATTATCTCGGGATTGCAATATAACCAAACAAAACTTTTAGTGGATTTCTACTTATTTTATTAAATATCATCTCCACCAAACAGGACAAGCTTGCATCTGTTATAGTTTTGGAGAAAAATGTGTTCATTTCATGTATGCGCGAAATGCCTTAAAAATGGCTTTAAAATGGATTTGGAGCATGGAGACGATTATCTCGGGATTGCAAGATAACCAAACAAAACTTTTAGTGGATTTCTATTTATTTTATTAAATATCATCTCCACCAAACAGGACAAGCTTGCATGTGTTATAGTTTTTGAGAAAAATGTGTTCATTTCATGTATGCGCAAAATGCCTTTGAAATGGCTTTAAAATGGATTTGGAGGATGGAGACGATTATCTCAGGATGGCAATATAAACAAACGAAACTTTTAGTAGATTTCTACTTATTTTATTAAATATCATCTCCACCAAACAGGACAAGCTTGCATCTGTTATAGTTTTGGAGAAAAATGTGTTCATTTCATGTATGCGCGAAATGCCTTAAAAATGGCTTTAAAATGGATTTGGAGCATGGAGACGATTATCTCGGGATTGCAAGATAACCAAACAAAACTTTTAGTGGATTTCTACTTATTTTATTAAATATCATCTCCACCAAACAGGACAAGCTTGCATCTGTTATAGTTTTGGAGAAAAATGTGTTCATTTCATGTATGCGCGAAATGCCTTAAAAATGGCTTTAAAATGGATTTGGAGCATGGAGACGATTATCTCGGGATTGCAAGATAACCAAACAAAACTTTTAGTGGATTTCTACTTATTTTATTAAATATCATCTCCACCAAACAGGACAAGCTTGCATCTGTTATAGTTTTGGAGAAAAATGTGTTCATTTCATGTATGCGCGAAATGCCTTAAAAATGGCTTTAAAATGGATTTGGAGCATGGAGACGATTATCTCAGGATGGCAATATAAACAAACGAAACTTTTAGTAGATTTCTACTTATTTTATTAAATATTATCTCCACCAAACAGGACAAGCTTGCATCTGTTATAGTTTTGGAGAAAAATGTGTTCATTTCATGTATGCGCGAAATGCCTTAAAAATGGCTTTAAAATGGATTTGGAGCATGGAGACGATTATCTCGGGATTGCAAGATAACCAAACAAAACTTTTAGTGGATTTCTACTTATTTTATTAAATATCATCTCCACCAAACAGGACAAGCTTGCATCTGTTATAGTTTTGGAGAAAAATGTGTTCATTTCATGTATGCGCGAAATGCCTTAAAAATGGCTTTAAAACGGATTTGGAGCATGGAGACGATTATCTCGGGATTGCAAGATAACCAAACAAAACTTTTAGTGGATTTCTACTTATTTTATTAAATATCATCTCCACCAAACAGGACAAGCTTGCATCTGTTATAGTTTTGGAGAAAAATGTGTTCATTTCATGTATGCGCGAAATGCCTTAAAAATGGCTTTAAAATGGATTTGGAGCATGGAGACGATTATCTCGGGATTGCAATATAACCAAACAAAACTTTTAGTGGATTTCTACTTATTTTATTAAATATCATCTCCACCAAACAGGACAAGCTTGCATCTGTTATAGTTTTGGAGAAAAATGTGTTCATTTCATGTATGCGCGAAATGCCTTAAAAATGGCTTTAAAATGGATTTGGAGCATGGAGACGATTATCTCGGGATTGCAAGATAACCAAACAAAAATTTTAGTGGATTTCTACTTATTTTATTAAATATCATCTCCACCAAACAGGACAAGCTTGCATCTGTTATAGTTTTGGAGAAAAATGTGTTCATTTCATGTATGCGCGAAATGCCTTAAAAATGGCTTTAAAATGGATTTGGAGCATGGAGACGATTATCTCGGGATTGCAAGATAACCAAACAAAACTTTTAGTGGATTTCTACTTATTTTATTAAATATCATCTCCACCAAACAGGACAAGCTTGCATGTGTTATAGTTTTGGAGAAAAATGTGTTCATTTCATGTATGCGCAAAATGCCTTTGAAATGGCTTTAAAATGGATTTGGAGCATGGAGACGATTATCTCGGGATTGCAAGATAACCAAACAAAACTTTTAGTGGATTTCTACTTATTTTATTAAATATCATCTCCACCAAACAGGACAAGCTTGCATCTGTTATAGTTTTGGAGAAAAATGTGTTCATTTCATGTATGCGCGAAATGCCTTAAAAATGGCTTTAAAATGGATTTGGAGCATGGAGACGATTATCTCGGGATTGCAAGATAACCAAACAAAACTTTTAGTGGATTTCTACTTATTTTATTAAATATCATCTCCACCAAACAGGACAAGCTTGCATCTGTTATAGTTTTGGAGAAAAATGTGTTCATTTCATGTATGCGCGAAATGCCTTAAAAATGGCTTTAAAATGGATTTGGAGCATGGAGACGATTATCTCGGGATTGCAAGATAACCAAACAAAACTTTTAGTGGATTTCTACTTATTTTATGAAATATCATCTCCACCAAACAGGACAAGCTTGCATCTGTTATAGTTTTGGAGAAAAATGTGTTCATTTCATGTATGCGCGAAATGCCTTAAAAATGGCTTTAAAATGGATTTGGAGCATGGAGACGATTATCTCGGGATTGCAAGATAACCAAACAAAACTTTTAGTGGATTTCTACTTATTTTATTAAATATCATCTCCACCAAACAGGACAAGCTTGCATCTGTTATAGTTTTGGAGAAAAATGTGTTCATTTCATGTATGCGCGAAATGCCTTAAAAATGGCTTTAAAATGGATTTGGAGCATGGAGACGATTATCTCGGGATTGCAAGATAACCAAACAAAACTTTTAGTGGATTTCTACTTATTTTATTAAATAACATCTCCACCAAACAGGACAAGCTTGCATCTGTTATAGTTTTGGAGAAAAATGTGTTCATTTCATGTATGCGCGAAATGCCTTAAAAATGGCTTTAAAATGGATTTGGAGCATGGAGACGATTATCTCGGGATTGCAAGATAACCAAACAAAACTTTTAGTGGATTTCTACTTATTTTATTAAATATCATCTCCACCAAACAGGACAAGCTTGCATCTGTTATAGTTTTGGAGAAAAATGTGTTCATTTCATGTATGCGCGAAATGCCTTAAAAATGGCTTTAAAATGGATTTGGAGCATGGAGACGATTATCTCGGGATTGCAATATAACCAAACAAAACTTTTAGTGGATTTCTACCTATTTTATTAAATATCATCTCCACCAAACAGGACAAGCTTGCATCTGTTATAGTTTTGGAGAAAAATGTGTTCATTTCATGTATGCGCGAAATGCCTTAAAAATGGCTTTAAAATGGATTTGGAGCATGGAGACGATTATCTCGGGATTGCAAGATAACCAAACAAAACTTTTAGTGGATTTCTACTTATTTTATTAAATATCATCTCCACCAAACAGGACAAGCTTGCATCTGTTATAGTTTTGGAGAAAAATGTGTTCATTTCATGTATGCGCGAAATGCCTTAAAAATGGCTTTAAAATGGATTTGGAGCATGGAGACGATTATCTCGGGATTGCAAGATAACCAAACAAAACTTTTAGTGGATTTCTACTTATTTTATTAAATATCATCTCCACCAAACAGGACAAGCTTGCATCTGTTATAGTTTTGGAGAAAAATGTGTTCATTTCATGTATGCGCGAAATGCCTTAAAAATGGCTTTAAAATGGATTTGGAGCATGGAGACGATTATCTCGGGATTGCAAGATAACCAAACAAAACTTTTAGTGGATTTCTACTTATTTTATGAAATATCATCTCCACCAAACAGGACAAGCTTGCATCTGTTATAGTTTTGGAGAAAAATGTGTTCATTTCATGTATGCGCGAAATGCCTTAAAAATGGCTTTAAAATGGATTTGGAGCATGGAGACGATTATCTCGGGATTGCAAGATAACCAAACAAAACTTTTAGTGGATTTCTACTTATTTTATTAAATATCATCTCCACCAAACAGGACAAGCTTGCATCTGTTATAGTTTTGGAGAAAAATGTGTTCATTTCATGTATGCGCGAAATGCCTTAAAAATGGCTTTAAAATGGATTTGGAGCATGGAGACGATTATCTCGGGATTGCAAGATAACCAAACAAAACTTTTAGTGGATTTCTACTTATTTTATTAAATAACATCTCCACCAAACAGGACAAGCTTGCATCTGTTATAGTTTTGGAGAAAAATGTGTTCATTTCATGTATGCGCGAAATGCCTTAAAAATGGCTTTAAAATGGATTTGGAGCATGGAGACGATTATCTCGGGATTGCAAGATAACCAAACAAAACTTTTAGTGGATTTCTACTTATTTTATTAAATATCATCTCCACCAAACAGGACAAGCTTGCATCTGTTATAGTTTTGGAGAAAAATGTGTTCATTTCATGTATGCGCGAAATGCCTTAAAAATGGCTTTAAAATGGATTTGGAGCATGGAGACGATTATCTCGGGATTGCAATATAACCAAACAAAACTTTTAGTGGATTTCTACCTATTTTATTAAATATCATCTCCACCAAACAGGACAAGCTTGCATCTGTTATAGTTTTGGAGAAAAATGTGTTCATTTCATGTATGCGCGAAATGCCTTAAAAATGGCTTTAAAATGGATTTGGAGCATGGAGACGATTATCTCGGGATTGCAAGATAACCAAACAAAACTTTTAGTGGATTTCTACTTATTTTATTAAATATCATCTCCACCAAACAGGACAAGCTTGCATCTGTTATAGTTTTGGAGAAAAATGTGTTCATTTCATGTATGCGCGAAATGCCTTAAAAATGGCTTTAAAATGGATTTGGAGCATGGAGACGATTATCTCGGGATTGCAAGATAACCAAACAAAACTTTTAGTGGATTTCTACTTATTTTATTAAATATCATCTCCACCAAACAGGACAAGCTTGCATCTGTTATAGTTTTGGAGAAAAATGTGTTCATTTCATGTATGCGCGAAATGCCTTAAAAATGGCTTTAAAATGGATTTGGAGCATGGAGACGATTATCTCGGGATTGCAAGATAACCAAACAAAACTTTTAGTGGATTTCTACTTATTTTATTAAATATCATCTCCACCAAACAGGACAAGCTTGCATCTGTTATAGTTTTGGAGAAAAATGTGTTCATTTCATGTATGCGCGAAATGCCTTAAAAATGGCTTTAAAATGGATTTGGAGCATGGAGACGATTATCTCGGGATTGCAAGATAACCAAACAAAACTTTTAGTGGATTTCTACTTATTTTATTAAATATCATCTCCACCAAACAGGACAAGCTTGCATCTGTTATAGTTTTGGAGAAAAATGTGTTCATTTCATGTATGCGCGAAATGCCTTAAAAATGGCTTTAAAATGGATTTGGAGCATGGAGACGATTATCTCAGGATTGCAAGATAACCAAACAAAACTTTTAGTGGATTTCTACTTATTTTATTAAATATCATCTCCACCAAACAGGACAAGCTTGCATCTGTTATAGTTTTGGAGAAAAATGTGTTCATTTCATGTATGCGCGAAATGCCTTAAAAATGGCTTTAAAATGGATTTGGAGCATGGAGACGATTATCTCGGGATTGCAAGATAACCAAACAAAACTTTTAGTGGATTTCTACTTATTTTATTAAATATCATCTCCACCAAACAGGACAAGCTTGCATCTGTTATAGTTTTGGAGAAAAATGTGTTTATTTCATGTATGCGCGAAATGCCTTAAAAATGGCTTTAAAATGGATTTGGAGCATGGAGACGATTATCTCGGGATTGCAAGATAACCAAACAAAACTTTTAGTGGATTTCTACTTATTTTATTAAATATCATCTCCACCAAACAGGACAAGCTTGCATGTGTTATAGTTTTGGAGAAAAATGTGTTCATTTCATGTATGCGCGAAATGCCTTAAAAATGGCTTTAAAATGGATTTGGAGCATGGAGACGATTATCTCGGGATTGCAAGATAACCAAACAAAACTTTTAGTGGATTTCTACTTATTTTATTAAATATCATCTCCACCAAACAGGACAAGCTTGCATCTGTTATAGTTTTGGAGAAAAATGTGTTCATTTCATGTATGCGCGAAATGCCTTAAAAATGGCTTTAAAATGGATTTGGAGCATGGAGACGATTATCTCAGGATGGCAATATAAACAAACGAAACTTTTAGTAGATTTCTACTTATTTTATTAAATATTATCTCCACCAAACAGGACAAGCTTGCATCTGTTATAGTTTTGGAGAAAAATGTGTTCATTTCATGTATGCGCGAAATGCCTTAAAAATGGCTTTAAAATGGATTTGGAGCATGGAGACGATTATCTCGGGATTGCAAGATAACCAAACAAAACTTTTAGTGGATTTCTACTTATTTTATTAAATATCATCTCCACCAAACAGGACAAGCTTGCATCTGTTATAGTTTTGGAGAAAAATGTGTTCATTTCATGTATGCGCGAAATGCCTTAAAAATGGCTTTAAAACGGATTTGGAGCATGGAGACGATTATCTCGGGATTGCAAGATAACCAAACAAAACTTTTAGTGGATTTCTACTTATTTTATTAAATATCATCTCCACCAAACAGGACAAGCTTGCATCTGTTATAGTTTTGGAGAAAAATGTGTTCATTTCATGTATGCGCGAAATGCCTTAAAAATGGCTTTAAAATGGATTTGGAGCATGGAGACGATTATCTCGGGATTGCAATATAACCAAACAAAACTTTTAGTGGATTTCTACTTATTTTATTAAATATCATCTCCACCAAACAGGACAAGCTTGCATCTGTTATAGTTTTGGAGAAAAATGTGTTCATTTCATGTATGCGCGAAATGCCTTAAAAATGGCTTTAAAATGGATTTGGAGCATGGAGACGATTATCTCGGGATTGCAAGATAACCAAACAAAACTTTTAGTGGATTTCTACTTATTTTATTAAATATCATCTCCACCAAACAGGACAAGCTTGCATGTGTTATAGTTTTGGAGAAAAATGTGTTCATTTCATGTATGCGCAAAATGCCTTTGAAATGGCTTTAAAATGGATTTGGAGCATGGAGACGATTATCTCGGGATTGCAAGATAACCAAACAAAACTTTTAGTGGATTTCTACTTATTTTATTAAATATCATCTCCACCAAACAGGACAAGCTTGCATCTGTTATAGTTTTGGAGAAAAATGTGTTCATTTCATGTATGCGCGAAATGCCTTAAAAATGGCTTTAAAATGGATTTGGAGCATGGAGACGATTATCTCGGGATTGCAAGATAACCAAACAAAACTTTTAGTGGATTTCTACTTATTTTATTAAATATCATCTCCACCAAACAGGACAAGCTTGCATGTGTTATAGTTTTGGAGAAAAATGTGTTCATTTCATGTATGCGCAAAATGCCTTTGAAATGGCTTTAAAATGGATTTGGAGCATGGAGACGATTATCTCGGGATTGCAAGATAACCAAACAAAACTTTTAGTGGATTTCTACTTATTTTATTAAATATCATCTCCACCAAACAGGACAAGCTTGCATCTGTTATAGTTTTGGAGAAAAATGTGTTCATTTCATGTATGCGCGAAATGCCTTAAAAATGGCTTTAAAATGGATTTGGAGCATGGAGACGATTATCTCGGGATTGCAAGATAACCAAACAAAACTTTTAGTGGATTTCTACTTATTTTATTAAATATCATCTCCACCAAACAGGACAAGCTTGCATCTGTTATAGTTTTGGAGAAAAATGTGTTCATTTCATGTATGCGCGAAATGCCTTAAAAATGGCTTTAAAATGGATTTGGAGCATGGAGACGATTATCTCGGGATTGCAAGATAACCAAACAAAACTTTTAGTGGATTTCTACTTATTTTATGAAATATCATCTCCACCAAACAGGACAAGCTTGCATCTGTTATAGTTTTGGAGAAAAATGTGTTCATTTCATGTATGCGCGAAATGCCTTAAAAATGGCTTTAAAATGGATTTGGAGCATGGAGACGATTATCTCGGGATTGCAAGATAACCAAACAAAACTTTTAGTGGATTTCTACTTATTTTATTAAATATCATCTCCACCAAACAGGACAAGCTTGCATCTGTTATAGTTTTGGAGAAAAATGTGTTCATTTCATGTAAGCGCGAAATGCCTTAAAAATGGCTTTAAAATGGATTTGGAGCATGGAGACGATTATCTCGGGATTGCAAGATAACCAAACAAAACTTTTAGTGGATTTCTACTTATTTTATTAAATAACATCTCCACCAAACAGGACAAGCTTGCATCTGTTATAGTTTTGGAGAAAAATGTGTTCATTTCATGTATGCGCGAAATGCCTTAAAAATGGCTTTAAAATGGATTTGGAGCATGGAGACGATTATCTCGGGATTGCAAGATAACCAAACAAAACTTTTAGTGGATTTCTACTTATTTTATTAAATATCATCTCCACCAAACAGGAAAAGCTTGCATCTGTTATAGTTTTGGAGAAAAATGTGTTCATTTCATGTATGCGCGAAATGCCTTAAAAATGGCTTTAAAATGGATTTGGAGCATGGAGACGATTATCTCGGGATTGCAATATAACCAAACAAAACTTTTAGTGGATTTCTACCTATTTTATTAAATATCATCTCCACCAAACAGGACAAGCTTGCATCTGTTATAGTTTTGGAGAAAAATGTGTTCATTTCATGTATGCGCGAAATGCCTTAAAAATGGCTTTAAAATGGATTTGGAGCATGGAGACGATTATCTCGGGATTGCAAGATAACCAAACAAAACTTTTAGTGGATTTCTACTTATTTTATTAAATATCATCTCCACCAAACAGGACAAGCTTGCATCTGTTATAGTTTTGGAGAAAAATGTGTTCATTTCATGTATGCGCGAAATGCCTTAAAAATGGCTTTAAAATGGATTTGGAGCATGGAGACGATTATCTCGGGATTGCAAGATAACCAAACAAAACTTTTAGTGGATTTCTACTTATTTTATTAAATATCATCTCCACCAAACAGGACAAGCTTGCATCTGTTATAGTTTTGGAGAAAAATGTGTTCATTTCATGTATGCGCGAAATGCCTTAAAAATGGCTTTAAAATGGATTTGGAGCATGGAGACGATTATCTCGGGATTGTAAGATAACCAAACAAAACTTTTAGTGGATTTCTACTTATTTTATGAAATATCATCTCCACCAAACAGGACAAGCTTGCATCTGTTATAGTTTTGGAGAAAAATGTGTTCATTTCATGTATGCGCGAAATGCCTTAAAAATGGCTTTAAAATGGATTTGGAGCATGGAGACGATTATCTCGGGATTGCAAGATAACCAAACAAAACTTTTAGTGGATTTCTACTTATTTTATTAAATATCATCTCCACCAAACAGGACAAGCTTGCATCTGTTATAGTTTTGGAGAAAAATGTGTTCATTTCATGTATGCGCGAAATGCCTTAAAAATGGCTTTAAAATGGATTTGGAGCATGGAGACGATTATCTCGGGATTGCAATATAACCAAACAAAACTTTTAGTGGATTTCTACCTATTTTATTAAATATCATCTCCACCAAACAGGACAAGCTTGCATCTGTTATAGTTTTGGAGAAAAATGTGTTCATTTCATGTATGCGCGAAATGCCTTAAAAATGGCTTTAAAATGGATTTGGAGCATGGAGACGATTATCTCGGGATTGCAAGATAACCAAACAAAACTTTTAGTGGATTTCTACTTATTTTATTAAATATCATCTCCACCAAACAGGACAAGCTTGCATCTGTTATAGTTTTGGAGAAAAATGTGTTCATTTCATGTATGCGCGAAATGCCTTAAAAATGGCTTTAAAATGGATTTGGAGCATGGAGACGATTATCTCGGGATTGCAAGATAACCAAACAAAACTTTTAGTGGATTTCTACTTATTTTATTAAATATCATCTCCACCAAACAGGACAAGCTTGCATCTGTTATAGTTTTGGAGAAAAATGTGTTCATTTCATGTATGCGCGAAATGCCTTAAAAATGGCTTTAAAATGGATTTGGAGCATGGAGACGATTATCTCGGGATTGCAAGATAACCAAACAAAACTTTTGGTGGATTTCTACTTATTTTATTAAATATCATCTCCACCAAACAGGACAAGCTTGCATCTGTTATAGTTTTGGAGAAAAATGTGTTCATTTCATGTATGCGCGAAATGCCTTAAAAATGGCTTTAAAATGGATTTGGAGCATGGAGACGATTATCTCGGGATTGCAAGATAACCAAACAAAACTTTTAGTGGATTTCTACTTATTTTATTAAATATCATCTCCACCAAACAGGACAAGCTTGCATCTGTTATAGTTTTGGAGAAAAATGTGTTCATTTCATGTATGCGCGAAATGCCTTAAAAATGGCTTTAAAATGGATTTGGAGCATGGAGACGATTATCTCGGGATTGCAAGATAACCAAACAAAACTTTTAGTGGATTTCTACTTATTTTATTAAATATCATCTCCACCAAACAGGACAAGCTTGCATCTGTTATAGTTTTGGAGAAAAATGTGTTCATTTCATGTATGCGCGAAATGCCTTAAAAATGGCTTTAAAATGGATTTGGAGCATGGAGACGATTATCTCGGGATTGCAAGATAACCAAACAAAACTTTTAGTGGATTTCTACTTATTTTATTAAATATCATCTCCACCAAACAGGACAAGCTTGCATCTGTTATAGTTTTGGAGAAAAATGTGTTTATTTCATGTATGCGCGAAATGCCTTAAAAATGGCTTTAAAATGGATTTGGAGCATGGAGACGATTATCTCGGGATTGCAAGATAACCAAACAAAACTTTTAGTGGATTTCTACTTATTTTATTAAATATCATCTCCACCAAACAGGACAAGCTTGCATGTGTTATAGTTTTGGAGAAAAATGTGTTCATTTCATGTATGCGCAAAATGCCTTTGAAATGGCTTTAAAATGGATTTGGAGCATGGAGACGATTATCTCGGGATTGCAAGATAACCAAACAAAACTTTTAGTGGATTTCTACTTATTTTATTAAATATCATCTCCACCAAACAGGACAAGCTTGCATGTGTTATAGTTTTGGAGAAAAATGTGTTCATTTCATGTATGCGCAAAATGCCTTTGAAATGGCTTTAAAATGGATTTGGAGCATGGAGACGATTATCTCGGGATTGCAAGATAACCAAACAAAACTTTTAGTGGATTTCTACTTATTTTATTAAATATCATCTCCACCAAACAGGACAAGCTTGCATCTGTTATAGTTTTGGAGAAAAATGTGTTCATTTCATGTATGCGCGAAATGCCTTAAAAATGGCTTTAAAATGGATTTGGAGCATGGAGACGATTATCTCGGGATTGCAAGATAACCAAACAAAACTTTTAGTGGATTTCTACTTATTTTATTAAATATCATCTCCACCAAACAGGACAAGCTTGCATCTGTTATAGTTTTGGAGAAAAATGTGTTCATTTCATGTATGCGCGAAATGCCTTAAAAATGGCTTTAAAATGGATTTGGAGCATGGAGACGATTATCTCGGGATTGCAAGATAACCAAACAAAACTTTTAGTGGATTTCTACTTATTTTATTAAATATCATCTCCACCAAACAGGACAAGCTTGCATCTGTTATAGTTTTGGAGAAAAATGTGTTCATTTCATGTATGCGCGAAATGCCTTAAAAATGGCTTTAAAATGGATTTGGAGCATGGAGACGATTATCTCGGGATTGCAAGATAACCAAACAAAACTTTTAGTGGATTTCTACTTATTTTATTAAATATCATCTCCACCAAACAGGACAAGCTTGCATCTGTTATAGTTTTGGAGAAAAATGTGTTCATTTCATGTATGTGCAAAATGCCTTTGAAATGGCTTTAAAATGGATTTGGAGCATGGAGACGATTATCTCAGGATGGCAATATAAACAAACGAAACTTTTAGTAGATTTCTACTTATTTTATTAAATATCATCTCCACCAAACAGGACAAGCTTTCATCTGTTATAGTTTTGGAGAAAAATGTGTTCATTTCATGTATGCGCGAAATGCCTTAAAAATGGCTTTAAATGGATTTGGAGCATGGAGACGATTATCTCGGGATTGCAAGATAACCAAACAAAACTTTTAGTGGATTTCTACTTATTTTATTAAATATCATCTCCACCAAACAGGACAAGCTTGCATCTGTTATAGTTTTGGAGAAAAATGTGTTCATTTCATGTATGCGCGAAATGCCTTAAAAATGGCTTTAAAATGGATTTGGAGCATGGAGACGATTATCTCGGGATTACAAGATAACCAAACAAAACTTTTAGTGGATTTCTACTTATTTTATTAAATATCATCTCCACCAAACAGGACAAGCTTGCATCTGTTATAGTTTTGGAGAAAAATGTGTTCATTTCATGTATGCGCGAAATGCCTTAAAAATGGCTTTAAAATGGATTTGGAGCATGGAGACGATTATCTCGGGATTGCAAGATAACCAAACAAAAATTTTAGTGGATTTCTACTTATTTTATTAAATATCATCTCCACCAAACAGGACAAGCTTGCATGTGTTATAGTTTTGGAGAAAAATGTGTTCATTTCATGTATGCGCAAAATGCCTTTGAAATGGCTTTAAAATGGATTTGGAGCATGGAGCCGATTATCTCAGGATGGCAATATAAACAAACGAAACTTTTAGTAGATTTCTACTTATTTTATTAAATATCATCTCCACCAAACAGGACAAGCTTGCATCTGTTATAGTTTTGGAGAAAAATGTGTTCATTTCATGTATGCGCGAAATGCCTTAAAAATGGCTTTAAAATGGATTTGGAGCATGGAGACGATTATCTCGGGATTGCAAGATAACCAAACAAAACTTTTAGTGGATTTCTACTTATTTTATTAAATATCATCTCCACCAAACAGGACAAGCTTGCATCTGTTATAGTTTTGGAGAAAAATGTGTTCATTTCATGTATGCGCAAAATGCCTTTGAAATGGCTTTAAAATGGATTTGGAGCATGGAGACGATTATCTCGGGATTGCAAGATAACCAAACAAAACTTTTAGTGGATTTCTACTTATTTTATTAAATATCATCTCCACCAAACAGGACAAGCTTGCATCTGTTATAGTTTTGGAGAAAAATGTGTTCATTTCATGTATGCGCGAAATGCCTTAAAAATGGCTTTAAAATGGATTTGGAGCATGGAGACGATTATCTCGGGATTGCAAGATAACCAAACAAAACTTTTAGTGGATTTCTACTTATTTTATTAAATATCATCTCCACCAAACAGGACAAGCTTGCATGTGTTATAGTTTTGGAGAAAAATGTGTTCATTTCATGTATGCGCAAAATGCCTTTGAAATGGCTTTAAAATGGATTTGGAGCATGGAGACGATTATCTCAGGATGGCAATATAAACAAACGAAACTTTTAGTAGATTTCTACTTATTTTATTAAATATCATCTCCACCAAACAGGACAAGCTTGCATCTGTTATAGTTTTGGAGAAAAATGTGTTCATTTCATGTATGCGCGAAATGCCTTAAAAATGGCTTTAAAATGGATTTGGAGCATGGAGACGATTATCTCGGGATTGCAAGATAACCAAACAAAACTTTTAGTGGATTTCTACTTATTTTATTAAATATCATCTCCACCAAACAGGACAAGCTTGCATCTGCTATAGTTTTGGAGAAAAATGTGTTCATTTCATGTATGCGCGAAATGCCTTAAAAATGGCTTTAAAATGGATTTGGAGCATGGAGACGATTATCTCGGGATTGCAAGATAACCAAACAAAACTTTTAGTGGATTTCTACTTATTTTATTAAATATCATCTCCACCAAACAGGACAAGCTTGCATCTGTTATAGTTTTGGAGAAAAATGTGTTCATTTCATGTATGCGCAAAATGCCTTTGAAATGGCTTTAAAATGGATTTGGAGCATGGAGACGATTATCTCGGGATTGCAAGATTACCAAACAAAACTTTTAGTGGATTTCTACTTATTTTATTAAATATCATCTCCACCAAACAGGACAAGCTTGCATCTGTTATAGTTTTGGAGAAAAATGTGTTCATTTCATGTATGCGCGAAATGCCTTAAAAATGGCTTTAAAATGGATTTGGAGCATGGAGACGATTATCTCGGGATTGCAAGATAACCAAACAAAACTTTTAGTGGATTTCTACTTATTTTATTAAATATCATCTCCACCAAACAGGACAAGCTTGCATCTGTTATAGTTTTGGAGAAAAATGTGTTCATTTCATGTATGCGCGAAATGCCTTAAAAATGGCTTTAAAATGGATTTGGAGCATGGAGACGATTATCTCGGGATTGCAAGATAACCAAACAAAACTTTTAGTGGATTTCTACTTATTTTATTAAATATCATCTCCACCAAACAGGACAAGCTTGCATGTGTTATAGTTTTGGAGAAAAATGTGTTCATTTCATGTATGCGCAAAATGCCTTTGAAATGGCTTTAAAATGGATTTGGAGCATGGAGACGATTATCTCGGGATTGCAAGATAACCAAACAAAACTTTTAGTGGATTTCTACTTATTTTATTAAATATCATCTCCACCAAACAGGACAAGCTTGCATCTGTTATAGTTTTGGAGAAAAATGTGTTCATTTCATGTATGCGCGAAATGCCTTAAAAATGGCTTTAAAATGGATTTGGAGCATGGAGACGATTATCTCGGGATTGCAATATAACCAAACAAAACTTTTAGTGGATTTCTACTTATTTTATTAAATATCATCTCCACCAAACAGGACAAGCTTGCATGTGTTATAGTTTTGGAAAAAAATGTGTTCATTTCATGTATGCGCAAAATGCCTTTGAAATGGCTTTAAAATGGATTTGGAGCATGGAGACGATTATCTCAGGATGGCAATATAAACAAACGAAACTTTTAGTAGATTTCTACTTATTTTATTAAATATTATCTCCACCAAACAGGACAAGCTTGCATCTTAGTTTTGGAGAAAAATGTGTTCATTTCATGTATGCGAGAAATGCCTTAAAAATGGCTTTAAAATGGATTTGGAGCATGGAGACGATTATCTCGGGATTGCAAGATAACCAAACAAAACTTTTAGTGGATTTCTACTTATTTTATTAAATATCATCTCCACCAAACAGGACAAGCTTGCATCTGTTATAGTTTTGGAGAAAAATGTGTTCATTTCATGTATGCGCGAAATGCCTTAAAAATGGCTTTAAAATGGATTTGGAGCATGGAGACGATTATCTCGGGATTGCAAGATAACCAAACAAAACTTTTAGTGGATTTCTACTTATTTTATTAAATATCATCTCCACCAAACAGGACAAGCTTGCATCTGTTATAGTTTTGGAGAAAAATGTGTTCATTTCATGTATGCGCGAAATGCCTTTGAAATGGCTTTAAAATGGATTTGGAGCATGGAGACGATTATCTCGGGATTGCAAGATAACCAAACAAAACTTTTAGTGGATTTCTACTTATTTTATTAAATATCATCTCCACCAAACAGGACAAGCTTGCATCTGTTATAGTTTTGGAGAAAAATGTGTTCATTTCATGTATGCGCGAAATGCCTTAAAAATGGCTTTAAAATGGATTTGGAGCATGGAGACGATTATCTCGGGATTGCAAGATAACCAAACAAAACTTTTAGTGGATTTCTACTTATTTTATTAAATATCATCTCCACCAAACAGGACAAGCTTGCATCTGTTATAGTTTTGGAGAAAAATGTGTTCATTTCATGTATGCGCGAAATGCCTTAAAAATGGCTTTAAAATGGATTTGGAGCATGGAGACGATTATCTCGGGATTGCAAGATAACCAAACAAAACTTTTAGTGGATTTCTACTTATTTTATTAAATATCATCTCCACCAAACAGGACAAGCTTGCATGTGTTATAGTTTTGGAGAAAAATGTGTTCATTTCATGTATGCGCGAAATGCCTTTGAAATGGCTTTAAAATGGATTTGGAGCATGGAGACGATTATCTCGGGATTGCAAGATAACCAAACAAAACGTTTGGTGGATTTCTACTTATTTTATTAAATATCATCTCCACCAAACAGGACAAGCTTGCATCTGTTATAGTTTTGGAGAAAAATGTGTTCATTTCATGTATGCGCGAAATGCCTTAAAAATGGCTTTAAAATGGATTTGGAGCATGGAGACGATTATCTCGGGATTGCAAGATAACCAAACAAAACTTTTAGTGGATTTCTACTTATTTTATTAAATATCATCTCCTCCAAACAAGACAAGCTTGCATCTGTTATAGTTTTGGAGAAAAATGTGTTCATTTCATGTATGCGCGAAATGCCTTAAAAATGGCTTTAAAATGGATTTGGAGCATGGAGACGATTATCTCGGGATTGCAATATAACCAAACAAAACTTTTAGTGGATTTCTACTTATTTTATTAAATATCATCTCCACCAAACAGGACAAGCTTGCATGTGTTATAGTTTTGGAAAAAAATGTGTTCATTTCATGTATGCGCAAAATGCCTTTGAAATGGCTTTAAAATGGATTTGAAGCATGGAGTCGATTATCTCAGGATGGCAATATAAACAAACGAAACTTTTAGTAGATTTCTACTTATTTTATTAAATATCATCTCCACCAAACAGGACAAGCTTGCATCTGTTATAGTTTTGGAGAAAAATGTGTTCATTTCATGTATGCGCGAAATGCCTTAAAAATGGCTTTAAAATGGATTTGGAGCATGGAGACGATTATCTCGGGATTGCAAGATAACCAAACAAAACTTTTAGTGGATTTCTACTTATTTTATTAAATATCATCTCCTCCAAACAAGACAAGCTTGCATCTGTTATAGTTTTGGAGAAAAATGTGTTCATTTCATGTATGCGCGAAATGCCTTAAAAATGGCTTTAAAATGGATTTGGAGCATGGAGACGATTATCTCGGGATTGCAATATAACCAAACAAAACTTTTAGTGGATTTCTACTTATTTTATTAAATATCATCTCCACCAAACAGGACAAGCTTGCATGTGTTATAGTTTTGGAAAAAAATGTGTTCATTTCATGTATGCGCAAAATGCCTTTGAAATGGCTTTAAAATGGATTTGGAGCATGGAGTCGATTATCTCAGGATGGCAATATAAACAAACGAAACTTTTAGTAGATTTCTACTTATTTTATTAAATATCATCTCCACCAAACAGGACAAGCTTGCATCTGTTATAGTTTTGGAGAAAAATGTGTTCATTTCATGTATGCGCGAAATGCCTTAAAAATGGCTTTAAAATGGATTTGGAGCATGGAGACGATTATCTCGGGATTGCAAGATAACCAAACAAAACTTTTAGTGGATTTCTACTTATTTTATTAAATATCATCTCCACCAAACAGGACAAGCTTGCATCTGTTATAGTTTTGGAGAAAAATGTGTTCATTTCATGTATGCGCGAAATGCCTTAAAAATGGCTTTAAAATGGATTTGGAGCATGGAGACGATTATCTCGGGATTGCAAGATAACCAAACAAAACTTTTAGTGGATTTCTACTTATTTTATTAAATATCATCTCCACCAAACAGGACAAGCTTGCATGTGTTATAGTTTTGGAGAAAAATGTGTTCATTTCATGTATGCGCGAAATGCCTTTGAAATGGCTTTAAAATGGATTTGGAGCATGGAGACGATTATCTCGCGATTGCAAGATAACCAAACAAAACTTTTGGTGGATTTCTACTTATTTTATTAAATATCATCTCCACCAAACAGGACAAGCTTGCATCTGTTATAGTTTTGGAGAAAAATGTGTTCATTTCATGTATGCGCGAAATGCCTTAAAAATGGCTTTAAAATGGATTTGGAGCATGGAGACGATTATCTCGGGATTGCAAGATAACCAAACAAAACTTTTAGTGGATTTCTACTTATTTTATTAAATATCATCTCCACCAAACAGGACAAGCTTGCATCTGTTATAGTTTTGGAGAAAAATGTGTTCATTTCATGTATGCGCGAAATGCCTTAAAAATGGCTTTAAAATGGATTTGGAGCATGGAGACGATTATCTCGGGATTGCAAGATAACCAAACAAAACTTTTAGTGGATTTCTACTTATTTTATTAAATATCATCTCCACCAAACAGGACAAGCTTGCATGTGTTATAGTTTTGGAGAAAAATGTGTTCATTTCATGTATGCGCAAAATGCCTTTGAAATGGCTTTAAAATGGATTTGGAGCATGGAGACGATTATCTCGGGATTGCAAGATAACCAAACGAAACTTTTAGTAGATTTCTACTTATTTTATTAAATATTATCTCCACCAAACAGGACAAGCTTGCATCTTAGTTTTGGAGAAAAATGTGTTCATTTCATGTATGCGCGAAATGCCTTAAAAATAGCTTTAAAATGGATTTGGAGCATGGAGACGATTATCTCGGGATTGCAAGATAACCAAACAAAACTTTTAGTGGATTTCTACTTATTTTATTAAATATCATCTCCACCAAACAGGACAAGCTTGCATCTGTTATAGTTTTGGAGAAAAATGTGTTCATTTCATGTATGCGCGAAATGCCTTAAAAATGGCTTTAAAATGGATTTGGAGCATGGAGACGATTATCTCGGGATTGCAATAAAACCAAACAAAACTTTTAGTGGATTTCTACTTATTTTATTAAATATCATCTCCACCAAACAGGACAAGCTTGCATCTGTTATAGTTTTGGAGAAAAATGTGTTCATTTCATGTATGCGCGAAATGCCTTAAAAATGGCTTTAAAATGGATTTGGAGCATGGAGACGATTATCTCGGGATTGCAAGATAACCAAACAAAACTTTTAGTGGATTTCTACTTATTTTATTAAATATCATCTCCACCAAACAGGACAAGCTTGCATCTGTTATAGTTTTGGAGAAAAATGTGTTCATTTCATGTATGCGCGAAATGCCTTAAAAATGGCTTTAAAATGGATTTGGAGCATGGAGACGATTATCTCGGGATTGCAAGATAACCAAACAAAACTTTTAGTGGATTTCTACTTATTTTATTAAATATCATCTCCACCAAACAGGACAAGCTTGCATCTGTTATAGTTTTGGAGAAAAAATGTGTTCATTTCATGTATGCGCGAAATGCCTTAAAAATGGCTTTAAAATGGATTTGAAGCATGGAGACGATTATCTCGGGATTGCAATATAACCAAACAAAACTTTTAGTGGATTTCTACTTATTTTATTAAATATCATCTCCACCAAACAGGACAAGCTTGCATCTGTTATAGTTTTGGAGAAAAATGTGTTCATTTCATGTATGCGCGAAATGCCTTAAAAATGGCTTTAAAATGGATTTGGAGCATGGAGACGATTATCTCGGGATTGCAAGATAACCAAACAAAACTTTTAGTGGATTTCTACTTATTTTATTAAATATCATCTCCACCAAACAGGACAAGCTTGCATGTGTTATAGTTTTGGAGAAAAATGTGTTCATTTCATGTATGCGCGAAATGCCTTTGAAATGGCTTTAAAATGGATTTGGAGCATGGAGACGATTATCTCGCGATTGCAAGATAACCAAACAAAACTTTTGGTGGATTTCTACTTATTTTATTAAATATCATCTCCACCAAACAGGACAAGCTTGCATCTGTTATAGTTTTGGAGAAAAATGTGTTCATTTCATGTATGCGCGAAATGCCTTAAAAATGGCTTTAAAATGGATTTGGAGCATGGAGACGATTATCTCGGGATTGCAAGATAACCAAACAAAACTTTTAGTGGATTTCTACTTATTTTATTAAATATCATCTCCACCAAACAGGACAAGCTTGCATCTGTTATAGTTTTGGAGAAAAATGTGTTCATTTCATGTATGCGCGAAATGCCTTAAAAATGGCTTTAAAATGGATTTGGAGCATGGAGACGATTATCTCGGGATTGCAAGATAACCAAACAAAACTTTTAGTGGATTTCTACTTATTTTATTAAATATCATCTCCACCAAACAGGACAAGCTTGCATGTGTTATAGTTTTGGAGAAAAATGTGTTCATTTCATGTATGCGCAAAATGCCTTTGAAATGGCTTTAAAATGGATTTGGAGCATGGAGACGATTATCTCGGGATTGCAAGATAACCAAACGAAACTTTTAGTAGATTTCTACTTATTTTATTAAATATTATCTCCACCAAACAGGACAAGCTTGCATCTTAGTTTTGGAGAAAAATGTGTTCATTTCATGTATGCGCGAAATGCCTTAAAAATAGCTTTAAAATGGATTTGGAGCATGGAGACGATTATCTCGGGATTGCAAGATAACCAAACAAAACTTTTAGTGGATTTCTACTTATTTTATTAAATATCATCTCCACCAAACAGGACAAGCTTGCATCTGTTATAGTTTTGGAGAAAAATGTGTTCATTTCATGTATGCGCGAAATGCCTTAAAAATGGCTTTAAAATGGATTTGGAGCATGGAGACGATTATCTCGGGATTGCAATAAAACCAAACAAAACTTTTAGTGGATTTCTACTTATTTTATTAAATATCATCTCCACCAAACAGGACAAGCTTGCATCTGTTATAGTTTTGGAGAAAAATGTGTTCATTTCATGTATGCGCGAAATGCCTTAAAAATGGCTTTAAAATGGATTTGGAGCATGGAGACGATTATCTCGGGATTGCAAGATAACCAAACAAAACTTTTAGTGGATTTCTACTTATTTTATTAAATATCATCTCCACCAAACAGGACAAGCTTGCATCTGTTATAGTTTTGGAGAAAAATGTGTTCATTTCATGTATGCGCGAAATGCCTTAAAAATGGCTTTAAAATGGATTTGGAGCATGGAGACGATTATCTCGGGATTGCAAGATAACCAAACAAAACTTTTAGTGGATTTCTACTTATTTTATTAAATATCATCTCCACCAAACAGGACAAGCTTGCATCTGTTATAGTTTTGGAGAAAAAATGTGTTCATTTCATGTATGCGCGAAATGCCTTAAAAATGGCTTTAAAATGGATTTGAAGCATGGAGACGATTATCTCGGGATTGCAATATAACCAAACAAAACTTTTAGTGGATTTCTACTTATTTTATTAAATATCATCTCCACCAAACAGGACAAGCTTGCATCTGTTATAGTTTTGGAGAAAAATGTGTTCATTTCATGTATGCGCGAAATGCCTTAAAAATGGCTTTAAAATGGATTTGGAGCATGGAGACGATTATCTCGGGATTGCAAGATAACCAAACAAAAATTTTAGTGGATTTCTACTTATTTTATTAAATATCATCTCCACCAAACAGGACAAGCTTGCATCTGTTATAGTTTTGGAGAAAAATGTGTTCATTTCATGTATGCGCGAAATGCCTTAAAAATGGCTTTAAAATGGATTTGGAGCATGGAGACGATTATCTCGGGATTGCAAGATAACCAAACAAAACTTTTAGTAAATTTCTACTTATTTTATTAAATATCATCTCCACCAAACAAGACAAGCTTGCATCTGTTATAGTTTTGGAGAAAAATGTGTTCATTTCATGTTTGCGCGAAATGCCTTAAAAATGGCTTTAAAATGGATTTGGAGCATGGAGACGATTATCTCGGGATTGCAAGATAACCAAACAAAACTTTTAGTGGATTTCTACTTATTTTATTAAATATCATCTCCACCAAACAGGACAAGCTTGCATGTGTTATAGTTTTGGAGAAAAATGTGTTCATTTCATGTATGCGCAAAATGCCTTTGAAATGGCTTTAAAATGGATTTGGAGCATGGAGACGATTATCTCGGGATTGCAAGATAACCAAACAAAACTTTTAGTGGATTTCTACTTATTTTATTAAATATCATCTCCACCAAACAGGACAAGCTTGCATCTGTTATAGTTTTGGAGAAAAATGTGTTCATTTCATGTATGCGCGAAATGCCTTAAAAATGGCTTTAAAATGGATTTGGAGCATGGAGACGATTATCTCGGGATTGCAAGATAACCAAACAAAACTTTTAGTGGATTTCTACTTATTTTATTAAATATCATCTCCACCAAACAGGACAAGCTTGCATCTGTTATAGTTTTGGAGAAAAATGTGTTCATTTCATGTATGCGCGAAATGCCTTAAAAATGGCTTTAAAATGGATTTGGAGCATGGAGACGATTATCTCGGTATTGCAAGATAGCCAAACAAAACTTTTAGTGGATTTCTACTTATTTTATTAAATATCATCTCCACCAAACAGGACAAGCTTGCATCTGTTATAGTTTTGGAGAAAAATGTGTTCATTTCATGTATGCGCGAAATGCCTTAAAAATGGCTTTAAAATGGATTTGGAGCATGGAGACGATTATCTCGGGATTGCAAGATAACCAAACAAAACTTTTAGTGGATTTCTACTTATTTTATTAAATATCATCTCCACCAAGCAGGACAAGCTTGCATCTGTTATAGTTTTGGAGAAAAATGTGTTCATTTCATGTATGCGCGAAATGCCTTAAAAATGGCTTTAAAATGGATTTGGAGCATGGAGACGATTATCTCGGGATTGCAAGATAACCAAACAAAACTTTTAGTGGATTTCTACTTATTTTATTAAATATCATCTCCACCAAACAGGACAAGCTTGCATGTGTTATAGTTTTGGAGAAAAATGTGTTCATTTCATGTATGCGCAAAATGCCTTTGAAATGGCTTTAAAATGGATTTGGAGCATGGAGACGATTATCTCAGGATGGCAATATAAACAAACGAAACTTTTAGTAGATTTCTACTTATTTTATTAAATATTATCTCCACCAAACAGGACAAGCTTGCATCTGTTATAGTTTTGGAGAAAAATGTGTTCATTTCATGTATGCGAGAAATGCCTTAAAAATGGCTTTAAAATGGATTTGGAGCATGGAGACGATTATCTCGGGATTGCAAGATAACCAAACAAAACTTTTAGTGGATTTCTACTTATTTTATTAAATATCATCTCCACCAAACAGGACAAGCTTGCATCTGTTATAGTTTTGGAGAAAAATGTGTTCATTTCATGTATGCGCGAAATGCCTTAAAAATGGCTTTAAAATGGATTTGGAGCATGGAGACGATTATCTCGGGATTGCAAGATAACCAAACAAAACTTTTAGTGGATTTCTACTTATTTTATTAAATATCATCTCCACCAAACAGGACCAGCTTGCATCTGTTATAGTTTTGGAGAAAAATGTGTTCATTTCATGTATGCGCGAAATGCCTTAAAAATGGCTTTAAAATGGATTTGGAGCATGGAGACGATTATCTCGGGATTGCAAGATAACCAAACAAAAATTTTAGTGGATTTCTACTTATTTTATTAAATATCATCTCCACCAAACAGGACAAGCTTGCATCTGTTATAGTTTTGGAGAAAAATGAGTTCATTTCATGTATGCGCGAAATGCCTTAAAAATGGCTTTAAAATGGATTTGGAGCATGGAGACGATTATCTCGGGATTGCAAGATAACCAAACAAAACTTTTAGTGGATTTCTACTTATTTTATTAAATATCATCTCCACCAAACAAGACAAGCTTGCATCTGTTATAGTTTTGGAGAAAAATGTGTTCATTTCATGTATGCGCGAAATGCCTTAAAAATGGCTTTAAAATGGATTTGGAGCATGGAGACGATTATCTCGGGATTGCAAGATAACCAAACAAAACTTTTAGTGGATTTCTACTTATTTTATTAAATATCATCTCCACCAAACAGGACAAGCTTGCATCTGTTATAGTTTTGGAGAAAAATGTGTTCATTTCATGTATGCGCGAAATGCCTTAAAAATGGCTTTAAAATGGATTTGGAGCATGGAGACGATTATCTCGGGATTGCAAGATAACCAAACAAAACTTTTAGTGGATTTCTACTTATTTTATTAAATATCATCTCCACCAAACAGGACAAGCTTGCATCTGTTATAGTTTTGGAGAAAAATGTGTTCATTTCATGTATGCGCGAAATGCCTTAAAAATGGCTTTAAAATGGATTTGGAGCATGGAGACGATTATCTCGGGATTGCAAGATAACCAAACAAAACTTTTAGTGGATTTCTACTTATTTTATTAAATATCATCTCCACCAAACAGGACAAGCTTGCATCTGTTATAGTTTTGGAGAAAAATGTGTTCATTTCATGTATGCGCGAAATGCCTTAAAAATGGCTTTAAAATGGATTTGGAGCATGGAGACGATTATCTCGGGATTGCAAGATAACGAAACAAAACTTTTAGTGGATTTCTACTTATTTTATTAAATATCATCTCCACCAAACAGGACAAGCTTGCAAGTGTTATAGTTTTGGAGAAAAATGTGTTCATTTCATGTATGCGCAAAATGCCTTTGAAATGGCTTTAAAATGGATTTGGAGCATGGAGACGATTATCTCAGGATGGCAAAATAAACAAACGAAACTTTTAGTAGATTTCTACTTATTTTATTAAATATTATCTCCACCAAACAGGACAAGCTTGCATCTGTTATAGTTTTGGAGAAAAATGTGTTCATTTCATGTATGCGCGAAATGCCTTAAAAATGGCTTTAAAATGGATTTGGAGCATGGAGACGATTATCTCGGGATTGCAAGATAACCAAACAAAACTTTTAGTGGATTTCTACTTATTTTATTAAATATCATCTCCACCAAACAGGACAAGCTTGCATCTGTTATAGTTTTGGAGAAAAATGTGTTCATTTCATGTATGCGCGAAATGCCTTAAAAATGGCTTTAAAATGGATTTGGAGCATGGAGACGATTATCTCGGGATTGCAAGATAACCAAACAAAACTTTTAGTGGATTTCTACTTATTTTATTAAATATCATCTCCACCAAACAGGACAAGCTTGCATCTGTTATAGTTTTGGAGAAAAATGTGTTCATTTCATGTATGCGCGAAATGCCTTAAAAATGGCTTTAAAATGGATTTGGAGCATGGAGACGATTATCTCGGGATTGCAAGATAACCAAACAAAACTTTTAGTGGATTTCTACTTATTTTATTAAATATCATCTCCACCAAACAGGACAAGCTTGCATCTGTTATAGTTTTGGAGAAAAATGTGTTCATTTCATGTATGCGCGAAATGCCTTAAAAATGGCTTTAAAATGGATTTGGAGCATGGAGACGATTATCTCGGGATTGCAATATAACCAAACAAAACTTTTAGTGGATTTCTACTTATTTTATTAAATATCATCTCCACCAAACAGGACAAGCTTGCATCTGTTATAGTTTTGGAGAAAAATGTGTTCATTTCATGTATGCGCGAAATGCCTTAAAAATGGCTTTAAAATGGATTTGGAGCATGGAGACGATTATCTCGGGATTGCAAGATAACCAAACAAAACTTTTAGTGGATTTCTATTTATTTTATTAAATATCATCTCCACCAAACAGGACAAGCTTGCATGTGTTATAGTTTTGGAGAAAAATGTGTTCATTTCATGTATGCGCAAAATGCCTTTGAAATGGCTTTAAAATGGATTTGGAGGATGGAGACGATTATCTCAGGATGGCAATATAAACAAACGAAACTTTTAGTACATTTCTACTTATTTTATTAAATATCATCTCCACCAAACAGGACAAGCTTGCATCTGTTATAGTTTTGGAGAAAAATGTGTTCATTTCATGTATGCGCGAAATGCCTTAAAAATGGCTTTAAAATGGATTTGGAGCATGGAGACGATTATCTCGGGATTGCAATATAACCAAACAAAACTTTTAGTGGATTTCTACTTATTTTATTAAATATCATCTCCACCAAACAGGACAAGCTTGCATCTGTTATAGTTTTGGAGAAAAATGTGTTCATTTCATGTATGCGCGAAATGCCTTAAAAATGGCTTTAAAATGGATTTGGAGCATGGAGACGATTATCTCGGGATTGCAAGATAACCAAACAAAACTTTTAGTGGATTTCTACTTATTTTATTAAATATCATCTCCACCAAACAGGACAAGCTTGCATCTGTTATAGTTTTGGAGAAAAATGTGTTCATTTCATGTATGCGCGAAATGCCTTAAAAATGGCTTTAAAATGGATTTGGAGCATGGAGACGATTATCTCGGGATTGCAAGATAACCAAACAAAACTTTTAGTGGATTTCTACTTATTTTATTAAATATCATCTCCACCAAACAGGACAAGCTTGCATCTGTTATAGTTTTGGAGAAAAATGTGTTCATTTCATGTATGCGCGAAATGCCTTAAAAATGGCTTTAAAACGGATTTGGAGCATGGAGACGATTATCTCGGGATTGCAAGATAACCAAACAAAACTTTTAGTGGATTTCTACTTATTTTATTAAATATCATCTCCACCAAACAGGACAAGCTTGCATCTGTTATAGTTTTGGAGAAAAATGTGTTCATTTCATGTATGCGCGAAATGCCTTAAAAATGGCTTTAAAATGGATTTGGAGCATGGAGACGATTATCTCGGGATTGCAAGATAACCAAACAAAACTTTTAGTGGATTTCTACTTATTTTATTAAATATCATCTCCACCAAACAGGACAAGCTTGCATCTGTTATAGTTTTGGAGAAAAATGTGTTCATTTCATGTATGCGCGAAATGCCTTAAAAATGGCTTTAAAATGGATTTGGAGCATGGAGACGATTATCTCGGGATTGCAATATAACCAAACAAAACTTTTAGTGGATTTCTACTTATTTTATTAAATATCATCTCCACCAAACAGGACAAGCTTGCATCTGTTATAGTTTTGGAGAAAAATGTGTTCATTTCATGTATGCGCGAAATGCCTTAAAAATGGCTTTAAAATGGATTTGGAGCATGGAGACGATTATCTCGGGATTGCAAGATAACCAAACAAAAATTTTAGTGGATTTCTACTTATTTTATTAAATATCATCTCCACCAAACAGGACAAGCTTGCATCTGTTATAGTTTTGGAGAAAAATGTGTTCATTTCATGTATGCGCGAAATGCCTTAAAAATGGCTTTAAAATGGATTTGGAGCATGGAGACGATTATCTCGGGATTGCAAGATAACCAAACAAAACTTTTAGTGGATTTCTACTTATTTTATTAAATATCATCTCCACCAAACAGGACAAGCTTGCATCTGTTATAGTTTTGGAGAAAAATGTGTTCATTTCATGTATGCGCGAAATGCCTTAAAAATGGCTTTAAAATGGATTTGGAGCATGGAGACGATTATCTCGGGATTGCAAGATAACCAAACAAAACTTTTAGTGGATTTCTACTTATTTTATTAAATATCATCTCCACCAAACAGGACAAGCTTGCATGTGTTATAGTTTTGGAGAAAAATGTGTTCATTTCATGTATGCGCAAAATGCCTTTGAAATGGCTTTAAAATGGATTTGGAGCATGGAGACGATTATCTCAGGATGGCAATATAAACAAACGAAACTTTTAGTAGATTTCTACTTATTTTAATAAATATTATCTCCACCAAACAGGACAAGCTTGCATGTGTTATAGTTTTGGAGAAAAATGTGTTCATTTCATGTATGCGCGAAATGCCTTAGAAATGGCTTTAAAATGGATTTGGAGCATGGAGACGATTATCTCGGGATTGCAAGATAACCAAACGAAACTTTTAGTAGATTTCTACTTATTTTATTAAATATTATCTCCACCAAACAGGACAAGCTTGCATCTTAGTTTTGGAGAAAAATGTGTTCATTTCATGTATGCGCGAAATGCCTTAAAAATAGCTTTAAAATGGATTTGGAGCATGGAGACGATTATCTCGGGATTGCAAGATAACCAAACAAAACTTTTAGTGGATTTCTACTTATTTTATTAAATATCATCTCCACCAAACAGGACAAGCTTGCATCTGTTATAGTTTTGGAGAAAAATGTGTTCATTTCATGTATGCGCGAAATGCCTTAAAAATGGCTTTAAAATGGATTTGGAGCATGGAGACGATTATCTCGGGATTGCAATAAAACCAAACAAAACTTTTAGTGGATTTCTACTTATTTTATTAAATATCATCTCCACCAAACAGGACAAGCTTGCATCTGTTATAGTTTTGGAGAAAAATGTGTTCATTTCATGTATGCGCGAAATGCCTTAAAAATGGCTTTAAAATGGATTTGGAGCATGGAGACGATTATCTCGGGATTGCAAGATAACCAAACAAAACTTTTAGTGGATTTCTACTTATTTTATTAAATATCATCTCCACCAAACAGGACAAGCTTGCATCTGTTATAGTTTTGGAGAAAAATGTGTTCATTTCATGTATGCGCGAAATGCCTTAAAAATGGCTTTAAAATGGATTTGGAGCATGGAGACGATTATCTCGGGATTGCAAGATAACCAAACAAAACTTTTAGTGGATTTCTACTTATTTTATTAAATATCATCTCCACCAAACAGGACAAGCTTGCATCTGTTATAGTTTTGGAGAAAAAATGTGTTCATTTCATGTATGCGCGAAATGCCTTAAAAATGGCTTTAAAATGGATTTGAAGCATGGAGACGATTATCTCGGGATTGCAATATAACCAAACAAAACTTTTAGTGGATTTCTACTTATTTTATTAAATATCATCTCCACCAAACAGGACAAGCTTGCATCTGTTATAGTTTTGGAGAAAAATGTGTTCATTTCATGTATGCGCGAAATGCCTTAAAAATGGCTTTAAAATGGATTTGGAGCATGGAGACGATTATCTCGGGATTGCAAGATAACCAAACAAAAATTTTAGTGGATTTCTACTTATTTTATTAAATATCATCTCCACCAAACAGGACAAGCTTGCATCTGTTATAGTTTTGGAGAAAAATGTGTTCATTTCATGTATGCGCGAAATGCCTTAAAAATGGCTTTAAAATGGATTTGGAGCATGGAGACGATTATCTCGGGATTGCAAGATAACCAAACAAAACTTTTAGTAAATTTCTACTTATTTTATTAAATATCATCTCCACCAAACAAGACAAGCTTGCATCTGTTATAGTTTTGGAGAAAAATGTGTTCATTTCATGTTTGCGCGAAATGCCTTAAAAATGGCTTTAAAATGGATTTGGAGCATGGAGACGATTATCTCGGGATTGCAAGATAACCAAACAAAACTTTTAGTGGATTTCTACTTATTTTATTAAATATCATCTCCACCAAACAGGACAAGCTTGCATGTGTTATAGTTTTGGAGAAAAATGTGTTCATTTCATGTATGCGCAAAATGCCTTTGAAATGGCTTTAAAATGGATTTGGAGCATGGAGACGATTATCTCGGGATTGCAAGATAACCAAACAAAACTTTTAGTGGATTTCTACTTATTTTATTAAATATCATCTCCACCAAACAGGACAAGCTTGCATCTGTTATAGTTTTGGAGAAAAATGTGTTCATTTCATGTATGCGCGAAATGCCTTAAAAATGGCTTTAAAATGGATTTGGAGCATGGAGACGATTATCTCGGGATTGCAAGATAACCAAACAAAACTTTTAGTGGATTTCTACTTATTTTATTAAATATCATCTCCACCAAACAGGACAAGCTTGCATCTGTTATAGTTTTGGAGAAAAATGTGTTCATTTCATGTATGCGCGAAATGCCTTAAAAATGGCTTTAAAATGGATTTGGAGCATGGAGACGATTATCTCGGTATTGCAAGATAACCAAACAAAACTTTTAGTGGATTTCTACTTATTTTATTAAATATCATCTCCACCAAACAGGACAAGCTTGCATCTGTTATAGTTTTGGAGAAAAATGTGTTCATTTCATGTATGCGCGAAATGCCTTAAAAATGGCTTTAAAATGGATTTGGAGCATGGAGACGATTATCTCGGGATTGCAAGATAACCAAACAAAACTTTTAGTGGATTTCTACTTATTTTATTAAATATCATCTCCACCAAGCAGGACAAGCTTGCATCTGTTATAGTTTTGGAGAAAAATGTGTTCATTTCATGTATGCGCGAAATGCCTTAAAAATGGCTTTAAAATGGATTTGGAGCATGGAGACGATTATCTCGGGATTGCAAGATAACCAAACAAAACTTTTAGTGGATTTCTACTTATTTTATTAAATATCATCTCCACCAAACAGGACAAGCTTGCATGTGTTATAGTTTTGGAGAAAAATGTGTTCATTTCATGTATGCGCAAAATGCCTTTGAAATGGCTTTAAAATGGATTTGGAGCATGGAGACGATTATCTCAGGATGGCAATATAAACAAACGAAACTTTTAGTAGATTTCTACTTATTTTATTAAATATTATCTCCACCAAACAGGACAAGCTTGCATCTGTTATAGTTTTGGAGAAAAATGTGTTCATTTCATGTATGCGAGAAATGCCTTAAAAATGGCTTTAAAATGGATTTGGAGCATGGAGACGATTATCTCGGGATTGCAAGATAACCAAACAAAACTTTTAGTGGATTTCTACTTATTTTATTAAATATCATCTCCACCAAACAGGACAAGCTTGCATCTGTTATAGTTTTGGAGAAAAATGTGTTCATTTCATGTATGCGCGAAATGCCTTAAAAATGGCTTTAAAATGGATTTGGAGCATGGAGACGATTATCTCGGGATTGCAAGATAACCAAACAAAACTTTTAGTGGATTTCTACTTATTTTATTAAATATCATCTCCACCAAACAGGACCAGCTTGCATCTGTTATAGTTTTGGAGAAAAATGTGTTCATTTCATGTATGCGCGAAATGCCTTAAAAATGGCTTTAAAATGGATTTGGAGCATGGAGACGATTATCTCGGGATTGCAAGATAACCAAACAAAAATTTTAGTGGATTTCTACTTATTTTATTAAATATCATCTCCACCAAACAGGACAAGCTTGCATCTGTTATAGTTTTGGAGAAAAATGTGTTCATTTCATGTATGCGCGAAATGCCTTAAAAATGGCTTTAAAATGGATTTGGAGCATGGAGACGATTATCTCGGGATTGCAAGATAACCAAACAAAACTTTTAGTGGATTTCTACTTATTTTATTAAATATCATCTCCACCAAACAAGACAAGCTTGCATCTGTTATAGTTTTGGAGAAAAATGTGTTCATTTCATGTATGCGCGAAATGCCTTAAAAATGGCTTTAAAATGGATTTGGAGCATGGAGACGATTATCTCGGGATTGCAAGATAACCAAACAAAACTTTTAGTGGATTTCTACTTATTTTATTAAATATCATCTCCACCAAACAGGACAAGCTTGCATCTGTTATAGTTTTGGAGAAAAATGTGTTCATTTCATGTATGCGCGAAATGCCTTAAAAATGGCTTTAAAATGGATTTGGAGCATGGAGACGATTATCTCGGGATTGCAAGATAACCAAACAAAACTTTTAGTGGATTTCTACTTATTTTATTAAATATCATCTCCACCAAACAGGACAAGCTTGCATCTGTTATAGTTTTGGAGAAAAATGTGTTCATTTCATGTATGCGCGAAATGCCTTAAAAATGGCTTTAAAATGGATTTGGAGCATGGAGACGATTATCTCGGGATTGCAAGATAACCAAACAAAACTTTTAGTGGATTTCTACTTATTTTATTAAATATCATCTCCACCAAACAGGACAAGCTTGCATCTGTTATAGTTTTGGAGAAAAATGTGTTCATTTCATGTATGCGCGAAATGCCTTAAAAATGGCTTTAAAATGGATTTGGAGCATGGAGACGATTATCTCGGGATTGCAAGATAACGAAACAAAACTTTTAGTGGATTTCTACTTATTTTATTAAATATCATCTCCACCAAACAGGACAAGCTTGCAAGTGTTATAGTTTTGGAGAAAAATGTGTTCATTTCATGTATGCGCAAAATGCCTTTGAAATGGCTTTAAAATGGATTTGGAGCATGGAGACGATTATCTCAGGATGGCAAAATAAACAAACGAAACTTTTAGTAGATTTCTACTTATTTTATTAAATATTATCTCCACCAAACAGGACAAGCTTGCATCTGTTATAGTTTTGGAGAAAAATGTGTTCATTTCATGTATGCGCGAAATGCCTTAAAAATGGCTTTAAAATGGATTTGGAGCATGGAGACGATTATCTCGGGATTGCAAGATAACCAAACAAAACTTTTAGTGGATTTCTACTTATTTTATTAAATATCATCTCCACCAAACAGGACAAGCTTGCATCTGTTATAGTTTTGGAGAAAAATGTGTTCATTTCATGTATGCGCGAAATGCCTTAAAAATGGCTTTAAAATGGATTTGGAGCATGGAGACGATTATCTCGGGATTGCAAGATAACCAAACAAAACTTTTAGTGGATTTCTACTTATTTTATTAAATATCATCTCCACCAAACAGGACAAGCTTGCATCTGTTATAGTTTTGGAGAAAAATGTGTTCATTTCATGTATGCGCGAAATGCCTTAAAAATGGCTTTAAAATGGATTTGGAGCATGGAGACGATTATCTCGGGATTGCAAGATAACCAAACAAAACTTTTAGTGGATTTCTACTTATTTTATTAAATATCATCTCCACCAAACAGGACAAGCTTGCATCTGTTATAGTTTTGGAGAAAAATGTGTTCATTTCATGTATGCGCGAAATGCCTTAAAAATGGCTTTAAAATGGATTTGGAGCATGGAGACGATTATTTCGGGATTGCAATATAACCAAACAAAACTTTTAGTGGATTTCTACTTATTTTATTAAATATCATCTCCACCAAACAGGACAAGCTTGCATCTGTTATAGTTTTGGAGAAAAATGTGTTCATTTCATGTATGCGCGAAATGCCTTAAAAATGGCTTTAAAATGGATTTGGAGCATGGAGACGATTATCTCGGGATTGCAAGATAACCAAACAAAACTTTTAGTGGATTTCTATTTATTTTATTAAATATCATCTCCACCAAACAGGACAAGCTTGCATGTGTTATAGTTTTGGAGAAAAATGTGTTCATTTCATGTATGCGCAAAATGCCTTTGAAATGGCTTTAAAATGGATTTGGAGGATGGAGACGATTATCTCAGGATGGCAATATAAACAAACGAAACTTTTAGTACATTTCTACTTATTTTATTAAATATCATCTCCACCAAACAGGACAAGCTTGCATCTGTTATAGTTTTGGAGAAAAATGTGTTCATTTCATGTATGCGCGAAATGCCTTAAAAATGGCTTTAAAATGGATTTGGAGCATGGAGACGATTATCTCGGGATTGCAATATAACCAAACAAAACTTTTAGTGGATTTCTACTTATTTTATTAAATATCATCTCCACCAAACAGGACAAGCTTGCATCTGTTATAGTTTTGGAGAAAAATGTGTTCATTTCATGTATGCGCGAAATGCCTTAAAAATGGCTTTAAAATGGATTTGGAGCATGGAGACGATTATCTCGGGATTGCAAGATAACCAAACAAAACTTTTAGTGGATTTCTACTTATTTTATTAAATATCATCTCCACCAAACAGGACAAGCTTGCATCTGTTATAGTTTTGGAGAAAAATGTGTTCATTTCATGTATGCGCGAAATGCCTTAAAAATGGCTTTAAAATGGATTTGGAGCATGGAGACGATTATCTCGGGATTGCAAGATAACCAAACAAAACTTTTAGTGGATTTCTACTTATTTTATTAAATATCATCTCCACCAAACAGGACAAGCTTGCATCTGTTATAGTTTTGGAGAAAAATGTGTTCATTTCATGTATGCGCGAAATGCCTTAAAATGGCTTTAAAATGGATTTGGAGCATGGAGACGATTATCTCAGGATGGCAATATAAACAAACGAAACTTTTAGTAGATTTCTACTTATTTTATTAAATATTATCTCCACCAAACAGGACAAGCTTGCATCTGTTATAGTTTTGGAGAAAAATGTGTTCATTTCATGTATGCGCGAAATGCCTTAAAAATGGCTTTAAAATGGATTTGGAGCATGGAGACGATTATCTCGGGATTGCAAGATAACCAAACAAAACTTTTAGTGGATTTCTACTTATTTTATTAAATATCATCTCCACCAAACAGGACAAGCTTGCATCTGTTATAGTTTTGGAGAAAAATGTGTTCATTTCATGTATGCGCGAAATGCCTTAAAAATGGCTTTAAAACGGATTTGGAGCATGGAGACGATTATCTCGGGATTGCAAGATAACCAAACAAAACTTTTAGTGGATTTCTACTTATTTTATTAAATATCATCTCCACCAAACAGGACAAGCTTGCATCTGTTATAGTTTTGGAGAAAAATGTGTTCATTTCATGTATGCGCGAAATGCCTTAAAAATGGCTTTAAAATGGATTTGGAGCATGGAGACGATTATCTCGGGATTGCAAGATAACCAAACAAAACTTTTAGTGGATTTCTACTTATTTTATTAAATATCATCTCCACCAAACAGGACAAGCTTGCATCTGTTATAGTTTTGGAGAAAAATGTGTTCATTTCATGTATGCGCGAAATGCCTTAAAAATGGCTTTAAAATGGATTTGGAGCATGGAGACGATTATCTCGGGATTGCAATATAACCAAACAAAACTTTTAGTGGATTTCTACTTATTTTATTAAATATCATCTCCACCAAACAGGACAAGCTTGCATCTGTTATAGTTTTGGAGAAAAATGTGTTCATTTCATGTATGCGCGAAATGCCTTAAAAATGGCTTTAAAATGGATTTGGAGCATGGAGACGATTATCTCGGGATTGCAAGATAACCAAACAAAAATTTTAGTGGATTTCTACTTATTTTATTAAATATCATCTCCACCAAACAGGACAAGCTTGCATCTGTTATAGTTTTGGAGAAAAATGTGTTCATTTCATGTATGCGCGAAATGCCTTAAAAATGGCTTTAAAATGGATTTGGAGCATGGAGACGATTATCTCGGGATTGCAAGATAACCAAACAAAACTTTTAGTGGATTTCTACTTATTTTATTAAATATCATCTCCACCAAACAGGACAAGCTTGCATGTGTTATAGTTTTGGAGAAAAATGTGTTCATTTCATGTATGCGCAAAATGCCTTTGAAATGGCTTTAAAATGGATTTGGAGCATGGAGACGATTATCTCGGGATTGCAAGATAACCAAACAAAACTTTTAGTGGATTTCTACTTATTTTATTAAATATCATCTCCACCAAACAGGACAAGCTTGCATCTGTTATAGTTTTGGAGAAAAATGTGTTCATTTCATGTATGCGCGAAATGCCTTAAAAATGGCTTTAAAATGGATTTGGAGCATGGAGACGATTATCTCGGGATTGCAAGATAACCAAACAAAACTTTTAGTGGATTTCTACTTATTTTATTAAATATCATCTCCACCAAACAGGACAAGCTTGCATCTATTATAGTTTTGGAGAAAAATGTGTTCATTTCATGTATGCGCGAAATGCCTTAAAAATGGCTTTAAAATGGATTTGGAGCATGGAGACGATTATCTCGGGATTGCAATATAACCAAACAAAACTTTTAGTGGATTTCTACTTATTTTATTAAATATCATCTCCACCAAACAGGACAAGCTTGCATCTGTTATAGTTTTGGAGAAAAATGTGTTCATTTCATGTATGCGCGAAATGCCTTAAAAATGGCTTTAAAATGGATTTGGAGCATGGAGACGATTATCTCGGGATTGCAAGATAACCAAACAAAACTTTTAGTGGATTTCTACTTATTTTATTAAATATCTCCACCAAACAGGACAAGCTTGCATCTGTTATAGTTTTGGAGAAAAATGTGTTCATTTCATGTATGCGCGAAATGCCTTAAAAATGGCTTTAAAATGGATTTGGAGCATGGAGACGATTATCTCGGGATTGCAAGATAACCAAACAAAACTTTTAGTGGATTTCTACTTATTTTATTAAATATCATCTCCACCAAACAGGACAAGCTTGCATCTGTTATAGTTTTGGAGAAAAATGTGTTCATTTCATGTATGCGCGAAATGCCTTAAAAATGGCTTTAAAATGGATTTGGAGCATGGAGACGATTATCTCGGGATTGCAAGATAACCAAACAAAACTTTTAGTGGATTTCTACTTATTTTATTAAATATCATCTCCACCAAACAGGACAAGCTTGCATCTGTTATAGTTTTGGAGAAAAATGTGTTCATTTCATGTATGCGCGAAATGCCTTAAAAATGGCTTTAAAATGGATTTGGAGCATGGAGACGATTATCTCGGGATTGCAAGATAACCAAACAAAACTTTTAGTGGATTTCTACTTATTTTATTAAATATCATCTCCACCAAACAGGACAAGCTTGCATCTGTTATAGTTTTGGAGAAAAATGTGTTCATTTCATGTATGCGCGAAATGCCTTAAAAATGGCTTTAAAATGGATTTGGAGCATGGAGACGATTATCTCGGGATTGCAAGATAACCAAACAAAACTTTTAGTGGATTTCTATTTATTTTATTAAATATCATCTCCACCAAACAGGACAAGCTTGCATGTGTTATAGTTTTGGAGAAAAATGTGTTCATTTCATGTATGCGCAAAATGCCTTTGAAATGGCTTTAAAATGGATTTGGAGGATGGAGACGATTATCTCAGGATGGCAATATAAACAAACGAAACTTTTAGTAGATTTCTACTTATTTTATTAAATATCATCTCCACCAAACAGGACAAGCTTGCATCTGTTATAGTTTTGGAGAAAAATGTGTTCATTTCATGTATGCGCGAAATGCCTTAAAAATGGCTTTAAAATGGATTTGGAGCATGGAGACGATTATCTCGGGATTGCAATATAACCAAACAAAACTTTTAGTGGATTTCTACTTATTTTATTAAATATCATCTCCACCAAACAGGACAAGCTTGCATCTGTTATAGTTTTGGAGAAAAATGTGTTCATTTCATGTATGCGCGAAATGCCTTAAAAATGGCTTTAAAATGGATTTGGAGCATGGAGACGATTATCTCGGGATTGCAAGATAACCAAACAAAACTTTTAGTGGATTTCTACTTATTTTATTAAATATCATCTCCACCAAACAGGACAAGCTTGCATCTGTTATAGTTTTGGAGAAAAATGTGTTCATTTCATGTATGCGCGAAATGCCTTAAAAATGGCTTTAAAATGGATTTGGAGCATGGAGACGATTATCTCGGGATTGCAAGATAACCAAACAAAACTTTTAGTGGATTTCTACTTATTTTATTAAATATCATCTCCACCAAACAGGACAAGCTTGCATCTGTTATAGTTTTGGAGAAAAATGTGTTCATTTCATGTATGCGCGAAATGCCTTAAAAATGGCTTTAAAATGGATTTGGAGCATGGAGACGATTATCTCAGGATGGCAATATAAACAAACGAAACTTTTAGTAGATTTCTACTTATTTTATTAAATATTATCTCCACCAAACAGGACAAGCTTGCATCTGTTATAGTTTTGGAGAAAAATGTGTTCATTTCATGTATGCGCGAAATGCCTTAAAAATGGCTTTAAAATGGATTTGGAGCATGGAGACGATTATCTCGGGATTGCAAGATAACCAAACAAAACTTTTAGTGGATTTCTACTTATTTTATTAAATATCATCTCCACCAAACAGGACAAGCTTGCATCTGTTATAGTTTTGGAGAAAAATGTGTTCATTTCATGTATGCGCGAAATGCCTTAAAAATGGCTTTAAAACGGATTTGGAGCATGGAGACGATTATCTCGGGATTGCAAGATAACCAAACAAAACTTTTAGTGGATTTCTACTTATTTTATTAAATATCATCTCCACCAAACAGGACAAGCTTGCATCTGTTATAGTTTTGGAGAAAAATGTGTTCATTTCATGTATGCGCGAAATGCCTTAAAAATGGCTTTAAAATGGATTTGGAGCATGGAGACGATTATCTCGGGATTGCAAGATAACCAAACAAAACTTTTAGTGGATTTCTACTTATTTTATTAAATATCATCTCCACCAAACAGGACAAGCTTGCATCTGTTATAGTTTTGGAGAAAAATGTGTTCATTTCATGTATGCGCGAAATGCCTTAAAAATGGCTTTAAAATGGATTTGGAGCATGGAGACGATTATCTCGGGATTGCAATATAACCAAACAAAACTTTTAGTGGATTTCTACTTATTTTATTAAATATCATCTCCACCAAACAGGACAAGCTTGCATCTGTTATAGTTTTGGAGAAAAATGTGTTCATTTCATGTATGCGCGAAATGCCTTAAAAATGGCTTTAAAATGGATTTGGAGCATGGAGACGATTATCTCGGGATTGCAAGATAACCAAACAAAAATTTTAGTGGATTTCTACTTATTTTATTAAATATCATCTCCACCAAACAGGACAAGCTTGCATCTGTTATAGTTTTGGAGAAAAATGTGTTCATTTCATGTATGCGCGAAATGCCTTAAAAATGGCTTTAAAATGGATTTGGAGCATGGAGACGATTATCTCGGGATTGCAAGATAACCAAACAAAACTTTTAGTGGATTTCTACTTATTTTATTAAATATCATCTCCACCAAACAGGACAAGCTTGCATGTGTTATAGTTTTGGAGAAAAATGTGTTCATTTCATGTATGCGCAAAATGCCTTTGAAATGGCTTTAAAATGGATTTGGAGCATGGAGACGATTATCTCGGGATTGCAAGATAACCAAACAAAACTTTTAGTGGATTTCTACTTATTTTATTAAATATCATCTCCACCAAACAGGACAAGCTTGCATCTGTTATAGTTTTGGAGAAAAATGTGTTCATTTCATGTATGCGCGAAATGCCTTAAAAATGGCTTTAAAATGGATTTGGAGCATGGAGACGATTATCTCGGGATTGCAAGATAACCAAACAAAACTTTTAGTGGATTTCTACTTATTTTATTAAATATCATCTCCACCAAACAGGACAAGCTTGCATCTATTATAGTTTTGGAGAAAAATGTGTTCATTTCATGTATGCGCGAAATGCCTTAAAAATGGCTTTAAAATGGATTTGGAGCATGGAGACGATTATCTCGGGATTGCAATATAACCAAACAAAACTTTTAGTGGATTTCTACTTATTTTATTAAATATCATCTCCACCAAACAGGACAAGCTTGCATCTGTTATAGTTTTGGAGAAAAATGTGTTCATTTCATGTATGCGCGAAATGCCTTAAAAATGGCTTTAAAATGGATTTGGAGCATGGAGACGATTATCTCGGGATTGCAAGATAACCAAACAAAACTTTTAGTGGATTTCTACTTATTTTATTAAATATCTCCACCAAACAGGACAAGCTTGCATCTGTTATAGTTTTGGAGAAAAATGTGTTCATTTCATGTATGCGCGAAATGCCTTAAAAATGGCTTTAAAATGGATTTGGAGCATGGAGACGATTATCTCGGGATTGCAAGATAACCAAACAAAACTTTTAGTGGATTTCTACTTATTTTATTAAATATCATCTCCACCAAACAGGACAAGCTTGGATGTGTTATAGTTTTGGAGAAAAATGTGTTCATTTCATGTATGCGCGAAATGCCTTAAAAATGGCTTTAAAATGGATTAGGAGCATGGAGACGATTATCTCGGGATTGCAAGATAACCAAACAAAACTTTTAGTGGATTTCTACTTATTTTATTAAATATCATCTCCACCAAACAGGACAAGCTTGGATGTGTTATAGTTTTGGAGAAAAATGTGTTCATTTCATGTATGCGCGAAATGCCTTAAAAATGGCTTTAAAATGGATTAGGAGCATGGAGACGATTATCTCGGGATTGCAAGATAACCAAACAAAACTTTTAGTGGATTTCTACTTATTTTATTAAATATCATCTCCACCAAACAGGACAAGCTTGCATCTGTTATAGTTTTGGAGAAAAATGTGTTCATTTCATGTATGCGCGAAATGCCTTAAAAATGGCTTTAAAATGGATTTGGAGCATGGAGACGATTATCTCGGGATTGCAATATAACCAAACAAAACTTTTAGTGGATTTCTACTTATTTTATTAAATATCATCTCCACCAAACAGGACAAGCTTGCATCTGTTATAGTTTTGGAGAAAAATGTGTTCATTTCATGTATGCGCGAAATGCCTTAAAAATGGCTTTAAAATGGATTTGGAGCATGGAGACGATTATCTCGGGATTGCAAGATAACCAAACAAAACTTTTAGTGGATTTCTATTTATTTTATTAAATATCATCTCCACCAAACAGGACAAGCTTGCATCTGTTAAGGTTTTGGAGAAAAATGTGTTCATTTCATGTATGCGCGAAATGCCTTAAAAATGGCTTTAAAATGGATTTGGAGCATGGAGACGATTATCTCGGGATTGCAAGATAACCAAACAAAACTTTTAGTGGATTTCTACTTATGTTATTAAATATCATCTCCACCAAACAGGACAAGCTTGCATCTGTTATAGTTTTGGAGAAAAATGTGTTCATTTCATGTATGCGCGAAATGCCTTAAAAATGGCTTTAAAATGGATTTGGAGCATGGAGACGATTATCTCGGGATTGCAAGATAACCAAACAAAACTTTTAGTAAATTTCTACTTATTTTATTAAATATCATCTCTACCAAACAGGACAAGCTTGCATCTGTTATAGTTTTGGAGAAAAATGTGTTCATTTCATGTATGCGCGAAATGCCTTAAAAATGGCTTTAAAATGGATTTGGAGCATGGAGACGATTATCTCGGGATTGCAAGATAACCAAACAAAACTTTTAGTGGATTTCTACTTATTTTATTAAATATCATCTCCACCAAACAGGAGAAGCTTGCATCTGTTATAGTTTTGGAGAAAAATGTGTTCATTTCATGTATGCGCGAAATGCCTTAAAAATGGCTTTAAAATGGATTTAGAGCATGGAGACGATTATCTCGGGATTGCAATATAAGCAAACAAAACTTTTAGTGGATTTCCACTTATTTTATTAAATATCATCTCCACCAAACAGGACAAGCTTGCATCTGTTATAGTTTTGGAGAAAAATGTGTTCATTTCATGTATGCGCGAAATGCCTTAAAAATGGCTTTAAAATGGATTTGGAGCATGGAGACGATAATCTCGGGATTTCAAGATAACCAAACAAAAATTTTAGTGGATTTCTACTTATTTAATTAAATATCATCTCCACCAAACAGGACAAGCTTGCATCTGTTATAGTTTTGGAGAAAAATGTGTTCATTTCATGTATGCGCGAAATGCCTTAAAAATGGCTTTAAAATGGATTTGGAGCATGGAGACGATTATCTCGGGATTGCAAGATAACCAAACAAAACATTTAGTGGATTTCTACTTATTTTATTAAATATCATCTCCACCAAACAGGACAAGCTTGCATCTGTTATAGTTTTGGAGAAAAATGTGTTCATTTCATGTATGCGCGAAATGCCTTAAAAATGGCTTTAAAATGGATTTGGAGCATGGAGACGATTATCTCGGGATTGCAATATAACCAAACAAAACTTTTAGTGGATTTCTACTTATTTTATTAAATATCATCTCCACCAAACAGGACAAGCTTGCATCTGTTATAGTTTTGGAGAAAAATGTGTTCATTTCATGTATGCGCGAAATGCCTTAAAAATGGCTTTAAAATGGATTTGGAGCATGGAGACGATTATCTCGGGATTGCAAGATAACCAAACAAAAATTTTAGTGGATTTCTACTTATTTTATTAAATATCATCTCCACCAAACAGGACAAGCTTGCATCTGTTATAGTTTTGGAGAAAAATGTGTTCATTTCATGTATGCGCGAAATGCCTTAAAAATGGCTTTAAAATGGATTTGGAGCATGGAGACGATTATCTCGGGATTGCAAGATAACCAAACAAAACTTTTAGTGGATTTCTACTTATTTTATTAAATATCATCTCCACCAAACAGGACAAGCTTGCATGTGTTATAGTTTTGGAGAAAAATGTGTTCATTTCATGTATGCGCAAAATGCCTTTGAAATGGCTTTAAAATGGATTTGGAGCATGGAGACGATTATCTCGGGATTGCAAGATAACCAAACAAAACTTTTAGTGGATTTCTACTTATTTTATTAAATATCATCTCCACCAAACAGGACAAGCTTGCATCTGTTATAGTTTTGGAGAAAAATGTGTTCATTTCATGTATGCGCGAAATGCCTTAAAAATGGCTTTAAAATGGATTTGGAGCATGGAGACGATTATCTCGGGATTGCAAGATAACCAAACAAAACTTTTAGTGGATTTCTACTTATTTTATTAAATATCATCTCCACCAAACAGGACAAGCTTGCATCTATTATAGTTTTGGAGAAAAATGTGTTCATTTCATGTATGCGCGAAATGCCTTAAAAATGGCTTTAAAATGGATTTGGAGCATGGAGACGATTATCTCGGGATTGCAAGATAACCAAACAAAACTTTTAGTGGATTTCTACTTATTTTATTAAATATCATCTCCACCAAACAGGACAAGCTTGCATCTGTTATAGTTTTGGAGAAAAATGTGTTCATTTCATGTATGCGCGAAATGCCTTAAAAATGGCTTTAAAATGGATTTGGAGCATGGAGACGATTATCTCGGGATTGCAAGATAACCAAACAAAACTTTTAGTGGATTTCTACTTATTTTATTAAATATCTCCACCAAACAGGACAAGCTTGCATCTGTTATAGTTTTGGAGAAAAATGTGTTCATTTCATGTATGCGCGAAATGCCTTAAAAATGGCTTTAAAATGGATTTGGAGCATGGAGACGATTATCTCGGGATTGCAAGATAACCAAACAAAACTTTTAGTGGATTTCTACTTATTTTATTAAATATCATCTCCACCAAACAGGACAAGCTTGGATGTGTTATAGTTTTGGAGAAAAATGTGTTCATTTCATGTATGCGCGAAATGCCTTAAAAATGGCTTTAAAATGGATTAGGAGCATGGAGACGATTATCTCGGGATTGCAAGATAACCAAACAAAACTTTTAGTGGATTTCTACTTATTTTATTAAATATCATCTCCACCAAACAGGACAAGCTTGGATGTGTTATAGTTTTGGAGAAAAATGTGTTCATTTCATGTATGCGCGAAATGCCTTAAAAATGGCTTTAAAATGGATTAGGAGCATGGAGACGATTATCTCGGGATTGCAAGATAACCAAACAAAACTTTTAGTGGATTTCTACTTATTTTATTAAATATCATCTCCACCAAACAGGACAAGCTTGCATCTGTTATAGTTTTGGAGAAAAATGTGTTCATTTCATGTATGCGCGAAATGCCTTAAAAATGGCTTTAAAATGGATTTGGAGCATGGAGACGATTATCTCGGGATTGCAATATAACCAAACAAAACTTTTAGTGGATTTCTACTTATTTTATTAAATATCATCTCCACCAAACAGGACAAGCTTGCATCTGTTATAGTTTTGGAGAAAAATGTGTTCATTTCATGTATGCGCGAAATGCCTTAAAAATGGCTTTAAAATGGATTTGGAGCATGGAGACGATTATCTCGGGATTGCAAGATAACCAAACAAAACTTTTAGTGGATTTCTATTTATTTTATTAAATATCATCTCCACCAAACAGGACAAGCTTGCATCTGTTAAGGTTTTGGAGAAAAATGTGTTCATTTCATGTATGCGCGAAATGCCTTAAAAATGGCTTTAAAATGGATTTGGAGCATGGAGACGATTATCTCGGGATTGCAAGATAACCAAACAAAACTTTTAGTGGATTTCTACTTATGTTATTAAATATCATCTCCACCAAACAGGACAAGCTTGCATCTGTTATAGTTTTGGAGAAAAATGTGTTCATTTCATGTATGCGCGAAATGCCTTAAAAATGGCTTTAAAATGGATTTGGAGCATGGAGACGATTATCTCGGGATTGCAAGATAACCAAACAAAACTTTTAGTAAATTTCTACTTATTTTATTAAATATCATCTCTACCAAACAGGACAAGCTTGCATCTGTTATAGTTTTGGAGAAAAATGTGTTCATTTCATGTATGCGCGAAATGCCTTAAAAATGGCTTTAAAATGGATTTGGAGCATGGAGACGATTATCTCGGGATTGCAAGATAACCAAACAAAACTTTTAGTGGATTTCTACTTATTTTATTAAATATCATCTCCACCAAACAGGAGAAGCTTGCATCTGTTATAGTTTTGGAGAAAAATGTGTTCATTTCATGTATGCGCGAAATGCCTTAAAAATGGCTTTAAAATGGATTTAGAGCATGGAGACGATTATCTCGGGATTGCAATATAAGCAAACAAAACTTTTAGTGGATTTCCACTTATTTTATTAAATATCATCTCCACCAAACAGGACAAGCTTGCATCTGTTATAGTTTTGGAGAAAAATGTGTTCATTTCATGTATGCGCGAAATGCCTTAAAAATGGCTTTAAAATGGATTTGGAGCATGGAGACGATAATCTCGGGATTTCAAGATAACCAAACAAAAATTTTAGTGGATTTCTACTTATTTAATTAAATATCATCTCCACCAAACAGGACAAGCTTGCATCTGTTATAGTTTTGGAGAAAAATGTGTTCATTTGATGTATGCGCGAAATGCCTTAAAAATGGCTTTAAAATGGATTTGGAGCATGGAGACGATTATCTCGGGATTGCAAGATAACCAAACAAAACTTTTAGTGGATTTCTACTTATTTTATTAAATAGCATCTCCACCAAACAAGACAAGCTTGCATCTGTTATAGTTTTGGAGAAAAATGTGTTCATTTCATGTATGCGCGAAATGCCTTAAAAATGGCTTTAAAATGGATTTGGAGCATGGAGACGATTATCTCGGGATTGCAAGATAACCAAACAAAACTTTTAGTGGATTTCTACTTATTTTATTAAATATCATCTCCACCAAACAGGAGAAGCTTGCATCTGTTATAGTTTTGGAGAAAAATGTGTTCATTTCATGTATGCGCGAAATGCCTTAAAAATGGCTTTAAAATGGATTTGGAGCATGGAGACGATTATCTCGGGATTGCAATATAAGCAAACAAAACTTTTAGTGGATTTCCACTTATTTTATTAAATATCATCTCCACCAAACAGGACAAGCTTGCATCTGTTATAGTTTTGGAGAAAAATGTGTTCATTTCATGTATGCGCGAAATGCCTTAAAAATGGCTTTAAAATGGATTTGGAGCATGGAGACGATAATCTCGGGATTTCAAGATAACCAAACAAAAATTTTAGTGGATTTCTACTTATTTTATTAAATATCATCTCCACCAAACAGGACAAGCTTGCATCTGTTATAGTTTTGGAGAAAAATGTGTTCATTTGATGTATGCGCGAAATGCCTTAAAAATGGCTTTAAAATGGATTTGGAGCATGGAGACGATTATCTCGGGATTGCAAGATAACCAAACAAAACTTTTAGTGGATTTCTACTTATTTTATTAAATAGCATCTCCACCAAACAAGACAAGCTTGCATCTGTTATAGTTTTGGAGAAAAATGTGTTCATTTCATGTATGCGCGAAATGCCTTAAAAATGGCTTTAAAATGGATTTGGAGCATGGAGACGATTATCTCGGGATTGCAAGATAACCAAACAAAACTTTTAGTGGATTTCTACTTATTTTATTAAATATCATCTCCACCAAACAGGACAAGCTTGCATCTGTTATAGTTTTGGAGAAAAATGTGTTCATTTCATGTATGCGCGAAATGCCTTAAAAATGGCTTTAAAATGGATTTGGAGCATGGAGACGATTATCTCGGGATTGCAATATAACCAAACAAAACTTTTAGTGGATTTCTACTTATTTTATTAAATATCATCTCCACCAAACAGGACAAGCTTGCATCTGTTATAGTTTTGGAGAAAAATGTGTTCATTTCATGTATGCGAGAAATGCCTTAAAAATGGCTTTAAAATGGATTTGGAGCATGGAGACGATTATCTCGGGATTGCAAGATAACCAAACAAAAATTTTAGTGGATTTCTACTTATTTTATTAAATATCATCTCCACCAAACAGGACAAGCTTGCATCTGTTATAGTTTTGGAGAAAAATTTGTTCATTTCATGTATGCGCGAAATGCCTTAAAAATGGCTTTAAAATGGATTTGGAGCATGGAGACGATTATCTCGGGATTGCAAGATAACCAAACAAAACTTTTAGTGGATTTCTACTTATTTTATTAAATATCATCTCCACCAAACAAGACAAGCTTGCATCTGTTATAGTTTTGGAGAAAAATGTGTTCATTTCATGTATGCGCGAAATGCCTTAAAAATGGCTTTAAAATGGATTTGGAGCATGGAGACGATTATCTCGGGATTGCAAGAATACCAAACAAAACTTTTAGTGGATTTCTACTTATTTTATTAAATATCATCTCCACCAAACAGGACAAGCTTGCATGTGTTATAGTTTTGGAGAAAAATGTGTTCATTTCATGTATGCGCAAAATGCCTTTGAAATGGCTTTAAAATGGATTTGGAGCATGGAGACGATTATCTCGGGATTGCAAGATAACCAAACAAAACTTTTAGTGGATTTCTACTTATTTTATTAAATATCATCTCCACCAAACAGGACAAGCTTGCATCTGTTATAGTTTTGGAGAAAAATGTGTTCATTTCATGTATGCGCGAAATGCCTTAAAAATGGCTTTAAAATGGATTTGGAGCATGGAGACGATTATCTCAAGATTGCAAGATAACCAAACAAAACTTTTAGTGGATTTCTACTTATTTTATTAAATATCATCTCCACCAAACAGGACAAGCTTGCATCTGTTATAGTTTTGGAGAAAAATGTGTTCATTTCATGTATGCGCGAAATGCCTTAAAAATGGCTTTAAAATGGATTTGGAGCATGGAGACGATTATCTCGGGATTGCAAGATAACCAAACAAAACTTTTAGTGGATTTCTACTTATTTTATTAAATATCATCTCCACCAAACAGGACAAGCTTGCATCTGTTATAGTTTTGGAGAAACATGTGTTCATTTCATGTATGCGCGAAATGCCTTAAAAATGGCTTTAAAATGGATTTGGAGCATGGAGACGATTATCTCGGGATTGCAAGATAACCAAACAAAACTTTTAGTGGATTTCTACTTATTTTATTAAATATCATCTCCACCAAACAGGACAAGCTTGCATCTGTTATAGTTTTGGAGAAAAATGTGTTCATTTCATGTATGCGCGAAATGCCTTAAAAATGGCTTTAAAATGGATTTGGAGCATGGAGACGATTATCTCGGGATTGCAAGATAACCAAACAAAACTTTTAGTGGATTTCTACTTATTTTATTAAATATCATCTCCACCAAACAGGACAAGCTTGGATGTGTTATAGTTTTGGAGAAAAATGTGTTCATTTCATGTATGCGCAAAATGCCTTTGAAATGGCTTTAAAATGGATTTGGAGCATGGAGACGATTATCTCGGGATTGCAAGATAACCAAACAAAACTTTTAGTGGATTTCTACTTATTTTATTAAATATCATCTCCACCAAACAGGACAAGCTTGCATCTGTTATAGTTTTGGAGAAAAATGTGTTCATTTCATGTATGCGCGAAATGCCTTAAAATGGCTTTAAAATGGATTTGGAGCATGGAGACGATTATCTCGGGATTGCAAGATAACCAAACAAAACTTTTAGTGGATTTCTACTTATTTTATTAAATATCATCTGCACCAAACAGGACAAGCTTGCATCTGTTATAGTTTTGGAGAAAAATGTGTTCATTTCATGTATGCGCGAAATGCCTTAAAAATGGCTTTAAAATGGATTTGGAGCATGGAGACGATAATCTCGGGATTTCAAGATAACCAAACAAAAATTTTAGTGGATTTCTACTTATTTTATTAAATATCATCTCCACCAAACAGGACAAGCTTGCATCTGTTATAGTTTTGGAGAAAAATGTGTTCATTTGATGTATGCGCGAAATGCCTTAAAAATGGCTTTAAAATGGATTTGGAGCATGGAGACGATTATCTCGGGATTGCAAGATAACCAAACAAAACTTTTAGTGGATTTCTACTTATTTTATTAAATAGCATCTCCACCAAACAAGACAAGCTTGCATCTGTTATAGTTTTGGAGAAAAATGTGTTCATTTCATGTATGCGCGAAATGCCTTAAAAATGGCTTTAAAATGGATTTGGAGCATGGAGACGATTATCTCGGGATTGCAAGATAACCAAACAAAACTTTTAGTGGATTTCTTCTTATTTTATTAAATATCATCTCCACCAAACAGGACAAGCTTGCATCTGTTATAGTTTTGGAGAAAAATGTGTTCATTTCATGTATGCGCGAAATGCCTTAAAAATGGCTTTAAAATGGATTTGGAGCATGGAGACGATTATCTCGGGATTGCAATATAACCAAACAAAACTTTTAGTGGATTTCTACTTATTTTATTAAATATCATCTCCACCAAACAGGACAAGCTTGCATCTGTTATAGTTTTGGAGAAAAATGTGTTCATTTCATGTATGCGAGAAATGCCTTAAAAATGGCTTTAAAATGGATTTGGAGCATGGAGACGATTATCTCGGGATTGCAAGATAACCAAACAAAAATTTTAGTGGATTTCTACTTATTTTATTAAATATCATCTCCACCAAACAGGACAAGCTTGCATCTGTTATAGTTTTGGAGAAAAATTTGTTCATTTCATGTATGCGCGAAATGCCTTAAAAATGGCTTTAAAATGGATTTGGAGCATGGAGACGATTATCTCGGGATTGCAAGATAACCAAACAAAACTTTTAGTGGATTTCTACTTATTTTATTAAATATCATCTCCACCAAACAAGACAAGCTTGCATCTGTTATAGTTTTGGAGAAAAATGTGTTCATTTCATGTATGCGCGAAATGCCTTAAAAATGGCTTTAAAATGGATTTGGAGCATGGAGACGATTATCTCGGGATTGCAAGATAACCAAACAAAACTTTTAGTGGATTTCTACTTATTTTATTAAATATCATCTCCACCAAACAGGACAAGCTTGCATGTGTTATAGTTTTGGAGAAAAATGTGTTCATTTCATGTATGCGCAAAATGCCTTTGAAATGGCTTTAAAATGGATTTGGAGCATGGAGACGATTATCTCGGGATTGCAAGATAACCAAACAAAACTTTTAGTGGATTTCTACTTATTTTATTAAATATCATCTCCACCAAACAGGACAAGCTTGCATCTGTTATAGTTTTGGAGAAAAATGTGTTCATTTCATGTATGCGCGAAATGCCTTAAAAATGGCTTTAAAATGGATTTGGAGCATGGAGACGATTATCTCAAGATTGCAAGATAACCAAACAAAACTTTTAGTGGATTTCTACTTATTTTATTAAATATCATCTCCACCAAACAGGACAAGCTTGCATCTGTTATAGTTTTGGAGAAAAATGTGTTCATTTCATGTATGCGCGAAATGCCTTAAAAATGGCTTTAAAATGGATTTGGAGCATGGAGACGATTATCTCGGGATTGCAAGATAACCAAACAAAACTTTTAGTGGATTTCTACTTATTTTATTAAATATCATCTCCACCAAACAGGACAAGCTTGCATCTGTTATAGTTTTGGAGAAACATGTGTTCATTTCATGTATGCGCGAAATGCCTTAAAAATGGCTTTAAAATGGATTTGGAGCATGGAGACGATTATCTCGGGATTGCAAGATAACCAAACAAAACTTTTAGTGGATTTCTACTTATTTTATTAAATATCATCTCCACCAAACAGGACAAGCTTGCATCTGTTATAGTTTTGGAGAAAAATGTGTTCATTTCATGTATGCGCGAAATGCCTTAAAAATGGCTTTAAAATGGATTTGGAGCATGGAGACGATTATCTCGGGATTGCAAGATAACCAAACAAAACTTTTAGTGGATTTCTACTTATTTTATTAAATATCATCTCCACCAAACAGGACAAGCTTGGATGTGTTATAGTTTTGGAGAAAAATGTGTTCATTTCATGTATGCGCAAAATGCCTTTGAAATGGCTTTAAAATGGATTTGGAGCATGGAGACGATTATCTCGGGATTGCAAGATAACCAAACAAAACTTTTAGTGGATTTCTACTTATTTTATTAAATATCATCTCCACCAAACAGGACAAGCTTGCATCTGTTATAGTTTTGGAGAAAAATGTGTTCATTTCATGTATGCGCGAAATGCCTTAAAATGGCTTTAAAATGGATTTGGAGCATGGAGACGATTATCTCGGGATTGCAAGATAACCAAACAAAACTTTTAGTGGATTTCTACTTATTTTATTAAATATCATCTGCACCAAACAGGACAAGCTTGCATCTGTTATAGTTTTGGAGAAAAATGTGTTCATTTCATGTATGCGCGAAATGCCTTAAAAATGGCTTTAAAATGGATTTGGAGCATGGAGACGATTATCTCGGGATTGCAAGATAACCAAACAAAACTTTTAGTGGATTTCTACTTATTTTATTAAATATCATCTCCACCAAACAGGACAAGCTTGCATCTGTTATAGTTTTGGAGAAAAATGTGTTCATTTCATGTATGCGCGAAATGCCTTAAAAATGGCTTTAAAATGGATTTGGAGCATGGAGACGATTATCTCGGGATTGCAAGATAACCAAACAAAACTTTTAGTGGATTTCTACTTATTTTATTAAATATCATCTCCACCAAACAGGACAAGCTTGCATCTGTTATAGTTTTGGAGAAAAATGTGTTCATTTCATGTATGCGCGAAATGCCTTAAAAATGGCTTTAAAATGGATTTGGAGCATGGAGACGATTATCTCGGGATTGCAAGATAACCAAACAAAACCTTTAGTGGATTTCTACTTATTTTATTAAATATCATCTCCACCAAACAGGACAAGCTTGCATGTGTTATAGTTTTGGAGAAAAATGTGTTCATTTCATGTATGCGCAAAATGCCTTTGAAATGGCTTTAAAATGGATTTGGAGCATGGAGACGATTATCTCAGGATGGCAATATAAACAAACGAAACTTTTAGTAGATTTCTACTTATTTTATTAAATATTATCTCCACCAAACAGGACAAGCTTGCATCTGTTATAGTTTTGGAGAAAAATGTGTTCATTTCATGTATGCGCGAAATGCCTTAAAAATGGCTTTAAAATGGATTTGGAGCATGGAGACGATTATCTCGGGATTGCAAGATACCAAACAAAACTTTTAGTGGATTGCTACTTATTTTATTAAATATCATCTCCACCAAACAGGACAAGCTTGCATCTGTTATAGTTTTGGAGAAACATGTGTTCATTTCATGTATGCGCGAAATGCCTTAAAAATGGCTTTAAAATGGATTTGGAGCATGGAGACGATTATCTCGGGATTGCAAGATAACCAAACAAAACTTTTAGTGGATTTCTACTTATTTTATTAAATATCATCTCCACCAAACAGGACAAGCTTGCATCTGTTATAGTTTTGGAGAAAAATGTGTTCATTTCATGTATGCGCGAAATGCCTTAAAAATGGCTTTAAAATGGATTTGGAGCATGGAGACGATTATCTCGGGATTGCAAGATAACCAAACAAAACTTTTAGTGGATTTCTACTTATTTTATTAAATATCATCTCCACCAAACAGGACAAGCTTGGATGTGTTATAGTTTTGGAGAAAAATGTGTTCATTTCATGTATGCGCAAAATGCCTTTGAAATGGCTTTAAAATGGATTTGGAGCATGGAGACAATTATCTCGGGATTGCAAGATAACCAAACAAAACTTTTAGTGGATTTCTACTTATTTTATTAAATATCATCTCCACCAAACAGGACAAGCTGGCATCTGTTATAGTTTTGGAGAAAAATGTGTTCATTTCATGTATGCGCGAAATGCCTTAAAATGGCTTTAAAATGGATTTGGAGCATGGAGACGATTATCTCGGGATTGCAAGATAACCAAACAAAACTTTTAGTGGATTTCTACTTATTTTATTAAATATCATCTCCACCAAACAGGACAAGCTTGCATCTGTTATAGTTTTGGAGAAAAATGTGTTCATTTCATGTATGCGCGAAATGCCTTAAAAATGGCTTTAAAATGGATTTGGAGCATGGAGACGATTATCTCGGGATTGCAAGATAACCAAACAAAACTTTTAGTGGATTTCTACTTATTTTATTAAATATCATCTCCACCAAACAGGACAAGCTTGCATCTGTTATAGTTTTGGAGAAAAATGTGTTCATTTCATGTATGCGCGAAATGCCTTAAAAATGGCTTTAAAATGGATTTGGAGCATGGAGACGATTATCTCGGGATTGCAAGATAACCAAACAAAACTTTTAGTGGATTTCTACTTATTTTATTAAATATCATCTCCACCAAACAGGACAAGCTTGCATCTGTTATAGTTTTGGAGAAAAATGTGTTCATTTCATGTATGCGCGAAATGCCTTAAAAATGGCTTTAAAATGGATTTGGAGCATGGAGACGATTATCTCGGGATTGCAAGATAACCAAACAAAACCTTTAGTGGATTTCTACTTATTTTATTAAATATCATCTCCACCAAACAGGACAAGCTTGCATGTGTTATAGTTTTGGAGAAAAATGTGTTCATTTCATGTATGCGCAAAATGCCTTTGAAATGGCTTTAAAATGGATTTGGAGCATGGAGACGATTATCTCAGGATGGCAATATAAACAAACGAAACTTTTAGTAGATTTCTACTTATTTTATTAAATATTATCTCCACCAAACAGGACAAGCTTGCATCTGTTATAGTTTTGGAGAAAAATGTGTTCATTTCATGTATGCGCGAAATGCCTTAAAAATGGCTTTAAAATGGATTTGGAGCATGGAGACGATTATCTCGGGATTGCAAGATAACCAAACAAAACTTTTAGTGGATTTCTACTTATTTTATTAAATATCATCTCCACCAAACAGGACAAGCTTGCATCTGTTATAGTTTTGGAGAAAAATGTGTTCATTTCATGTATGCGCGAAATGCCTTAAAAATGGCTTTAAAATGGATTTGGAGCATGGAGACGATTATCTCGGGATTGCAAGATAACCAAACAAAACTTTTAGTGGATTTCTACTTATTTTATTAAATATCATCTCCACCAAACAGGACAAGCTTGGATGTGTTATAGTTTTGGAGAAAAATGTGTTCATTTCATGTATGCGCAAAATGCCTTTGAAATGGCTTTAAAATGGATTTGGAGCATGGAGACGATTATCTCGGGATTGCAAGATAACCAAACAAAACTTTTAGTGGATTTCTACTTATTTTATTAAATATCATCTCCACCAAACAGGACAAGCTTGCATCTGTTATAGTTTTGGAGAAAAATGTGTTCATTTCATGTATGCGCGAAATGCCTTAAAATGGCTTTAAAATGGATTTGGAGCATGGAGACGATTATCTCGGGATTGCAAGATAACCAAACAAAACTTTTAGTGGATTTCTACTTATTTTATTAAATATCATCTCCACCAAACAGGACAAGCTTGCATCTGTTATAGTTTTGGAGAAAAATGTGTTCATTTCATGTATGCGCGAAATGCCTTAAAAATGGCTTTAAAATGGATTTGGAGCATGGAGACGATTATCTCGGGATTGCAAGATAACCAAACAAAACTTTTAGTGGATTTCTACTTATTTTATTAAATATCATCTCCACCAAACAGGACAAGCTTGCATCTGTTATAGTTTTGGAGAAAAATGTGTTCATTTCATGTATGCGCGAAATGCCTTAAAAATGGCTTTAAAATGGATTTGGAGCATGGAGACGATTATCTCGGGATTGCAAGATAACCAAACAAAACTTTTAGTGGATTTCTACTTATTTTATTAAATATCATCTCCACCAAACAGGACAAGCTTGCATCTGTTATAGTTTTGGAGAAAAATGTGTTCATTTCATGTATGCGCGAAATGCCTTAAAAATGGCTTTAAAATGGATTTGGAGCATGGAGACGATTATCTCGGGATTGCAAGATAACCAAACAAAACCTTTAGTGGATTTCTACTTATTTTATTAAATATCATCTCCACCAAACAGGACAAGCTTGCATGTGTTATAGTTTTGGAGAAAAATGTGTTCATTTCATGTATGCGCAAAATGCCTTTGAAATGGCTTTAAAATGGATTTGGAGCATGGAGACGATTATCTCAGGATGGCAATATAAACAAACGAAACTTTTAGTAGATTTCTACTTATTTTATTAAATATTATCTCCACCAAACAGGACAAGCTTGCATCTGTTATAGTTTTGGAGAAAAATGTGTTCATTTCATATATGCGCGAAATGCCTTAAAAATGGCTTTAAAATGGATTTGGAGCATGGAGACGATTATCTCGGGATTGCAAGATAACCAAACAAAACTTTTAGTGGATTGCTACTTATTTTATTAAATATCATCTCCACCAAACAGGACAAGCTTGCATCTGTTATAGTTTTGGAGAAAAATGTGTTCATTTCATGTATGCGCGAAATGCCTTAAAAATGGCTTTAAAATGGATTTGGAGCATGGAGACGATTATCTCGGGATTGCAATATAACCAAACAAAACTTTTAGTGGATTTCTACTTATTTTATTAAATATCATCTCCACCAAACAGGACAAGCTTGCATCTGTTATAGTTTTGGAGAAAAATGTGTTCATTTCATGTATGCGCGAAATGCCTTAACCCCTTAACGACCTTGGACGTACTGAGTACGTCATGGTCACATGGTGCTAAACGACCCATGACGTACTCAGTACGTCCTGGCGAAATCGCGGTCCCGGAGCCCCTGGGAGTGAAATTTGTTTACCTAAACGGTGGATTCGGGAAGGAGGGGACCTCTGCCTGACCTCAGGAGGGGTGGTGCCTCCTCCCCGAACCTACAGAGGCTGTGATTGGTACAGAGGCTGTGATTGGCTGACGAACGCCGCTCAGCCAATTACAGTCACTGTAATGTGTCAGCCATTGAAAATGGCTAACACATTGCAATCCAGCCATAATCAGTGCTGCTGTAGCACTGATGACTGGCTGGAGCTGGGTGAACTTTGTTTCACCCGCCCCCAGCTCTGATTGGAGAGACCGGCCTTGTGACCGATCTCTCCCAATCACTGTGGATCTTGTGCCGTCACCGCTACCCTCAGCTTCACTCCGTCCGTGAAAGCTGATGAGAGCGGTCGCTGCAGGTGCCCATCGGTAAGTTATAGCACCCCCATCCCCCGCCGCTCCCCGCCGAGATCCCCCGCCGCTCCCCGCCGCTCCCCGCCGAGATCCCCCGCCGCTCCCCGCCGAGATCCACCGCCGCTCCCCGCCGAGATCCACCGCCGCTCCCCGCCGAGATCCCCCGCCGCTCCCCGCCGAGATCCCCCGCCGCTCCCCGCCGAGATCCCCCGCCGCTCCCCGCCGAGATCCCCCGCCGCTCCCCGCCGAGATCCACCGCCGCTCCCCGCCGAGATCCACCGCCGCTCCCCGCCGAGATCCACCGCCGCTCCCCGCCGAGATCCACCGCCGCTCCCCGCCGAGATCCACCGCCGAGATCCACCGCCGCTCCCCGCCGAGATCCACCGCCGCTCCCCGCCGAGATCCACCGCCGCTCCCCGCCGAGATCCACCGCCGCTCCCCGCCGAGATCCACCGCCGCTCCCCGCCGAGATCCACCGCCGCTCCCCGCCGAGATCCACCGCCGCTCCCCGCCGATCCACCGCTGGTCGCCACGCCGCTTTACACGCCGCTGTCCCTGCCCGCCACGCCGCTGTTCCCGCCGCTGTCCCTGCCCGCCGATCCACCTCTGCTGCCCGCCACGCCGCTGTCCCTGGTCGCCACCGTCCCCTTTCAGTCGCACCCACCTTTTTCAGCCGCCGCTGCCCCCGATCGGCCGCCGCCTCCATCGGCTGCCACTGCACCTAATCGGCTCCCCCCCTCCATGTGCTGCCTCCCCCCTCCATGTGCTGCCTCCCCTCCCCCCCTCCATGTGCTGCCTCCCCCCCTCCATGTGCTGCCTCCCCTCCCCCCCTCCATGTGCTGCCTCCCCTTCCCCCCTCCATGTGCTGCCTCCCCTTCCCCCCTCCATGTGCTGCCTCCCCTCCCCCCCTCCATGTGCTGCCTCCCCCCTCCCCTCCCCCCCTCCATGTGCTGCCTCCCCCCTCCCCCCTCCATGTGCTGCCTTCCCCCCTCCATGTGCTGCCTCCCCCCCATGTGCTGCCTCCCCCCATGTGCTGCCTCCCCCCCATGTGCTGCCTCCCCCCCCATGTGCTGCCTCCCCCCCATGTGCTGCCTCCCCCCCATGTGCTGCCTCCCCCCCCATGTGCTGCCTCCCCCCCCATGTGCTGCCTCCCCCCCCATGTGCTGCCTCCCCCCCATGTGCTGCCTCCCCCCCCATGTGCTGCCTCCCCCCCCATGTGCTGCCTCCCCCCCATGTGCTGCCTCCCCCCCCATGTGCTGCCTCCCCCCCCATGTGCTGCCTCCCCCCCCCATGTGCTGCCTCCCCCCCCCCATGTGCTGCCTCCCCCCCATGTGCTGCCTCCCCCCCCATGTGCTGCCTCCCCCCCCATGTGCTGCCTCCCCCCCCATGTGCTGCCTCCCCCCCCATGTGCTGCCTCCCCCCCCATGTGCTGCCTCCCCCCCCCATGTGCTGCCTCCCCCCTCCCTCCATGTGCTGCCTCCCCCCCCATGTGCTGCCTCCCCCCTCCCATCAGACTCTGCCCCCCTCCCTGATCTGCTGCCTGCTCTCTCCCATCCTTTTCACCCTCCTTCATCTGCTGCCTCTTCTGTCTGCTGTGATTCTGCTGCCTAGATCCATCCTGTAAGGTAGGTATCCCCATCTCACCCCCCCATCCTCTGCCGCTCCTCCATCCGCTGCGCCATTTCCCATCATCCATCCGCTGCGCCCTTTCCCATCCTCTGCCGCTCCTCCACCCGCTGCGCCCTTTCCCATCTTCCATCCGCTGCGCCCTTTCCCATCTTCCACCCGCTGCGCCCTTTCCCATCTTCCATCCGCTGCGCTCTTTCTCATCTGCCGCCCCGCCCTCTCGCATCGCATTATCCAGCGCAGTTGCTCGCTTCCAGACTGCAGTGGATGATGCGATACGAGACTCGTGCATTGCTCTCACGTTTGGCACTGGTCTTAGTGGCAGGCGCTCTTTTTTTTTTTTTTTTTTACTGATGTCTGTATTTTTTATTTCGCCAAACTAATTTTTTTTGTATGGGGGGGGGGCTAGTTTCCAAAATGGGATCACATGTGGGGGAGCTCCATTGTTTAGGCACCTCAGGGGGGTCTCCAAATGAAACATGGCGTCTGCTAATAATTCCAATCAAATTTACTGTGAAATGGCGCTCCTTCTCTTCTGAGCCCCGCCGTACGCCCAAACAATTGATTTCCACCACATATGAGGTATCGTCGTACTCAGGAGAAATTGCACAATACATTTTATGGTGCATTTTTTTCTGATACCCTTGTGGAAAAAAAAGCTACCTGTTTGAAAAAACAATTTTGTGGTAAAAAAAAAGAATAAAATATTTTCACGGCTGAACATTACAAACGCTTGTGAAGCCTCCAGGGGTTCAAAGTGCTCACTAAACAGCTAGATAAATTCCATGAGGGGTCTAGTTTCCAAAATGGGGTCAATTGTGGGGGAGCTCCATTGTTTAGGCACTTCAGGGGGGTCTCCAAATGAAACATGGCGTCCGCTAATAATTCCAACCAATTTTGCTGTGAAATGGCGCTCCTTGCCTTCCGAGTCCTGCCGTGCGCCCAAACATTTGATTTCCACCACATATGGGGTATCTGCGTACTCAGGAGAAAATGCACCATAAATTTTATGGTGCATTTTTTCCTGATACCCTTGTGATAAAAAAAGCTACCTGGTTGAAGCAACAGTTTTGTGGTAAAAAAATTTTTTTTTCTTTTCACGGCTCAACGTTATAAACTTCTGTGAAGCCCCCAGGGGTTCAAAGTGCACATCAAACATCTAGAAAAAATATTTGAGGGCTCTAGTTTCCAAAATGGGGTCATTTGTGGGGGAGCTCCATTGTTTAGGCACCTCAGGGGGTCTTCAAACCCGACATGGCGTCCGCTAATGAGTGCAGCTAATTTTGCACTCAAAAATTCAAATTGCGCTCCTTGCCTTCCGAGTCCTGCCGTGCGCCCAAACATTTGATTACCACCACATATGGGGTATCTGCGTACTCAGGAGAAAATGCACGATACATTTTATGATGCATTTTTCCTGATACCCTTGTGAAAATACTAATTTTTATGGCTAAAGTAACATTTTTGTGTTAAAAAAGTAAAATTTTCATTTTTTCGTCTACATTGCTTTGGTTGCTGTGAAGCTCCTAAAGGGTTAATAAACTTCTTGGATGTGGTTTTGAGCAGAGTGAGGGGTGCAGATTTTAGAATTGGGTCACTTTTGGGTATTTTCTGTCGCCTAGGTTTCTCAAATCACTCCAAATGTGATGTGGTACCTAAACAATTTTTTTTTGTAAATTTTGTTGGAAAAATGAGAAATTGGTGATGAACTTTGAACCCTTCTAACTTCCTAACGGAATTTTTTTTTTTCTCAAAAATTGCGCTGGTGTAAAGTAGACATGTGGGAAATGTTATTTAGTAACTTTTCTGTGTGACATATTTCTCAGATTTATGGGCATAAAATTTCAAATTTTGAAAATTGCAAAATTTTCAAAATTTTCGCTAAATTTCCGAAATTTTCACAAATAAACGCAAAACATATCGGCCTAAATTTACCACTGACATGAAGTACAATATGTCACGAAAAAACAATGTCAGAATCGCCAGGATCCGTTGAAGTGTTCCAGAGTTATAACCTGTCAAAGTGACACTGGTCAAAATTGCAAAAAATGGCCGGGTCTTTAAGGTGAAAACAGGCTGGGGGCTGAAGGGGTTAAAAATGGCTTTAAAATGGATTTGGAGCATGGAGACGATTATCTCGGGATTGCAAGATAACCAAACAAAACTTTTAGTGGATTTCTACTTATTTTATTAAATATCATCTCCACCAAACAGGACAAGCTTGCATCTGTTATAGTTTTGGAGAAAAATGTGTTCATTTCATGTATGCGCGAAATGCCTTAAAAATGGCTTTAAAATGGATTTGGAGCATGGAGACGATTATCTCGGGATTGCAATATAACCAAACAAAACTTTTAGTGGATTTCTACTTATTTTATTAAATATCATCTCCACCAAACAGGACAAGCTTGCATCTGTTATAGTTTTGGAGAAAAATGTGTTCATTTCATGTATGCGCGAAATGCCTTAAAAATGGCTTTAAATTGGATTTGGAGCATGGAGACGATTATCTCGGGATTGCAAGATAACCAAACAAAACTTTTAGTGGATTTCTACTTATTTTATTAAATATCATCTCCACCAAACAGGACAAGCTTGCATCTGTTATAGTTTTGGAGAAAAATGTGTTCATTTCATGTATGCGCGAAATGCCTTAAAAATGGCTTTAAAATGGATTTGGAGCATGGAGACGATTATCTCGGGATTGCAAGATAACCAAACAAAACTTTTAGTGGATTTCTACTTATTTTATTAAATATCATCTCCACCAAACAGGACAAGCTTGCATCTGTTATAGTTTTGGAGAAAAATGTGTTCATTTGATGTATGCGCGAAATGCCTTAAAAATGGCTTTAAAATGGATTTGGAGCATGGAGACGATTATCTCGGGATTGCAAGATAACCAAACAAAACTTTTAGTGGATTTCTACTTATTTTATTAAATATCATCTCCACCAAACAGGACAAGCTTGCATGTGTTATAGTTTTGGAGAAAAATGTGTTCATTTCATGTATGCGCGAAATGCCTTAAAAATGGCTTTAAAATGGATTTGGAGCATGGAGACGATTATCTCGGGATTGCAAGATAACCAAACAAAACTTTTAGTGGATTTCTACTTATTTTATTAAATATCATCTCCACCAAACAGGACAAGCTTGCATCTATTATAGTTTTGGAGAAAAATGTGTTCATTTCATGTATGCGCGAAATGCCTTAAAAATGGCTTTAAAATGGATTTGGAGCATGGAGACGATTATCTCGGGATTGCAAGATAACCAAACAAAACTTTTAGTGGATTTCTACTTATTTTATTAAATATCATCTCCACCAAACAGGACAAGCTTGCATCTGTTATAGTTTTGGAGAAAAATGTGTTCATTTCATGTATGCGCGAAATGCCTTAAAAATGGCTTTAAAATGGATTTGGAGCATGGAGACGATTATCTCGGGATTGCAAGATAACCAAACAAAACTTTTAGTGGATTTCTACTTATTTTATTAAATATCATCTCCACCAAACAGGACAAGCTTGCATCTGTTATAGTTTTGGAGAAAAATGTGTTCATTTCATGTATGCGCGAAATGCCTTAAAAATGGCTTTAAAATGGATTTGGAGCATGGAGACGATTATCTCGGGATTGCAAGATAACCAAACAAAACTTTTAGTGGATTTCTACTTATTTTATTAAATATCATCTCCACCAAACAGGACAAGCTTGGATGTGTTATAGTTTTGGAGAAAAATGTGTTCATTTCATGTATGCGCGAAATGCCTTAAAAATGGCTTTAAAATGGATTAGGAACATGGAGACGATTATCTCGGGATTGCAAGATAACCAAACAAAACTTTTAGTGGATTTCTACATATTTTATTAAATATCATCTCCACCAAACAGGACAAGCTTGCATCTGTTATAGGTTTGGAGAAAAATGTGTTCATTTCATGTATGCGCGAAATGCCTTAAAAATGGCTTTAAAATGGATTTGGAGCATGGAGACGATTATCTCGGGATTGCAATATAACCAAACAAAACTTTTAGTGGATTTCTACTTATTTTATTAAATATCATCTCCACCAAACAGGACAAGCTTGCATCTGTTATAGTTTTGGAGAAAAATGTGTTCATTTCATGTATGCGCGAAATGCCTTAAAAATGGCTTTAAAATGGATTTGGAGCATGGAGACGATTATCTCGGGATTGCAAGATAACCAAACAAAACTTTTAGTGGATTTCTATTTATTTTATTAAATATCATCTCCACCAAACAGGACAAGCTTGCATCTGTTATAGTTTTGGAGAAAAATGTGTTCATTTCATGTATGCGCGAAATGCCTTAAAAATGGCTTTAAAATGGATTTGGAGCATGGAGACGATTATCTCGGGATTGCAATATAAGCAAACAAAACTTTTAGTGGATTTCCACTTATTTTATTAAATATCATCTCCACCAAACAGGACAAGCTTGCATCTGTTATAGTTTTGGAGAAAAATGTGTTCATTTCATGTATGCGCGAAATGCCTTAAAAATGGCTTTAAAATGGATTTGGAGCATGGAGACGATTATCTCGGGATTGCAAGATAACCAAACAAAACTTTTAGTGGATTTCTACTTATTTTATTAAATATCATCTCCATCAAACAGGACAAGCTTGCATCTGTTATAGTTTTGGAGAAAAATGTGTTCATTTCATGTATGCGCGAAATGCCTTAAAAATGGCTTTAAAATGGATTTGGAGCATGGAGACGATTATCTCGGGATTGCAAGATAACCAAACAAAACTTTTAGTGGATTTCTACTTATTTTATTAAATATCATCTCCACCAAACAGGACAAGCTTGCATCTGTTATAGTTTTGGAGAAAAATGTGTTCATTTCATGTATGCGCGAAATGCCTTAAAAATGGCTTTAAAATGGATTTGGAGCATGGAGACGATTATCTCGGGATTGCAATATAACCAAACAAAACTTTTAGTGGATTTCTACTTATTTTATTAAATATCATCTCCACCAAACAGGACAAGCTTGCATCTGTTATAGTTTTGGAGAAAAATGTGTTCATTTCATGTATGCGAGAAATGCCTTAAAAATGGCTTTAAAATGGATTTGGAGCATGGAGACGATTATCTCGGGATTGCAAGATAACCAAACAAAAATTTTAGTGGATTTCTACTTATTTTATTAAATATCATCTCCACCAAACAGGACAAGCTTGCATCTGTTATAGTTTTGGAGAAAAATGTGTTCATTTCATGTATGCGCGAAATGCCTTAAAAATGGCTTTAAATTGGATTTGGAGCATGGAGACGATTATCTCGGGATTGCAAGATAACCAAACAAAACTTTTAGTGGATTTCTACTTATTTTATTAAATATCATCTCCACCAAACAAGACAAGCTTGCATCTGTTATAGTTTTGGAGAAAAATGTGTTCATTTCATGTATGCGCGAAATGCCTTAAAAATGGCTTTAAAATGGATTTGGAGCATGGAGACGATTATCTCGGGATTGCAAGATAACCAAACAAAACTTTTAGTGGATTTCTACTTATTTTATTAAATATCATCTCCACCAAACAGAACAAGCTTGCATGTGTTATAGTTTTGGAGAAAAATGTGTTCATTTCATGTATGCGCAAAATGCCTTTGAAATGGCTTTAAAATGGATTTGGAGCATGGAGACGATTATCTCGGGATTGCAAGATAACCAAACAAAACTTTTAGTGGATTTCTACTTATTTTATTAAATATCATCTCCACCAAACAGGACAAGCTTGCATCTGTTATAGTTTTGGAGAAAAATGTGTTCATTTCATGTATGCGCGAAATGCCTTAAAAATGGCTTTAAAATGGATTTGGAGCATGGAGACGATTATCTCGGGATTGCAAGATAACCAAACAAAACTTTTAGTGGATTTCTACTTATTTTATTAAATATCATCTCCACCAAACAGGACAAGCTTGCATCTATTATAGTTTTGGAGAAAAATGTGTTCATTTCATGTATGCGCGAAATGCCTTAAAAATGGCTTTAAAATGGATTTGGAGCATGGAGACGATTATCTCGGGATTGCAATATAACCAAACAAAACTTTTAGTGGATTTCTACTTATTTTATTAAATATCATCTCCACCAAACAGGACAAGCTTGCATCTGTTATAGTTTTGGAGAAAAATGTGTTCATTTCATGTATGCGCGAAATGCCTTAAAAATGGCTTTAAAATGGATTTGGAGCATGGAGACGATTATCTCGGGATTGCAATATAACCAAACAAAACTTTTAGTGGATTTCTACTTATTTTATTAAATATCATCTCCACCAAACAGGACAAGCTTGCATCTGTTATAGTTTTGGAGAAAAATGTGTTCATTTCATGTATGCGCGAAATGCCTTAAAAATGGCTTTAAAATGGATTTGGAGCATGGAGACGATTATCTCGGGATTGCAAGATAACCAAACAAAACTTTTAGTGGATTTCTACTTATTTTATTAAATATCATCTCCACCAAACAGGACAAGCTTGCATCTGTTATAGTTTTGGAGAAAAATGTGTTCATTTCATGTATGCGCGAAATGCCTTAAAAATGGCTTTGAAATGGATTTGGAGCATGGAGACGATTATCTCGGGATTGCAAGATAACCAAACAAAACTTTTAGTGGATTTCTACTTATTTTATTAAATATCATCTCCACCAAACAGGACAAGCTTGCATCTGTTATAGTTTTGGAGAAAAATGTGTTCATTTCATGTATGCGCGAAATGCCTTAAAAATGGCTTTAAAATGGATTTGGAGCATGGAGACGATTATCTCGGGATTGCAATATAACCAAACAAAACTTTTAGTGGATTTCTACTTATTTTATTAAATATCATCTCCACCAAACAGGACAAGCTTGCATCTGTTATAGTTTTGGAGAAAAATGTGTTCATTTCATGTATGCGAGAAATGCCTTAAAAATGGCTTTAAAATGGATTTGGAGCATGGAGACGATTATCTCGGGATTGCAAGATAACCAAACAAAAATTTTAGTGGATTTCTACTTATTTTATTAAATATCATCTCCACCAAACAGGACAAGCTTGCATCTGTTATAGTTTTGGAGAAAAATGTGTTCATTTCATGTATGCGCGAAATGCCTTAAAAATGGCTTTAAAATGGATTTGGAGCATGGAGACGATTATCTCGGGATTGCAAGATAACCAAACAAAACTTTTAGTGGATTTCTACTTATTTTATTAAATATCATCTCCACCAAACAAGACAAGCTTGCATCTGTTATAGTTTTGGAGAAAAATGTGTTCATTTCATGTATGCGCGAAATGCCTTAAAAATGGCTTTAAAATGGATTTGGAGCATGGAGACGATTATCTCGGGATTGCAAGATAACCAAACAAAACTTTTAGTGGATTTCTACTTATTTTATTAAATATCATCTCCACCAAACAGGACAAGCTTGCATGTGTTATAGTTTTAGAGAAAAATGTGTTCATTTCATGTATGCGCAAAATGCCTTTGAAATGGCTTTAAAATGGATTTGGAGCATGGAGACGATTATCTCGGGATTGCAAGATAACCAAACAAAACTTTTAGTGGATTTCTACTTATTTTATTAAATATCATCTCCACCAAACAGGACAAGCTTGCATCTGTTATAGTTTTGGAGAAAAATGTGTTCATTTCATGTATGCGCGAAATGCCTTAAAAATGGCTTTAAAATGGATTTGGAGCATGGAGACGATTATCTCGGGATTGCAAGATAACCAAACAAAACTTTTAGTGGATTTCTACTTATTTTATTAAATATCATCTCCACCAAACAGGAGAAGCTTGCATCTGTTATAGTTTTGGAGAAAAATGTGTTCATTTCATGTATGCGCGAAATGCCTTAAAAATGGCTTTAAAATGGATTTGGAGCATGGAGACGATTATCTCGGGATTGCAATATAAGCAAACAAAACTTTTAGTGGATTTCCACTTATTTTATTAAATATCATCTCCACCAAACAGGACAAGCTTGCATCTGTTATAGTTTTGGAGAAAAATGTGTTCATTTCATGTATGCGCGAAATGCCTTAAAAATGGCTTTAAAATGGATTTGGAGCATGGAGACGATAATCTCGGGATTGCAAGATAACCAAACAAAAATTTTAGTGGATTTCTACTTATTTTATTAAATATCATCTCCACCAAACAGGACAAGCTTGCATCTGTTATAGTTTTGGAGAAAAATGTGTTCATTTCATGTATGCGCGAAATGCCTTAAAAATGGCTTTAAAATGGATTTGGAGCATGGAGACGATTATCTCGGGATTGCAAGATAACCAAACAAAACTTTTAGTGGATTTCTACTTATTTTATTAAATAGCATCTCCACCAAACAAGACAAGCTTGCATCTGTTATAGTTTTGGAGAAAAATGTGTTCATTTCATGTATGCGCGAAATGCCTTAAAAATGGCTTTAAAATGGATTTGGAGCATGGAGACGATTATCTCGGGATTGCAAGATAACCAAACAAAACTTTTAGTGGATTTCTACTTATTTTATTAAATATCATCTCCATCAAACAGGACAAGCTTGCATCTGTTATAGTTTTGGAGAAAAATGTGTTCATTTCATGTATGCGCGAAATGCCTTAAAAATGGCTTTAAAATGGATTTGGAGCATGGAGACGATTATCTCGGGATTGCAAGATAACCAAACAAAACTTTTAGTGGATTTCTACTTATTTTATTAAATATCATCTCCACCAAACAGGACAAGCTTGCATCTGTTATAGTTTTGGAGAAAAATGTGTTCATTTCATGTATGCGCGAAATGCCTTAAAAATGGCTTTAAAATGGATTTGGAGCATGGAGACGATTATCTCGGGATTGCAATATAACCAAACAAAACTTTTAGTGGATTTCTACTTATTTTATTAAATATCATCTCCACCAAACAGGACAAGCTTGCATCTGTTATAGTTTTGGAGAAAACTGTGTTCATTTCATGTATGCGAGAAATGCCTTAAAAATGGCTTTAAAATGGATTTGGAGCATGGAGACGATTATCTCGGGATTGCAAGATAACCAAACAAAAATTTTAGTGGATTTCTACTTATTTTATTAAATATCATCTCCACCAAACAGGACAAGCTTGCATCTGTTATAGTTTTGGAGAAAAATGTGTTCATTTCATGTATGCGCGAAATGCCTTAAAAATGGCTTTAAAATGGATTTGGAGCATGGAGACGATTATCTCGGGATTGCAAGATAACCAAACAAAACTTTTAGTGGATTTCTACTTATTTTATTAAATATCATCTCCACCAAACAAGACAAGCTTGCATCTGTTATAGTTTTGGAGAAAAATGTGTTCATTTCATGTATGCGCGAAATGCCTTAAAAATGGCTTTAAAATGGATTTGGAGCATGGAGACGATTATCTCGGGATTGCAAGATAACCAAACAAAACGTTTAGTGGATTTCTACTTATTTTATTAAATATCATCTCCACCAAACAGGACAAGCTTGCATGTGTTATAGTTTTGGAGAAAAATGTGTTCATTTCATGTATGCGCAAAATGCCTTTGAAATGGCTTTAAAATGGATTTGGAGCATGGAGACGATTATCTCGGGATTGCAAGATAACCAAACAAAACTTTTAGTGGATTTCTACTTATTTTATTAAATATCATCTCCACCAAACAGGACAAGCTTGCATCTATTATAGTTTTGGAGAAAAATGTGTTCATTTCATGTATGCGCGAAATGCCTTAAAAATGGCTTTAAAATGGATTTGGAGCATGGAGACGATTATCTCGGGATTGCAAGATAACCAAACAAAACTTTTAGTGGATTTCTACTTATTTTATTAAATATCATCTCCACCAAACAGGACAAGCTTGCATGTGTTATAGTTTTGGAGAAAAATGTGTTCATTTCATGTATGCGCAAAATGCCTTTGAAATGGCTTTAAAATGGATTTGGAGCATGGAGACGATTATCTCGGGATTGCAAGATAACCAAACAAAACTTTTAGTGGATTTCTACTTATTTTATTAAATATCATCTCCACCAAACAGGACAAGCTTGCATCTATTATAGTTTTGGAGAAAAATGTGTTCATTTCATGTATGCGCGAAATGCCTTAAAAATGGCTTTAAAATGGATTTGGAGCATGGAGACGATTATCTCGGGATTGCAATATAACCAAACAAAACTTTTAGTGGATTTCTACTTATTTTATTAAATATCATCTCCACCAAACAGGACAAGCTTGCATCTGTTATAGTTTTGGAGAAAAATGTGTTCATTTCATGTATGCGCGAAATGCCTTAAAAATGGCTTTAAAATGGATTTGGAGCATGGAGACGATTATCTCGGGATTGCAAGATAACCAAACAAAACTTTTAGTGGATTTCTACTTATTTTATTAAATATCATCTCCACCAAACAGGACAAGCTTGCATCTGTTATAGTTTTGGAGAAAAATGTGTTCATTTCATGTATGCGCGAAATGCCTTAAAAATGGCTTTAAAATGGATTTGGAGCATGGAGACGATTATCTCGGGATTGCAAGATAACCAAACAAAACTTTTAGTGGATTTCTACTTATTTTATTAAATATCATCTCCACCAAACAGGACAAGCTTGGATGTGTTATAGTTTTGGAGAAAAATGTGTTCATTTCATGTATGCGCAAAATGCCTTTGAAATGGCTTTAAAATGGATTTGGAGCATGGAGACGATTATCTCGGGATTGCAAGATAACCAAACAAAACTTTTAGTGGATTTCTACTTATTTTATTAAATATCATCTCCACCAAACAGGACAAGCTTGCATCTGTTATAGTTTTGGAGAAAAATGTGTTCATTTCATGTATGCGCGAAATGCCTTAAAAATGGCTTTAAAATGGATTTGGAGCATGGAGACGATTATCTCGGGATTGCAAGATAACCAAACAAAACTTTTAGTGGATTTCTACTTATTTTATTAAATATCATCTCCACCAAACAGGACAAGCTTGCATCTGTTATAGTTTTGGAGAAAAATGTGTTCATTTCATGTATGCGCGAAATGCCTTAAAATTGGCTTTAAAATGGATTTGGAGCATGGAGACGATTATCTCGGGATTGCAAGATAACCAAACAAAACTTTTAGTGGATTTCTACTTATTTTATTAAATATCATCTCCACCAAACAGGACAAGCTTGCATCTGTTATAGTTTTGGAGAAAAATGTGTTCATTTCATGTATGCGCGAAATGCCTTAAAAATGGCTTTAAAATGGATTTGGAGCATGGAGACGATTATCTCGGGATTGCAAGATAACCAAACAAAACTTTTAGTGGATTTCTACTTATTTTATTAAATATCATCTCCACCAAACAGGACAAGCTTGCATCTGTTATAGTTTTGGAGAAAAATGTGTTCATTTCATGTATGCGCGAAATGCCTTAAAAATGGCTTTAAAATGGATTTGGAGCATGGAGACGATTATCTCGGGATTGCAATATAACCAAACAAAACTTTTAGTGGATTTCTACTTATTTTATTAAATATCATCTCCACCAAACAGGACAAGCTTGCATCTGTTATAGTTTTGGAGAAAAATGTGTTCATTTCATGTATGCGCGAAATGCCTTAAAAATGGCTTTAAAATGGATTTGGAGCATGGAGACGATTATCTCGGGATTGCAAGATAACCAAACAAAACTTTTAGTGGATTTCTACTTATTTTATTAAATATCATCTCCACCAAACAGGACAAGCTTGCATCTGTTATTGTTTTGGAGAAAAATGTGTTCATTTCATGTATGCGCGAAATGCCTTAAAAATGGCTTTAAAATGGATTTGGAGCATGGAGACGATTATCTCGGGATTGCAAGATAACCAAACAAAACTTTTAGTGGATTTCTACTTATTTTATTAAATATCATCTCCACCAAACAGGACAAGCTTGCATCTGTTATAGTTTTGGAGAAAAATGTGTTCATTTGATGTATGCGCGAAATGCCTTAAAAATGGCTTTAAAATGGATTTGGAGCATGAAGACGATTATCTCGGGATTGCAAGATAACCAAACAAAACTTTTAGTGGATTTCTACTTATTTTATTAAATATCATCTCCACCAAACAGGACAAGCTTGCATGTGTTATAGTTTTGGAGAAAAATGTGTTCATTTCATGTATGCGCAAAATGCCTTTGAAATGGCTTTAAAATGGATTTGGAGCATGGAGATGATTATCTCAGGATGGCAATATAAACAAACGAAACTTTTAGTAGATTTCTACTTATTTTATTAAATATTATCTCCACCAAACAGGACAAGCTTGCATCTGTTATAGTTTTGGAGAAAAATGTGTTCATTTCATGTATGCGCGAAATGCCTTAAAAATGGCTTTAAAATGGATTTGGAGCATGGAGACGATTATCTCGGGATTGCAAGATAACCAAACAAAACTTTTAGTGGATTTCTACTTATTTTATTAAATATCATCTCCACCAAACAGGACAAGCTTGCATGTGTTATAGTTTTGGAGAAAAATGTGTTCATTTCATGTATGCGCAAAATGCCTTTGAAATGGCTTTAAAATGGATTTGGAGCATGGAGACGATTATCTCAGGATGGCAATATAAACAAACGAAACTTTTAGTAGATTTCTACTTATTTTATTAAATATTATCTCCACCAAACAGGACAAGCTTGCATCTGTTATAGTTTTGGAGAAAAATGTGTTCATTTCATGTATGCGCGAAATGCCTTAAAAATGGCTTTAAAATGGATTTGGAGCATGGAGACGATTATCTCGGGATTGCAAGATAACCAAACAAAACTTTTAGTGGATTTCTACTTATTTTATTAAATATCATCTCCACCAAACAGGACAAGCTTGCATCTGTTATAGTTTTGGAGAAAAATGTGTTCATTTCATGTATGCGCGAAATGCCTTAAAAATGGCTTTAAAATGGATTTGGAGCATGGAGACGATTATCTCGGGATTGCAAGATAACCAAACAAAACTTTTAGTGGATTTCTACTTATTTTATTAAATATCATCTCTACCAAACAGGACAAGCTTGCATCTGTTATAGTTTTGGAGAAAAATGTGTTCATTTCATGTATGCGCGAAATGCCTTAAAAATGGCTTTAAAATGGATTTGGAGCATGGAGACGATTATCTCGGGATTGCAATATAACCAAACAAAACTTTTAGTGGATTTCTACTTATTTTATTAAATATCATCTCCACCAAACAGGACAAGCTTGCATCTGTTATAGTTTTGGAGAAAAATGTGTTCATTTCATGTATGCGCGAAATGCCTTAAAAATGGCTTTAAAATGGATTTGGAGCATGGAGACGATTATCTCGGGATTGCAAGATAACCAAACAAAACTTTTAGTGGATTTCTATTTATTTTATTAAATATCATCTCCACCAAACAGGACAAGCTTGCATCTGTTATAGTTTTGGAGAAAAATGTGTTCATTTCATGTATGCGCGAAATGCCTTAAAAATGGCTTTAAAATGGATTTGGAGCATGGAGACGATTATCTCGGGATTGCAAGATAACCAAACAAAACTTTTAGTGGATTTCTACTTATTTTATTAAATATCATCTCCACCAAACAGGACAAGCTTGCATCTGTTATAGTTTTGGAGAAAAATGTGTTCATTTCATGTATGCGCGAAATGCCTTAAAAATGGCTTTAAAATGGATTTGGAGCATGGAGACGATTATCTCGGGATTGCAAGATAACCAAACAAAACTTTTAGTGGATTTCTACTTATTTTATTAAATATCATCTCCACCAAACAGGACAAGCTTGCATCTGTTATAGTTTTGGAGAAAAATGTGTTCATTTCATGTATGCGCGAAATGCCTTAAAAATGGCTTTAAAATGGATTTGGAGCATGGAGACGATTATCTCGGGATTGCAAGATAACCAAACAAAACTTTTAGTGGATTTCTACTTATTTTATTAAATATCATCTCCACCAAACAGGACAAGCTTGCATCTGTTATAGTTTTGGAGAAAAATGTGTTCATTTCATGTATGCGCGAAATGCCTTAAAAATGGCTTTAAAATGGATTTGGAGCATGGAGACGATTATCTCGGGATTGCAAGATAACCAAACAAAACTTTTAGTGGATTTCTACTTATTTTATTAAATATCATCTCCACCAAACAGGACAAGCTTGCATCTGTTATAGTTTTGGAGAAAAATGTGTTCATTTGATGTATGCGCGAAATGCCTTAAAAATGGCTTTAAAATGGATTTGGAGCATGGAGACGATTATCTCGGGATTGCAAGATAACCAAACAAAACTTTTAGTGGATTTCTACTTATTTTATTAACTATCATCTCCACCAAACAGGACAAGCTTGCATGTGTTATAGTTTTGGAGAAAAATGTGTTCATTTCATGTATGCGCGAAATGCCTTAAAAATGGCTTTAAAATGGATTTGGAGCATGGAGACGATTATCTCGGGATTGCAAGATAACCAAACAAAACTTTTAGTGGATTTCTACTTATTTTATTAAATATCATCTCCACCAAACAGACAAGCTTGAATCTATTATAGTTTTGGAGAAAAATGTGTTCATTTCATGTATGCGCGAAATGCCTTAAAAATGGCTTTAAAATGGATTTGGAGCATGGAGACGATTATCTCGGGATTGCAATATAACCAAACAAAACTTTTAGTGGATTTCTACTTATTTTATTAAATATCATCTCCACCAAACAGGACAAGCTTGCATCTGTTATAGTTTTGGAGAAAAATGTGTTCATTTCATGTATGCGCGAAATGCCTTAAAAATGGCTTTAAAATGGATTTGGAGCATGGAGACGATTATCTCGGGATTGCAAGATAACCAAACAAAACTTTTAGTGGATTTCTACTTATTTTATTAAATATCATCTCCACCAAACAGGACAAGCTTGCATCTGTTATAGTTTTGGAGAAAAATGTGTTCATTTCATGTATGCGCGAAATGCCTTAAAAATGGCTTTAAAATGGATTTGGAGCATGGAGACGATTATCTCGGGATTGCAAGATAACCAAACAAAACTTTTAGTGGATTTCTACTTATTTTATTAAATATCATCTCCACCAAACAGGACAAGCTTGCATCTGTTATAGTTTTGGAGAAAAATGTGTTCATTTCATGTATGCGCGAAATGCCTTAAAAATGGCTTTAAAATGGATTTGGAGCATGGAGACGATTATCTCGGGATTGCAAGATAACCAAACAAAACTTTTAGTGGATTTCTACTTATTTTATTAAATATCATCTCCACCAAACAGGACAAGCTTGGATGTGTTATAGTTTTGGAGAAAAATGTGTTCATTTCATGTATGCGCGAAATGCCTTAAAAATGGCTTTAAAATGGATTAGGAGCATGGAGACGATTATCTCGGGATTGCAAGATAACCAAACAAAACTTTTAGTGGATTTCTACATATTTTATTAAATATCATCTCCACCAAACAGGACAAGCTTGCATCTGTTATAGGTTTGGAGAAAAATGTGTTCATTTCATGTATGCGCGAAATGCCTTAAAAATGGCTTTAAAATGGATTTGGAGCATGGAGACGATTATCTCGGGATTGCAATATAACCAAACAAAACTTTTAGTGGATTTCTACTTATTTTATTAAATATCATCTCCACCAAACAGGACAAGCTTGCATCTGTTATAGTTTTGGAGAAAAATGTGTTCATTTCATGTATGCGCGAAATGCCTTAAAAATGGCTTTAAAATGGATTTGGAGCATGGAGACGATTATCTCGGGATTGCAAGATAACCAAACAAAACTTTTAGTGGATTTCTATTTATTTTATTAAATATCATCTCCACCAAACAGGACAAGCTTGCATCTGTTATAGTTTTGGAGAAAAATGTGTTCATTTCATGTATGCGCGAAATGCCTTAAAAATGGCTTTAAAATGGATTTGGAGCATGGAGACGATTATCTCGGGATTGCAAGATAACCAAACAAAACTTTTAGTGGATTTCTACTTATTTTATTAAATATCATCTCCACCAAACAGGACAAGCTTGCATCTGTTATAGTTTTGGAGAAAAATGTGTTCATTTCATGTATGCGCGAAATGCCTTAAAAATGGCTTTAAAATGGATTTGGAGCATGGAGACGATTATCTCGGGATTGCAAGATAACCAAACAAAACTTTTAGTGGATTTCTACTTATTTTATTAAATATCATCTCCACCAAACAGGACAAGCTTGCATCTGTTATAGTTTTGGAGAAAAATGTGTTCATTTGATGTATGCGCGAAATGCCTTAAAAATGGCTTTAAAATGGATTTGGAGCATGGAGACGATTATCTCGGGATTGCAAGATAACCAAACAAAACTTTTAGTGGATTTCTACTTATTTTATTAAATATCATCTCCACCAAACAGGACAAGCTTGCATGTGTTATAGTTTTGGAGAAAAATGTGTTCATTTCATGTATGCGCGAAATGCCTTAAAAATGGCTTTAAAATGGATTTGGAGCATGGAGACGATTATCTCGGGATTGCAAGATAACCAAACAAAACTTTTAGTGGATTTCTACTTATTTTATTAAATATCATCTCCACCAAACAGGACAAGCTTGCATCTATTATAGTTTTGGAGAAAAATGTGTTCATTTCATGTATGCGCGAAATGCCTTAAAAATGGCTTTAAAATGGATTTGGAGCATGGAGACGATTATCTCGGGATTGCAATATAACCAAACAAAACTTTTAGTGGATTTCTACTTATTTTATTAAATATCATCTCCACCAAACAGGACAAGCTTGCATCTGTTATAGTTTTGGAGAAAAATGTGTTCATTTCATGTATGCGCGAAATGCCTTAAAAATGGCTTTAAAATGGATTTGGAGCATGGAGACGATTATCTCGGGATTGCAAGATAACCAAACAAAACTTTTAGTGGATTTCTACTTATTTTATTAAATATCATCTCCACCAAACAGGACAAGCTTGCATCTGTTATAGTTTTGGAGAAAAATGTGTTCATTTCATGTATGCGCGAAATGCCTTAAAAATGGCTTTAAAATGGATTTGGAGCATGGAGACGATTATCTCGGGATTGCAAGATAACCAAACAAAACTTTTAGTGGATTTCTACTTATTTTATTAAATATCATCTCCACCAAACAGGACAAGCTTGCATCTGTTATAGTTTTGGAGAAAAATGTGTTCATTTCATGTATGCGCGAAATGCCTTAAAAATGGCTTTAAAATGGATTTGGAGCATGGAGACGATTATCTCGGGATTGCAAGATAACCAAACAAAACTTTTAGTGGATTTCTACTTATTTTATTAAATATCATCTCCACCAAACAGGACAAGCTTGGATGTGTTATAGTTTTGGAGAAAAATGTGTTCATTTCATGTATGCGCGAAATGCCTTAAAAATGGCTTTAAAATGGATTAGGAGCATGGAGACGATTATCTCGGGATTGCAAGATAACCAAACAAAACTTTTAGTGGATTTCTACATATTTTATTAAATATCATCTCCACCAAACAGGACAAGCTTGCATCTGTTATAGGTTTGGAGAAAAATGTGTTCATTTCATGTATGCGCGAAATGCCTTAAAAATGGCTTTAAAATGGATTTGGAGCATGGAGACGATTATCTCGGGATTGCAATATAACCAAACAAAACTTTTAGTGGATTTCTACTTATTTTATTAAATATCATCTCCACCAAACAGGACAAGCTTGCATCTGTTATAGTTTTGGAGAAAAATGTGTTCATTTCATGTATGCGCGAAATGCCTTAAAAATGGCTTTAAAATGGATTTGGAGCATGGAGACGATTATCTCGGGATTGCAAGATAACCAAACAAAACTTTTAGTGGATTTCTATTTATTTTATTAAATATCATCTCCACCAAACAGGACAAGCTTGCATCTGTTATAGTTTTGGAGAAAAATGTGTTCATTTCATGTATGCGCGAAATGCCTTAAAAATGGCTTTAAAATGGATTTGGAGCATGGAGACGATTATCTCGGGATTGCAAGATAACCAAACAAAACTTTTAGTGGATTTCTACTTATTTTATTAAATATCATCTCCACCAAACAGGACAAGCTTGCATCTGTTATAGTTTTGGAGAAAAATGTGTTCATTTCATGTATGCGCGAAATGCCTTAAAAATGGCTTTAAAATGGATTTGGAGCATGGAGACGATTATCTCGGGATTGCAAAATAACAAAAAAAAACTTTTAGTAAATTTCTACTTATTTTATTAAATATCATCTCCACCAAACAGGACAAGCTTGCATCTGTTATAGTTTTGGAGAAAAATGTGTTCATTTCATGTATGCGCGAAATGCCTTAAAAATGGCTTTAAAATGGATTTGGAGCATGGAGACGATTATCTCGGGATTGCAAGATAACCAAACAAAACTTTTAGTGGATTTCTACTTATTTTATTAAATATCATCTCCACCAAACAGGAGAAGCTTGCATCTGTTATAGTTTTGGAGAAAAATGTGTTCATTTCATGTATGCGCGAAATGCCTTAAAAATGGCTTTAAAATGGATTTGGAGCATGGAGACGATTATCTCGGGATTGCAATATAAGCAAACAAAACTTTTAGTGGATTTCCACTTATTTTATTAAATATCATCTCCACCAAACAGGACAAGCTTGCATCTGTTATAGTTTTGGAGAAAAATGTGTTCATTTCATGTATGCGCGAAATGCCTTAAAAATGGCTTTAAAATGGATTTGGAGCATGGAGACGATAATCTCGGGATTGCAAGATAACCAAACAAAAATTTTAGTGGATTTCTACTTATTTTATTAAATATCATCTCCACCAAACAGGACAAGCTTGCATCTGTTATAGTTTTGGAGAAAAATGTGTTCATTTCATGTATGCGCGAAATGCCTTAAAAATGGCTTTAAAATGGATTTGGAGCATGGAGACGATTATCTCGGGATTGCAAGATAACCAAACAAAACTTTTAGTGGATTTCTACTTATTTTATTAAATAGCATCTCCACCAAACAAGACAAGCTTGCATCTGTTATAGTTTTGGAGAAAAATGTGTTCATTTCATGTATGCGCGAAATGCCTTAAAAATGGCTTTAAAATGGATTTGGAGCATGGAGACGATTATCTCGGGATTGCAAGATAACCAAACAAAACTTTTAGTGGATTTCTACTTATTTTATTAAATATCATCTCCACCAAACAGGACAAGCTTGCATCTGTTATAGTTTTGGAGAAAAATGTGTTCATTTCATGTATGCGCGAAATGCCTTAAAAATGGCTTTAAAATGGATTTGGAGCATGGAGACGATTATCTCAGGATTGCAAGATAACCAAACAAAACTTTTAGTGGATTTCTACTTATTTTATTAAATATCATCTCCACCAAACAGGACAAGCTTGCATCTGTTATAGTTTTGGAGAAAAATGTGTTCATTAGTGATGAGCGAGTATGCTTGTTACTACTCGGTACTCGCACGAGTATCACTGTACTCGGGCTACTCGGCGGGGTACCGAGTAATTTTGCAATACTCGTGCTTTACTCGTGGTCTTGATTTCTGCATGTTGGCGCTCTTTTGAGAGCCAGCCCTCATGCAGGGATTGGCTGGCAGACCACTGCAATGCCACAGCCCTGTTAGTTGTGGAATTGCAGTGATTGGCCGGCCTGCACAGCGTGACCGAGCCTTTATACCGGCCGGCGCGCTGTGCTCTGCACACAGCCATCTCATATTCCCTGCTTTCCACGCCCACAGGCGCCTATGATTGGTTGCAGTGAGACACGCCCCCACTCTGAGTGACAGGTGTCACACTGCACCCAATCACAGCAGCCGGTGGGCGTGTCTATACTGTGCAGTAAAATAAATAAATAAATAATTAAAAAAACCGGCGTGCGGTCCCCCCAATTTTAATACCAGCCAGATAAAGCCATACAGCTGAAGGCTGGTATTCTCAGGATGGTGAGCCCCACATTATGGGGAGCCCCCCACCCTAACAATATCAGTCAGCAGCTGCCCAGAATTGCCGCATACATTATATGCGACAGTTCTGGGGCTGTACCCGGCTCTTCCCGATTTACCCTAGTGCGTTGGCAAATCGGGGTAATAAGGAGTTAATGGCAGCCCATAGCTGCCACTAAATCCTAGATTAATCATGTCAGGCGTCTCCCCGAGATACCTTCCATGATTAATCTGTAAATTACAGTTAAAAAACACACACACCCGAAAAATCCTTTATTAGAAATAAAAAACACTAACAAAGTCCCTCATTACCAATTTATTAACCCCGACAAACCCTCCATGTCCAGCGTACTCCACAGTCCTCCAGCGTCGCGTCCAGCTCTGCTGCATGGAAGTGACAGGAGCTGCAGAATACACCGCCGCTCCGGTCACCTCCACGCAGCTAATGAGATGAGTATAGCGATCAGCTGCTGTCAGTCAGGTAACTCCCGGCCACCGCTGGATCCAGCGGTGGCCGCGATTAACCTCAGTGACAGCAGCTGATCGCGCTACTCACCTCAGTTGGTGCATGGAGCTGACCGGAGCGGCGGTGAGTAGCGCGATCAGCTGCTGTCACTGAGGTTAATCGCGGCCACCGCTGGATCCAGCGGTGGCCGGGAGTTACCTGACTGACAGCAGCTGATCGCTATACTCATCTCATTAGCTGCGTGGAGGTGACCGGAGCGGCGGTGTATTCTGCAGCTCCTGTCACTTCCATGCAGCAGAGCTGGACGCGACGCTGGAGGACTGTGGAGTACGCCGGACATGGAGGGTTTGTCGGGGTTAATAAATTGGTAATGAGGGACTTTGTTAGTGTTTTTTATTTCTAATAAAGGATTTTTCGGGTGTGTGTGTGTTTTTTAACTGTAATTTACAGATTAATCATGGAAGGAATCTCGGGGAGACGCCTGACATGATTAATCTAGGACTTATTGGCAGCTATGGGCTGCCATTAACTCCTTATTACCCCGATTTGCCAACGCACTAGGGTAAATCGGGAAGAGCCGGGTACAGCCCCAGAACTGTCGCATATAATGTATGCGGCAATTCTGGGCGGCTGCTGACTGATATTGTTAGGGTGGGGGGCTCCCCATAACGTGGAGCTCCCCATCCTGAGAATACCAGCCTTCAGCCGTATGGCTTTATCTGGCTGGTATTAAAATTGGGGGGACCGCACGCCGTTTTTTTTAATTATTTAATTATTTATTTCACTGCACAGTATAGACACGCCCACCGGCTGCTGTGATTGGGTGCAGTGTGACACCTGTCACTCAGTGTGGGGGGCGTGTCTTGGGTATGTGCCCTTAACATTTCCGCCATGAAAATTCATTTTGGTGTCATTTTGGAAGGTTTTCAGGTGAGTCCGTAAAAATGGCGTAAAACTCGGACAAAATTGTTCAGAGCTGTGACTTTTGAGTGATAAATGCTTCAAGGGGTCTTCCCCATGCTGTTGCCATGTCATTTGAGCACTCTTCTGAGACTTTTGTGACATTTTTAGGGTTTCTACATGCTGCCGGGGGTCATTTCACAAAAATACTCGGGTCTCCCATAGGATAACATTGGGCTCGTTGCTCGGGCCGAGTACACGAGTATCTTGGGAGGCTCGGCCCGAGCTTCGAGCACCCGAGCTTTTTAGTACTCGCTCATCACTAGTGTTCATTTCATGTATGCGCGAAATGCCTTAAAAATGGCTTTAAAATGGATTTGGAGCATGGAGACGATTATCTCGGGATTGCAATATAACCAAACAAAACTTTTAGTGGATTTCTACTTATTTTATTAAATATCATCTCCACCAAACAGGACAAGCTTGCATCTGTTATAGTTTTGGAGAAAAATGTGTTAATTTCATGTATGCGAGAAATGCCTTAAAAATGGCTTTAAAATGGATTTGGAGCATGGAGACGATTATCTCGGGATTGCAAGATAACCAAACAAAAATTTTAGTGGATTTCTACTTATTTTATTAAATATCATCTCCACCAAACAGGACAAGCTTGCATCTGTTATAGTTTTGGAGAAAAATGTGTTCATTTCATGTATGCGCGAAATGCCTTAAAAATGGCTTTAAAATGGATTTGGAGCATGGAGACGATTATCTCGGGATTGCAAGATAACACAACAAAACTTTTAGTGGATTTCTACTTATTTTATTAAATATCATCTCCACCAAACAAGACAAGCTTGCATCTGTTATAGTTTTGGAGAAAAATGTGTTCATTTCATGTATGCGCGAAATGCCTTAAAAATGGCTTTAAAATGGATTTGGAGCATGGAGACGATTATCTCGGGATTGCAAGATAACCAAACAAAACTTTTAGTGGATTTCTACTTATTTTATTAAATATCATCTCCACCAAACAGGACAAGCTTGGATGTGTTATAGTTTTGGAGAAAAATGTGTTCATTTCATGTATGCGCAAAATGCCTTTGAAATGGCTTTAAAATGGATTTGGAGCATGGAGACGATTATCTCGGGATTGCAAGATAACCAAACAAAACTTTTAGTGGATTTCTACTTATTTTATTAAATATCATCTCCACCAAACAGGACAAGCTTGCATCTGTTATAGTTTTGGAGAAAAATGTGTTCATTTCATGTATGCGCGAAATGCCTTAAAAATGGCTTTAAAATGGATTTGGAGCATGGAGACGATTATCTCGGGATTGCAAGATAACCAAACAAAACTTTTAGTGGATTTCTACTTATTTTATTAAATATCATCTCCACCAAACAGGACAAGCTTGCATCTGTTATAGTTTTGGAGAAAAATGTGTTCATTTCATGTATGCGCGAAATGCCTTAAAAATGGCTTTAAAATGGATTTGGAGCATGGAGACGATTATCTCGGGATTGCAAGATAACCAAACAAAACTTTTAGTGGATTTCTACTTATTTTATTAAATATCATCTCCACCAAACAGGACAAGCTTGCATGTGTTATAGTTTTGGAGAAAAATGTGTTCATTTCATGTATGCGCAAAATGCCTTTGAAATGGCTTTAAAATGGATTTGGAGAATGGAGACGATTATCTCAGGATGGCAATATAAACAAACGAAACTTTTAGTGGATTTCTACTTATTTTATTAAATATCATCTCCACCAAACAGGACAAGCTTGCATCTGTTATAGTTTTGGAGAAAAATGTGTTCATTTGATGTATGCGCGAAATGCCTTAAAAATGGCTTTAAAATGGATTTGGAGCATGAAGACGATTATCTCGGGATTGCAAGATAACCAAACAAAACTTTTAGTGGATTTCTACTTATTTTATTAAATATCATCTCCACCAAACAGGACAAGCTTGCATGTGTTATAGTTTTGGAGAAAAATGTGTTCATTTCATGTATGCGCAAAATGCCTTTGAAATGGCTTTAAAATGGATTTGGAGCATGGAGACGATTATCTCAGGATGGCAATATAAACAAACGAAACTTTTAGTAGATTTCTACTTATTTTATTAAATATTATCTCCACCAAACAGGACAAGCTTGCATCTGTTATAGTTTTGGAGAAAAATGTGTTCATTTCATGTATGCGCGAAATGCCTTAAAAATGGCTTTAAAATGGATTTGGAGCATGGAGACGATTATCTCGGGATTGCAAGATAACCAAACAAAACTTTTAGTGGATTTCTACTTATTTTATTAAATATCATCTCCACCAAACAGGACAAGCTTGCATGTGTTATAGTTTTGGAGAAAAATGTGTTCATTTCATGTATGCGCAAAATGCCTTTGAAATGGCTTTAAAATGGATTTGGAGCATGGAGACGATTATCTCAGGATGGCAATATAAACAAACGAAACTTTAAGTAGATTTCTACTTATTTTATTAAATATTATCTCCACCAAACAGGACAAGCTTGCATCTGTTATAGTTTTGGAGAAAAATGTGTTCATTTCATGTATGCGCGAAATGCCTTAAAAATGGCTTTAAAATGGATTTGGAGCATGGAGACGATAATCTCGGGATTGCAAAATAACCAAACAAAACTTTTAGTGGATTTCTACTTATTTTATTAAATATCATCTCCACCAAACAGGACAAGCTTGCATCTGTTATAGTTTTGGAGAAAAATGTGTTCATTTCATGTATGCGCGAAATGCCTTAAAAATGGCTTTAAAATGGATTTGGAGCATGGAGACGATTATCTCGGGATTGCAAGATAACCAAACAAAACTTTTAGTGGATTTCTACTTATTTTATTAAATATCATCTCCACCAAACAGGACAAGCTTGCATCTGTTATAGTTTTGGAGAAAAATGTGTTCATTTCATGTATGCGCGAAATGCCTTAAAAATGGCTTTAAAATGGATTTGGAGCATGGAGACGATTATCTCAAGATTGCAAGATAACCAAACAAAACTTTTAGTGGATTTCTACTTATTTTATTAAATATCATCTCTACCAAACAGGACAAGCTTGCATCTGTTATAGTTTTGGAGAAAAATGTGTTCATTTCATGTATGCGCGAAATGCCTTAAAAATGGCTTTAAAATGGATTTGGAGCATGGAGACGATTATCTCGGGATTGCAATATAACCAAACAAAACTTTTAGTGGATTTCTACTTATTTTATTAAATATCATCTCCACCAAACAGGACAAGCTTGCATCTGTTATAGTTTTGGAGAAAAATGTGTTCATTTCATGTATGCGCGAAATGCCTTAAAAATGGCTTTAAAATGGATTTGGAGCATGGAGACGATTATCTCGGGATTGCAAGATAACCAAACAAAACTTTTAGTGGATTTCTATTTATTTTATTAAATATCATCTCCACCAAACAGGACAAGCTTGCATCTGTTATAGTTTTGGAGAAAAATGTGTTCATTTCATGTATGCGCGAAATGCCTTAAAAATGGCTTTAAAATGGATTTGGAGCATGGAGACGATTATCTCGGGATTGCAAGATAACCAAACAAAACTTTTAGTGGATTTCTACTTATTTTATTAAATATCATCTCCACCAAACAGGACAAGCTTGCATCTGTTATAGTTTTGGAGAAAAATGTGTTCATTTCATGTATGCGCGAAATGCCTTAAAAATGGCTTTAAAATGGATTTGGAGCATGGAGACGATTATCTCGGGATTGCAAGATAACCAAACAAAACTTTTAGTGGATTTCTACTTATTTTATTAAATATCATCTCCACCAAACAGGACAAGCTTGCATCTGTTATAGTTTTGGAGAAAAATGTGTTCATTTCATGTATGCGCGAAATGCATTAAAAATGGCTTTAAAATGGATTTGGAGCATGGAGACGATTATCTCGGGATTGCAAGATAACCAAACAAAACTTTTAGTGGATTTCTACTTATTTTATTAAATATCATCTCCACCAAACAGGACAAGCTTGCATCTGTTATAGTTTTGGAGAAAAATGTGTTCATTTCATGTATGCGCGAAATGCCTTAAAAATGGCTTTAAAATGGATTTGGAGCATGGAGACGATTATCTCGGGATTGCAAGATAACCAAACAAAACTTTTAGTGGATTTCTACTTATTTTATTAAATATCATCTCCACCAAACAGGACAAGCTTGCATCGGTTATAGTTTTGGAGAAAAATGTGTTCATTTCATGTATGCGCGAAATGCCTTAAAAATGGCTTTAAAATGGATTTGGAGCATGGAGACGATTATCTCGGGATTGCAAGATAACCAAACAAAAATTTTAGTGGATTTCTACTTATTTTATTAAATATCATCTCCACCAAACAGGACAAGCTTGCATCTGTTATAGTTTTGGAGAAAAATGTGTTCATTTCATGTATGCGCGAAATGCCTTAAAAATGGCTTTAAAATGGATTTGGAGCATGGAGACGATTATCTCGGGATTGCAAGATAACCAAACAAAACTTTTAGTGGATTTCTACTTATTTTATTAAATATCATCTCCACCAAACAAGACAAGCTTGTATCTGTTATAGTTTTGGAGAAAAATGTGTTCATTTCATGTATGCGCGAAATGCCTTAAAAATGGCTTTAAAATGGATTTGGAGCATGGAGACGATTATCTCGGGATTGCAAGATAACCAAACAAAACTTTTAGTGAATTTCTACTTATTTTATTAAATATCATCTCCACCAAACAGGACAAGCTTGCATCTGTTATAGTTTTGGAGAAAAATGTGTTCATTTCATGTATGCGCGAAATGCCTTAAAAATGGCTTTAAAATGGATTTGGAGCATGGAGACGATTATCTCGGGATTGCAAGATAACCAAACAAAACTTTTAGTGGATTTCTATTTATTTTATTAAATATCATCTCCACCAAACAGGACAAGCTTGCATCTGTTATAGTTTTGGAGAAAAATGTGTTCATTTCATGTATGCGCGAAATGCCTTAAAAATGGCTTTAAAATGGATTTGGAGCATGGAGACGATTATCTCGGGATTGCAAGATAACCAAACAAAACTTTTAGTGGATTTCTACTTATTTTATTAAATATCATCTCCACCAAACAGGACAAGCTTGCATCTGTTATAGTTTTGGAGAAAAATGTGTTCATTTCATGTATGCGCGAAATGCCTTAAAAATGGCTTTAAAATGGATTTGGAGCATGGAGACGATTATCTCGGGATTGCAATATAACCAAACAAAACTTTTAGTGGATTTCTACTTATTTTATTAAATATCATCTCCACCAAACAGGACAAGCTTGCATCGGTTATAGTTTTGGAGAAAAATGTGTTCATTTCATGTATGCGCGAAATGCCTTAAAAATGGCTTTAAAATGGATTTGGAGCATGGAGACGATTATCTCGGGATTGCAAGATAACCAAACAAAAATTTTAGTGGATTTCTACTTATTTTATTAAATATCATCTCCACCAAACAGGACAAGCTTGCATCTGTTATAGTTTTGGAGAAAAATGTGTTCATTTCATGTATGCGCGAAATGCCTTAAAAATGGCTTTAAAATGGATTTGGAGCATGGAGACGATTATCTCGGGATTGCAAGATAACCAAACAAAACTTTTAGTGGATTTCTACTTATTTTATTAAATATCATCTCCACCAAACAAGACAAGCTTGTATCTGTTATAGTTTTGGAGAAAAATGTGTTCATTTCATGTATGCGCGAAATGCCTTAAAAATGGCTTTAAAATGGATTTGGAGCATGGAGACGATTATCTCGGGATTGCAAGATAACCAAACAAAACTTTTAGTGAATTTCTACTTATTTTATTAAATATCATCTCCACCAAACAGGACAAGCTTGCATCTGTTATAGTTTTGGAGAAAAATGTGTTCATTTCATGTATGCGCGAAATGCCTTAAAAATGGCTTTAAAATGGATTTGGAGCATGGAGACGATTATCTCGGGATTGCAAGATAACCAAACAAAACTTTTAGTGGATTTCTATTTATTTTATTAAATATCATCTCCACCAAACAGGACAAGCTTGCATCTGTTATAGTTTTGGAGAAAAATGTGTTCATTTCATGTATGCGCGAAATGCCTTAAAAATGGCTTTAAAATGGATTTGGAGCATGGAGACGATTATCTCGGGATTGCAAGATAACCAAACAAAACTTTTAGTGGATTTCTACTTATTTTATTAAATATCATCTCCACCAAACAGGACAAGCTTGCATCTGTTATAGTTTTGGAGAAAAATGTGTACATTTCATGTATGCGCGAAATGCCTTAAAAATGGCTTTAAAATGGATTTGGAGCATGGAGACGATTATCTCGGGATTGCAAGATAACCAAACAAAACTTTTAGTGGATTTCTACTTATTTTATTAAATATCATCTCCACCAAACAGGACAAGCTTGCATCTGTTATAGTTTTGGAGAAAAATGTGTTCATTTCATGTATGCGCGAAATGCCTTAAAAATGGCTTTAAAATGGATTTGGAGCATGGAGACGATTATCTCGGGATTGCAATATAACCAAACAAAACTTTTAGTGGATTTTTATTTTATTAAATATCATCTCCACCAAACAGGACAAGCTTGCATCTGTTATAGTTTTGGAGAAAAATGTGTACATTTCATGTATGCGCGAAATGCCTTAAAAATGGCTTTAAAATGGATTTGGAGCATGGAGACGATTATCTCGGGATTGCAAGATAACCAAACAAAACTTTTAGTGGATTTCTACTTATTTTATTAAATATCATCTCCACCAAACAGGACAAGCTTGCATCTGTTATAGTTTTGGAGAAAAATGTGTTCATTTCATGTATGCGCGAAATGCCTTAAAAATGGCTTTAAAATGGATTTGGAGCATGGAGACGATTATCTCGGGATTGCAAGATAACCAAACAAAACTTTTAGTGGATTTCTACTTATTTTATTAAATATCATCTCCACCAAACAGGACAAGCTTGCATCTGTTATAGTTTTGGAGAAAAATGTGTTCATTTCATGTATGCGCGAAATGCCTTAAAAATGGCTTTAAAATGGATTTGGAGCATGGAGACGATTATCTCGGGATTGCAAGATAACCAAACAAAACTTTTAGTGGATTTCTACTTATTTTATTAAATATCATCTCCACCAAACAAGACAAGCTTGCATCTGTTATAGTTTTGGAGAAAAACGTGTTCATTTCATGTATGCGCGAAATGCCTTAAAAATGGCTTTAAAATGGATTTGGAGCATGGAGACGATTATCTCGGGATTGCAAGATAACCAAACAAAACTTTTAGTGGATTTCTACTTATTTTATTAAATATCATCTCCACCAACAGGACAAGCTTGCATCTGTTATAGTTTTGGAGAAAAATGTGTTCATTTCATGTATGCGCGAAATGCCTTAAAAATGGCTTTAAAATGGATTTGGGAGCATGGAGACGATTATCTCGGGATTGCAAGATAACCAAACAAAACTTTTAGTGGATTTCTACTTATTTTATTAAATATCATCTCCACCAAACAGGACAAGCTTGCATCTGTTATAGTTTTGGAGAAAAATGTGTTCATTTCATGTATGCGCGAAATGCCTTAAAAATGGCTTTAAATGGATTTGGAGCATGGAGACGATTATCTCGGGATTGCAATATAACCAAACAAAACTTTTAGTGGATTTCTACTTATTTTATTAAATATCATCTCCACCAAACAAGACAAGCTTGCATCTGTTATAGTTTTGGAGAAAAATGTGTTCATTTCATGTATGCGCGAAATGCCTTAAAATGGCTTTAAAATGGATTTGGAGCATGGAGACGATTATCTCGGGATTGCAAGATAACCAAACAAAACTTTTAGTGGATTTCTACTTATTTTATTAAATATCAATCTCCACCAAACAGGACAAGCTTGCATGTGTTATAGTTTTGGAGAAAAATGTGTTCATTTCATGTATGGCGCAAAATGCCTTTGAAATGGGCTTTAAAATGGATTTGGAGCATGGAGACGATTATCTCGGGATTGCAAGATAACCAAACAAAACTTTTAGTGGATTTCTACTTATTTTATTAAATATCATCTCCACCAAACAGGACAAGCTTGCATCTGTTATAGTTTTGGAGAAAATGTGTTCATTTCATGTATGCGCGAAATGCCTTAAAAATGGCTTTAAAATGGATTTGGAGCATGGAGACGATTATCTCGGGATTGCAAGATAACCAAACAAACTTTTAGTGGATTTCTACTTATTTATTAAATATCATCTCCACCAAACAGGACAAGCTTGCATCTATTATAGTTTTGGAGAAAAATGTGTTCATTTCATGTATGCGCGAAATGCCTTAAAAATGGCTTTAAAAATGGATTTGGAGCATGGAGACGATTATCTCGGGATTGCAATATAACCAAAACAAAACATTTAGTGGATTTCTACTTATTTTATTAAATATCATCTCCACCAAACAGGACAAGCTTGCATCTGTTATAGTTTTGGAGAAAAATGTGTTCATTTCATGTATGCGCGAAATGCCTTAAAAATGGCTTTAAAATGGATTTGGAGCATGGAGACGATTATCTCGGGATTGCAAGATAACCAAACAAAACTTTTAGTGGATTTCTACTTATTTTATTAATATCATCTCCACCAAACAGGACAAGCTTGCATCTGTTATAGTTTTGGAGAAAAATGTGTTCATTTCATGTATGCGCGAAATGCCTTAAAAATGGCTTTAAAATGGATTTGGAGCATGGAGACGATTATCTCGGGATTGCAAGATAAACAAACAAAACTTTTAGTGGATTTCTACTTATTTTATTAAATATCATCTCCACCAAACAGGACAAGCTTGCATCTGTTATAGTTTTGGAGAAAAATGTGTTCATTTCATGTATGCGCGAAATGCCTTAAAAATGGCTTTAAAATGGATTTGGAGCATGGAGACGATTATCTCGGGATTGCAAGATAACCAAACAAAACTTTTAGTGGATTTCTACTTATTTTATTAAATATCATCTCCACCAAACAGGACAAGCTTGGATGTGTTATAGTTTTGGAGAAAAATGTGTTCATTTCATGTATGCGCAAAATGCCTGTGAAATGCTTTAAAATGGATTTGGAGCATGGAGACGATTATCTCGGGATTGCAAGATAACCAAACAAAACTTTTAGTTGGATTTCTACTTATTTTATTAAATATCATCTCCACCAAACAGGACAAGCTTGCATCTGTTATAGTTTTGGAGAAAAATGTGTTCATTTCATGTATGCGCGAAATGCCTTAAAAATGGCTTTAAAATGGATTTGAGCATGGAGACGATTATCTCGGGATTGCAAGATAACCAAACAAAACTTTTAGTGGATTTCTACTTATTTTTATAAATATCATCTCCACCAAACAGGACAAGCTTGCATCTGTTATAGTTTTGGAGAAAAATGTGTTCATTTCATGTATGCGCGAAATGCCTTAAAAATGGCTTTAAAATGGATTTGGAGCATGGAGACGATTATCTCGGATTGCAAGATAACCAAACAAAACTTTTAGTGGATTTCTTTTATTTTATTAAATATCATCTCCACCAAACAGGACAAGCTTGCATCTTGTTATAGTTTTGGAGAAAAATGTGTTCATTTCATGTATGCGCGAAATGCCCTTAAAAATGCTTTAAAATGGATTTGGAGCATGGAGACGATTATCTCGGGATTGCAAGAATAACCAAACAAAACCTTTAGTGGATTTCTACTTATTTTATTAAATATCATCTCCACCAAACAGGACAAGCTTGCATGTGTTATAGTTTTGGAGAAAAATGTGTTCATTTTCATGTATGCGCAAAATGCCTTGAAATGGCTTTAAAATGGATTTGGAGCATGGAGACGATTATCTCAGGATGGCAATATAAACAAACGAAACTTTTAGTAGATTTCTACTTATTTTATTAAATATTATCTCCACCAAACAGGACAAGCTTGCATCTGTTATAGTTTTGGAGAAAAATGTGTTCATTTCATGTATGCGCGAAATGCCTTAAAAATGGCTTTAAAATGGATTTGGAGCATGGAGACGATTATCTCGGGATTGCAAGATAACCAAACAAAACTTTTAGTGGATTTCTACTTATTTTATTAAATATCATCTCCACCAAACAGGACAAGCTTGCATCTGTTATAGTTTTGGAGAAAAATGTGTTTCATTTCATGTATGCGCGAAATGCCTTAAAAATGGCTTTAAAATGGATTTGGAGCATGGAGACGATTATCTCGGGATTGCAAGATAACCAAACAAAAATTTTAGTGGATTTCTACTTATTTTATTAAATATCATCTCCACCAAACAGGACAAGCTTGCATCTGTTATAGTTTTGGAGAAAAATGTGTTCATTTCATGTATGCGCGAAATGCCTTAAAAATGGCTTTAAAATGGATTTGGAGCATGGAGACGATTATCTCGGGATTGCAAGATAACCAAACAAAACTTTTAGTGGATTTCTACTTATTTTATTAAATATCATCTCCACCAAAAAGGACAAGCTTGCATCTGTTATAGTTTTGGAGAAAAAATGTGTTCATTTCATGTATGCGCGAAATGCCTTAAAATGGCTTTAAATGGATTTGGAGCATGGAGACGATTATCTCGGGATTGCAAGATAACCAACAAAAATTTTAGTGGATTTCTACTTATTTTATTAAATATCATCTCCACCAAACAGGACAAGCTTGCATCTGTTACAGTTTTGGAGAAAAATGTGTTCATTTCATGTATGCGCGAAATGCCTTAAAAATGGCTTTAAAATGGATTTGGAGCATGGAGACGATTATCTCTGGATTGCAAGATAACCAAACAAAACTTTTAGTGGATTTCTACTTATTTTATTAAATATCATCTCCACCAAACAAGACAAGCTTGCATCTGTATATAGTTTTGGAGAAAAATGTGTTCATTTCATGTATGCGCGAAATGCCTTAAAAATGGCTTTAAAATGGATTTGGAGCATGGAGACGATTATCTCGGGATTGCAAGATAACCAAACAAAACTTTTAGTGGATTTCTACTTATTTTATTAAATATCATCTCCACCAAACATGACAAGCTTGCATCTGTTATAGTTTTGGAGAAAAATGTGTTCATTTCATGTATGCGCGAAAATGCCTTAAAATGGCTTTTAAATGGATTTGGAGCATGGAGACGATTATCTCGGGATTGCAAGATAACCAAACAAAACTTTTAGTGGTTTTCTACTTATTTTATTAAATATCATCTCCACCAAACAGGACAAGCTTGCATCTGTTTATAGTTTTGAAGAAAAATGTGTTCATTTCATGTATGCGCGAAATGCCTTTAAAATGGCTTTAAAATGGATTTGGAGCATGGAGACGATTATCTCGGATTGCAAGATAACCAAACAAACACTTTTAGTGGATTTCTACTTATTTTATTAAATATCATCTCCACAAACAGACAAGCTTGCATGTGTTATAGTTTTGGAGAAAAATGTGTTCATTTCATGTATGCGCAAATGCCTTTGAAATGGCTCTTAAAATGGATTTGGAGCATGGAGACGATTATCTTAGGATGGCAATATAAACAAAACGAAACTTTTAGATAGATTTCTACTTATTTTTATTAATATTATCTCCACCAAACAGGGACAAGCTTGCATCTGTTATAGTTTTGGAGAAAAATGTGTTCATTTCATGTATGCGCGAAATGCCTTAAAAATGGCTTTAAAATGGATTTGGAGCATGGAGACTGATTATCTCGGGATTGCAAGATAACCAAACAAAACTTTTAGTGGGATGTCTACTTATTTTATTAAATATCATCTCCACCAAACAGGACAAGCTTGCATCTGTTATAGTTGTGGAGAAAAATGTGTTCATTTCATGTATGCGCGAAATGCCTTAAAAATGGCTTTAAATGGATTTGGAGCATGGAGACGATTATCTCGGGATTGCAAGATAACCAAACAAAACTTTTAGTGGATTTCTACTTATTTTATTAAATATCATCTCCACCAAACAGGACAAGCTTGCATCTGTTATAGTTTTGGAGAAAATGTGTTCATTTCATGTATGCGCGAAATGCCTTAAAAATGGCTTTAAAATGGATTTTGGAGCATGGAGACGATTATCTCGGGATTGCAAGATAACCAAACAAAATTTTAGTGGATTTCTACTTATTTTATTAAATATCATCTCCACCAAACAGGACAAGCTTGCATCTGTTATAGTTTTGGAGAAAATGTGTTCATTTCATGTATGCGCGAAATGCCTTAAAAATGGCTTTAAAATGGATTTGGAGCATGGAGACGATTATCTCGGGATGGCAAGATAACCAAACGAAAACTTTTAGTGGATTTCTACTTATTTTATTAAATATCATCTCCACCAAACAAGGACAAGCTTGCATCTGTTATAGTTTTGGAGAAAAATGTGTTCATTTCATGTATCGCGAAATGCCTTAAAAATGGCTTTAAAATGGATTTGGACGCATGGAGACGATCTATCTCGGATTGCAAGATAACCAAACAAAACTTTAGTGGATTTCTACTTATTTTATTAAATATCATCTCCACCAAACAGGACAAGCTTGCATCTGTTATAGTTTTGGAGAAAAATGTGTTCATTTCATGTATGCGCGAAATGCTTAAAATGCTTTAAAATGGATTTGGAGCATGGAGACGATTATCTCGGATTGCAAGATAACCAAACAAAACTTTTAGTGGATTTCTACTTATTTTATTAAATATCATCTCCACCAAACAGGACAAGCTTGCATCTGTTATAGTTTTGGAGAAAAAATGTGTTCATTTCATGTATGCGCGAAATGCCTTAAAAATGGCTTAAAATGGATTTGGAGCATGGAGACGATATCTCGGGATTGCAAGATAACCAAACAAAACTTTTAGTGGATTTCTACTTATTTTTATTAAATATCATCTCCACCAAACAGGACAAGCTTGCATGTGGTTATAGTTTTGGAGAAAAATGTGTTCATTTCATGTATGCGCAAAATGCCTTTGAAAGGCTTTAAAATGGATTTGGAGCATGGAGACGATTATCTTAGGGATGGCAATATAAACAAACGAAACTTTTAGTAGATTTCTACTTATTTTATTAAATATTATCTCCACCAACAGGACAAAGCTTGCATCTGTTATAGTTTGGGAGAAAAATGTGTTCATTTCATGTATGCGCGAAATGCCTTAAAAATGGCTTTTAAAATGGATTTGGAGCATGGAGACGATTATCTCGGGATTGCAAGATAACCAAACAAAACTTTTAGTGGATTTCTACTTATTTATTAAATATCATCTCCACCAAACAGGACAAGCTGCATCTGTTATAGTTTTGGAGAAAAAGGTGTTCATTTCATGTATGCGCGAAATGCCTTAAAAATGGCTTTAAAATGGATTTGGAGCATGGAGACGATTATCTCGGGATTGCAAGATAACCAAACAAAACTTTTAGTGGATTTCTACTTATTTTATTAAATATCATCTCCACCAAACAGGGACAAGCTTGCATCTGTTATAGTTTTTGGAGAAAAATGTGTTCATTTCATGTATGCGCGAAATGCCTTAAAAAATGGCTT